>NC_064639.1:1127099299-1127736799 GCF_023864345.2 Schistocerca serialis cubense | reverse complement strand
CCGGAGTTCTGACAGGTTGGTGTTAGTGGGAAGTATCCAGATAACCCGGATGGTGTAACACTGTGCCAAGATGTGCTGGCCACGCACCAAGGCATGTTTAGCCACAGGGTGATCCTCATTACCAACAAACACTGTCTGCCTGTGTCCATTCATGCGAATGGACAGTTTGTTGCTGGTCATTCCCACATAGAAAACTTCGCAGTGTAGACAGGTCAGTTGGTAAATCACGTGGGTGCATTTACATGTGGCTCTGCCTTTGATCGTGTACACCTTCCGGGTTACAGGACTGGAGTAGGTGGTGGTGGGAGGGTGCATGGGACAGGTTTTACACCGGGGGCGATTACAAGGGTAGGAGCCAGAGGGTAGGGAAGGTGGTTTGGGGATTTCATAGGGATGAACTAAGAGGTTACGTAGGTTAGGGGGATGGCGGAAAGACTCTTAGTGGAGTGGGGAGGACTTCATGAAGGATGGATCTCATTTCAGGGCAGGATTTGCGGAAGTCGTATCCCTGCTGGAGAGCCACATTCAGAGTCTGATCCAGTCCCGGAAAGTATCCTGTCACAAGTGGGGCACTTTTGGGGTTCTTCTGTGGGAGGTTCTGGGTTTGAGGGGATGAGGAAGTGACTCTGGTTATTTGCTTTTGTACCAGGTCGGGAGGGTAGTTGCGGGAGTTGAACAATCTAACTAGTTTGTTGTATGTTGCTCTTGTTGTTGTTGTTGTTGTTGTTGTGGTCTTCAGTCCTGAGACTGGTTTGATGCAGCTCTCCATGCTACCCTATCCTGTGCAAGTTTCTTCATCTCCCAGTACCTACTGCAACCTACATCCTTCTGAATCTGTTTAGTGTATTCATCTCTTGGTCTCCCTCTACGATTTTTACCCTCCATGCTGCCCTCCAATTCTAAATTTGTGATCCCTTGATGCCTCAGAACATGTCCTACCAACCGGTCCCTTCTTCTCGGCAAGTTGTGCCACAAACTCCTCTTCTCCCCAATTCTATTCAATACCTCCTCATTAGTTATGTGATCTACCCATCTAATCTTCAGCATTCTTCTGTAGCACCACATTTCGAAAGCTTCTATTCTCTTCTTGTCCAAACTATTTATCGTCCATGTTTCACTTCCATACATGGTTACACTCCATACAAATACTTTCAGAAACGACTTCCTGACACTTAAATCTGTACTCGATGTTAACAAATTTCTCTTCTTCAGTAACGCTTTCCTTGCCATTGCCAGTCTACATTTTATATCTTCTCTACTTCAACCATCATGAGTTATTTTGCTCCCCAAATAGCAAAACTCCTTTACTACTTTAAGTGTCTCATTTCCTAATCTAATTTCCTCAGCATCACCCGACTTAATTCAACTACATTCCATTATCCTTGTTTTGGTTTTGTTGATGTTCATCTTATATCCTCCTTTCAAGACACTGTCCATTCCATTCATCTGCTCTTCCGGGTCCTTTGCTGTCTCTGACAGAATTACAATGTCATCGGTGAACCTCAAAGTTTTTATTTCTTCTCCATGGATTTTAATACCTACTCCGAATTTTTCTTTTGTTTCCTTTACTGTTTGCTCAATATACAGATTGAATAACATTGGGGAGAGGCTACAACCCTGTCTCACTCCCTTCCCAACCACTGCTTCCTTTTCATGTCCCTCGACTCTTATAACTGCCATCTGGTTTCTGTACAAATTGTAAATAGCCTTTCGCTCCCTGTATTTTACCCCTGCCACCTTTAGAATTTGGAAGAGAGTATTCCAGTCAACATTGTCAAAAGCTTTCTCTAAGTTGACAAATGCTAGAATTGTAGGTTTGCCTTTCCTTAATCTTTCTTCTAAGTCGTAAGGTCAGTATTGCCTCACGCATTCCAATATTTCTACGGAATCCAAACTGATCTTCCCCGATGTTGGCTTCTACCAGTTTTTCCATTTGTCTGTAAAGAATTCGTGTTAGTATTTTGCAGCTGTGACTTATTAAACTGATAGTTCGGTAATTTTCACGTCTGTCAACACCTGCTTTCTTTGGAATTGGAATTATTATATTCTTCTTGAAGTCTGAGGGAATTTCACCAGTCTCATACATCTTGTTTACCAGATGGTAGAGTTTTGTCAGGACTGGCTCTCCCAAGGCCGTCAGTAGTTCTAATGGAATGTTGTCTACTCCCAGGGCCTTGTTTCGGCTCAGGTCTTTTAGTGCTCTGTCAAACTCTTCACACAGTATCGTATCTCCCATTTCATCTTCATCTACATTCTCTTCCATTTTTATAATATTGTCCTCAAGTACATCGCCCTTGTATAGACCCTCTATATACTCCTTCCATCTTTCTGCTTTCCCTTCTTTGGTTAGAGCTGGGTTTCCATCTGAGCTCTTGATATTCATACAAGTGGTTCTCTTTTCTCCAAAGGTCTCTTTAATTTTCCTGTAGGCAGTATCTATCTTACCCCTAGTGAGATAAGCCTCTACATCCTTACATTTGTCCTCTAGCCATGCCCGCTTGCTCTTATGGAAGGTCATACTAGGAGTGTTGATAGCAGTGACTCATGTAACTTACAACTAACTCTGTTCGTACTGTATGTGCACTCGAAGAAGTCTTGAGAGTAACTGAGATGGTTGTTTGAACTTGTAGAATTTAGTGAGATGGTTCTTGGAAATGGTAGAATTTGACGAAGTGTAATGACCAGTGTCTATATCTTTCTAGTTCTGCAACTATAGCTAGTTGACAACACTGTGTTTAGTGCATGTGCATCTGTGAAAGTGGAAATGGCATACTTAGTTTACAGTATCTGAAATGTAATGTTATGTATATTGGATTCAATTTTTATTGTGTATTAACATGTTTGACACATTAAATGCATTGGTGGCTGCTGGCTAAAGTTGATCGTGACTAGAAAGCCGAAAGTGCGAGTCAGCATTGTTAGATTTCTATCAGTTCATTTACTTCTATCACCCAGCTCTCGAGAAGATTTCTTAGAGTGGAAGAATAGCAGTTTCTGTGTGACACACCTGCATTTTAAATTATTAACTGTGATTGTACAGTTATTATCTGTGATAATAATATAATGCTTCAGAATGCATACTGGGATTCAATCATGGGGAATCATTGACTCCAGTTCCAAATGATTACAAGTCACATTGTTGGAAAAGCTTGATTAACTTGTGAAAATGGTTACCACTTATGAAGTAGCTGCTTTTTTGTGTTTATGATTTATTTTGAGTATTATATTGGACAAATGGAATGTGCAGTGGTGCTACATGCCTTGACATTGTGTAAAATTAAGGTTTTTGCAATTATTAGACATGCTGAATTAAAATTTCTGTGTTTATGTAGGCCCCAAGGAAAATATTGCATCCTCATTACAGTTATTCTTGGTCTATTTTCAAATATGAAAATAATTACAGGAGACTTTCTTAGAGCGCAATATGTATCATTTCATACTTTAACTGATACATTAACATTCACAATGTGTGGGATTCTTTCATTTGGAAATTGATTAACTAGTGTTGCCGTGTAGTCCATACCAAAGAATTATAGAATTTACTAAGCAGCCAGACATATAAGAAACTCCATGAGCAGAAACACATCAAACACCTCTTTGATTAGAATACTTAATGCAAAGAAGAAACCACAGCAACTTGATGATGTCATAGAAACAAGAATTGCTTCTAAACAAATAACATTTGAGTAGAACTACCAAGCAAGGTGGCACAGTGGTTAGTATACTGGACACATTCAGGAGGACAAGGGTTCAAATCCCCATCTAACCATTCACATTTAGGTTTTCTGCAGTTCCCCTAGATTGCATAAGTCAATTAGTGTGTTGGTTCCTTTCAAAGGACACAGCCAATTTCCTTCCCCAACCTTTCCTAATCAGAGCTTGTACTTCATCTCTGGTGACCTCATTTTTGATAGAATGTTGGACTCTGATCTTCCTTCAGTATAACCAATTTTGTTGTTGGGTTTCACTTGGGTCTTGGTGGGCAACAGTACACCAAACTGATAGCGAGAACCTGATCATTAAAAACTATTTGCCAGGATGTGTTTTTTTCCCCTCTACAAACTGTATATTTAAAAGGAAGTTCCCTTTCATAGGAATTCGGCATACTATAATTGTGGTAGTCAAAATATTATGAATGTATTGTTTGTTTAAGTTATCCAGTTTGATCCACATATTTGTATGGCCCCTAATTGTTGTTGTAGCTGTATTTTGGTTGTGGACTTCTTAGCCATGATTGTTGCTAACAATGACACGTCTCTTTAAAATGGAGCCACAGGGGAGGGGGAATGTAAACTATAAGGCAAGGACAGAGGGAAGGTAGGTATGTCCCATAGACATAATTGGAGATAGGGCACAAACACATTTGGACAAGAATGGGTCAGGAAAATTTCTGAAACTGTCCTGACATTTCTGTGAGGGAGGGTGCTTGATTATTACTTTTTCCAAATGCAAATCCAATCATTCTACACTATCTTTCGGACCTTTGTAAAAACAAGTTTACAAGTCCTTATGAAAAGCACTATGTCAAATTTCATGCAGCATAGTCGTCATTTTCCAGGCTGAAGCTGTGTTGATGGGGAAATAGGAAGACGAAAACGTACAGATTTTGACATTAGAGGTTCTGTTTGCTTACAACATGAGCAGGTGCATTATTTAGCTTTAATATTTTACTGCTTGATGGGTCATTTACAGTAATTTTATACATTGCCTGTAATTTGGATGTTCAGTGTCCATTGACACACAGTGGTTCCTATTTCATTAGGCAACACTTGTCAGTCTACATCAATGAGGTAAATAAAGAATGAGTCAGTTATTCATCTTGCTGGAAATCTTGGGTGCTACTTCATGTGGTATTACAGAAAGTCCACAAAATTTTAATGCAATACTTGCTGGTGACTTTCAGTGGATGATATTGACCGTTGGGGTTTTCTATTTACTGTCAGCATCATCACCTGAAGGTACCAGAAAACATTGCATGGGAAAACTATCCTATATTACTAAAGAGTTTCTCAGCAGAGTGTGTTACTTTGAGGAATTCTTAAACAGTACACATAGTTAGTATTTAAATGTTTTATAAGTTTTGTTTTGAAGTGCAATTGGATGAAATCATTGTAGGAAACAACTTTTCAGTAATGACTTTCTCATTGATTCCATTTTTTTGTTAAAAATGTGTTTGCAACTAATCTCTCTTTTTGTAACAGAAATGTTCTTCTATTTCAGAACAAAGCCGTAGAGACGATTTAGAATCACTGGGGTATGTTCTCATGTACTTCAACAGGGGGTCGCTGCCTTGGCAGGGGCTGAAAGCTGCTAATAAACGACAGAAATATGAGCGAATCAGTGAAAAGAAAATGTCAACTTCCATTGATGAGCTCTGCAAAGGTTATCCAGGTGTGTGCATGTATATATTGGCTTTTACAAAGGTCTGCTTGTGTCTTTGTATGTGCGGATGGATGTGTGTGTGTGTGTGTGTGTGTGTGTGTGTGTGTGTGTGTGTGTTTGTGTGTGTGTGTGCGCGCGCGCGTGTGTATACCCCTTCTTTCCCCCTAAGGTAAGTCTTTCCGCTCCCGGGATTGGAATGACCCCTTACCCTCTCCCTTAAAACCCACATCCTTTCGTCTTTCCCTCTCCTTCCTTCTTTCCTGATGAGGCAACAGTTTGTTGCGAAAGCTTGAATTTCATGTGTATGTTTGTGTTTGTGTGTCTATCGACCTGCCAGCACTTTCGTTCGGTAAGTCACATCATCTGTGTTTTTAGATATATCTGTGTGTGTGTGTGTGTGTGTGTGTGTGTGTGTGTGTGTCACATCAATTAAGTTGTTCTTGATGCATGTTGTGTTTTACAGCTAATAAGTTGATTTTATTGTTTATTGCTCTTAATTCCCAAATAGTCATATCTCAGCATTATGAACTTTTTCATAAATAGTATAATGGGAATTCTGCATGATGTTTCTTTAATAAGCATAGGTATTTCTGGAACAATATTCAATAGATGATAAATTTATCAACATTTCATAACAGTATTTCCAGTTTGTAACTGTTATTAAAATGTTATGCATAGTTTACTGTTATAGAAGCCTGCTATGTAACATTGCTTGATTTTGAGAATCTCTTCATCATGTGTGGTTTTTTTACTCGAGTTAGTGTATTGTCGCGTATGTACTGAAATTTACTTTCTGGAAAACGTGTGTATGAAATGACTTCAGCGCTTCCATGTTTGATAGGAAACAATGCTTTTGCCATTGTCATAATCATAATGAAATTTATTCCTTGGTCCAAAGTCTTGCTAGCATTGTTAACATTTGGACAAGAAAGGGTCAGGATATTTTCCGAAACTGTGCAATCCTGTGGTTGTAATCTCATGCAGTAGCCATCATTTGGGGATCTCTTGATGAAGTAACCATTCCAATTGTAATCAGCAACTTCCAAACATTCATATCCTGTTTAAAGGAAACTGAAACACTTTCAAAGGCTTTACACAGCTCAAGACGGTATTTGAGTAGAGAGCTGTCTATGTGACTTTGACTACTTCATTCTACTCTTACCTGGACCATCTACTTGTAAATTACTGAAGCTAGAATAACTGGACCAGAGCAGATAGAAATCTGTGTGATGAGCCAATTTCATTTCATTTTATTGATCAAAGTTTCTCAGGCCCTCGCCATTTGATTTTTTTGTGTTTGTGTATCTTCCATGCATTTATTCAGAAAAATATTCCAGAACACTAAAAACTATAGGAGTGAAACTATAAAGAAAGGTTTACCATAGTAGTTGTAGGGATCAGGTTTCTCGTAGTGCAAGTAATTAGATAATTTGTAAAATAAAGAAAAGGCCACAGACACCAAAATGCACAAACGTTTGCCCCTGTTGCTATGGTGAGCCTTGGCACAGGTATATACAATTGGTTGTTGTACTGTGATGGGCGGGAATAACAGGAAATCATGTAGTGAGCAAGCTTATAGGTACCACTTTTTGCAAAAAAATAACTCCACAGTTGTTCTACTTCCTGTTGGTCATTAATCATCAGTCAGGAGCAACAGTTAAGTATTCAGTGCTCTCCAAAGCAGTTTACTGTGAAATATAAATCAATGCCATGGATACAACAGACATGAAATTGTTAATGGAAGTGCTTCTAGGTGGTTACTTACAATCCTCTTGGTCGATTAAGTGTTGAGAATTGTTTTTATTTGTGATTCTTCAAAGATGCATGGGTAGAAGTGACTCACTGCTAAATGAAGAGATGCGTTTGTGCTACATACTCCTATCGTCAGTAAAAGAATACCTCAGGAATAATTTGTATAAAAAAAAAAAAGAAGAAAGAAAGAAAAACCCTGGCAAATGAGAGTAAAGGCTCTGAACATCTTATTTCAGTCTGAAGTTGGTAATCATTAAATTACAGAATCTAATTCAAAGAAATTTGGGTACATGTTTCCACTTAAATTTTATACATGTGCACTGCTATGTTATCTTTTGTTGAGTCCATGTACTCACATGTAAAAGTGATCAAAGGTAAACTGCACTACTGAGTTTGTAATGGAGTGTAGTGCCACAGTTGTTGAAACTTTTGAATTCCTTCTCTGATGTCTCCCTTTATTTTGTATTTATACCAACTGCCAACATTTACTTTGTTTCAAAGTGTGCAGAGTGTGTATGTAGAGTGAGGCAGCTGAGATGGACCACCCAAAATATATCCAGAACTAGTCAATATATCACTAGGTGATTTTTACTAAGCTGTAACGGACATTGTGTTGATTTTTTTGACATGCGAAAGTAATTTTTAAATTTTTAAAAATTATAGGTATACTGAATTATGGTTCCATCTTTATTTTTTAAATAGTACTATCCAGTTCTTTGTTCCTTTCCCTGTGGCATTGGAAATAATCTTTCAAGAGGACTTTAGTCACACAAGGTGTGGTACTCGATCAAGTAGTAGTAACAAGACATTAGCTCCCCGAATCACTGTTCCACCTCCAGCAAAAGGGGTCCCACAAATGTGTGCTCTAACACAGAAGATGCAAGCGAACTCATAATGCAGGTGCGGTTCACATATTTGTTGTTATGACTGTCATATCAGACGCTCGTAATTGTTGACATTGAGCGCTGATAAATGCTACACACCAGATCCAGACAGACAGTACTGCATGTTGAATTTCATCTGGACATGTCACGTCACAGGCGTTCAAAAAGAAACAAGCTGGAGTCTGGAATGCGCAAACCAGTGACAGGAGGATAATATCGTGGTGTGTGTAACGAGGTGGTGGTCTGACCAGAGCACGGAAGTTCACAGCCCGTCGCTAGAGAGAACACGTGCACATCACGTGACTATACAGAGCTAGCAGCAGCACGAATCAATCGTCCAACACTGCTAGTCGCATTGCATACAGTGACATGGAAGTGTCAATAGGAGAGCAGAGAGGTGTTGTTTGTTTTCTGACAGCGGTAGGAGGAGGAGGAACAGGCATTCATCAACAAATGTCACAAGTGTACAGCAAACACTGCATGTCCCTTGCAAGGGTGAAGGTGTGGCACAAGTGCTTCAGGGAAGGACGGGTGTCGTTAGCCGATGATACGTGGTCCAGAGCACCACACTGCACTGCCGATGTCATCATCCAGTTGGTGGATGCACTCATTACCCAGGACCGGTGAGTGACAATGAAAGCCATAGCCGCCGTGGTTAGATTGAGCATCGGAAGTGTTCACACCATCTTGAAGGAACGACTGCACAAGTGCAAAGTGTGTGTCCAATGAGTGAGTGCCCCACAGTCTTCAATCCCACCAGGAAGCTTGTCGAATGGCCTACTGTCTTGCTCATCTGCAACACTATGCTCGGGAGGGAAATGTGTTCCTGGCACGAGTGGCGGCTGGAGATGAGTCGTGGTGTCATCACTTTGAACCAGAATCAAAATGCAAAGTCTTGAGTGGAAGCATCCAGGGTCACCACCACCAAAAAAAGCTAAGGCCATTCCCCTGAGTGCAGGAAAGGTTATTCTGACGTTCTTCTTTGATCAAAATGGCCCCCTTCTGATTCAATTCCTGCAGCGCGGTACAACAGTGAATGCCCAGTGTTACTCACAAACCTTAACCACCCTTCACCAAGTGATCAAATTAAAATGACCAGGCAATCTCAACTGTCGCGGTTCATTCTAGTTCACGACAATGCAAAGCTTCAGACGGCCAACACAGTCGCAGCACTCCTGCAGAAATTCAAATGGGAGGTTCTTGGCCCCCTCCATACAGTCTGGACATCTCTCCCTGTGATTATTGCAATATCGTCACAATAATCGGTGCTGAAACTACACATTGTTCGAAGACCGATTTACAGAAATTACAATTAAAACTCATTAAATTAACTGAATACATCGAAAACTTCCGTCTTTTTTCAACAGTTTCTTCTACTACAAGAGTTGAGCCGCATTATTTGTTTAAATGATGAAATTAATATATATAGTTTTGCAAACAATCATTTTGACAAAACTGTTAATTACTTGGGAATTAATTCAGGGCTGGTTGTGCTAACATATTTTCGAATGGAGCCAAATAGATATTTTAAGAATACTAGCATTTCATCCTCTAAAAAAATTACAATTATTACAGAATTTATATTTGTTTATAAGTCAACAGTAGAATTTACGTTGCAAGACAATTGCATGTTTCACCCTATAATAAAAAATATTAACTAGGAATACTGAAAATGAATTAGAAAATCAATTACATACATAAAGCTAAGCCCAAAATTAGATCTGTTCTTATAATCTTTAAAACTGAGGGTCAACCTTTCTCTATTATGAAAATGCAGATTATATTCACAGCAGATGGCAAAACAAGAGGGGAATTAAAATTATCCCAGCTTGCTTTGTCACAAAGTTAATGTGAAGACTTTTCCTTCTTAAATGAATAGATAAGGCTCAGAATCGTCAATGCTATCATGTTGTAGTTAAATTTCTGTATCTCTTCTTTTCTCACAATTAGGGGATTAAATCAAACAATGGAAACTCCAGGTAGGATTATCAATAATGTAGGAAAAGATAGATTGGTACTTACCATAAAGAAGACACGTCAATTTGCAGACAGGCACGATTAAGACACTCACATGTAGCTTTCGGCCAGTCTTCGTCAGTACGCACACGCACACACGTACACACATACAAACAAAACATTCACACACAGAAGCAAGCACGCATCACACACACGCGGCTGCCAACTCCAGGATCTCGGGCTGGAATACAACATCACATGGGATACAAGCAGGAATCTGGAGGGGTAGTAGTGTACGGGTGGGGGGAGAGACAAACTCTGTCAGGTGGAGTGTGCAGGGACTAGACTCAAACAGGCGCAGTGTCAGGAGGCTGTTGGTAGAGAGGTAGGGAAAAAGGAACAAAAAATTATAGGAGGAAGGAAAGACGGAGGATGCATTGGCAGAGGGCTGCAAATAAACTAACTGGGTGCGAGATGGGGATGGGGAGGACTGGGGGGGGGGGGGGGGGTGGAAACTGTGGGGTGGAGGGTATGGGGACAGTATGTTACCATAGGTTGTGACCAGGATAATTACAGGAATGGAGAATGTGCTCTACATGCTGGGTGGGCAGATGGAGTGGGCAGGTTTTGCACTTCCTATTCCAGTCCTGTCACTGGTTTATCCTACTTCCATCAGGGACCGAGCCACCTGTGAAAGCAGCCATTTCATTTACCAATTCTCCTGCAGTCACTGCACAGCTTTTTTTTATTGGTATGACTACCAACCAGCTGTCCACCAGGATGAATGGCCACTGCCAAACTGTGACCCAGAGCAAAGTGGACCACCCTGTGGCACAAAATGTAGCTGGGCATAACACACTTGATTTCAGCGGCTGCTTCACTCCCCGAGCCATCTGGATCCCACCCTCCACCAACAGCTTTTCCGAACTGCACAAATGGGAGTTATCCTTAAAACAAATTCTCCACGCTCTCTGCTCCTCTAATTATCCTGGCCTCAACATACAGTAACATACTGTCCCCACACCCTCCAGCCAACAGTTTCCATCCCCTACGTCCTACCATCTCCTCCCCATTCTTGTCTCCCAACCTATTTATTTGCAGCCCTCTGCCAACGCTTCCACCCGTTTCAGTTGTATTTCTTACTTGAGTACAAGGAGTTACAGGAGAAAGATGTTTTATTTCTAAGGACAACAATATGTCTATTTTTATAATTTTGGTAATACAAATAAATATTAGACTGTGCTGATTTCAAAAATTATATGTACTGATACTATAATAATGACAAATATTATGTCATGCAAAAAACAAGATAGTATTAACTGTTTGAAAAAAATCAAGCAAATAAAATGTTGTATACATATAAAACATATTCATTTACAAAAACCTGAATCACTCGAGCATATTGGCTGAAGGACTGGAACCTGGAGTTTCCTCTATTTTTTCTTGAACTTGTTCCTAACTTACATTTTAAGGTTGTTTTCTTCTTCCAGGATTTCTCTCTCTCGGTTAACAATATTTTTGCATAGTACTTCTCTCAAATTAAACATAATTTTAACGAATGAAGCTTGTCTGCTTTTTCCAACAACTACCTGTTCTTCACCGTAACCATATGTTGTCTGCCTTTTTGATAAGAGAATGGAAGCCGACACTCATGACTTTGGGATAAATTTCCACTTCCAGCAGTTTCATTGTCATTGTTAGAGTGGTTACCAACATCGATGTTGCTTGAAAGGACCACAGTATCTTCAGTTGTGTCATTGTCCTTAACTGCAATTATCCCCTCGAAAATGTGTGGGATCATATCAGTAACCATTTAGCTTATATCGTCTATCTTCATCTCAGCTACTACACCACCAGTTTGGAATTGTTCTTGATTACACTTAGCTTTCCTTTTCTTTGCTCTTGCTTTCATGTCCTTCCAAATTACTTTAAGATGCTCTTTTGACTTTCGTGTAAGAGCCTCTGCACTGAATTCAGTGTGTGTGTGTGTGTGTGTGTGTGTGTGTGTGTGTGTGTGTGTGGGTGGGTGGGTTTTTTTTTCCCCCCCCAAGCATATTTTTTCCTCTTTAGCATGTTCGCATCGTGCTTTTTAGGTTCAACAGTAGTTGTAAAATTTCATTCTTTCAGCAAACCGCTCTGTTTCATATTTTGCAATTTTTTATTATTATTATTTTTTTATGTGAACATTTAAATTGTCTTTGGCTACCTCCATGTTGCTGTCAGTGTGTATGTCAAGCTGCAAGTGTCACTTGAATTAACACATCACCCACCAATAATAAATGGTGGTAGCCGTAGATTATGCCAACACAATATAATTGTCAGAAAGTGGTACAATAATATCTGTCGACAATAAATATTTTCTGAGAGAAAATGAAATGCACACGCTAGCAATATGCTGAAATGGCTTAATTCTTTAGTAAAATGGCATTGCTACTTTAGTTATAGCTCTCCAACAGTTACTAAGAGAGAATATTACTACGGAATTAATTTACAGAAGTAGTCCAAACTAAAGAAGTAAGAATTACTAAGAGAGTAATTTATACTAGTTTGTTGTTCACCACACTTACAGCATATTTTGCTGGATTTCACAGATTTTGCATTAAAATTGTAATTCATAGTATCTATAATAGTGATCATTTGAAAATACAGTCAAGTAGATGTAACCTTAATAGTAATTTTTTTCCGCCTGTAGCAAAAACTTCTGAGAGACCTCAGACTGAATGACAGGTTTATGTAAGAGTTATATCGTGTTCATGACGGTGGTGATAATGACTCGACAGCTTCAAATACTTTCTGCACTAAAATGAATGCAAAAAAAAAAAAAAACCCAAACCAAAGTAAAATAAAAATAGTGTCTGGACAAAATTCTATGTAAGATAAAACAAGATGATTATTGCAGGTAGCCAAATTAAAATCATCGATTTTGCAATAAATTTACTTATGTATTTGACTGCAGTGAGAAAATCAATGGTATAATGGCTTTTATGCACGTAAAAAAGTGTATTCGTACACTGAACACAACACTGGAACTTCAAATTTCTTAAAACATGTATATGAGACTGAAAGAGTAGTAAAATTACTTTAACTACTAAGAGAGTTGTAAAAGTTTTTTGAAGTAACACCAACTCATCAATCTTGTCAGCAAAAAATTTTCCTTTTGAAGTCTCATGTGGAAATGGATTTCTCAAAACAGCACAGTTCCTTATTGATGTGGGGTCCAAGTACAGTACATCAAGTGCTACAGAACTGCTGTCTCATCGAACAATCATTTCAAGAAATTTAAAGGAAACTACCAGTCATCTAAACGAAGCTCTTTCTTGAGAGGTGAGGAATGTTTTCAGGTATAGTCTGTCGGTAAACTGAAGAGCGGTAGAGTCCCCACTCTGCCTATTCACCTACGTCACAAGGCGCTACTACAGGCTGTTTGACAACATAGTACCAGCCCTACTGTGGTGCGCACTTTAAATCTGTGGCGACACTGTGGACAGACACATTCTGGCTGCGTTTATTTTCAGACAAATGCATTGAGACTGTAAGGAATACAAAAGATGATAGCTTTTTCGTAAACAAAACATTATAGAGTAAATGATACCAACATAAGAACTGAAGTCAGGATTCTACTACAAACATTGAACCGAATGCCTGTTCATGTGAATGTATGTGCCCCTATTGCTATTCATAAAAACGAACCCCATATAGTGCAATCAATTTGTAGAATTTAAGGCTTGTTCTTACTTTATGTTTCTACTAAAAGGTAGAAGTTTTCTTTGAAGGGTTGCATTGAAACTTAACAATTCTTGCATCATGAAGAGTGTTTAAAAAGTAACCAGAAATTTATAATTTTGTGTGTTGTATTAGTCATATTTGCACTATTTTGTTGTCACTGTCTTCGTAAACGTGTCTGAAAAGTGTCCGTACAATGTTATACATGTTGGGTATTTACTCATGTGTTTTGGTAGCATCAACGATTATTTTTTTTGTATAAAATTAGAGAATCTATATTAAATTTTGTTATAAGAATGGACTAAAGTGTATCAAAATTTTAGAAATGTTAAACATTGCTTTTGGTGAATCTGTTATGAGTAAACCAAGGGCATACAAGTGGTATAAATATTTCAAAGCAGGCCTTGAAGGACAGTGGTTTTACAAGCATGGATGATATTAAAAATGCACGTTAAGAAACCTATAAACTATCCCGAGCAAACAGTTCCGAAAGTGTTTTGGGAATTGGAAAAAATCACTGGTGTAAGTGTATAGTCTGTAATGGGGGGAATATTTTGAAGAGAATAACATTGCTTAGATTAACTAATAAAATTCTTACCAAAAAATGAAAATTAATATGTGAATGCACCTCATATGTCAATCTTTTTACTCCAGAAACAATGTAAATGTTTTGAAGAAAATTTCAACAGTGTTTAGAATAGCTATTGTGCACATGTTTTAAGCAATATGTCTTCGAATCAGGTGAATAGTAACAGAGATAGAGATTTAGAGAGAGGATACATTCAAATGCTGCTGTTCCACAAGCATCAAAGGTTTTACGTTATTGAATCAGTTTCTACTAGCGAAAAGTTAATTAATTTTACCATGAAGTTCTTAAGTTATTATTGATTTTGAACAACTAGTGATAAAGGTATTTATTGCTTTGGACCACATTTAACTGCATTTATCTTGGAAACTATTTAACACTTTTAATACCATGTAGTACATTTCTATCAAAAGAAACTTTATAGTGTATGAGCAGAGTCAGGCTTGAGAGGACACACAGTGTATTTTTTAAGAAATTATTCATTTCCTGATTACATACATTGTATTTTAGAGGTAATCATCGACAGTGTCACTGTCATTATCATCATTGTCACTTTCTAAATCAATAACTATGGCATCTAGTATGTCTTCAATAGAAGCTCAGAAAAGGGCTACATACCTTCTTTCACCAACTGCAGCAACTTCATAAATGATAATTAGATGAAACCATCAGCTGCTGACAGTTGTTGATATACCTTGATGGGGACAGCTGAAAATGTGTGCCCCGACCGGGACTCGAACCCGGGATCTCCTGCTTACATGGCAGACGCTCTATCCATCTCTTATGGGAATCGTCACCTTAGTGTGCACGAGTAATGAGTGGATGGGCAAATATCTATTAGGTACATTACGTATGTAGATTGTGGACAGTTGGGAATGTGTGTCTCACGGGAAGTGTGCAAGGGATAAGTCCCTGCAGCCGTGCTATGCGTCTGTGTCCTCTGTGGCTCATATGGATAGAGCGTCTGCTATGTAAGCAGGAGATCCCGGGTTCGAGTCCCGGTCGGGGCACACATTTTCAGCTGTCCCCATCGAGGTATATCAAAACCACCTGTTAGCAGCTGAGGGTTTCAACTAATTATCATTTATTCTAGAGAAGCTGCACAGTCATCAATGGTATCTGTTCTTTCAAGAACAGTTACTATCTGTATATATGCAGCAGCTTCATCATGCAAATGTTTAGAAGAGTATTTCTTCCGTAGACAAAATTTTCAAGGTTTGCCCAAGCCATTTCAATTGGATTTAAGTCACAGTTGTATGGTGGAAGTCGTAGCACAGTGTGGCCATGAGATTCAATTATTTTATTAATTTCAAATACTTTGTCTTCCGGCTTTCATTGTTTAATTAAATCAAATAATTTTTTCTTTCTCATTGACAAATCAGCTTCCACCTTCTTTTTTAATAACCACTCTGTGGTACACACACCATCAGATTATTTGACTTGTTGCTCTAACGAAGTAGGCGAGTGTCAGCAATATGTCTCGTGGTCTTATCGTATCGTGTTTATCTTCTGCCATTAGGTCAGACGATAGAAATGCCACTTGCACGCTTAGAGTAGCAGATTGACGGTGACCAACTTTAAGCAGAACTTGATTAATTTTCACACACATTTATTAAAATGATGATAATCATAGACATTACGTAACTTGATTCTGGATCTGTTTACAATTGAAAATCTGAAGTTCCTTTGGTCTTGGTACGTTAATCTTATTCTCACATATCTCTGATACTTGACAAAGTGTCTATACATTTCTCTTCATGGCTATGTACAGGAATATGATAATCTTATTAGGTGCAGACTGAAACTTGACTACAGACTAATGCAGACTGATGCAGACTAAGGCAGACTAACTAATCGGAGGTCTGTACACTCGTTATAATACCTCGAGCGTTCAGGTATCACTGCGCGAGTGTGATCCGCGAGGAGAAAAGGTTCTACGTTATCAGCAATCTCACTTGATGTGTGACATATTAATACGCGGATCGGCGGAAGCAGAATTTGGTCCATCTCTAAGACAGTGCCATCTCGTAGTGCAGAGACGGATGAGCGCTGCGCCTGCGCTGTTGTGCTTAGCGGGGCGCGCTCTAGTAGGAAAGTTGTGTACGCGCTGACTACGCGGAACTATGTACACAACACACTCAATCATTTCCCTATTATTCAAGCACCTAGTTGGAGCTTTGTTACGCTCCTTGTTGTGATATGAAGCGTTGTCCGTAGCAAAAACACGGTTCAGATTCGGAATTTAGTCGCTATCCAATTTGAAAATTTTTCATAGTTCCTTTGCCCATGGTAGTCTCCTGTTGCACACCCCACTTTATAAATCAGCTGTGTGTTGAACACATCTTTTGATCCAATATTGACCACTATAATCCTATTGCTTCCGCTAACACTGTCCATAATGACATCTACCGTATTTACTCGAATCTAAGCCGCACTCAAATGTAAGCCGCACCTGAAAAATTAGACTTGAAATCAAGGAAAAAAAATTTTCCCGAATCTAAGCCGCACCTGAAATTTGAGATTCGAAATTCAAGGGGAGAGAAAAGTTTTAGGCCGCACGTCCAAATCGAAACAAAATTGGTCCATTATAATATGAGCCACAATTTAGGTCGAATGAATGACGATTCAGCTACAGTAGTTTGGTTCGAGGCGTAAGCTTAGCAGTTAAGCTTTACCACGTAGCCATTGCTATGCGTCAGGCGCTCCGTCCGTATTTATACGGGTACCCTTCCTTTTTCACTTGCTTCGTCTGGGTTGAATTGATTGCTTATTTTTCTTTGTTCTGATAAGTGCCGTTACTTTGTTATAGGTGTTTCGTCATTCTAAGTTGAAAATGCTTTATTGTACTGTGTCACGCATTGTTTGTCGCATTCTGAAAAGGAGTGTTTACGACCTGTCGCCGCTTGCGGCATGGCTTGCTTTTATACGCGCTACCGCCGCTTCCAATTGAAAATAAATAAATAAATAAAAATAAATAAATAAATAAAATTGTCTCATTAGCGAAACAATGGCAAGAGACTGCAATTTGTTGTTACTTACACTGCTGCTTTCTTTGATAATGATCAACAAGAACCAAATAATAGACTGCGTGTGATAGAAGATGTTGTGAAGGAGAGTTTAGCGAAAAATTTTCTCCGTTTGAATATCTTTGCAGATGCCTCTTTAGTACATTACCTTCTGCACAGAAATTAGTCATCTTAGATTTAAAAATCTAGTCAGTTGTCGTGCTTAATTTCTGACTGCATCTCTAATCTGCGTAAGAATAATACTAATATAAACATGGCATGATATGTACATTCTTCCACGATTGCTGTTGTCTCACTCTAGTTTCGTAGTTTATTAGGCAGGCAGGATTTAAATGAAGTTGCAGCAAACACAAAAGAATACATGGCAAAATGTTTATATTCGTATTATTCTTATGATGAAGAGAATACTGCATGTGATTCACAATTCATAAAAGTTCCTATTAGCAGCCATGTCTTGTCACAGGTAGGAAAAAATTCAGAACGTAGAGTTAGCCATATTGACAAACATCCCAAACAGTCTTGCCAGTCGGATTTTCGTAGTACATTGAAAGGCTGCTACATTCGAAGATGAACAATACGGAATTTGTATTTACTTCTTTGGATAATGTATGAAAATGAAAATGCAGTGGTCGAAACTCGGGGCGTGGAAAAAAGCTCGTCTTCCACCTTTTTTCTTTTTTTAATTTATTTACTGACGCAGAGGTTTTGGCGCCAGTATTTATCTTTGTGCCTGCAAAGCATGCCTGTGTAGCGCTACATATATTCGACGGCAAAAGTTACTTGTGGCGGCACCTACCAACATTTTACAGAACTTCCGCTTATTTTGCACTCGATTCTAAGCCGCAGGCAGTTTTTTTGATTACAAAAACCGGAAAAAAAGTGCGGCTTAGATTCGAGTAAATACAGTATGCCAGGGCCCTGTCAATATTTTCTGTAAGTAATGTTGTCTGCCCAACTTTCAGCATTGTAAAAGAATTTTCTGCGTAGCTCCGTTAATTTCCTCACTTGGATCAGGTGCGTACATCGCCAGTCAATTATATCTGTTCTCTCTACCAGAATCTTTCGTTTACTTACAGATCTTTTGCGGGTAAATCCCGTTTCATGCAGTGTCTGGTGTAAAACGTCTTTCTGCCAAGCAAAATGTATTTTCTGTTTCACGGCAGTAAGTAATTTCCATACTGTCGGCACTATGTTTTGGTTTATGTAAAAGTCCTCCATCATTTGTCAAATGATTGATTTTGTGAAACTGTCTGTAACAATGGGTTTCCATCCAAAATTATTAGTTTTCCTTTGTGGTGATTCCAGTAAACCATGTGGCTTATTTTCGGTTTCTTTCCTTATGCGTCCTATTGTGGCGAGGCTGATGTTTGCTTAAATTGCAGCCCTTTGATTGGGACTGGTAATATTACTAAACAGTTCTTTTTGTGTTGGCTCCTTAACACACACTGTAATAACATCAGAGACAATCGAATGCTTGTTACTCCACGAATACCTCCTCTTATTAGTATTCCGCACATTTTCTCGCAATGCAAGGCGATTATCCATCACTTGCAGATACCGAAGTATATCAGTGAGTATACAACTTCACTGACTGACACTGGAAACTGAGGTCCCAAGAACAGAAATGACATATATCACTGCACACCAATCTACACCACTAGACAGGTAATGGGTAACTGATTTTGGGTGCCCCTGTAGGCCAGTGGCAGCACTCTTCCAAGAGAGGCTATTTCCCCCCAAAGTGACTATGCATTGGAGGGGTACTAACACTCTACAAGTGGGGTAATTAATAAAGTAAAATAAAGTCATGGGAGGACTGCACATTACATTAATGATGATAAGGGAAAAAATGGGAGAAAATATAGAACATGAACAGCATGAACTGATAAAGATATTATGGTCGTTTTACCTATTTCACACTGTGCAATATGTCACGTTTCTTGCTGACAGAGGTCCAGACAGTCCAACAGCACTTTCAGTATGAGAGGCTCTAGTGCATGGCACACATCCTCAATATTGTACTGGAGCACATAATTCTAGGAGATACCAGTGATGATAAGAGAAGCATAGAGATAAATCAAGACAGTGTAATTGACTTTGTTGACAAAAAAATGTTCGACGATGCAGTAAGCTTTTTGACACCACTTAAAATGCCCCCCCCCCCCCTCCCCCCAAGATATTTGTGGTATTTTTGCTATTCCCAACAAGAACATTTAACTTCAAAATTAACAGGTAGGAATATCGACAATATAGGCAAAAGACAGATTGCTACTTACTGCAAAGAAGACACATCATGTTGCAGACAGCCTCAATTAAGACACAAAATAAGATTTGTGAAATATTATGAAACTAAACAATGATGATCTGTTAAGTGCCTAGCTAAACATTTACTGTGCACAACAGTAATAGTCTATTATCTTACACTGCTGGCCACCCAAAATGTAACATCCTGAAGGAAGCATCCAAATCTGGTGAAATTTGCAGCAATGAGAGATGCACATGATTAGCAATTCAATGCAGATGCCCATCACGGGCACCAGTAGTGCTACCTAAGCTTTTATCAGTGGCCACAGGTTCAGCTCACCTACACAAAAACATGTTTGATACATAACAGCAAACTTGTCACAGCTACTACTATGGTAAGGCCAAAAACGGACATCTGCCTGAAATTTTATGAGAACGAACATTTTAAAGGTGGGATAATAAACAAAAAATTCAATGCAGATGATTTTCCATATTTGCAGATGAGATGGTGTGCTAATTTTGGCTGATTTTGATTGGCAGCCACAGGATGACACAATGTAAAATAAAAAGTAAAGTGCAAATACAGTTCAAATGGCAATAAAATTTGATTTATCATGTGTCTTAGCCGAAAAATAATGTGTGTAGGAATTTCAGGAAAATAATAAAAACCCGCTGAAGATGCCACAACTGTGGTGAAACATGTTAAGGTGATAAATCAATGGGTTGTGTACTTACAAAAAGGTGGACCCACCCTTAATTCATTACTCTATGAAGAGGGAATAGACAGCCATGTGGATGCACTGGAATTGTTCTTTCATGCAGTTGTTTTGCATAAGCAACTTCACTATACTTTGAAGATGATAGTGAGCATCTTTAGTGTACATTTCGGAGTTCGACTGAGGGAGAGTAGTTGCCTGTAGGGATTGTGGATTGTCCTTCAGAGAAATCTGTGATTGTGTGTCGAATGGAATCCAGTAACTGTGTAATCACTGGAGGCAGGAGGCAGCGACGGGCTGATGGGACTGATTGCAACCTCTTCATTGCACCACTACACGTGGTGACATATTGTGCGCACGGCAATGATGCCACATTGCGAACCATATCACAACAAATTCGGTGTGAACAACAACCAGTGTCAGCATATACCATTCAACACAGTTTGCAGCAGAGTGGACTGTTGGCAACGCTCCATTGCCTCATTTACCACTGAGTCAATGCCACAGGCATCTGTGCTGGAAACAATGCGATGAAAGTCAGACATGGACCACCAAATGGAATGACATCGTTGTTACAGACGAACCCTGATTTAGCCTGCAGCAGCACAGTGGTCGGATTAGAGTCTGAAGACAGTGTGGTGAGCGATTGTTGAACTGTTGCCTTATACATCACCGTACTGGTCCTGCACCCGGTATTATGGTTTGGGGTGGTATTGGCTTGCACTCCAGCATCCCACTAGTAGGCATTGCTGGTGCACTAACCAGTCAGCATTACGTCTCTGAAGTGTTGGAGCCTTTTGTCCTCCTAAACGTATGGAGCTTGCCAACAGCCACATTGCAGAAGGATAATGCATGCACACATGTGGCATGCAATAGTCAAGACTTCTTTGTTGTCCGTTGGATTGCATTGCTGTTTCAGCTTTCCTGTTCTCCCAATCTCTCATGTATCAAAAACTTCTGATCAATGATAGCGGGATAACTGGCCCGAGATACGCCACCTGCTGCTACACCACCTGCTGCTACACCACATCAGCTTTGGCAATCCAATCTGGCTTCGATTCAATGACAAGGCTTGTAGCAGCAGTTATAGCCAGCAATGTTGGCAACAATCAGTACTGATTTCATCAACTTCTTCACTTTACATGGGGTTGTATTTTCAGTCATGCGATCTTTGTGCAACATGTTATCTCCCAAATCAGTTTGGCTCTGATATCTCCAGCCTTTCTTGTTGTTGCATTTTGGATGGCCAGCATTGTGGAACAGGCTGTTCCAGATTTTGGAGACTTGTCACACACTGCAAACAGTGAAATGAGCAGGTACACCATGGAGCACTGTCGTTTGCTGTGAAGAATCAAATGGGGCCCCCACAGAGAAGCCTTGTGAACTGTCTGTCTTGCTTACATGATTGCCGACTACCTTCTCGTAGTGTCCACACCACACTGTCTTAGAGTTTCTGCAGTGAGCACTTCAGACAGCGCCTGCTCCATGACACTCATCCGCAGCTCGTGGTCTAGTGGCTAGCATTGCTGCCTCTGGATCACAGGGTCCCGGGTTAGATTCCTGGCCGGGTTGGGGATTTTCTCTGCCTGGGGACTGGGTGTTTGTGTTGTCCTCCTCCTCCTCCTCCTCCTCCTCATCATCATCATCATCATCATCATCATCATCATCATCATCGTTTGTGATGGTGGCTAAATTGGATTGTGTAAAAAGTGAACTGTGCAAAAAATTGTACTTTGTACGGGTGCTGATTACCATGCAGTTGAGCACCCCACAAACCAATCATCATCATCATCATCCATGACACTCGCTGCATCTTACTGGCCCTCCACATCAAGAAGGAGCAGCACCTTGTCGAGAAGTCCAGTTTCACTTGCAACCTCAGAAGATAGAATGACTTCGCTGACACGATCGATGAGTTTGTTGATCATGGGAACTATCAGATATCTGCAGATGCAAGTATGGAACTTCTAGATGTGGATAAGGGTCATGCAGATGCCAATAGTTTTTGTTATACATACCTCTACATATATGGTGGTGGTGTTAAAGAAGAAAAGCCATAATTGACAGTGTTCAAAATCAAACAGCTTGATGGCTGTTAATGCTGAAAAGATCCAACAGGAAAGATACTGTGTGATGACAAGACTGCTGGAAGTGTTAGTGACTAAAAGCCATTGTCATCAGTGAAATACATAGGTATTATAATCAAGTTATTGAAAATAATTTTCACAGCCTACAAGATGTGCGGTATGGGTTACAAACTGTCCTCTGATTAACATCCACAAGATTAGCTATCTCCTAAATTTGATGTTGAAAGTTGTAAATACAAATGGGAACAATGTAATGTAGAATCACCATCAGTTAATTTTGGTACTCTTCATTAAACCAAGTCTGTAAATGGGGATCTGTCACACCCTATAATAGTGAATAGGTGGTTACATGTGAAAAGACAGTGATTCCAGTGAATCTACCAATCATTTTCGGTGGTGAAGAACAGAATGAATTATGTTTGCTGAAACAGGACCCTTCAAATAACAGCTTCATGGTGTCACAATTACTTACCAGAGTATACATTTTCACTATAATTTTTTTTTCTGCCACCAGGTATTTTTCACTTTGTCTAGTTCTTTGAGTATTGATGAAATGGGGCACAAAATGAAAGGGCAAGCATCACTAATATGAGAACATTCCCATACCATAATCGCCAACCTCATCATGTATGTGAATTTTATAAAATACTAGCTTAGTGCCTGTTGCTTCACTCGTGTAGACTGTGTGGTCTGCAGAGATTTCTTTTGTTTTTATTTAATCGAATTTGTATGTTGTTCACAATTTGCAACACCTTCTAAGGTTTTCACACTAGTTAAGGCCATATAATCTTGGTCTTTCCTAAATGTACTTCTGACCAAAAGGCGACTGTGGTAGCTGAAGTCCAGAGTTTTTGTTTTCTCGTACACACACAAGCAGACATATATGTCTGCTTGTGTGTGTGTGTGTGTGTGTGGGGGGGGGGGGGGGGGGGGGTCTAGCTTCAAAATTGCTTTAATAGCGACATATTTCAAGAAACGAAAAAGTCATCCCCTATTTCACCCCCTTAAAAAAATCCCTTCTTATATGATGGCTACAGTGTAAGAGCCACACCTTCTCCAAATTTCAAGCCTGTATCCTTAGCAGTTTGGGCTTGGTGATGATGAGTCAGTGAGTCATTCAGTCAGGACATTGCCTTTTATATGTAGAGATTTCAAATTTCACCAACTTTACATTTATATTCAGCCATACATAGGTGTAATTCTGTTCAGCCTAAATTATTGACAGTTTGTCTTGCCAAAACATCACAAGAGGAAGGATTTTTCAAATACTCAAATTAATTTTAGTATCATATTATGTGAAACATTTATTAGGAGGAAACATTAACATCTTGAGATCGGGTATTCTGCCAGATATCAGCATCATACATGCACAATATTTCTACAATGTCTTTCATCATCTTTATTAAGTGCTACCTGAGACTGCTTGTTGAGTGAAATGGGTCAAGTACTGGACTCGTTCCACTCAATGAGCAGTCTGTCGGAGGTAGCACCTGCTGAAGATAGTGAGTCACATTTCCAGATATTGTGCACAAAATTTGCTGATATATGGCAGAATACCCAACACTTCAAGATTTCAACAGATTGACAGGAAGGCCTAAAGAATAACAGGAAATGTATTTTCTTCGCAAGTTAGTTTGGCTAAGCTGTACAACTTGCTTTAACACCAAAATTGAGTTAGGGTGTTTTCTGCATTGTGGAATAATGATTCCTGATATAGCTCTGCACTAATGTAGTATTTTGCCACACACACACACACACACACACACACACACACACACACACACACACAAACATAAAAGAGAAGTGTCAGAATTACAGTTTAGTAACATAATTGGAAGGAGGCAGAATTGCAGACTAGACTTATATTATTGACCTATTATTTCTCAACAAAATCACCACACATGAGACAAAGGACCAAGTTTGATTTTCAAAGACAGATGCTGTTCTGGCAATTCTCACTATGTTTCTGTAACACATAATCCAGTTTTGTGTGTGTGTGTGTGTGTGTGTGTGTGTGTGTGTGTGTGTGTGTGTGAGAGAGAGAGAGAGAGAGAGAGAGAGAGAGAGAGAGAGAGAGAGAGAGAGAGAGAGAGATATGAACAAAATTAGTTATTTTACTAGTTAAATGACTTATCTGTTAACTTTAAAAGGTATTTGTGTCATTTTCAATTTGTGTATTTATAGCTGTGCAAATATTGGTCATGCTCATTAAGCTGCAAATATTGGTCATGCTCATTAAGCTGCAAATATTGGTCATGCTCATTAAGCTGCAAATATTGGTCATGCTCATTAAGTAACTTGTTAATATTTTAATTTGTTTTTTGTTGATATTTCTGTAGAAGGAAGTTTTAATTTTTAATTGAAATAACTTGTTCCTAGCCGAATTCCATGCCTACCTAAACTACTGTCGCTCATTACGGTTTGAAGAGCGGCCTGACTATTCTTACCTTCGTCAGCTATTTCGGACACTCTTTCATCGTCAGGGCTTCACGTACGACTATGTATTTGACTGGAACATGCTGAAATTTGTGAGTACCTAAAGGAAACCTAGAGAGTTGGTTCTTAAAGAACTTAATTAGTTTCTTCAGTTAAAAGTAAAATAAGTTATGCTACTTAGTTGTGTTAGGAAAGTACTTTTGATACATGTCAAATATTGCTTTTGTGTAGGGAGGATCTAGACATGGAGGACCAGAAGAACAGCAACGTGAGCGACGTTTTACATCGAGAACAGCTCAAGGTGCTACAGGTCCTGCTGTATGTACAGGGGCTGCAGCAGGAGTTGGTGCTACTAGCCGTCGCACTCAGACACCATTCGATACAGTCAATACTCCCCCAGGCAATGCTCCTCCAGTTACCACAGCAAATCCTACAACTGGTGAGCGTCATCTACTGCCACTAAGTAATTCATTTGTGAAAATCTAATATATTTTCTCTTACTACAATTCTGAAAGTTTCTCAGTACTTTGAGTGATAAGGCATTTTTTGTTCAGGCTCTTCTGTGCCTTTGTGATAGTGAATGTCGATTCTAAATACCACATATATCAGCCTTTGAGTGTTACTTTTGGCTTTATTTCTGTAGATTCAAGGATTTGTGACACCTTTTTTTTATCATTACTTTATTTCCATAAGAATTTTATATGTGACAGATAGTACATTATTACAACAATCACAAGCAAAAATCTCTGTCGTACCATTATATAATCTATCTGATACCTTCTAGTATCTCCAGGATTCTTCCATGTATACAACCTTCTTTTATGATTCTTGAACCAAGTGTTAGCTATGATTAAGTTATGCTCTGTGCAAAATTCTACCAGACGGCTTCCTCTTTCATTTCTCTCCTCCAATCCATATTCACCCACTATGTTTCCTTCTCTCCCTTTTCCTACTCTCGAATTCCAGTCCCCCATGACTATTAAATTTTCGTCTCCCTTCACTACCTGAATAATTTCTTTTATCTCATCATACAGTTCATCAATTTCTTCATCTGCAGAGCTAGTTGGCATATAAACTTGTACTACTGTAGTAGGCATGGGCTTCGTGTCTATCTTGGCCACAATAATGCGTTCACTATGCTCTTTGTAATAGCTTACCCACACTCCTATTTTTTTTATTCATTATTAAACCTACTTCTGCATTACCCGTATTTGATTCTGTATTTATAACCCTGTATTCACCTGACCAGAAGTCTTGTTCCTCCTGCCACCGAACTTCACTAATTCCCACTATATCTAACTTCAACCTATCCATTTCCCTTCTTAAATTTTCTAACCTACCTGCCTGATTAAGGGATCTGACATTCCATGCTCCGATCCGTAGAACGCCAGTTTTCTTTCTCCTGATAACGACATCCTCTTGAGTAGTCCCTGCCCGAAGATCCGAATGGGGGACTATTTTACCTCCGGAATATTTTACCCAAGAGGACGCTATCATCATTTAACCATACAGTAAAGCTGCATGCCCTCGGGAAAAATTACGGCTGTAGTTTCCCTTGCTTTCAGCCGTTCGCAATACCAGCACAGCAAGGCCGTTTTGGTTAGTGTTGCAAGGCCAGATCAGTCAATCATCCAGACTGTTGCCCCTGCAATTACTGAAAAGGCTGCTGCCTCCTTCAGGAACCACACGTTTGTCTGGCCTCTCAACAGATACCCCTCTGATGTGGTTGCACCTACGGTACGGGCATCTGTATCGCTGAGGCACGCAAGCCTACCCACCAACGGCAAGGTCCATGGTTCATGGGGGTAGGACTGTTATGTTATGACGGTGGACTATTTGAACATCATCTGTGAGGAAACGTACATAATTAAACAAACTGTTATGTTATGGTTTGTTTAATTATGTACGCTTCCTCACAGATGATGTTCAAACAGTCCACTGTCATCTTCAATGCATGTTGCCGCTCTTGTAGACAGGTGTTGTGTTGCCGATCAGAGCTCAGTTTTGCATTCCTTTACCTAGGCCAAGCATATAACATATGAGTGAGAAGTTCCTCTCTTGTGTCCATTCTGCACTGGTAGACGTTGTTCTTCAGACACCCCCACAAACAGTAATCCAGTGGGGTAAAATCGGGTGACCTCGGTGGCCAAGCAGACTCCACGGAGACCGATCCAACAACCAGGATACGTTGTGTTGAGATACTGTGTCACTGGCTGTACAGAATGTGTAGGAGCTCCGTCATGCTGAAAGTACATATGAGCTCATGTTGCCAAAGGGATATCCTCCACGTATTTTGGTAACACATTTTGAAGAAACTCAAGATACAGTGTCCCAGTAAGATGGTTATCTAAAACGACTGGACTGATGAGTTGGTCTTCAATAATACCGCACCATACGTTGACTGAGAAATGTCGTTGAAAATTCGTTTCCACAGTAGTGTGCACATTTTCACTTGCCCATACATGAGAGTTGTGCATGTTGTTGATTACGTTGCAGGTAAATGTTGATTCGTCAGTGAAAAGAGTACGTGGAATTAATCGCTCATTGGCAGTAATGTATTGACAGAATTCTTGCTGGGTGGCAGCATCTCCTTCTTGCAGATGTACACTCATGTTTGTGGAATACCAAGTTGGGCAGCAATTCTTCTAGAGCTAGTAGTAGAGTTACAGTCCACTGCTTGAAGAATGTTCTCAACTTCATTAAGAGTTTGTTGTACAGGATTTTCAAAGACATTTACACTGGGAATTATACCATGCTTACGCAATCCGTGAAACACCTTGCTATCTGGCACTCTGCGATTCAGAAATCGTTGTTGGTATT
Source organism: Schistocerca serialis cubense (assembly GCF_023864345.2). Taxonomy (NCBI): domain Eukaryota; kingdom Metazoa; phylum Arthropoda; class Insecta; order Orthoptera; family Acrididae; genus Schistocerca; species Schistocerca serialis. Next base: position 1,127,709,187 of record NC_064639.1, on the reverse strand, counting down.
CTTGCACAGCAGCTCTGGAATTCCCATTGGAAATACCATAGACAAACACCGCGTCTGCATACTCTGCATGTGAGAAGATCCGTGGCATTTTCACTACAACAAGCACTGTTGGACTGAGACTTGAGGTAACCAACTGCACCATGTGCAAGTGAAGTGCATACTGACACAGTTAGTAAGGATGACACTACATGTTTCCTGTTCCTAGTTGTTTTCATTGATTTACCCAGAAATGGTTCAGAAAAAGGCATATGTTTATTAGGAGTTTTTCTGTTTAGAATCACCACTAGCATGACTCCTCAAAGCATGTACTTTTCCTCCTGACTCGTCCTGTATAATCTGAAGGGGATGAATTATCGCAATGAACTGAAGTATGAGATGTCACAAGAAGCTAACAGTGCAGCCCCGTGAAGTTTCTCAGCATCAGTCGCAGCCACACTGAACAGATAATGACGCAGACTGTCAAGCAAATGTAGTTTGATTTTCTGTCTACAAAGTAAACATGGTGAAAACATAAATAATGTGAAAGGGCATGAATTATCCTACAGAACTTCCGTATCAGGTGTTGCTAAATGCAAACAATGCAGCGAAATACTTGCAGTTTCTCAGCAATACTCACTGTCATCTGGAACAGAAACTATCAGAGATCTGACCATCTTCACTAGGAACTGTTCACTTCAAAACTACATATCTTGAAATGTATTTGTCCAGTGTTAATACAATTTTAATAGAACAATGGAAATTCCAGGTAGGAATATCAACAGTGTAAGAAAAGATAGATTGCTACTTACAGTTTTAAAAGACACGTTAAGGTGCAGACAGGCACAACTAAGACACGTACATAAATCTTTTGGCCACAGGCTTCATCAGCAAAAGAGAAACAAACACCATTCATACACACAAGCAAGCATACCTTGTGCACATGTGACCACCAATCCTGAAATGCTGGAAATTGAAGTCATGTGTGTATGAATGGTGTGTGTTTCTCTTTTTCTGATGAAGGCTGTGGCCAAAAGCTTGATGTAAGTGTCATTTACTTGTGCCTGTCAGCAACTTAATGTGTCTTCTTTACAGTAAGTAGCAATATAACATTTCCTACGTTGTTAAGATTTTAATAGGTTATAGGCTCACATATTGGTAGTACAAATCTCAAGTTACAGAATTTTCCTGTCACAAATGAAAAAGTTCATATCATTTTTCTAAATTAATTTTTTCTCAGCCCACAATAAACCTATAACAGAAAGGTTGGATTGGTTTTGGAGTTCTCTTTCAAGGTTATCATAAACTGCAACCACTGTAATGGCACAATGTTATAATGATTTTATAAAGGTTACTTAATTGGATAGCAGCTGCGACAGGGTTAATTTCGCATGTGATGAGTTTGATTTCGGCTGCACTGCCATTGTGGGAAAAGAAATAGTATTGCAGAGTATAAATTTATTCATGTAAATTTGGGGAGCTGAAGCAAACCAGTTGGGTAGAAGAGGCACTTTTTCCTGATGTTCTTATAAAGATCGATTATACAAGGGATGCGACATATTAGAATTCTTCTGAATAATTGCATGATTTATGAGCATCTTTTTGTTTGACTTAATAGTATCATCTAATGATGGGATTCTGCATACTAGTTTTATCATTTAAGTTTAATGAGGGTCCATAAATGCCAATGTTTATCTTGTTATTGTCAGGTGGGCGGGTAAGCAGGCAAACAGGCAGACTGATTATTGCCATACCTGTGTAACGTGCCCAATGTTTGTTAATGCAGTATATGGTTGTCTGCATTTTTTAATCTGCATTTTCAACTAGTCTGAGTTATTTACAAGTATTGTCCATCAAAAGTAAAACATTCGAAAGCTCTTCTCTCTCTCTCTCTCTCTCTCTCTCTCTCTCTTTTGAGTGGACTCTTTCCAATTTGAAAGTTGTCCTGAAGTAACAAATAACGTGGATGCCCTATTATATTTAAATTTCATAACTACAGCAGTACCATAAGCGGTATGTGTCAAACGGCAAGGTAAACAGACTATAATTTTTATGCAGCCACCAAATTACAATACTGAAATATGTGTTTAATCCAACTATTTTCACGTGTCACAATGTATTATTGTAAGCAACATCATAAGAAAACTGGACCACCACTGTCACAATATTAGTTACAGATTCAGTTAAGATATTGAAGAAATATATGATGAGAAAAAAGAAATTATTCAGATGGTTAAGGGAGACGAAAATTTTTGTAGGGGGGGATTGGAATTCAATAGTAGGAAAAGGAAGAAAAGGTAAAATTTATAGGTGCAAGTGAACTGGGGGAAAGGAGTGAAAGAGGAAGCTGCCTGGTAGACATTTGCACAGAGCGTAACATAATCATAGCTAACACTTGGTTTGTGTGTCATGAAAGGAGCTTGTGTATGTGGAAGCGACCTGGGGACGACATTGGAAGGTTTCAGATGGCAAGACAGATATTCTGGAACCAGATTTTAAAGTGTAAGACATTTACAGGAGCAGATGTGGATTCTGACCACAACTAATTGGTTATGAACTGCAGATTAAAACCTAAGAACTTGCAATAATGTAGGAGACTAAGGAGATGGGACCTTGATAAGTTGCAAGCATCTGAGGTGGTTGAGAATTTTAGAGACAGGATTAGGCAACAATCAACTAGAACAAGGTAAAGAACTACAGTAGAAGACAAATGGGTAGCTTTGAGAGATAAAATAGTGAAGACAGCAAAGGATCAAATAGATAAAAAGACAAGGCTTGGTAGAAAACCTTGGACAACAATGAATATTGAATGTAATTGATGGAAGGAGAAAATACAAAAATGCAGAAGATGAAGCAGGCAAAAGAGAATACAAATGTCTAAGAAATGAGATTAATAGGGAGTGCAAAATGGCTAAGCGGAAATGGCTAGAGGACAAATGTAAAGATTTAGAAGCATATTTCACTAGCGGAAAAATAGATACCACATACGGGAAAGTGAGAGGTTTTTGGAGAGAAGAGAAGCAGCAGTATGAATATCAAGAGCTCAGATGGAAAACCATTCCTCTGAAATCCTGAATGTATCAGTGATAAAATTCAGGGAGCTAGAGATTATTTACAACTTGTACAGAAACCAGACAGCAGTTAAAGAGTTGAAGGGCGGAGAGGAAAGCAGTGGTTGAGAATGGAGTGAGACAGCCTCGTAGCGTACCCCTGATGTTATTCAGTCTGTACATCGAGCAAGCAATCAAAGAAACCAAAGAAAATTTTGGAATAGGGATTCAAGTCCAGGGAAAAGGAATAAAAACTTTAGAGATTTGCTGATGACATTCTAAGTCTGTCAGAAAGCAAAGGACTTGGAAGTGTGGTTGAACAGATTGGACAGTTTCTTGAAAGGAGGATATATGATGAACATTAGCAAAGACCAATCAAGGATGGTGGAATGTAGTCAAATAAAATTAGGTGATGCTGAGGGAATGAGAAACTTAAAGTAGGGGATGAGCTTTATTTGGGCAGTAAAATAACCAATAGCCAAGTAAAATGTAAACTAGTCTTGGCAGAAAAATGTTTCTGAATAAGAGAACATTGTTAACATTGAATATGGATTTAAGCATTTGTATGGAAAAAAAACATGGACAATAAACAGTTTAGACAATAAAAGAATATTAGCTTTTGAGATGTGGTGCTACATAATAATGCTTAAGTTTAGATGGTTAGATGTAACAAATGAGGAGGTACTGAATAGAACTGAGGAGAAAAGAAATTTATGGCATAACCTGACTAGAAGAAGGGATTGGTTGATTGCACACATTGAGACATCAAGTGATCACCAATTTAGTATTGGCAGTGAGCCTTGAGCAGCCGCTGGTGAAGTATAAGTGCAGCAGCAGTGCAGTAGCAAGTCACATTTATAGCTTTCATATTTGTTTTGTAGTTTGATTCTTAATTTCTTTCCGAGTGTTTGTGTGCTTGCATATTTAATTACACAAAATCCTTGTGTATTCTCGTATTTGAGAGGAGTTATATTGCTTATTGATAATTGTAAAGTATAAATTCGCGGAGTCGTTAGTCAGTTGTTTGTTTGGACAGTCGGTGCTTTCTGTTTATTTCGTAGAATCAGTTACCAGCAGACAGAGGCCAGTGCAGTTTCATCTGTGCTTGCAGAGTGAAGTGTGCGAGCAGCAGTAGCAGAAACTAGTTGAATATTCAGTTTTTTGTATTAGTTACGCAGGTTTAATTCAAATTACTTTGTGTGTTTGTGTGCTTGCGTGGTGAAATTTTTTGGATCTTTGCGTATTTTCGAATTAGAAGGGGGTAGTATCAAATTTTAATAACAATAGAGTGTAACATCGCGTAGTTGGTTGTCATTTGTACTAAGACAGGGGTAGGTTCGCATTGTAATATCTGTATAGTGGCGTAGTCGTGGTCATTTGATTGCTTAGTTCGTAAGTAATTGTTCATATATCGTAGCTCAATCTGGTGCTGGTGACGCAACTGTGCAGTCGAATATTGCTATTTTATTTGTCACAACTCTATACATCCAGATATAGCAGTAGGATGGATAGGGTGTGTGCGGGCGCAGGAGGAACTGGCCGCAGTTCGCGAGCAGCTGAGCGTGCTGTTGGCCACGGTCAGCTGCCTTCAGGCTGCTGCCTTGGGGTGCAGCGACAGCGGAGGGTCTGGTGCGTCGCTTGAGTCACCCCAGGTGTTGCTTACTGCATCCGCTGACACAGCCGCCAAGGCACTTTCTAGTGTACCTGGCGCGTTGGGGCCGCCCTCACCTCAGGGTGAGTGGCGGACTGCAATGCGTTCGCGTCGCTCAAGGCAGAGGGTCAATGTGGAGGCTGGCTGCCCTCGCCCGTTCATCCTGTCAGTCGGCAGGTGGCCGCTCCTTCTGCGGGGCCCGACCAGACACACGGGGACAAAGGCTTACTGGTTATTGGGAGCTCCAACGTGAGGCGGGTGATGGAGCCCCTTAGGGAAATAGCATACAGGGCTGGAAAGAATTCCAACATGCACTCGGTTTGTCTGCCGGGGGCCTCATTCGAGATATGGAGGCGGCCTTCCCTGCGGCTATCGATCATATGGGGTGCAGTCGTCTGCAAGTAGTTGCTCACGTCGGCACCAATGATGCCTGTCGCTTGGGTTCTGAGGCAATCCTCAGTTCGTACAGGCGGCTGGCGGATTTGGTGAAGACCGCTGGCCTTGCACGCGGGGTGCAAGCAGAGCTCTCTATTTGCAGCATCATTCCCAGAGTGGATCAAGGTCCTTTGGTTTGGAGCTAAGTGGAGGGTCTCAACCAGAGGCGTCGTCGACTCTGTGATGGTCTTGGCTGCAGATTTCTAGACTTGCGCTGTTGGGTGGGGAATTGTAAGACGCCCCTAGATAGGTCAGGGGTGCACTTCACAAAGGAAGCGGCTACTCGGGTAGCAGAGTACTTGTGGTGTGCACATGGGGGTTTTTTAGGCTAGGCAGTAGTGTGAGGTGTCCTGATGAACACTCACCACTCGACGTGCAGGCAGGGAAATCAGGACGTGCTCAGTGTAAAGACACTTCAGCTATCAAGATATAAGCAGTAAATTTTCAGAGTGTTCAGAATAAAGTTCCTGAATTTACTGCCCTCCAGGAAGCGTTTGGCGCGCAAATTATTCTCGGGACTGAGACCTGACTGAACCCTGAGATAGGAAGTTCTGAAATATTTAGTGAGGGTTGAAACGTGTATCGGAAAGACAGATTAGACACCGTAGGAAGTGGTGTCTTCATTGCAGTTGACAAAAAATATTGTGTCCACTGCGGTCGAAGTAGAGTGTGATTGTGAAGTTATCTGGACACGTTTTACAGGGCTAGGAGAAATTAAGTTAATTGTTGGGTGTTATTACTGTTCACCAGGTTCCACCGTGACAGTCCTAGAATCATTCAAAGGGAGTCTACACTTTGTATCGCAGAAGTACCCGGATCATGCTATATTAGTCAGAGGCGACTTCAACCTACATAGTATAGACTGGGATGTCTATGGATTCATTACGGGTGATACAGACAAGCCATCATGTGAATTACTTTTGAACACATCCAAAAACTGTGTTGAGCAGCTAAATCGACAGCCAACGCGTAATGGAAATATTTTAGATCTGGTAGCCACGAACAGACCAGACCTCATCGACAGTGTCAGTGTTGAGACAGGGATTAGTGGTCATGATGTTGTCATTATGACTATGGTTACGAAAGTTAAAAAGTTGGTCAAGAAGGCTAGGAGAGTATTCTTACTAGAAAGAGCAGATAAGTAGTTGTTAGCATCCCACTTAGTAAATGAATTGACTTCTTTTACTTCCGGTACGATGGACATGGAAGAATTATGGGCAAATTTTAAACACATTGTAAATCACGCATTGGAGAAGTATGTGCCCAAAAAGTGGGTTACGGATGGAAAAGACCCACTGTAGTTTAACAGCACACTTCGGAGAATGCTCAGGAAGCAAAGACAGTTGCATTCGCGGTACAAGAAAGATCGGGAGAATGAGGACAGGCAAAAGTTAGTAAAGATTTGTGCTGCTGTAAAAAGAGCGATGCGCGAAGCATACAACCACTACCACCGTCATACCTTAGCAAAAGATCTTGCTAAAAACCCAAGGAAATTCTGGTCTTACGTAAGATCGGTAAGTGGGTCGAAGGCTTCCATCCAGTCACTCACTAATCTACATGGCCTGACAACGGAAGACAGCAAAACAAAAGCTGAAATTTTAAATTTAGCATTTGAGAAATCTTTCACGCAGGAGGATCGTACAAACATACCGCCATTTGAGTCTCGTACAGATTCCCATATGGAGGACATAATGATAGACATCCCTGGGGTTGTGAAGCAGCTGAATGGGTTGAAAATAAATAAATCGCCAGGTCCTGATGAGATTCCAATTTGGTTTTACAGAGAGTACCCCTTACTTAGCTTGCATTTATCACGAATCTGTTGCCCAACGTAAAGTTCCGAGCGACTGGAAAAAAGCGCAGGTGACACCTGTATATAAGAAGGGTAGAAGGACGGATCATCAAAATTACAGACCAATATCCTTAACATTGGTTTGTTGCAGGATTCTCGAACATATTCTCAGTTCGAATATAATGAATTTCCTTGAGACAGAGAAGTTGCTGTCCATGCATCAGCACGGCTTTAGAAAGCATCGCTCCTGCGTAACTCAACTTGCCCTTTTTTCACATGATATCTTGCGAACCATGGATGAAGGGTATCAGATGGATGCCCTATTCCTTTACTTCCGGAAAGCATTTAACTCGGTGCCCCACTGCAGACTCCTAACTAAGGTACAAGCATATGGGATTGGTTCCCAAATATGTGAGTGGCTCGAAGACTTCTTAAGTAATAGAACCCAGTATGTTGTCCTTGATGGTGAGTGTTCATCGGAGGTGAGGGTATCATCTGGAGTGCCCCAAAGAAGTGTGGTAGGTCCGATGTGGTTTTCTATTTTACTTCCGCAAACTTACATTTTGCGGAAAGACCACAAAGATAAGATAAGAGAGATTAGGGCTCGTACAGATGCATATAGGCAGTCATTTTTCCCTCGTTCTGTCTGGGAGTGGAACAGGAATAGAAGATGCTAGTTGTGGTACGAGGTACCCTCCACCACGCACCGTATGGTGGATTGCGGAGTAAGGATGTAAATGTAAATGTAGGGTGAGAGGGGGCATGGTAAAAATTGTAGACGGGGCACAAGAGACGAATATAGTAAGTAGACTCAGAAGGGTGTAAGTAGATGTCTGCTTGTGTCTGTATATGTGTGGATGGATATGTGTGTGTGTGCGAGTGTATACCCGTCCTTTTTCCCCCTAAGGTAAGTCTTTCCGCTCCCGGAATTGGAATCACTCCTTACCCTCACCCTTAAAACCCACTTCCTTTCGTCTTTCCCTCTCCTTCCCTCTTTCCTGATGAGGCAACAGTTTGTTGCGAAAGCTTGAATTTTGTGTGTTTGTTTGTGTGTCTATCGAACTGCCAGCGCTTTTGTTCGGTAAGTCACCTAATCTTTGTTTTTTTTATATATATATATCATCATCATCAGTTATCTGCTATATTAGCAGGTCCTTTGCCTCTCCATTTTCTGCGATCCATTGCTTCCTTCTTAAGGCTGCTGTATGTTGTACCGTCCATCATGTCATCCAGTATCTGGAATCTCTTCCTTCCTCGCTTCCTTTTCCCTTCTACATAACCTTCTAAAACTGTTTTTATCAGTCCGTCATTCTTTCTTAATATATGCCCAATCCAATTTCTTTTTCTTCTCTTTATTACATCTAGTAACTGCCTTTTCTCTCTCACTCTTCTCAGTACCTCTTCATTTTTTACTCTGTCCATCCAACTTATTCCTTCCATCTTCCGCCATGTCCAGATCTCAAAAGCCTCCAGCCTTTCTCTGTCTTTTTTCCTCATAGTCCATGTTTCAGCGCCATATAGAAGAACACTCCATACAAGACATTTTATGAGTCTCTTTCTGAGTTCTCTGTCCATACCGCTGCAGAAGATTCTCCTTTTCTTATAAAACGCCTCTTTTGCCATTGCTATCCTTGTTTTAATTTCTGTGGTGCACTTCCAGTCGGTGTCTATCCTGCTTCCAAGATACTTAAAATTTTGCACCTATTCTAGTTTTTCTCCATTCAGCACAATTTTTAGTTCCTTATTTCCTCCTATTGCCAATACTTTTGTTTTATTTGTGTTAATTTTCATTCCATATTTTTTTCCGTTGGTTGCAATGGTGTCCACCAAATCCTGTAATTCTTTTTCCCCTGTGGCTAGAAGGACCATGTCATCAGCAAATCTCAAGCACCCTACTCTTCTTCCTCCAATTTCTACTCCTTTGTCATCTAATGAGCATTGGTCAATCATATTTTCCAAGTACAGGTTGAAAAGAGTAGGTGATAAACAGCATCCTTGTCTTACTCCTTTCCCTAGTCTTATCCAGTTTGTACTTTCTCCTCTCACTTTAATTGAAACTTTTTGATTAAGGTACAATGAGTTTATAAGTCTTCTGGTTTTCCAGTCCACTCTCTTTTCCCTCATAATAGTCGCCAGCTTGTCCCAAACCACATTGTCAAATGCCTTTTCTAAATCGATGAAGCACATATATAGGTCTCTTCCTTTTTCAATAAACCTTTCTCCTAAGATTCGTAAGAGCCCTATTGCATCTCTGGTGCCCGTATTCCGTCTAAAGCCAAACTGCTCCTCGCCGAGATTCTCCTCTATTACTTTTTCAAGTCTTTTATTAATTATTCTTAACATCACTTTGGCTGCATGTGAAATGAGGCTGATTGTCCTGTGCTCGCTGCATTTCTTGGTTCCTTGTTTTTTCGGCAATGGAATCATTACTGTTGTCAAAAAGTCCTCAGGCCATTCACCACTGTCATATATTTTATTACATAACCTCAATATTTCTCTTATTCCATTGTGGTTCAAGCATTTTAGTATTTCTCCTGGTATTGTATCTGTACCTACTGCTTTGCCATTTTTCATTGCAGCAATAGCAGACTTTACTTCTTCCATTATGATGGTCGGTCCTTTCTCTTCATCACTTACACTGTTGTGTGATTCAAGTTCCAGAGTTTCTGGTTTGCTATTTGTGTCATATAGCTCTTTTATATATTCTTCCCATCTCTGGAGGACATCGTCACGATCTTTATACACTACCTCATCGTCTTTACTCAAAATTTCCATAGTAGCACTTCCTGCTCTGTTTTGTTCCCATGTCATAGTCTTTACTCTGTTGTATAGTAAGTCGTATCTTCCTTTCCTGTCCAGTTCTTCAATTTCATCACATTCCTCTTTTAGCCATTTTTTCCTAGCCTGCTCTGTTTCTCTTCGCAGTTCGTTATTTAACCTTCGGTATATCTTTCTTGCATCTTCAGTGTTCTTGTTTTTCAATTTTCTTCTCTCCTCCATCTTGGAAATCATTTCTTGTGTGACCCATGGTTTTTGTGACCTTTTCCCTTTTACATATCCTATATTTTGCTGTCCTGCTTTAATGATTCCTTCTTTCAGCATATTCCAGTACTCGTTGGCATTATCAGGTGCTTCTTTGTCTCGTAATGTGTTTAGGAAGTCCCGAGACAGCATTTCTGTAATTTGTTCTTTGTTGGACCTTATCTTCTCTAGATCCCATTTCTTCACCATTGTCGCCTTTTTCAGTTTTTTCATTCTTATTTCTATTTCTGCCATAAGTAAGTTGTGGTCACTATTAATATCTGCACCTGGTAATGTGTGCACCTTCTTGATTCCATTCCTGTATCTTTCTTCTACCAGTATAAAATCGATTTGGTTTCTATATTTATCCCCTGGTGATTTCCAAGTGTAGAGCCTCCTCTTATGGTTCTTGAACCATGTGTTTGCCACTATCAGCTGCCTTTCCCTGCAGAAGTCAATTAACCATTCACCTCTGTCATTTCTCTTTCCAAGACCATGACTGCCTACTATGTTTCCCTCTTTCCCTTCTCCCACAATGGCGTTCCAGTCTCCCATTACTATTTTGCAGCATTTTTTATTTTCGTCCATTATTCTCTCTATTACATTGTACGTTTCCTCTACAATTTGGTCATCATGTTCTGAAGTTGGCATATACACCTGGACAATCAGTAAATCTTTTTGTGCTCCTTTCAGCCTTACACCAATAACCCGGTCATTTGCATAGTCTACATATTCCACACATTTAGCCAATTCCTTTGTCATAATCATTCCTACTCCATTAATTCCTTTTACTTCTCCTCCTGAGTAGTAGAATACATATTCATCTGACTGCAACTCTCCATGTCCATTCCATCTTACTTCAGCAACTCCTACGAGGTCCATATGATTCTTTTCCATCTCTCTTTTAAGGTTTTCTAGTTTTCCTGCTTGTAGCAGAGTTCTGACATTCCAGGTACCAATTCTCGTTTTGATTTTTTGCCTCCTTTCAAGTTGTCCCCCCCGGAGATCCGAATGGGGGACTATTTTACCTCCGGACACTGATTTAACATGAGAGGAAGCCATTTTTTGTGCATAAAATGGAGACTGCATTATGCAGGGAAGATAATCTGCAGTGGTATTCCGTTGCCTTCCGCAGTTCTGGAGGCCGCCCCTAACATGGGCCTTTTGCAGCCGCCCGCTCCGGGTGAGACGCTGCATGAGAAGTATAGGTTGGAAAATGAAAGACCCCTAGCCCTCGAAACCTAATAGCGTCAGGGTCGGAAAAGAACAAGAGCTGGCCGAGGGTGGCCAGATAGGAAAGATAAGAGTGAGGAGCCTGGCATAAGTAAGTGGAAGCAATGCCAGGACTCAGCTCGGGGCCCCGTGGTCGCCAGCCACGTATCACTAGGTGTGACTCCCTGAGGTGATATTGATATATATATATATATATATATATATATATATATATATATATATATATATATATATATATAATAGAGGGAAACATTCCACGTGGGAAAAATATATCTAAAAAGAAAGATGATGAAACTTACCAAACAAAAGCGCTGGCAGGTCGATAGACACACAAACATACACACAAAATTCTAGCTAGAATTTTGTGTGTATGTTTGTGTTTGTTTGTGTGTCTATCGACTTGCCTCATCAGGAAAGCGGGAAGGACGAAAGGATGTGGGTTTTAAGGGAGAGGGTAAGAAGTCATTCCAATCCCGGGAGCAGAAAGACTTACCTTAGGGGGGAAAAAAGGACAGGTATACACTCGCGCGCGCACACACACACATCTCCATCCGCACATACATACGCACAATATATATGTTACATTTTTATTATTGAAAAAGAACACCTAACTCGATTACTTACATGACATAAAAAGAAACATACTGTAAATTACTGGCGTTACTCATCATTATTCACTAATGTCATCGTTACTGGAATCATCGGAAGAGTCTACATCAGAAATAGATTCATTTCCTCCTCCCCTGCCACCCTCTGTGTCGTTCAAGAGCACGTCATCTTCACTGCCATCCAGAGTATTTGAAATACAGCATTTCTTGAATGATTTTACGGTCATTGGTGCTTCAGCGCATTTCCAGGCAGCCGAAACCCAGTGCGCAATAATGTAGGGTGCAGCACATTTAATTGTTCCTGTCCGAGTCAGTTCATGGTTTAGTTTACAAAACCATTTTTCATACTGTTCCTGAACGTAACCTTTGAAAGGCTTAGTTATACTAACGTCCAGGGGTTGTAATACAAAAGTCATTCCTCCAGCAGGAATAACAACAAGGTCACTGGGTAGTCTGTGGAGCTTCTTTTGTATGTCGTCAGTGAGATGACCACGAAATGCATATCAGCGCACACTCTGCTGCAGAGTGAAAATCTCATTCTGGAAACATCACCCAGGCTGTGGCTAAGCCATGTCTCCGCAATATCCTCTCTTTCAGGAGTGCTAGTTCTGCAAGGTTCGCAGGAGAGCTTCTGTAAAGTTTGGAAGGTAGGAGACGAGGTACTGGCCGAAGTAAAGCTGTGAGGACGTGGCATGAGTCGTGCTTGGGTACCTCAGTTGGCAGAGCACTTGCCCGCGATAGGCAAAGGTCCCGAGTTCAAGTCTCGCTCCGGCACGCAGTTTTAATCTGCCAGGAAGTTTCATATCAGCGCACACTCTGCTGCAGAGTGAAAATCTCATTCTGGACAAATCATTGTTGTTTGCTTGGAAAGCTCACCAGGAAGGAGTTCCCACGTTTCTGAGCCAGTCAGGTATTAAATTTTCAGCCGTCCATCCCTTCTCTTGATTCTGAACAATGACATCATTAGGGAATAGCTTTTCATTTTTTGGTGTCTTGGAGCTTGTTTTTCACTTGAAGATGAAAAAAGGGGGAAGTTTGTTCCCGACTGCTGATTGCCAGCATTACTGTTACACGCTGTTTCCACATCCAAATGTTTTGATGGTAACTTCTTTTGTTTCCTTCTCATCAGTCATGAAATTGCGTGGCATATCAAACTAAATTGGAGTCTCATTAGCATTGCCTGTTTGGCCCATCGAAAAATTCTTCTATTTCCGAAGTGTGATAACATACCGCTTAAATTCTTGAAGTTTCTTCTGAAGCTTTTGGCATACTGTTGTACGGCGTCACAGAGATAAATTCACTCATCTCATAAAGCGATCAACCCATCTGGCTAGCCTTAAACTCTTGCTTCAGTATATTAATAGCTGCAGCCACCTCTTTTGCTTTTTTTATTATGGTGTCACTGGTCTCAGATTGCCCATTCTTCCTCCTTACTTGGGCAAATTCCAAAAGATTTACTTCAACATCAGGATGTCTTCCTTTGCGAGGTCCAGTGAATTTCTTTCTAGTAGTGGTAGCTGCAAATAATCCCAGTTTCTGTTTCTTCCATAAGCGAACATTACTCTCCGCTACATTGAACTATCTTCCAGCCAATCTGTTAGCATATTTTTCAGGATAAAGAATTACTTCATGTTTGAAAGTAGCTTCAAATATTCTTCTCTGCTTGCCTTCCATTTCGTGACTGCCTGATGCAAACACGATGTGAAGTACTGTAGTAGGCCAACAATAATGAAATGAGGTTGAAAAGTACAACAATGTGTTGTAATGTGAGGGACAGTACCTAAATTTCAATGAAACGAGAAAAAAAGGACAAGTTTTATTTGAACCGAAGACTAAAGAAAGTTTCCTCTTGTGGCAGTAATGGATTTTGTTCCGACACCAGTGAACAGAATTCAGAACTGGAAATATGTACCAGCTCTTTTTAACTCGATAGCGTCTGATTTGCGTCTACCTTTCTTTAATTCACAGATACTATACCTATATTTCCTTGCTAGAGTTTAATAAATGTTTTGCTACTTCAGATCATGTAGGGTAAGAAATACCAGTTAATGGTTCAAGTTTTACTCGAATCTAATGCTCCACTGAATCTTATGCACACTCCAGTTTTGAGTACTTCGTATGATAAAAAGAAATGTGCACTAAATTCCAATAAATATGGTATACTCTCTGAAAGAAAGGTGTTAACCTATAACATTTTTGGTTCAACACGAAATCTTTGAGCCTATAGTTTAATCCCTCTCTTGGTTTTTTTATCAGTTTTATGAAAAAGAAAGTTGCTATTCACCATATAGCGGAAATACTGAGTCACAGATGGGAACAACAAATAGACTGTCACAAATAAAGCTTTTGGCCAGGAAGGCCTTTGGAAAAAAATAGACAACTCACATGCACATGCACTCATGCAAACACAACTGAAACACACATGACTGCAGTCTCAGGAAACAGGCCATTAATCTTTGCTTTTTTTACAATTTATAAAATGTGGAAGTCAGTGTGTGTGGCAAAGTCTGTTAATTGTAGCGTGTGAAAGCAATTCAAAAACGTGAATAACGTTAACACATAACATACATATATCTGCAGAATCTATTGACCGTAAGTAACACCTTTAAGTGGAACTTATATGGTAGGTATTTCATGAAACTGTACCTCATTTAGTGCTTATTTGCTGTCATTTTCTTTCTATCTTGCCACAGATACGCAAAAAGCCTCACAAAGCTACAGCAACAAAAAACCCTGAAAACAAAGGAAACCTTCTGATGATGAGCTGCTAGGCAGCTTGAAACCGGTTAAGGATTATTGAAATACATCTATTTAAAAAGGCGACCGGTTCTGGTAATTTCTGAAAACCTCAGCATCCCATAATATTCATACTACCATTAATACTTAGCATAGTCTCAACACCACCTTTTTCACAATAGACCACACAGAATGAAATGGCAAAGTGATTACCACACTGGAATCAATTTTGGAAAGACACCAGTTCCAATTCTCACCTGGCCACCCAGATACCTGTTATCCGTGATTTCCGTAAATCACTTAAGATAAAGGCCGGCATGGATCCTTTGAAAGGACAGGGCTAATTTCCTTCCCCATAGCTCATCAATCCAAGCATACAGTCTTTATCTGATGGCCTCATTGACGACGGAGCTTTAAGCTATAATCTATCTTGCTTAGCTTCCTAATAGAACAGTGTTCAGTATTACCCTTCAAACCTTCCATTTTCTCAGTCCAAAAGCAGATGCTAAATACCCTCATTATTTCTCCACAACTTACACAATAAGAAAATAATTGTCACTGTTCCTCTCCTGAATGACAGTTACCACCTACTCTCTTAACACCACCTAAGGATTAGTCTCATCCTGCTGTCAAACATACCCCTTCTACACACCGTGTTGAAATTTTACGTACAAACAAAATGGATTCAATCACTTCGTAATGTTGTTACCTGTCAATAAAAATTGATTAGATCTCAGAAATACTCTGAAAATTAGCTACCAGTCATAAACCTGGAGATTGGTTTGGACAGTTATATTACTTGACTAGCCACTGTAATGTTGATCATCATACGCCCTCAGCTTATTTCAGGCAGTTATGGGGGAACTTTTAGGTTAAACATTGGAAAATCCAGGATGGAATGTAACAATATTATGAAAAGGAAAGTTGCTACTCACCATATAGAGGAGATGCTGAGTCACAGATTGGTACAACAAAAAGACTCCCACAATTAAAGCTTTCAGCCATAAGGCCTTCATCAACCACACACACACACACACACACACACACACACACACACACACACACACACACGAGCACAAACGCAACTCACACACACTACTGCATTCGCAGGCAACTGAAACCACACTGCGAGCAGCAGCACCAGTGTATGATGGGAGTGGTGACTGGGTGGAGGTAAGGAGAAGGCTGGGGTGGGAAGGGGGACTGTTTGACACACCCACCATACTATCCCTCCCCCTCCCCGCCCCAGTCTCCTCCTTACCCCCACCCAGTCGCCAGTCTCATCATGCACTGGTGCTGCTGCTCACAGTGTGGTTTCAGTTTTCTGAGACTGCAGGTGTGTGTGTGTGTGTGTGTGTGTGTGTGTGTGTGTGTGTGTGTGTTGTTGACGAAGACCCTATGCCCTATGGCTGCAAGCTCTAATTGTGAGAGTCTTTTTGTTGTGCCTGTCTGTGACTCAGCATCTCCCCTATATGGTGAGTAGCAACTTTCCTTTTCATAATATTAGAACTTTAATGTTGGAATATAGGACATGGTAAACACAACTTAATTTACAATGTAATTTTTATGTATGTATGTATGTATATATAACCTCCAGAATGTTATCTAGTTAAGATAATTTTTTTTTTTTTTTTAATGTTTGTTTCCTGTAACAAAGGAAAGCTTTTACTCCCCTTTCTGATGTTTATACGTACACTGAAGAAATGAACACAGTTTAGCTGTTGACATGTGTAATACTCTAAAAAGTGAACTAAAGATCTGGCAATAGCGGTAGCTAACATATTCAGTTGAATTGGTACAGCTATGCTGTAGTTGAAAGTAGTGCATGTTATTACTCTAAGTTGCAAGCATGGGAAGTGGTCACAAAAAATGCCGTTCCTATTAGTGGAATTAAATTTATTGTTGAAAAAATGAGAAATCAGTGACAGTGCAGACAGAAAAGGTAACAAAATGGGCAAGCAATTTTAAAGTTGAGTAATCAGTGGTGTGTAAATTACAGCAGGAAGAACATGATTGGAGTCAAATGGAACTGAAGTATTTACTCCAAAGAAAAAGTAACAAAGAGTGCACAATAAATATGGCATTGGCACTTTTGGTAAATGTGTTGTTAGGCAATATTTTCTGTGGTATTGCGAACAGTAAAAGGAAATACCAACTTTTCAAGAACTTAACAGCCTGTGTTACACAGAGCTTGACTTTGTGATTAGCAAAGAAACTCTGATAGGGGAGGGCAGCGGATAAGAGATGGGTATCGACAATCAGACTAAACATTGGTGTTGTTTGGGTGCCATCAATCTCACTGTAAAGCTTTTCATCCTGGTGGGCCTCCCTTCAGGATATATTGTTTTTGGAAACCTGAAATGATACATTTACTTACTATCAGTTAAAATTGCCTTACATTGATTAAAATGGGCACAATATTTGAAACAGTTTGATAGTAAAGTGTGTAAAGTGCCAAGCTATTATGCTGAATGACGTGGGTATGATCCCTGTGTGATGGAACTTTTTTATTCTTGGTCTACTTTTACTTTTGGTAACAGCTCGAAACCACCATTATGTTGGTTACAAAATAGACAACAGAGTGAGGAAAAGCAATTGATTTCGTATTTAATATGTAGCAGCCACATGCAAATTTATATATTATATTGAGATTTATTACTTTTACAGTGATGGCCGTTGTAGAAACTCTAGTAGCATAAATTATTCTTGTTCCATAAGCATTGTATGAAGGATACCTTGCCACAAAAGTCTTTCATTTTCAATAAAGTTAAGGGGGAAACTAAAACCAGTGCCATTTTAACGGATGGTAAGTAAATTCATCTCGTCTGCTTTTGGAGGATGATATCCCCTGTATAAAGACCTCCCAAGCTGAATGTCTTTAAAATGAGATAGCTGGGACCTTAACTAAACCACCATTCAGTCTGTTCTTCAGTCCCCTTCCCCAGCCTCTGTCCTCCCCTTGTGAGAAAAACTGTTACATGAAATTTGTTTTTATAGGGTGCCAAAATAAATGAGTTACAATGTATGAATGAGGAAACATAGTTTCGTAAAAGACAAACTACATTAGATTTTAAAGAAAGGGAAAAAGTGGCCAGTATGATTTATTTAGACAAAATTCAGTTTTATACATATTATGCTGTGAATAGATGATGGCACAGTGGTAGTGACCAAGAAAAATTGTCAAATAAAAGTGTCGGCCCACATTTCTACACAGTACATTGACATACAGACATCTAATCTGTAACAGTGCTCAACTTGTAAGAAGAGTACAGTTTTAGTCCTTCTATCTGTTTCTCTAGCCTTAGATGACAATGCTGCCACCATGGCCAGGCTTGCCAGGTAACACTATTATCAGAATGTTGACAAAGGGATCTGATGTTGTTATGCCCACACCCAGGCATCATTGTTAGGTGCAGGTTTTCACTGTATCCTCAATAGGTATGTACAATGAAAAAGACTGCATTGGTGTGCATGCACATGCATAAAATTGGACCCGTGTTTAATGTTGGCACACTGACATTCATAATGTACATGATGCATTGTTCATATTTGATACATAATAAATCTAGTAGATATTAGAACTGTTTTTTTTTTACTTATGTTTCTAGCATCTCCCCGAGGGCGTGCTGGTGAGGTACAGGAAAGAAGAGTTAGTATGCGGTTACATAGAAGTGCCACCGGTGGAGCACCAAATGTTTCCACATCAGACCTGACAAATACACGCAATCCTGATGTGTCTAAGCAGACCAAGTGAGTACCATAATTGGTGCTGCATACAGCCACTAATGGCTTCAAATCGTTTGTTTCACGCTAATGTGGCTCTTGTGTGTGTTTGTTTTGGAAGCGCCAACGTGGCTCAGATGGCTCCACCAGTGCCAACGGGGCTGAGCCCCGGGGGAGGAGGGGCCGCAGGGGGGGGAGGAGGCTCTGCTCATAGAGGGAGCTTGTCCAAGGATAGCATCGTGCGACATACCAAGAAATGAAAGATTGGTGTTATTGATACTAAAACTGTGATCAAAAAGCCATTGTATTGAGTCAAACAGTTGTCTGCTCCCTCAATAAATGCTTTGATTATTCAGTATGACAGTCTGAACTGAAAGGTATGAATTCCTCTCATGGGGTTTGGGAGCATATGCTGGAGGTGGATGTGTTGGAAGTTGAGCCTGTGAGTACAAGCAGCTCTCAGTTGTGTTGCCTATGTGATGTCTGTGAAGTTTGATAACTATCATCTGGAGGAATATTACATCAATATGTGCACTGTGTTGGTAAAAAAACTGATTAAATCAACAGAATTATTAGTAAAAAGATTACTGGAAAAATACCCACTTTGGGTGAAGGTTGTCTACAAGAAATATGTTTAAAAAGACTTTAAAAAAAATTACCCACCTTGCATTTTATAAGAAACATGCCTTTGTAATTTTAAATGTGAATTTTGGCAAAATCAATTGTGTATTGCAATTTCTGCGAGAGAATGGAGCTGTTGTGTAAGGAGAATGAGTCTGCTGTCAGGACATCTCTCTCTCTCTCTCTCTCTCTCTCTCTCTCTCTCTCTCATGAGCGATTGTGTGCCTGCGTGTGTAAAGAGTGGTGTGTGTGTGTGTGTGTGTGTGTGTGTGTGTGTGTGTCCAAAGTTGTCTTATGTTTTGTTTCATACACATATGAAGCAGCTGATATCTCATACAGAAATGAAATATGGTTTAATGTTTTTATATAGAGATATTTTATTCTTTAATTAAACTAGTCATTCACTCCCTTCATGTTATTTGACTTCTGTGCAGCAGAGAGAAATTTAATGAGCCAAGCTGTCTGTGGTTTTCTGTGGCTGACATCTAAATAACAGAATTTTTGTAATGTGATTTCCACTAGTTCTTGTTGTTCAGAAGCACCAGAAAACAAAGAAACCATCTTTTTTCCAGTTACCTAGAGTCAGACACATGGACATAGCGATATTGAAATATAATTCCTAATTTTTATTTATATTCTAGAGATTGTGTTTTGTTTAATTGTTTATAAAAAATTTTGTATGTGATATATTTTAATTAGTGTTCTACACAATTATTTTGTATTTTTGCATTGCAGAAGCAATGTTCATAACATTTCCTAGCACCAGTTCTGTGTTTTAAGTTACAGAGAAAATTTTGTATACTAGAATAGTTATCCGTGTAATGAATGATGTGAAACTTCCCCTTGCTCTTAGGTATTATTGCCTTTGCTACAAAAATTACAGTTCAATTGCCTGTAACAGATGGAATGTATTTATCCAAGCTATTTTCAGAATTGCTTATTATAAGGAACAATAACAATTTTGCACTAACTACATTGTAAGACTGATTCCTGATACAGTGGTGTTGTTGTAGAAATTTGGTTTTAATAATGGAAAATTGTTTGAATAGGTGTGTATATAAATTAAAATTTGTATGTATTGTGTGCTTTGTAAATTGTTCATGTTATATGTATTGCCTTCGAGAACATAGAAAATGCTAGTTATATCATTTAGACAGTGTGGTTGTTGGATGTTGAAAAATAATTCTGCAAAAAGAACTTCTTAGGTTATTCCCTTATTTACAAAATAAATTCTGCAACCAATCATTTAAAAACTGTTGTGAGAACAGTTTCAGATTTAAATGTCCTGTGTGTGTGTGTGTGTGTGTGTGTGTGTGTGTGTGTGTGTGTGTGTGTGTGTGCGCGCGCGCGCACGCACATTTGTGCGCACTCTGTTATAATACATTTTCGGTGTGGCCTGCAGATATTTCTTTTTCCTCCAAATAGAAAAGGAGTACTAGAACTATGCACTAAAATTAATTTGGTTCCAAACTGGAGCCTGGTGATTCTGGCTTGACATTTACACAATAACCTTAAGATTCTGACCAAAGACTTCATTCCTTAGAGAACAGAGAATTTAAAATACGGCACCCTTCATTTACATACATGTGTATTGTGTGGAGCCTGTGGTTTTGTAAAAATTTCATTATGTTTAACACTGTCAAAAATGGTAACTAGTCCCTCATATTTCATAAAGTGTATTGACTCATTCTGTGTATGGGAACAAACTACTCTGGCTTTTTAATACTTCTGGTTTTTTTTTGTGGAAGCTCGAGCCCTTGGAAGTGGAATGTGCTGTATTATCACCTGTATGCAAAGGTGTTCGCGACAGGGGCACTTGCACTCCCCCCTTCCCTCCTCGAATCTGGGATACAGAGTTTTTACTCATATATTGAGTGGATACCCAATTCTCTGGGATAGAATAAGGTTTGTGTATCACCTATAAAATTTGATTCTTATGGCATGATATCTCAAAACTGACCACCTCATTTATAAAAGAAATGCTGATTTTTAGAGTCTGCTTGTAAAAATTTCAGTGAATACCCATGTCTGTAAGTGACTGATATGGACATTTCATCACACATTAAGAGAGATGTTTATATTTAAGTTACACTGAAGCAAGCAATGAGTCAAAAATTGTGTATTTGCGTAGCTAAATCTGTGCAATTGCTTGTTAGTTTTCCAGTGTCAAAAGTTGTTACACTTCAGCATCATTACATTTTCATAAAGAAATAAGATTGAAATGCCTCATGCACTTCTGTTAGTTATAAAAGGAATTTAAATTTTCCTTCAATAGGACAGTATCTATTATGAAAGAGAAAATTTGGCAGAAAAATGAGAACTTGTGAGACAGGCAATAAACTACACAGACTGTTGAAGAAAGATCCCTCAGTCTTATTTGATGTTTCACTTTGCAGCTTTTTAAGAACTGCAGCATTTTCTTAGAATGTATTCTGCCTACCCAGTCATCACCATCAAAATCTCTTAAATGTATTCGGAGTTACAACTGCAGCAGAATCTTGCAACAGTTATAATTAAAATCACATTACTCTCTCTCATGACTAATTTCTTGGTCTATACTTCTTTACCATCGAAATTATCTCTCAGATTTTATCAGTATTTTATATCAGTATGGTGTTTATTGGTCTGTTTTCAGCTGCCATTTAAGAATAAATAAAATTCTTTCAGTCATCTTCACTGCAATACTTTCTTCTGCATATCTTTTACGATGCAGTGTTCTTGAAATTGTTGATAATTACATTAATATAATGAAATATCTGGTATGTTAACTTAATTTAACGTATTGAATATGTAATTTCTAATTACTTGTGACCTCCTCCTCCTATGCCAAAAAATAAAATGTTGGCTATTGATCTTTTTCCTGAAATTTTTGTAAGTTGTTGTAAACTGCTTATTTCTGTTATGTTGGTGGTAAAAATACTGAAATCCAGTTGATACTAGTGATGTCTATTGAGACAGCTGTTTGACTGCAATCTGACACACAGATTATTTGTTCAGCACATAATTGTAGAAAAATATCTTTTTGCCCAATTAGATAATTCTGTGTACCTGCCACTGTTTACAACAGTGAATGGATCATGCAGCCCACATGTGGCATTTCATCACATGTACCATTTTTAAGAGAGTTACAGGTCTTTAAGCAAGAAATGATAGTGAACACACTCTCAGCTAAACATAGGGCTTTTTGACTTCGCTTTGAGATTTTTTTAAAGTCTACTAGTCAGTATAAAGTGCACTCACTTCAGTGAGAAATATCTCCAACTTATTGCTTTAAAATTATGATTTTCATAAATTGTGAGCAAACAATTTTCATCTTTCTGCAGACTCCACCTAAAATTCCCACTTAGTTATCAAATATTCATTTGCTCAAGTCATTAATATTCAAAACACCTAACTGATGATTAAACATAATGTTAAAGTGGATGTCTGTAATTGTCTGATTTTTTGGGGTTTGGTAGCGTGTTTTTTGGGTGTCTAGTCAGATTTATATAAAGTTGAATCATCAGCTTGACTGGATACCCAAAAGTGTTTTGCCTGTTAACTCATATTGACATTCATTATTTAGATCAGGGGTAGTCAACTTTGTTTACCTACTGCCAACTTCTGTATCTCTATTGATTGTAAAATTTTCTAGCTGCCCACCACTTCGACAGTAATGTTGATTTATGTAATAGACAAGTAACTTTATTTTGTAAGATTTATAAAGCAGAGTTAAAGCATGTAATAATAATTACTTACCAAATATTTTATCCCAAAATTTTAAGAAAACCTAATGAAAATGTTTTTAAAAATCATACCACCCATCATGAAAGCTGTAACGCCCACTAGTGGATGGTAGAGACTAGGTTGACTACCACTGAGTTAGACAGTACTGTGCAAAGACTGTCACAGTGGAAGTAATCTATTATTATTTTCCTCTGTCCATGTAAGTAGTACTGTACAATAACTCCAATTCTGGACTGATTTGCAACAAATGTTGTCAACAGTAGTTTTATTTGGATAATTTCATGTTAAAAAAAGGGTTTCAAAAATCATTGTATTAAAATGCATACATGGGAATTTCAGCACTGCTGTATCAGTGGTACGTTTTGTAGTAATATCACCTGATAAATACAGGCAGATGAATGTTAGCTAACAGTTTACAGTTCAATTTGAAATCAAAACTAGGTACAAACTTCATATTCTTCACATGTAAGATTAATGTTTTGGAGGTGGAAATTTGTCCTACTGAGGTCATGTTTAATGAGAATAAAAAATAATCTCCCATGCCATGGCTGTTAGCCATAAATTCAGTGCACGTTCTAAGGTATTCAGATTAGTGAATTAAAGATGACAACTCTTCAATGTAATCACTGGCCTTCATATATAAATGCCTTCATTGCAATAATGAGCTGCCTAAAAATTGGTGCATCAGTAGTATATATATATCCCAGAGCATTAGTCACTGATTCATAGAATTTTAAAGTGACATGTAGCATCAAGAACATCACCAGATGTCTTACTCTGATTTCAACTAGAGGCTTTTGAAACCACAGCTAAACATTTTACTTTTTTTGCCACTTACGAGAAACTTGTTGTCAGTGATCAGTCTGGTCACAGTTTATTCAATCATCTTACAAACTGATGCTGAACATTAACTGGAAGTGCTGAGATGTTTGAGTGACACGGCCCCATAAAGAAGAAGAGAGATTTAATAGTTGCACCTGATTAATGTGGTTTGGAATGAGTTAAAGTACTGAATTTCCTCACACATAAAAGGAAATTGCCCTTGCCTATCGAAACGATTTTGATGAAAACATAAATACAATCTTAGGTTGGAATATAATGACCTAACATGAATAAAATATCTGTGTGACTGCTGATTAACATAGTCAGTTTCAGGTACATATGTAGCTTAATGTGAGAATGTCAAGGAAATGTGTGGGAGTTTTATAATTTTTAAGTACAGTATTTAATTAACTGTTCTTCAGCTGAAAAAAGACAAACTTTTGCACTGACAACTGACTGTCAGACAAAAGACAAAGATTTTGAGAAAATTGATTCATATGTTCTTAAGCATCTTCTTAACAAAAATATTACCCCAAATTTGCTGATGTTACTATCCTTTTCAGTTACTGGGCAAGGTAAGAGTAGCTTCTAAGCTGGACATCATTCTCAGCTAAAAACTTTTACTGCTACAGATGTCACCTCTGCATTCCATGCTGAGGGCAAATTTTGTTATGACTGTACTGTTCGCCAAATGCTGTGCCTGTGGTGAGAGATGGCCTTCCAACCAGTATGAAATACTCATCAGATTTTGCAAGGACTATCAGGTGAAAAAAAATTGATTTTTGCACATCTTTCAGTCTGATATCTTCACTTGATAAAAATCTGTGTTGCTCTTCATTATACGTCATGCTTACTGCAATGCATCAAATTAAGTAAAACATTGAATGACATTTTAAAGAGCTTGCAGAGGTAAAAACACATTGTGTATGGTTGATTTTACTCATACAGTTGCACTGAATGAAATGTAGACAAGATATTGAAATTCTGTTTAAAATTGAGAGCAGAATGATCTCACTTTGTTCTAGACTTCTTAGGTTTTGTATCTGACAGACAGTCATGTGCCACACGCCCATTGACATCCTTCCGCACCATGAATCACGTTGTCATAATTCTCATACCTCGTAAATGATTCAAGATATTGAAATGAGGCTTTTTGCAAATGATGGCAGGCAATGAGACATGTATGTTGTATGTTAAATACATGCAACTTTTTTATTCACTGAGGAAGTAGCTCGTCCACAGCACTGAGAAATTGGTGACTCGGGACGCATACAGATGTCCATAGCGCTGTAGGGAAACCAAGTGACACGTGTGTACATGTCCACAGCACCTCGATGAACAACGTAGCAGGACGTGTAAACATATCCTTAACAGTGAAAGGGCCGAAAACCTTCATTTGTGCATGTGAGAGAGCATATTAAAAACTAAAGTTGTAAGATTTAAGGCTCACAAAAAGCCCTCTCCAGATACATAGGGAAATAAAACTGTTTCATTATTGTGTAGACGGGCTAGATATCTTGACAGGAAATCTGTTGAATAGTTAATTTAGTTTCTATATCATGGTTTGGGATTTTAATGGAAAACTCTATGAACATAGACTGAGATATAAGATAGAACTTTGATATCCAAGTACAATCATATGCAGTGCCTCTCAGGGCAGTTCTGATTATTCTTTCATGTTTTCGCATTTCAGTGAAATGTTATCACATTTAAATGGCAGATGACTATAAGCGTGCGTGAGAGGGAGAGATTCAGTTATAAAGTTGCTCCATGTATGCATTTGCTGGGTCTTTCACTGATTAGTCTGTAAAATAATGACCATGTTTTAATATTATGAAAAGTATGGATTGCTACTCACATATGTCAAAGGCGCTGAGTTGCAGATAGGCACAATACAAGACCGTCAAACAAGTAAACTTGCGGCCAAAAAGACCTTCATGAGAATTGGACCTATCCATGCACGTACACGTGTGCATGCACAAACACAACTCACACACGCATGACCACAGTCATGCAAGGCTAGCCAGAGAGAGAGAGAGAGAGAGAGAGTGTGTGTGTGTGTGTGTGTGTGTGTGTGTGTGTGTGTGTGTGTGTGTGTGTATGTGTGTGTGTATGTGTTCCAAAGGAGACCTTTTTATCAGAAAGCTTACTTGTTTGACATTATTCTGTTGTGCCTGTCTTTCCTGACTCAACATCTCTGCTATATGGTAAGTAGCAATCTATTCTTTTCATAATATTGCCACTATTCCATCCTGGATTTTCATTGTGTCACCATGTTTTCATTTATATCTTATTGATTTAGAAATACATATAATTAATGGGAGACATTTTTACAGTATGGAAGTGCATTTGCAAACTGGAAAATCACCCACCAGTTGGATAAAACATGACAACATAATCTTAATTGTTGTGCCCCATTTGCAGAAATATTTTAAGTAGTTTCTGCTAAGATTATTTAAGTGGTAATTGAGATCTTGTAGTATTGTTCATTTGGGTATCTAAAATTTACACTAAAATACTTTTTAATCCAGGATGCACCATTTCTCAACAATCACATGCAGAAAATTGTTCTCAGTACCTCTGAAAAACCAATGGACCCGTTGCTATATAACTTGATGGGTAGCCTACAGTAAACCTTTTCACAAAATTGAAGGAGGGGGGAGGAAAAAAAAAAGAAAAAAAAAAAAAAACAAAGATTTCGTTTAGTCATCCTCTCCTTGTTGTTAAGCAAGAATCAATTGTGGCATTGTTAGACTCACTGGTGGTATCTCTGTGTATTTTCCTGTAAACAAAGTATTTCCATTGTAAGTGGGTACTGTGGATGATTTTGGTATGTGCTTGTGCATGTTGTTAAGAGAGAGGAAGTGAAAAAGGATAAGTGTTAGAACTGGAACAAGGTAGTTTTTACTGAATATTGGCGTGGTTTCTGCCAACCTTAACATCCTCATTAGATAGTGGTGCACCATCTAACAGTCGGGAATTTTGCTTGAGCAGATATCATTCTCCAGCCAGCCAAATTCTTGTGTCAATACCTTGTCTTTTGTAGGATTCAAATCGGCTAGCTGCTTTTAGGTTAATCGTATCATACTACTGCACATTAATGACCTCAAGTGTTAATATTTTGTTAAGGGTCTTAGAATCCAATACAGATGACTGATAAATTTCCACTCAGCTTCACCATTTGGGCTTGTGATCAAAAACTATTATTTTATGCACAGTATACTGAAGATTGTAATTGGATTGCTAATGATGAAGTCTGAAATTGCATTTTTAATGTATGTTAATGAGTAACTTTATGAGCTGATGAAACTCTCACTTTTCCTTCATGTGGCTGGTTTCAAGGTTAACAGAATAGGTTTTATGGAAAGATTCGTCATTGGTAGTCATACTTGTCATGAGACTATTCATGTATGTTCACAAAACAAGACTGACTAATTCATTTTTCATGAATAAGAAAGACTTTTGTTGCATTGTGTATACAGTAGTTATTCTCCTACATTTTGTGTTAGAGCTAATTGTATTTTAGTGCAGGTTTGCTGTCATTTCTCTTTGTATGTTGCTGGCAAACAATCTCAAATTAGTAAATGTTCACCTAACAAAATTTACAAATTTTCTGTCCAGTAAAAGAGATACCCTAGAAATTATGTGAACTATGCATCTGCTGATATTTTCCTTTTCTTCATAATCATTACCAAAAAGAATGTGTCATTGGTACAAAAGTGAGTTGTAGACAGTTGTTACCAGCTAAATGGTATGTATAGATTGGCTAAAAGTTGTTTTACCTTAAGTAAAAGAAGGAAATGATAGTACTAAGTTCTTCATACTGTCGGTATCAGTAGAAAAAA
The DNA here is from genome assembly GCF_023864345.2 of Schistocerca serialis cubense. Classification (NCBI taxonomy): domain Eukaryota; kingdom Metazoa; phylum Arthropoda; class Insecta; order Orthoptera; family Acrididae; genus Schistocerca; species Schistocerca serialis. Next base: position 1,127,681,948 of record NC_064639.1, on the reverse strand, counting down.
GATACGTCTGGCAGTACAGAGTATTGTGTGAAAGGAAGGTGCAGTTATTCAGAAGTGTTTACATTTTTATTTTAAATGTACCAAAAATATCTTTATAAAGACAGGCATGAGGCACTTTCAGTAGAATACAGTCTTCAGTATTCCATTACAAGCAGTTTCATTCATATAGCTGCAGTGTCTGTCGTCTGCCACAAATAACACAACCATTGTATCAGTATGTTGTATCCAGAAAATGGAAGTTATTTTGGTTGTAATAAATTACACTATCCTTTCAAATAAATGTTAAAAAAGGTCATGATTTTCGAAAGCCTCTTATAATTATACACTGTTTTAAAATAATTCTAAAAGGAAATGTATAAACGTTTCAGCTATACTTTAACTCTGAGTTTTAATTTTTTTCTTTTTTTCCAATTTGTATGAGATATCACGCTGTTAAATTACATTAGATCGAAGATGTTAAGCTGTCCTGTAGTATCTGATGCTGCCTCATCTCTTAGAGTTTGGTGAAGAATAGGTATACTTCCTTGCGTGTAATATGTCTAAGATATCGATGTGCAACTGATGCTGCGTAAAAATAGGTTGTAATAGTGAACTGTTCAAATTATTATTTAATCATAACTGAATGCTCCAGTTTCTTGTAAAGTTTTTGCATTTCAATATGTGGCTGTGTTGTTTTTTCGCATTACTTATTCTTTAAATTCTCCCAGGAGCTGTTTTTCATTAATAAAACATTCAGAGTCTTTTAGCAGATCATGTAAACCTTAAACTCCAGTAATGCCTTCTTTCTTTTATGGCCTATAGGTACTAAAATTAAAATTAAATGAACAAAGGAGCCTGTACGCCCTCTGGCTTTTCTTCATTTGCAATCTGTATGGAATATTAGTCATTAATCTTCCACATTGCCATATTAGGTTTCTCGTGGAGGGTTGTGTTATACATTGTGATTGTGTGTGTGTGTGTGTGTGTGTGTGTGTGTGTGTGTGTGTGTGTAATTTTGATGTGCTAAAATGACTGTTAAAACTTTTGTACATTTTTGAACATGAAATGATGCTAGAATGATTGTAAGTAAGGAAATGAATAGCTCATATGAATGAGTGTATATTTAAATTTTGTAATTTGTTTTTCCATTTGTTGATTAATGAATAATTTTTATATATATTCATAATCTATATAATATGGTACGAATTGTCTGTGTAAATAGATAAATAAACAAGGAATTTACAAGAATATAGCAGGAAGTCATTTTACCATCAACTGCTTGAGTGCCCCAACAAACAAAGTTTCTCTGTGCCACATTATATTGAAAATGGCTTTGCTCTTCACTCATTTGTGTATTCTTTCTTGATATAAGTATTTTACTGGTTTTGTATATTTTGCTTATTTTCCAAAAGTCCAGGTACCTGTGATAAACTTGTTACTTCAGTTGTGAATCCTGGAACCACATTTAATTAATTCAAGGTGGAAATTCATAGTTAAAATTGCATATAAAAATAAAATTAAAACATCAATAAAGAAGAATATTAAAATTCAGTTCTTACTGAACATTCATTGATCAAAAAGGATGTTTATATGTAAAGATTTATATCAGTTTACAAATACTTCATTACATATTGCAGGATAAACAGCGATTACAGCCTTCGGCATTAGAAATGAAAAGTAAAAAATAAGAAATTACCAAGTTTTATAAATGACAATTTCTATCACAACAACAGCACTGATGTAGTGTTGGTAGATTTCTACAACTATATTGGAAACAATAATGTAAATTAGTTTGGTGTGCTACTCCTTGCAGTTGTGTCATCTGAATTAGAAAATATTTGTCACTGTAGATAGGAACTAAACAGACATTGAGCCATTTGTACCACAGATGTATGACGAGTTTTTTACCCAAATATGTCCAGAGTGCAGAATTTCAGCTGATGTTGGCTAAGTAAGACCTGTCAACTACCCTTAAAATGCACTTTGAAGCATGCCATATGCTGAGTACACACACACACACACACACACACACACACACACACACACACACTCTTTTCTGATAGCACATGGGCTGAATTGTAGATGATCTCCTGTCATTACCTTGACTCCTTATCTCATTTAAATGGTCCAGTTTACTTAGTTATTGTTTCCTGAGTCGTTGGGCACTGTCTTTATGTTGTCTGCAACAGCATTTCGTTTCAACTTAATAGTGCACTAGCCCACTTTTGTGTCTGATACCCAAATATCCTATTAATAGATTTGGAAAGGAAGGTCCTGTTCCTACAAGCATCACAGAATCTTAGTATTCTGGATTTGTTTTCCTGGGACTACATGTAGAAGCTGACGTCTGAAACTGCAACTGAAATTTATAAGGAGCTTATGCCTTAGTACTGTAACTGCCAGTCTCAATTTTGCATTGGACACCGGGGATGTATATGTGTTACAGGAAAATTTTTTGCACTGTAATTATGCTGCAATTGGTAGTCCCCACATTAAACAATTGCACAGAGCTGGGAGTTGTTTCTAGGAGGCACAAATTGTTTCATATAAATAAAAATGTACCTTATGAGCTACTGATTTCTTGTCTCGAAAGATTCAACTTTTTGTCTTTTACTATCTGTATAAGAAAGTGTAAGAAAAAAAGAGGTGATAATGAATAAGATTCATATGAAGACATGTTACAAAATTCAGTGTATTTCATAACAAATTTGTGGCAATATTTCTAAGCTGTTTTCAAAAATCTGAACAGAGATTCAGTTTAAATAAAAGTAAAGTGCGGATAACTAAAGTGTCAGGAAACTATTGCGCAATGTAAAGAATATTATACAAAAGTTACTCCAGTGGAATTTGCTCAACAAAGTTTTGCATCATATGTATATCTGTGAATGTGGTGTGGTCTTAGGTTCAAGGGGAGCAGTAAATGAAAGAATTAGCCTTGTGAAACTAATAAATAATGATAATATAATAATAATAGGTAGGTTCATAAGTTCTTAGCGTTTTTCTGTAAGTTTAATAAAACTTACAACTGAGACTTTAATCATCAATAATATATTTTCCTTCACAATTTACAACAGTCTGCAAACACGGGGGAGGGGGGGGTTAACTTCTCAATTCCTGACAGTAGAAATCTTGTGGTTTTGAGGAGACAGTGGACTTTCATGCGGAAAGGAAGTTCCTTAAAGGTTGTTTGATAGAGAGTAGAAAAGATGATAATCTAGGGTGCAAGATCAGGCGAATGAGGTGAATGTGGAATGACTTCTCAATCCAACTCCTGTATAGTGTTTTTTGTCAGTCTAGCGGAATGTGGGCAGGCATTATTGTGGAGTAGCATAACTTCAAGCAGTCTTGCTAGTGTTGGTTCTTGAATTGCATGTGCAATTTGTTGTTGACAATAAATGTCAGCAGTGATGGTTACACATCGGGGCAGCAGTTCACAGTACACCGCATCGTTGCTGTTCCACCAGATGCATAACATTATCATTTTTGGATTCACACAGGTCTTTGGACCGGGGAATTGCTACTTTGTTTGAGGTCAACCATTCCGTTCTTTTTCTTATGTTGTCACCAGTAATGGTACGGGATTGGAATGGTCAGTGTTCTTCATGAGCCAACTGATGAAGAGCAAGTAGAGATGCACATATCGCCACCTGGTGATTTTTGTGATTTTGGCTTAGAGCATGCAGCACCTGTTTACCCAATTTTTGAACCTTCCCCATTGCATGCAAATGTCGCACAATGCTGAAATGATCGGTGTTCATTACATTTGCCAGTTCTCAAGTACACTGATGTGGATCATTGTGGATTAATGTGTTTAAATGATCTTCATCAAATCCTGAAGGTCTTCCTGTATGTTGACGGTCACAAATATCAAAAGGGTTCTTCTTAAAATGAGAAAACCATTTTCTTGTTGTGTTCTGTCCAGTGGCACTATCCTGAAACACGGCGGGAATGTTCGTGTGTGCCTCCACTGCTATCACCCCTCTACTGAACAGAAACATAAGAATACATCAGAAAGGTTCTGACTTCTCCACTTTGCACACCATTTTCTAGCATCCACAGCTCCTCTCTCTCTCTCTCTCTCTCTCTCTCTCTCTCTCTCTCTCTCCAGATGACAACATGGAAACTCAAATAGCCACAGTGAACTACAAATAAAAAAACTGCAATCGATAAATAGGCCCATACCAACATACAATACAAAAACACTACGAACTTATACTTCAACCTAATAATAATAACACTGTGAAATGAAACAAAACAGTAGCTTAAATAAAGGCAGTTGTGAAGATAAAAATCTGCTATTCCATAACGTTCATTATTGTGTTGTTCCAACCCGTGTATTGTAACATTCTGGGATCCCTGCTTGACAAACTGTCCTCAAATTGATTAGAACATTACTGCTCAGTGGTGACTGAAGAAAAGTTCAAAAGCCAAGATCAGTAAAAAATCATTTTATTGGATGACAGGTTTCGACAGAGCTATGCTGTCGTAGTCGGATCTTGTGCTTTTGAATTTTTACGACATCTTATCCATCACAGTTACACATCACTACACACCGCATATGTGGCCCCCATTAACATGAAGATCGCTACACATCAGCATGTTAGATGTAGTGATCTTGGTAGTTGGGTGTACATATGCAATATGAAGTGTCTTGTAAAAGTGATGCATATGTTGTAAAAATTCAAAAACATAAGATCTGATGATTACAGCATAGCTCTGTCGAAACTGCTCCAATAAACAGCTTTTTTAATGACCTTGGCTTTTCTTCGATTACCGTACATTGTAGATCGTCCCCCTGCCTGACAATGTCAGGAATAAATAAATTACTGCTCAAGCCTGACCGACTGTTACATTCGCCCTCCTGAGATCATCCAGTGTGAGAGGAGGATTCCTGTGTCAAAGCTCTGCGAGTTTCAGCTGGTCCCCAACATGCTCAATCACGTTCCTGTCAGCAGTTATTGCAGGCCATTTGAATTTGGTTGGTTTCTCCCTCTCATATGGATGTGTTCACCAGGTGGACACAGTCTGAATGTGCATTATCATCTTGAAAGATTGAACCATCATCCAAATCGCAGAAGCTGAACAGTAGTTTGGAGCAGCTAGTACCGATACTGCACAGCCCTCACTTTATGTTTGTTAGCAATGAGAGGTGTCACATCTGTACATTTTACCAACCTAAGTCATGATTGACCCACCTCTCTGGTGAACCTCTGGGGCTGCAGCCTGAATTGTGCTCTGACACAACAACATACCACTGTGAAGATCATGGCAAAGTGTGTTACCCATTGCACCAGTTAGTAAAGCAGCTTCCTATACCACTCACATATTTAGTGTGGGAAGAATGATTTCTTAAGCACCCCTAATCACACTGCACACTGCCTCAGTGATGTGTGTGGGAGTGATTTTTAGAGGGTCATGTATTTCTCACAGAAGCTGGATCTCCAAACTTTCTGATTTCTGATTAGATTTTCACTGCAGACTTTGTGCCAGTCTTTATGTGCCTGCCAGTTCATTTTTTCCAGAATTTCCATGACACTCTCCCATGGGTTAGAGAAACCAGTGACCATTTGTGCTGCTCTTCTTTGTATGCATTCAGTAACTTCTGAGAGTCCCATTTGGCATGGGTCCCATAGGCTTGAGAAATATTCTTGAATGGATTATGAGAGTGTATCACAAGCAATCTTCTTTGTAGACAGTTTCCATTTTCGTGATATCCTACCAATGAACTGAAAACTCCCATCTCCCTTACATAGGACTGAGCCTATGTAATTCAATTTCATATCCTTACAAACTGTCATTGATAATGTAGTTAAAGGGCACTACATTTTTTAATTAACTAAATAATTTTACATTTCTAAACATTTACACCAAGTTGTCAGTCATTTCACCAATTTGAAAACTTATCAATATCTGATTGATGATTTATGCTGGTTTTTCCAAGTAATAATTAATTACAGGTAACTGCACCATCTGCAAGAAGTCTGAAGTTGCCATCAGTCTCCTCTTCCTGGTCATTAATAAAAAACATTAACATTGAGTGGCCCAGTACTCTTACCTGGAGCACATCAAAAGTTATTTACGTGTTTATTGACAGCTGTCAATCCATGATAACATCCTGCATCCTCTCTACCATGAAATCCCTAACCCAATCACAAATTTAATGTGATTCTCCTTACAACCATACTTTCAGTGATAAATGTTGGTGTAGTGCAGAGTCAAATGATTTTCAGAAGTCGATAAATACTGCAGCTGCCTGATGCCCTGGACCCTTGGCTTTCAGGATGCTTTGTGCGAAAAACACAGGTTGGGTTTAACATGACCAATGTTTTTGCAGACCATGCTAGTCAGTATGGAGGATGTTATTCTATTCAAAATACCTCATTACATTTGAACTTCAAATGTATCATAAGATTGTACAACAGATGGAATCAAGGAGATTATATGGTAGTTTTGTGGATCATTTCTGCTACCTTTCTTATATACAAGTGTAACCTATATTTTCTTCCAAATATTGGACACAGTCCTTGTGTGTGGGACAAAACTTTTTTGGGGAGTTTATTAAGGAAAGTTTCTGCAAGGTAGAGAATTACACACATTATGACAGAAATTTGATGAAGTTGACAGGGAAATTAAAGCCGTGTGGAATATTGTGAAATGAAATGAGACACTCGGCAGTTAGTCTACTGCGCAACATGATAGCACAAACAGAACAATTATATCATGATTGATTTTAGGCATTTTTACATTGTAGGTACTTTATTTAGTACAGGTTGTAGTACTTGTGTTGAAGATTTATCTCTATAAATTTCATTAACAGTAGAAAGCCATATATTATTTCTATACTGTGCTGGTCACATGAGTAAATATAATTTTGTTAGAACATTTGTAACTTAAACTCTTTCAAATAAGAAATAGTACATCCAAATTCTGTTGGAATTAAATACTGATCAGAATGTGTTGTTCTGCTATTTCTGATAGTTATCCATCGTAGAAAGTAAGAAGTCAGCCACGTGCTGACATGATCTTCAGAAGTGTGCTTTTGTTTACATAGTCTCTGTATTTGAAGTTCAATTTAAGTTTTGTAAATTTCTTACCATCAGTATTTCTGAATATAAGGAGCAATCAATTGTAACGAGACATGGGAAAAAATAAGTAAACTGTTTATTATTTCAAAAGCAGTTACCATAACTGTTAATACATTCATCCCACTGAGAGATAATGTAGTGTTGCACGTCATTTAGGTGAATGCCATTTCCAACTCCCTATTTATGACAAGGAAAGATAATCGTGACAAAATAGTAAAGTACTGTTAGGTAGGAAATAGTCGCGTAACACACAGTGTGCATGGTCATTATGTTTTATCTTTGCGCAGAGTCGAATGGAGAGGTGCACGGTTCGAGTAATCGACAAGGCGTGATGGTATCTGTCCTATGTCAAGTTCTACCAAGGATACTGCTTTCAAATGTATGTTGTGCACTTTGAATGGTCCCCTGTAATGAGGGAAAAATTTATTTGTCTCCTCCTTTTGTGACTATAATCGTTAGTCAATCTATTCGTCTGTCAATACTCTATAGGGATGATACCTCACTATCCCTGATAGACTTCCCCTAAGACTCCATGGAGATCACAGATGAGGAAAGTTGATGACATGCCAACATGCATTACAGAAAAGAGATAGTATGCTAAAGAGTCAACAAGCTAACAAATTGGTATGGTAACTTATCTTCAACAAGAAGTATGTTATGCAGGATAGGAGTTAGAATGTAATATGTGTTGTGTGACTAGGGCCTCCCGTCGGGTAGACGGTTCGCCGGGTGCAAGTCTTTAGATTTGACGCCACTTTGGTGACTTGCGCGTCGATGGGGATGAAATGATGATGATTAGGACAACACAACACCCAGTACCTGAGCCGAGAAATTCTCCGACCCAACCGGGAATCGAACCTGGGCCCTTAGGATTGACATTCTGTTGCGCTGACCACTCAGCACTCGGCTACCGGGGACGGACAGAACATAATGTATGTTCATAATGAAGGATTTTATAAAACAGTCGATGAGATGATAACGTTCTCTTAGTATGTTAAAAAGAAGCACATTGTGTACACTCAAGCAGTCAGGTGTTTTCTAAATCAGGTAGATGTAAGAGAGTGAAAGATAAGTAAGTATTTATCAATAAGCAGAAGTAGATTACATAGTGATGAGAACTTTGTGTACATGGTATTGTTATATACGTTATAAACTAGAGTAACAAGTAAAAAAACATAAGTTAAAAAAATAGGAGTTAACATTCAGAGGTAGAGAGTAATCGGGTAAAGTAAGTGTAACGTGATTGTGGAGAAACTTCTCATTTAAAGTGAATAACGATTGTAGAAAAGGGCTAGTAGCTGTGTTTACTAATGAAGTTAAGTTGGGACATACCCAAAAATTGCAAATCGGTGTAGGAGAAAAAAAGGAAAGGTGGATACTTATCAGAACTGGCTCCTGCCTTGGTCAGGTGAATTGATGGAAGGAACAACGTTTACCAATTTATGTAGATAAGAGAGGTGTAGTGGCAGGCAAACCGATGGGAGGGATGGTCTATCTTGTTCAGGTGAATCCTGTGGTGAATGCTCTCATGGTCTTGGCATTCTTTTGCTGAGTACAGGCTTGGTGACACTGGGGTTCCTGAGTTGGGGGGCTGGTAAGTGCCACCAGTCCCGTCACCATAAGCTTTGGGCAAGCTACAGCAAACTCAGTATGGCGTGGCTGTGGAACATTGCGTGACAGGGAAAGGGGATCTTGGCTTCACTGCTCAGATCACGAGGATGGTAAAAACTTCTATTAAAAAACCGTCAATCTCAAAATGTGCTACCAGCTGATAAGTTGCATGGCTGTTGAGGTGAAACAGTCATTAGCGGACAGTTTCTGGGAAACCTGCTGTGCCTCAGTAGTATAAGACTTGCCTAGGCACGTTGGGATCTGCCTAGGTGGACTTTTATTCCCTAGCTGCTTGGGGAACCGAGATGGATCCTTCGAAGTTTTCTCTTCCACCTCCCAGTGGAATGTGTGGGCCACTGGTACAGTATCAACACCCAATCAAATGAGAGGGCTCATTTATCCAGTCCACCTGATTGTGAACATATTCAGAGTGGTGGTATTTATAGCAACAGAAGACATGCTGCTGGCCAGAATTTGTTTTTCATAGTCATGCGGAAAGAGTGTAGTTTTGGAAAGGTATCACCCTTCTGTATCCAAAAGGGCTTAGAGGGAATCTGTGGCTCTTTAAAATCAGCCAACTTGACAAAATGGAACATTGCTAGAGGAAGCTTCTAATTCCCAGCAAGGAGTTAATCTACAAAAAGCTAGATATATTGGGGAGTATGCAATACAGACAGACCTGCACAACTCCTTTAACTATGGCCAATGTGTTGTGGCTTCCAAGGATCTCATTGACATTCTCAGAGAAGAATTGAAAAATGAGTGGGCCCAAGAAGGTATTGTTGATGTATAAAATATAATGAAAAGAGCGGATGGCAATCTAGTGAAATCAGACTCTTCAATACTTAGTTCAAGAGCACAAAACTTCCAAAGCATGTCAAGGTATATTTCCTTCGCCTCAGTGTGTGGCCTTATTTCCTGAATCCAGTGTGCTGTTTAAGAACCAGCACTTTTTGCACACTACTGTCAAATATAAGGAAAAAGCCACTTGTGACAAATGTGGGAATGCCACCCATGAAGGAGTTGTTCATCTCCAGTGAAGTGTGTGAACCGGTCTGAGGATCACTCTGTCTAGAGTAGGGACTGCAGTGTCTTTCTCGAAGAAGGAAAGGTAGACGAAATAAAGACCACTGAATGTATCTCTTACGGAGAGGCCAAAAGGATCTATAAGGCCACAGAGGCCTTGACGTACACTACCTCCTTTGCACCTGTTCTTCAAAAAGCCATTCCCTAAAACCGATGCTGCTACGGAAATGGAGGTTGTCAGTGTCAGCACTAGTACCTGTGTCTGCCAGTGTATTTGTTCTGCTGTAGTTATTTCGCAGCACATACCTCCACCCAGGACTTCAGACAAGGCTGTGGTTGCCGCTGTTGCAGAGCTCCCTGCCCCTCCAAAGGTTCAGCCTATGATTGCGGCCCCAAAGCCCATTCAGAACAAGAAATCCAAAACAAAATGTCAACCACTGACAGAGCCAGGAAGTCAGCTGTCCGACAATGTCGAACTTATCCTCTCTGACATATCTCTTGATTCTGTATCAGAGCTAATGGACCTTGATGTTTGACAGCGGCAATTGTCTTGCCCCAAAGCCAAGCCGCTTCATATGGTAGGCTATCCTCCCAGGTGGAAAGATGTTGAGAGGGCAACCCTTGTGATAAATGGCTCCCATCTTCCAATGGAATGTTAATGGGTTCAGGATACGTGTGGAGGAACTGAAAGCCCCGGAATAGGAATGCCCAGTAGGCATATGTTTGCAGGAAACATTTTAAAGCATCTGATGGGCCTGTATTACGGGGCTGTACACACTATTGCAAGTATGACGGGACAAGGGACAGGTTGCTGTGTTTGTAAAAGGTGCAGACCACTCCTCTGCTCTCCACCAGGTTACTGACCTGCTAGAAGTTGCTGTTGAAATTCGCACATGTCAAAGGATCACAGTTTGCACACTGTATTGACCTCCATCTGATGCAGTAGACTCCGAGGCTCTTACAGATCTTATGGAACAGCTCCCCCACTCATTTCGCCTCCTGGGAGACTTCAATGTTCATGTCTTGTGATGATCAACCTCCACTTGCCGTCTGGGTGGGGTTCTAGAGAGCCTTGTGATGTCTCATCGTAAACACTGGTTTCTGTGCTGCGACTGGGTCATTCTCAGCCATTGACATCTCTTTCTGCTCTCCAGCCCTCGTAGACTCTGTTTAGTGGGAAGTCATTGATAACCTTCATTCTAGTGACCACTTCCCACTCAGCATTCACCTACTGGATGGAACATTACCTAAAGAAAAGCCACCAAAATGGATGGTCAGTAGGGCTAACTGGATGCTGTTCGTCTAGCTGGCTGTATTTGAACACCACAACATTGTCCAGGAACGGGAGGACAACATTACACAAGTTATCCATCATGCCTCTAACCTGTCCATTCCAAAGTCCTCAGGTCGTCATAGGAAGATTGTCGCATTGTGGGTGACTGTACTCTATATAACCATTGAAAGCAGTCCTCAAAAAAGGCCCTTTTAAGGGCCACAATACTACACATTGATCTTGCCAAAAGCCGAGAAGCGATTCTTCTTGGTGTTGTAGCTCTCTGGGGCACTCTGGGATGCTCCCTGGGTGTTTCTCTGGGAGCTCAATAGATGGCTCTCACAGTAGAGCTCGTGACCTTGAGTGGGACTAAGTCGCTGAGCGAGGCAGCCCGCAGCCGCGAGCCCTAGTATTACTAGGCTCGCGGCGGGCTAAAATCAAGTTGGTGGTTGCGCAACAGCAGCTGATAAGGCGCGCTTGTGAATGGGCGCCCGGAAGTCCACATCCGCTGCGTGCGCCAGGACTGATGCTATATAAGGAGCACACTGTCCTGCCAGCGCATTCACTCTTGTGTGAGTGAATAGCCACTGAGGCACTGCTTCTTACAATGGTTCGTAAACGTTGTTATCGTCGTCGCCGACGATTGCTTGTTTACAAAACACTTGTAAATGTGGACGGCACTCTTGGTGCTTCGACATCTTCCGCGAAGGGGAAAAAGAACGAAGTTAGGGGAGTAGGTAAAACTGCTCAATTTGTTCTTATAAATGGGCCTACTTTGTTTTGTGGTGCGAGGTTTAATTTTTCTTTAATGAAAAGTTCTACTTCTTCCAGTTTGGGTAATGGATGGATAACAGTTGCATGTAACAGTGCAGGGAGAGCTGGTTTGGAATCCTTTGAAACTCGTGAAATTTTGGCTTACCGTACTATACCTATATCTGAGGTGATTATTTCTGGTGAGGGTTCCTACCTTATGCCACATGGGAGTTTATCTTTGACTTGTCGTAGACGTGCACTTGTGAGTGCCACTCAGCTATCTGGGCCAGGCGTGTGGCTCTTCAGTGATTTAAGTGCCGCCTGACAGAAGAGAACCTCACAGCATTTCATGTCGCAAGAGTCAAGGCTTGATGTGTAATTAAATAGAGAGCAAGAAAATGTGGCAAGCATTCTGGGACTCCATCTACCATTCCACTTGTTCTACGAAAGTACAGAGCCATCTGGGGGATTTCCGGTTAACATAGCTGTTTACCAATAGCAGCAGTGCTGAAACGGGTGTCTCCAAACAATGCCCAGATGATGGCGGAGCATTTTGCAAAGACTGCTGCTAATTCCGATCAGGATCCAGCATTTTGCCACTACCTTATGTCTGTCAGGAGATGCAACTTGTACTAGAGATCCCATAATTCTGAGTCTTACAATTGCACTTTCTCCATGTGGGAGATGGAATTAGCACTATCTGGTACTGGTGACACTTCAACCAGTCATGACCAAATCAGGTACTGCATGCTTCGACATTTACCAGCGACATCAAAGGAAACTCTCCTTGATTGTTTTAATCTTACATGGCAGACAGGGAACTACTCCGAATCATGGAAGGAGGCAGTTCTGATATCTCTCCTCAAACCAGGAAAGGACTGCACATGTCCCAGTAATTACTGGAGTGTCATCTTAACGAGCTGTGTAGGAAATACCCTGGAGTGTGTGGTTAACCTCACTTCGTGTTGTTGTTAGAGACCAGGCAACTCCTTTGCTGTTCTCTTGCGGATTCTGGAAATTTTGGCCCACTGTCAACAACCTGACCCTACTAGAGGCAACTGTTCAGCAGGCTTTCCTACCTAAACAGCACTGTTTCGGTATATTCTTCGATATCAGTAAGGCTTTCAGCTGAAGCTGAAAGCAAGGGGAAACTACAGCCGTAACTTTTCCCGAGGGCATGCAGCTTTACTGTATGATTAAATGATGATGGCGTCCTCTTGGGTAAAATATTCCCGAGGTAAAATAGTCTCCCATCCGGATCTCCAGGCAGGGACTACTCAGGAGGACGTCATTATCAGGAGAAAGGAAACTGCCATTCTACGGATCGGAGCGTGGAATGTCAGATCCCTTAATCGGGCAGGTAGGTTAGAAAATTTAAAAAGGGAAATGGACAGGTTAAAGTTAGATATAGTGGGAATTAGTGAAGTTCGGTGGCAGGAGGAACAAGACTTTTGGTCAGGTGAATACAAGGTTATAAATACAAAATCAAATAGGGGTAATGCAGGAGTAGGTTTAATAATGAATAACAAAATAGGAGTGCGGGTAAGCTATTACAAAGAGCATAGTGAACGCATTATTGTGGCCAAGATAGACACGAAGCCCATGCCTACTACAGTAGTACAAGTTTATATGCCAACTAGCTCTGCAGATGAAGAAATTGATGAATTGTATGATGAGATAAAAGAAATTATTCAGGTAGTGAAGGGAGACGAAAATTTAATAGTCATGGGGGACTGGAATTCGAGAGTAGGAAAAGGGAGAGAAGGAAACATAGTGGGTGAATATGGATTGGGGCTAAGAAATGAAAGAGGAAGCTGCCTGGTAGAATTTTGCACAGAGCATAACTTAATCATAGCTAACACTTGGTTCAAGAATCATGAAAGAAGGTTGTATACATGGAAGAACCCTGGATATACTAGAAGGTTTCAGATAGATTATATAATGGTAAGACAGAGATTTAGGAACCAGGTTTTAAATTGCAAGACATTTCTAGGGGCAGATGTGGACTCTGACCACAGTCTATTGGTTATGAACTGTAGATTAAAACTGAAGAAACCGCAAAAAGGTGGGAATTTAAGAAGATGGGACGTGGATAAACTGAAAGAACCAGAGGTTTTACAGAGTTGCAGGGAGAGCATAAGGGAACAATTGACAGGAGAGGGGGAAAGAAATACAGTAGAAGAAGAATGGGTAGCTTTGAGGAATGAAATAGTGAAAGCAGCAGAGGATCAAGTAGGTAAAAAGACCATGGCTAGTAGAAATCCTTGGGTAACAGAAGAGATACTGAATTTAATTGATGAAAGGAGAAAATACAAAAATGCAGTAAGTGAAGCAGGCAAAAAGGAATACAAACGTCTCAAAAATGAGATCGACAGGAAGTACAAAATGGCTAAGCAGGGATGGCTAGAGGACAAATGTAAGGATGTAGAGGCTTATCTCACGAGGGGTAAGATAGATACTGCCTACAGGAAAATTAAAGAGACCTTTGGAGAAAAGAGAACCACTTCTATGAATATCAAGAGCTCAGATGAAAACCATAATCTAAGCAAAGAAGGGAAAGCAGAAAGGTGGAAGAAGTATATAGAGGGTCTATACAGGGGCGATATTCTTGAGGACAATATTAAGGAAATGGAAGAGGATGTAGATGAAGATGTAATGGAAGATATGATACTGCGTGAAGAGTTTGACAGAGCACTGAAAGACCTAGGTCGAAACAAGGCCCCAGGAGTAGACAACATTCCATTAGAACTACTGACAGCCTTGGGAAAGCCAGTCCTGACAAAACTCTACCATCTGGTGAGCAAGGTGTATGAGACAGGCGAAATTCCCTCAGACTTCAAGACTAATATAATAATTCCAGTCCCAAAGAAAGCAGGTGTTGACAGATGTGAAAATTACCAAACTATGAGTTTAATAAGCCACGGCTGCAAAATATTAACACAAATTCTTTACAGATGAATGGAAAAACTGGTAGAAGCCTACCTCGGGGAAGATCAGTTTGGATTCCACAGAAATGTTGGAACACAATACTAACCCTACGACTTATCTTAGAAAATAGATTAAGGAAAGGCAAACCTACGTTTCTAGCATTTGTAGACTTAGAGAAAGCTTTTGACAATGTTGACTGAAATACTCTCTCTCAAATTCTGAAGGTGACAGGAGTAAAATACAGGGAGCGAAAGGCTATTTACAATTTGTACAGAGAGCAGATGGCAGTTATATGAGTCGAGGGACATGGAAAGGAAGCAGTGGTTGGGAAGGGAGTGAGACACGGTTGTAGCCTCTCCCCAATGCTATTCAATCTGTATATTGAGCAAGCAGTAAAGAAAACATAAGAAAAGTTCGGAGTAGGTATAAAAATCCATAGAGAAGAAATAAAAAGCTTGAGGTTCACCGATGACATTGTAATTCTGTCAGAGACAGCAAAGGACTTGGGAGAGCAGTTGAACGGAATGGACAGTGTCTTGAAAGGAGGGTATAAGATGAACATCAACAAAAGCAAAATGAGGATAATGGAATGTAGTCGAATTAAGTCAGGTGATTGTGAGGGAATTAGATTAGGAAATGAGACACTTAAAGTAGTAAAGGAGTTTTGCTATTTGGGGAGCAAAATAACTGATGACGGTTGAAGTAGAGAGGATATAAAATGTAGACTGGCAATGGCAAGAAAAGCGTTTCTGAAGAAGAGAAATTTGTTAACATCGAGTATTGATTTAAGTGTCAGGAAGTCGTTTCTGAAAGTATTTGTATGGAGTGTAGCCATGTATGGAAGTGAAACCTGGACGATTAATAGTTTGGACAAGAAGAGAATAGAAGCTTTCGAAATGTGGTGCTACAGAAGAGTGCTGAAGATTAGATGGGTAGATCACATAACTAATGAGGAGGTATTGAATAGAATTGGGGAGGAGTTTGTGGCACAACTTGACTACAAGAAGGGACCGGTTGGTAGGACATGTTCTGAGGCATCAAGGGATCACCAATTTAGTATTGGAGGGCAGCGTGGAGGGTAAAAATCGTAGAGGGAGACCAAGAGATGAATACACTATGCAGATTCAGAGGGATGTAGGCTGCAGTAGGTACTGGGAGACGAAGAAGCTTGCACAGGATACGGTAGCATGGAGAGCTGCATCAAACCAGTCTCAGGACAACAACAATCAGTAAGGCATACAACTATACTTGGAAAGACAATATTCTTGTGCATCTCCATGAATGGTGCTTTCATGGCCATCTCTTCATTTTTGTATGGTCCATCCTGTCTAAGCGCTTTTTTAGGTCTCAAGTTGGTAGTGTGCTATTGGATTGCTTTGAGCAGGAGAATGGTGTTCCTCAGGGCAGTGTTTTAAGTATTACCCTCTTTGCCATAGCTATCAACAGTATCACACCTACGGTAAGGAGTCTTGTACAGTGCTCCTTATTTGTGCACAGTTTTGCTGTTTTCTGTTCCTCCTCCAGTACTACAACAGTGACTCATCAGTTGCAACTTACATTGCAGAGTAGAGGAGTGGGGTGCAAAGATGTGTTTTTAGTTTTTTGCATATAAGTATGTGTGTTTTTCATTTTAATGGTTCTCGTCAAGTTTTTAATTTACTTGGCTTACGTATTTTAAAGACTGAGTGAGGTTTCTGGGCTTCATTTTTGACTCCAAACAGTCAAGGTTACCGCACCTGCGAGACCTGAAAGAAGGCACTAAATCTTATCGAGTGCCTTACCCATAGGTCTCTGGGAGCAGACAGGGTGTGTTATAAAGCATTTTTGTGCATTCTCAGCTAGACCATGGCTGCACAGTGCACAGGTCAGCAAGGCCATCTTACCTGAAGATCATTGACAGTATCCACCATGAGGAGAACAGACTAGCCACAGGTGCTTACAGGACCAGCCCCATCCCCAGTCTCTGTACTGAGGCTGGGGAACTGCCACTCACCATCTGGTGGCAGCTCTCCATGGTGCATAAGGCATATAAGTTTCTTGCGGTTCCAAATTCACCTGCATACCATACTGTTGCTGATCCACCTCTGGAATGCCTTTTCTCTAATCACCCACGAGCAACAGTGTCGTTTGGGATCTGCATGTGGAGTGTGCTGGATCACTTGATGTGGAGCATGTACATCCACAAATCCAGGGTCTTAACCATCTGCCACCATGATTTCTGCAGAAGCTCAGGATTTTTGATTTAGTGCAGTGCAGGAGAGATTGCACTCCTGCTTCCATTTTTAATGCGGTATTTTCTGCCATTTTATATGAACACAGCAACTATGTAGTTGTCTTTACGAATGGGATTAAACAGGGGGACTCCATTAGTTGCTCTGTTGTTTTCCCGGATCATGTCCTCAAGGTCTGACTGCCTCAAAACTGTACTGTCTTTGACACAGATTTATATGAGATCTTGTGGGCCACTGGAGCAGATGAGAGATTTTCCAGTGCTAAATTTCTTGTCTGTTCCAATTCTCTAAGTGCCCATTACTCTCTACAATGTTTGAACTCAGCAGAGAAAGTAGTCCAGAATATCCAGGATTACCTCCTACAATTACAATGATTGGGGAAGAAGGCATTTTTCTGCTGGGTACCAGGGCATTTGGTATTACAGTGAATGAAAAGGTGGATCCAGCAGCCAAAGAGGCTTTTTGTTATTTCAGTGTGCCATCCCCCTGCATGCTGTGGCTTTGCTATTGAGATCCAGAGTCCTGTTTTGGTGGGAGGATGAGTGGCTCGAAGTGACAGACTATAAGCTCCGTGTAGTACCTCCTTCCAGCCACATCGGCAGGAGAAGGTCTTCCTTACTTGTATTTGCATAGGTCACAGCCCTATCATGCATGACTTCTTGCTTCGGCAGGAGGATCCTTCAATGTGTGGTACTTGTGGCATACAGATCACTGTACACCACATTTTATTGGACTGTGCTTTATTTTCCGAACAGCGGGCTGCAGTGGATTTGCTGCTAGATCAGTCCTCTTGGATTAGCTCCTAGATCAGTCCTCTCTTGTAAGTAATGTTCAAATGAATGTGATTTGAGTTTTAAAGTTTGGTGAATTGTCCGACATTTTTCCCAAGATTTTAGGGAGATGGTTTTATTGTGTTAGCAGGGTGACTGGCTCACCCACGTTTTTTTGTAAGTGGTCAGTCTGTGACATTTCCTTGTGCTTTACTTTTAGGGCCTTTGTCATTTTATTTGTGTTTTTACTTCATGTATATCTTCTTTTACTCTTTCTAAGTTGTTTTACCGCATGCAAGATAGAGTGATTGTGTGGTCATTTCCAGTGCATGAGTGTGACCAACAGTTTTGGAGATTATCCCCACATTTGTTTGTTTTAATGAGTGTAAGGGCACTGATAACATCACTGTTGAGTGTACATAAACTTCAAAACGCACCCCCCCCCCCCCCCCGCCCCCCCCACACACACACACACACACACACACTCTCTCTCTCTCTCTCTCTCTCTCTCTCTCTCTCTCTCTCTCTCTGGGGTATAACCTGTACCACATTTCTTTGTGTATATGAAGGGAGAACTGTGTCTGTCCTTAGAACAAGTGTAAGTACAGTTACTGCAGTAGTATTAAGTTGCATTGTGACTGATGGTCACGATATGGAAGTTTTCTCCAAACGTTATAATATTGAATACATTCACCTTATAGCCCAGACAAAGGATGGTTTGGAGCAGAGATACTCCACACAAGTTGACAAGAACATGTACCGAGATTTGACTCTAGAGATCGTATAATAGACATATATGCAACAGGCAACTCCTAAGATAACAGCAATGTAAGAAACTGTTTGAATGTATGTTCAACGTTACATATGCATATACTTACACATACTTACTTAACATAAAATAAGAATACAATTCTCAAGTTATAAATAAATGGAAAGAAATGTAAATGGTGTAAGAGATTAAAGACAATACAGTAGCTAATAGCATAAATACAGAAAATGCAAGAGTATTTTAACAAATTGTCTTTATTTAAAACTTGTCAAGAAGATCTATATACATATTAAAATGATATATTTGTCTTTGCAGAAAGGCTAGTCATTACATGACAGTTTACTGCATTAGATAAACAAAATGTGAAGTATATAAGACGGATACTCATAAAATAACATGCACAGCAGAATCTGCCTGAAACTAAATAAAAGACTTATCATTTTCTAAAAAAAATTTAAAACTGAAAGGACAATACTGAAACTAGTGTTCAGAACTATAAATGGATGGGACGATACAAGACTTGTACCTTGTTATTAAATATGGAGTATTTTCACCTTAACAAAAGGTTAGTTAGCATTAAGTAGTTATTTGTTTTATAGTTTTATGTTATAAGAATTCATTTGTAACTAGTAGATTAAAGGATTGTCTGATAACTTTCCTTTAAGTGGAGAAATCTGTAGTGTTACACGCCGTTTATGCAAATGACATTCCCCACTCCCTATTTATGATGAGGAAAGATGATTGTGACAAAATATTATAGTAATATTAGGTGAGCAACAAGTCGTAAAACACAAACAGTGTGCAGTCATTTTGTTTTACCTTCATGCAGAATTGAACAGAGGGGTAAGGTGACCAATCCAAGTAATTGGCAAGCCACAACGGTGAGTAAACGCCTTTACCTGCTGTGGGCAGGGCCTTTTATTTGATGTTGCGGCATGGCGATGTCTTGACTGTCAAGGAGCAGACACCCTCTCTGAGAAGTAAACAGCAACAAACAAAGGAAGCTCAAAAATGAAATGTCACTGTCTTACTTCCAGTCAAGCCTTCAAGGTGTATGTTATACTTAATTTATATTGTATCTGCCCCAAGTTATGAAATAATTATGATCTGAACAAATACTAACAAAGAGATAGAGCGGCTGGCCAGTACTTACCTCAGCTCAGTACAGCCGATAGATACACATAAAACAGAACCGAAAATTTACGTTCCTAGCTTTCAGAACAAATGTTCCTTCATCGGGGAGGAGAGAGGGGAAAGAAAGGGAAGAAGGGAAAGGAGATTCAGTTACTCACAACCCAGGTTATGAAGCAACAGGGAAAGGAAAATAGGGAGGGTAGCAAGGATGGAGGCATGGTTGTCAGAGGGAAGCCAAAGATATTCTACTGTAGCTACTGTGCCAGCTTCAAACCAAAGAGGATGCATACAGAAGTAAAGAGGTATATAGTATAAAGATAAACACAGCTATGTAGGATGAAAAGATGCGTGAATGGCTAAAGAGGAAAGGGAAAGAGGAGAAGACTGAAGAGTAAATGGGATTGAGGTTGTTTAACGTCCGGGTGCAATTCCTCCTTCCACCAGTCTCTCCTGGACTTCCAGAACCTTCAATCCTTAGCCCTTACCCAACTTGTCCTGAATCTCTACACTACTTCATGTAACCACCACTCCCAACAGCTCCTATCTCTCTTCAAAGTCCTCCACCTCTCAAACCCTTGCTTGGAGAACACACTCAGGAACATCATCCTAGAAGCCAGCTGCAAACTTGAGTTCCATGCCACACACCACCAGAAAAAACTATCCACAGTGCTAGTGCAACACCTAAGAAGTGGGGTCCCTCTCCCTATCCCTCACAAACACCAACCACAACAGAACCTTCAACAAACCCCCCTCATAGCCAACAAACCTAGCCTAGCCACCCTACTCAATCTCCCCATCCCAGCACATACCCCACACAGACCAAATCTCAACTATAACCACAGTCAAATGCCACATATCACCAGTCCCAATTCAGTCCTAAACCTCTCATCCAGATCCCTCTCTCCTCCAGAGACGTCTGTTCTATCAAAAGGCTTAACCTTTAGCCCCACGCCTAAATTCAACCACACTGCCCTGGTTAAAGATCTCCTCTCATTCACCCGGAACCTCAACTGGAAATATCACTTCACTACCCAAACACAGCCCCCAAATACTAGACCCAGTGTTGAACCCTGTCTAGAACAGTTCCGACTGCCTTCTCAAAGGGATCCTCCTCCCCTCCCCCAAAACCATCCCTTGCAGACATTTCAGGAATTCCTCACATCCAGTGTTGCCTCCCAGTCCTTCTTGAAGAACATCCCGACAACCCCCAACATCACCCCAGCTGAATCCCGTGCCATTAAGGAGCTGAAAATAGACCGCTCTATTGTCACCCTCCCAGCGGATAAAGGCTCCACAACTGTCGTACTTGACCATGTGGAGTATGTGGCAGAAGGACTGTGTCAACTCTCCGACACCTCAACCTACAAAGCTGTTACCCAGGATCCCATTCCCTCCATCCAGACTGAGCTGCAAAAAATCCTAAAAATCCAAGGTCCCTCACAAGGCCTCACAATGTCTTCCATAAACTTACTCACTCCACCTGAGCCACGTACCCCTACCTTCTACCTATTACCCAAAATCCACAAAGAGAACCATCCTGGCCGTCCCATTGTAGCAGGCTTCGAAGCCCCAACCGAACGTATCTCAGCTCTGGTAGACCAGCACCTCCAACCTATTACCCGCAGACTCCCATCCTACATCAAAGACACAAACCACTTCCTAGAACACCTCAAATCCATTCCCACTCCTCTCCCACCTGAAACCTTTCTCGTCACCATAGATGCTACATCCCTTTACACAAACATCCCACATACCCATGGTCTCTCTGCCCTTGAGCACTACCTCTCCCAACGCCCACCCGAAGATCTTCCAAAAACCTTGTTCCTTATCACACTTACCAACTTCATCCTCACCCATAATTACTTCACTTTTGAAGGCCAGACCTACAAACAAATCAGGGGAACGGCCATGGGAACCAGGATGGCTCCGTCCTATGCCAACCTCTTTATGGGCCGCATGGAGGAGGCTTTCCTGAAGACCCAACAGCTGCTTCCCCTGGCCTGGTATAGGTTTATAGATGACATCTTTGTGGTCTGGACTCATGGTGAAGAAACACTCCTTAATTTCCTCCATAACCTCAACTCCTTTTCAAATCTGAATTTCACCTGGTCCTTCTCCAAAACCCAAGCCACCTTCCTGGATGTTGACCTTCATCTTGTTGAAGCTCACATCCACACCTCTGTCCATATCAAACCCACAAACAAACAACAGTACCTTCACTTTGATAGCTGCCATCCTTTCCACATCAAACGCTCCCTTCCCTACAGCCTAGGTATTCATGGCAAACGTATCTGCTCCAGTGACGAATCCCTCAACAATTACACCAATAACCTGACCAATGCTTTCCTCTCCCGCAACTATCCCTCAGACCTTGTCCACAAACAGATTTCCCAAGCAATACATTCCTCCCCATCCAACAACAATGTTCCTATCCCCAGACCACACAGAAGCATCCCCCTTGTCACCCAATACTATCCTGGCCTCGAAAACATCAACAAATTACTCCGCCAGGGATATGACTTTCTCAAGTCAACCCCTGAAATGAGATCATCCCTTGACAAAATTCTCCCCACACCACCCAGAGTTGCCTTTCGTCGCCCCCCCTAACCTCCGTAGCATCCTTGTTAAACCCTACAATATTCCCAGACTACCTTCTCCACCCAGCGGTTCCTACCCCTGTAACCGACCCCGCTGCAAAACCTGCCCCATGCATCCCCCCACAACCACCTACTCCAGCCCCGCTACTGGTAAAACATACACAATTCAAGGCAGGGCCACGTGTGAAACTACACATGTCATTTATCAACTGACATGCCTGCACTGCACAGCCTTTTACATCGGCATGACAACAACTAAACTGGCTGAGCGCATGAATAGACACAGACAAACTGTCCGCCTAGGAGATTCCCAATACCCAGTAGTGGAGCATGCCCTCCAGCATAATTCTAGGGACCTAGGAACCTGCTACACCGTATGTGCCATTTGGCTTCTCCCACCCAACACCAGTCCCTCTGAACTGTGGAGATGGGAATT
This sequence comes from Schistocerca serialis cubense, assembly GCF_023864345.2. Classification (NCBI taxonomy): domain Eukaryota; kingdom Metazoa; phylum Arthropoda; class Insecta; order Orthoptera; family Acrididae; genus Schistocerca; species Schistocerca serialis. The sequence goes on along the minus strand of NC_064639.1, from coordinate 1,127,659,356 downwards.
TGCACTCCAACACACCCTTTCATCCCGCCATCCCCCGGACTGAACCTACGTTAAACAACCTCAATCCCATTTACTCTTCAGTCTTCTCCTCTTTCCCTTTCCTCTTTAGCCATTCACGCATCTTTTCATCCTACATAGCTGTGTTTATCTTTATACTATATACCTCTTTACTTCTGTATGCATCCTCTTTGTTTTGAAGCTGGCACAGTAGTTACAGTAGAATATCTTTGGCTTCCCTCTGACAACCATGCCTCCATCCTTGCTACCCTCCCTGTTTACCTTTCCCTGTTGCTCCATAACCTGGGTTTTTTTCCACTCTCTCCTCCCCGATGAAGGAACATTTGTTCCGAAAGCTAGGAACGTAAATTTTCGGTTCTGTTTTATGTGTATCTATCGGCTGTACTGAGCTGAGGTAAGTACTGGCCAGCCCCTCTATCTCTTTGTTAGTATTTGTTTCACATCTCATATGAGATTTTCCATTAATCATTATGATCTGAACACTCATTGAAGCAAATACAAGACAGTCAATGAAGAAATGTTGACGTAATTTCATAGCGTACATATTGTTTTTTTGCTTCCACCAATAACAGCTGCAAAGGAGAAGAATTGAAGTCTTTCCAGGGCTACACTTGGTTCTATGGAGATACTGGTGTGCAGGACCTCCATGTAAAGAAGATAATTAATAGTGAGTGACATTAAAGGTAAATTAACATATGATACTTCGGGTAATAGATTAAATGTGATTTTTCTGACACAGCTTCAAACACACAATAAGAGGGTCAGAAACATTTCAACAAGACAGTCAGAATAATGTCTGAGCTTGCCCCTGGAACCAAGATTGTGCCCAGGCGTGGACTTCTTCATCCAAGCAAATTATGTAATGGCTTCCAGTGAAACTTCTGCAGTGCAGTCGAAACGAGCTTGGCAACATGGGGGTGAGCATTTTGTTGGCAGGTCATTTCGACTACACTGCAGAAGTTTCATTTCAAACCCCCTTATGTGTCCTCGATAGAGTTGTGATCTCTCTCTCCACATGATTTCCATATTATTGGAGCCCTGAAGAAAGACATTTGTAGCTGTTGACTTGTTTCAGCTGAAGACATCCATGCCATAAAGAAGAACATTTCTCCATAAAGGCATTGACCATCTTGTCTTACAGTGGGATAAGTGTATTTACAGTCATGGTGATAACTATTGAAATAATAAACACTTTTCTCACCTTTTTGTCTGTTTTATTTTCACTTGACTGAACCTTACACATGATTTACACACTGCTTGGATATTCAAGTCTAGGATGGACCCTCAGATTTATTCCTCCCACCATCCCCTCGTCTATAGTTTTCAGCTCGATTCATATTTTTCATTGGGCATTTTTTTTTTTTTTTTTTTTTTTTTTTTTTTTTTTTTTTTTTTTAAGTCATTGCAACATGGTTTTGATCGAAGTGAAAGCTGGAAGCAAGAATGATCAACAAAAACATTGGGAGCAAGAGCCCATCACCTTGATCCCACAAAGAAGCCAAAAGGTTTTGACGGACCAAGGAACCTCTGGTGTCACCTCAACAGCTTAAGGACTGGACACGGTTGTTGTAGCTATTTCAGGTACAAATGGGGCTGGATCAGTTCACCAATGTGTGAATGTAATCAAGAAGAGCAGACAATTGAACATTTATTCCAACGCTGTCCACTTCATTCATACCCTGGAATCCCCGACGACTTGTTAACTCTCACACCCAGCTTAATTAATTGGTTGAAAAACATGGACTTAAAGGTTTAATCTTGTCTTATATCATATGTATATTGTATAAAACCACTTGCCTTGTATCAACTGTATATTGTATAAAATCACCATACGATTAAATAAATTGCAACATGTCTTCATTCCTTACTTAATTACCTATTTGATACTCAACAGACCATGTAACACCACATATGAAAGACTTATAAATGTTCATTTCTGCTTTCCGTGTTGTCCAGTTTTGCATCCGTACAGAGCAGAGTTCCAACAAAGCTCTTCTTGTATCTTTACCTGGTCTCAAGTTTATAATTTTAGATGCTATTCATAGAAAGCACTTTAACCTTGTGCATTTGTATGTCTTTCTTGTTTCCTTCTCCTTAATCTATTTTGCTTCCAAGACAGCAAAATCCATCCATCTCTTCAAGAGTCTCTTGTCCCAAGTTTAACATATAGCCTTTCAGTGCATTAATGTGCTGCATCCACCACTACCCAAGTTTCCATTCCACATTATGGCATATTGTCATGGATATGATGCATGGAATGAGAGAGAAAATGAGACTGTGTAAAAATACATGATTCCTTGAATGTAAGCAGCTCTATGTATCACTGACATCCTTCATTGAAACTGAAATAATTAGAAAAGTTGTAAAAAACAAAAGCTCACATGGTGTTGATGGAATTTTGAAAAAAACTTATGAAAAGTTTTAATAATTTAATGACCAATGTAAGTGATTTATCAGTAGCGCAAACAAACTTTTTGTTGTGGTTATCTGCAACTGAGCATCTTCACTGTGTGGTGAGTAGCAACTATCCTTTTCAGAACATTGTTATCAGAAGCAGGGGTATATTTTACAGGCAGATTAAAATTAGTTATTTTTAAGTATCATCATTAAGAAAATGGCAGATGAAATCTAAATAATTGTAAACAACATTTCTGACTGACATCTCTTTTCTAAAATATTGAGGCACATAATTTACTTAAATGTTGTTTTACTTAAATCAGTTTATAAATCATTCAAAATAACATTGTCTGGGTTGTGAGAATAGCATACATACAAGGTGTATGAGAAAAGTATTGAGACCGACTTTTTATTTACCAAAGTTTTTATTTTTTTCATACTACAATTTGTCCATTTCAAAGTAGTTCCCTTCAGCAGCTATACACTGACGGAACCAGTCCCAGTCTTGGTACCAGCAATGAAAGGCTTCAACTGGTAGGGCCTTTGACATTTCGGTCACTAAGGTGTCTTTTGAATGTTCTCCAGAATCCAAGAATGACATCCTTTTAAGACATTTTTCAATTTCGGGAAAAGAAAAAAAGTCACAGAGACTCAGGTCAGGTGATAAGAGGGCTGTGACCAACAGGCATGCCTTTTGAGGTCAGATATTCCATGATGGAATTGACCATGTTAATGATGCCACCATACACTTGTGTGCAATGTCTGGACTCACCCGATTCACCCTTTTCCTGAGCCTTTCACGGCCATCTTCATAAAATGTTTAACAATGAAAACAATCAGTTTTTGAGAATAAATGTAATTGCATAGATAAGAAATCTACTCACCAAGCGAGGGCAGAACACACACATGACTGAAGATTATAATTAGGCAAGCTTTCAGAGCCATCGGCTCCTCCTTCAGCCAGAAGGTTTCAAAGGGGAGGAAGAGGGGTGAAGGAAAAGGACTGGAGAGGTCTGAGAAAAGGGGTAGATTGTGGGAAAGTCACCCAAGAACTGTGGGTCAGGGGAGACTTGCCGGATAGCATGGGAAGGGAAGATTGATTGTTGGGGGACTGAACGGGACAAGATTTGAAAGCCTGAGAACTTAAAGGTGGAAGACAGGGTAATATGCAAGACAGAGATTACTGCTAAAACATCATGTACGAGTTAATAAGAGTTGAAAGCTGAGTGCACTGTATGTGCGAAAATACACAGATAAGAAAATGAAAAATGTAGAAAACTAAAACAGAGTGAAGAAAGGAGTAGTTACTGTGAAGAAGTGCTGAGATGGAAGAAATTAACATAAATTAAGGCCAGGTGGACGGCGAGAACCGAGGACATGTTGTAGCACTAGTTCACACCTGCAGAGTTTTGAGAAACTGGTGCCTGGAGGAAGAATCCAGAAGGCATGTTTGGTGACACAGGCAGTGAGGTCCCGATTGCCTGTTGTAGAACATGCTCTGAAACACGATATTGTGTGTTGGCAGTATACACTCTCTGCCTCTGCCCATTGATCCTAACTGATAATTTGGTGGTGGGCAACGTAAAAGGCTGAACAGCATTTACATAACAGCTGGTATCTGGCATGTCGTTTCACGGGTGGCTCTCCCTTTGATGGTGTATGTTTTGCCACTTACAGAGCTGGCATAGGTGATGGTAGGAGGGTGCATAGGGCAAGTCTTGCAGTGGGGATGTTCACAGGGGTAGGAGCCATAGGGTACGGAGATGAGTGCAGAAGGAGCATAGGGTCTGATAAGAATGTTACAGAGATTGGGAGGGTGATGAAAAGCTATTCTAGGCATGGTAGGCCAAATCTCAGACAGAATGGATCTCATTTCAGGCCATGACTTTAGGAAGTCATGGCCTTGCCGAAGTAGCTGATTAGTACATTCCAGACCAGTATAATACTGAGTGATCAGTCGTGTGCTCTGGAGTTGTTTTTGGAGGGATCAGGAGTACCATGATTGGATGTGATGATCCAGGAAATCTGCTTTTGAACTAGACCGGTGGAGTAATTATGTCCAGTGAAGGCTGAGGTCAAAATGGTGGTGTATCACTGTAAAGAGTCTGCGTCTGAACTAATGCTTTTGCCTCGAGCATCAAGGCTGTATGGGAGGGGATTTCTGACATGGAAAGGATGGCAACTGTCAAAATGTAAATACTGGTTTTTTTTTTTAGTAGGTTTAATGTGGACAGAAGTGTGTAGCTGGCCTTCAGTGAGGATGAGATCAACATCAAGGATAATGGCACGGGATTTGGAATAAGACTGTGAAATTTAATTGGGAGAAGGTATTCAGAGATACCAGAAATTTTAACACACCAGCCTTACCGTGAGTCCTTACGGTAAAGATGTTATCAATGGATCTAAACCAAAACAGGGGCTGAAGACTTATGGGTCCCAGGAAGCCCCCTCCAAATGCCCCATGAAAAGGTTGGCATAGGAAGGAGCCATCCTGGTTCCCATGGCCATACTCCTGATCTGTTTGTATGTCTGCCCCTCAAAGATGAAGTAGTTTTTGGTAAGTATAAAGTTGATGAAGGTGGATAGGAAGAATATCATAGATTCAGAATCAGATGGGCATTGGCTGAGGAAATGTTCTACAGCTGACAGACATTTTAATGGTGGATGTTGATATAGTGGGAGGTGGCATCAATGGTCACTAGTAAGGTGTGTGACAGGAATGGGACAGGCACAGATTTCTGACGATCTAGGATATGGCTGGTATCTTTGATACAGGAGGGAAGTCTTTGTACTATGTTTTGCAGGTGCTAACCAACTAAGGCAGATATATGATCAGTGGGCACTCTGAAGCCAGAAACTATAGGACAACCATGAGGATTGGGTTTGTGGACTTAGTAAGAAGGTAAAAAGTGAGGGTGCATGGTTTGGGTGGGGTGACAAGTTTAGTGGATTGAGGTGTTAGTCCTTGTGAGGGTCCTGAGGTTTCAAGGATGGACTCCTGTCCTATAGTTGCTGACTTCAAAGCACCCACTGAATGTATATCTGCCTTAGTTGATCAGCACATGCAACCCATAGTACAAAGACTTCCTTGCTATATCAGAGATACCAACCATTTATTAGATCGTCTAAAATCTATGCCCATCCCACTCCCACCACACACCTTGCTTGTCATTATTGATGCCACCTCCCTCTATACCAACATCCCCCACATGCCTGGACTGTCTGCTGCTGAACATTTCCTCAGCCAATGCCCACCTGATTCTAAGCGTATGACATCCTTCCTACTCACCTTAATCAACTTTATACTTACCAAAAACTACTTCACCTTTGAGGGGTAGACATACAAACAGATCAGGGGTATGGGTGTGGGAAGCAGGATGGCTGCTTCCTATGCCAACCTGTTCATAGGTCACTTGGAAGGGACTTGCCTGGGGTCCATAAGCCTTCAGCCACTGGTTTGGTTTAGATACATTGATGACATCTTTACCATATGGACTCATGGCGAGGCTGACCTGTTAAAATTCGTGGAATCTCTGAATACCTTCTCCCAATTAAATTTCAAATGGCCATATTCTGAATCCCATGCCACTTTTCTTTATGTTGATCTCATCCTCTCTGCAGACCAGCTACACATTTCTGTCCATATTAAACATACTAACAAACAACAGAACTTACATGTTCACAGTTGCCATCCTTTCCATGTCAAACATTCTCTCCCATACAGCCTTAGCATTTGAGGCAAACGTATTTGTTTGGATGCAGAACCTTTACAGCAATGTACCACTATCCTCACATCAGCCTTTACTGGACATAATTACCCCAACAGTCTAGTTCAAAAGCAAATCTCCTCGGACATCACATCCAATCCTTTTCATGGTGATCTCTCCAAAAAATGACTTCGGAGCACACCACTGGTCACTCAGTATTATCCTGGCCAGGGCTGTATTAATCAGCTACTTTGACAAGTCCATGACTTCCTAAAATCGTGGCTTGACATGGGATCTTTTCTGTCTGAGATTTTGCATGCCACACCTAGAATAGCTTTTCATCACCCTCCCAATCTCTGCAATATTCTTGTCAGACCATATGCTCCTTCTGCACCAATCACCCTGCCCTATAGCACCCATCTCCCTGCCCTATGGCTGTGACCGTCCTCACTGCAAGACTTGCTCTGTGTACCCGTCTACCACCACCTATGCCAGCTCTGTAAGTGACAAAACATACACCATCAAAGGGAGACCCGCTCGTGAAACGACATGCCATATACCAGCTGTTATGTAAATGCTGTTCAGCCTTCTACATTGGCGTGCCTACCACTAAATTATCAGTTAGGATCAATGGGCAGAGGCAGAGGGTGTATACTGCCAACACACAATATCGTGTTTCAGAGCATGCTCTACAACATGACAATCGTGACCTCATTGCCTGTTTCACCAAACATGCCTTCTGGATTCTTCCTCCAGGCACCAGTTTCTCAGAACTCTGCACGTGGGAACTAGTGCTACAACATGTCCTTGCTTCTCGCCACCCACCTGGCCTTAATTTATGTTAATTTCTTCCATCTCAGCACTTCTTCACAGTAACTACTCCTTTCTTCACTCTGTTTTAGTTTTCTACATTTTTCATTTTCTTATCTGTGTATTTTTGCTGTCCCCCTCCCACCTCTATTACATACAGTGCACTCAGCTTTCAACTCTTATTAACTCATACATGATGTTTTAGCAGTAATCTCTGTCTTGCATATTACCGTTTCTCTCACCTTTAAGTTCTCAGGTTTTCAAATCTCATCCTGTGCAGTCCCCAACAATCAGTCTTTCCTTCTCATGCTATCTGATATAAGTCTCCCCTGACCTGTGGCTCTGGGTGGCTTTTCCAAAAACTATCCCTTTTCCTAAACCTCTCCAGTCCTTTTCCTTCACCCCTCTTCCTTTGCCTTCAACACTTCTGCCTGAAGAACAAGCCGCTGGCTCCAAAAGCTTGCCTGATTATAACCTTCTTTTATGTGTGTATTCTGCTGCCACTTGGTTAGTAGATTTTTTTATCTTTATAAAATATTTGGTTTATATTTTGACATGGAGGAACAGATTCTTTATTCACAATACCCCTAATGTCAAAAAAGCAAATCAGCATTGTTTTGAGCTTTGATTTCAGCTTTTTTTGGTGAAGATGTCTGTGTGTCAGTCCTCACTTTGACACTTTGTCTTGGGATCATACTCAAAAATCCAGGATTCATCACTTGTGATCGCCCAACAGAACTATTTGTGGTCATTGGCAGTTGTATTAAGAAGATCAATCGGAACATTTCTTCAACTGTCCTTCTGCTCAGTTGTGAGGTTTTTCGCACCATCTTGGCACAAACCTTTCACAGGTACAAACTTTCAATCAAAATTTGATGTACAGTTAAACTGTTAAGTTCAATAGGTCACCAGTCATGCTTGTTGTTAAACATCAGTCTGCTCTCACAAGAGGTTGCACACATTCAACATTTTCATCAGTTTTTGAACTTGATAGTCCCCCTGTGCGAGGTTCATCTTCAATGTGATTTTGACCTCCCAAAATGAATTGTGTGTGTTAGAAACTTGTGCCCTTGATAAGGAATGTTCCACATAGGTGTGTTTCAACTTTTCAGATATCACACTTGTGGATTCCCCAAGTATAATACAAAACTTGATGGCATAAAATTGCTCTAAATTCTGTTATTCAATTTTCATAACACACAACGAAAACATAACTTTACTAATAGTGCTCTCAACAATCAGTGATGATTGTATGGAGGTCAAATTTCGACTGAGCATCTGAAAGGGATGAATGCACCTGTCTACACACATAGAATAACTCAGTGTTGCCAGATCACCCACAATGTTGTCAGTCTCACTACTTTTCTCACACATCTTGTATGTACTATTTATCTATTTGCAAATGACAAAAGCACCAGTATAGATTTTTTTAAATTATATATTTCAGCCTCAGGTGACACAAATGGTATCACTACCAGTTTTGACTTACTACAAGCTCGATCTCATCCGATGAACAGTAGTTTTCCTCAGTTCTTCATCTGTGGCTGGAGTGCTAAGATGTTTTTTCTCCTCTTCACTTCATTCAGGTTCGTTATTTTTTATCTTTGTGGTTCTGTCATTCAGCAGCAGCTGGTGTTACATTTGGTCAGGACTGATCTTGTTCAACCCTGAGGATGCAACTTCGGAATCACTATCAAGGTTTCTTAAAAACTTTCAGGCTTGTCAAATATTACCTTTAATGTCCAAACTTTCACAATGTTTATACAGCTTGGATAAGTTGTCTCCTCTTTGTATTATCTCTTCAGTTCATACTTCTTAAGTGGACATTTTGAGTTTTAATTATGTCTCCATAAGTACACTGTTCTACATCCTCTTGAGATGCATTTGTGGGAGACATTCTTTAATAGCTCCACAAAATCTGCATAATTTTCTGCATCAGACATGATTTTTATGACTTCTCAATCCAAGTTCTGAGAAAAATCATCCCACCAAGCTTTTCTGAAGTTGAACTGTCTTCTGAACATGAACTTTTCTGGTTTAAAAATTGCTTCTGCAGCTCTTATAAGAGCACAGTGTCTGCTAAGGGGCCTGATTGTGGATTCAGTAGCTCTAAAAACAATCGTGTTTGAATATATAGTTATTAAGAACACAACTGTCAATGGGAAACACATTTTATGAAGAAAGAGAAATGAAAATTGAGAATCAGATATTGGGACAGAATTTAATTTATAAAAAGTAACTAAACTGTTTTATGTTTCCCAGGAATATCTTTAATGAAGCTAAAGTAAAAGTCAGTTCCAAGCTACAGAATGTGAGAAGAAATTATCTTTGAAAAAGACAGGAGGGGCATCTATTGATAATAATAATAATAATAATAATAATAATGTTTATTTGTCCATGTTAACTTTACAGTCTTGTACATCATCATTTTTTGTACAATTATATCAATATCATGTCATTCCAAGAATGAATATATATATAAAGTTGCACGTTGTATATCATTCCGTGCAATAATGTTATAAACACATTAGCACATTATATATCATAGGTATGGCCTCTTCCATTAACAGCCTAGCATCTTCTAATGAACACCTGGATCCTACTATATCCACAACATTTAGAAAATGATTATTAAAAATATTTTCAACTTCTGACTTTTTGTTCGTAAAGCTTTCATTCAATTTGATGGTTTATACTCATTAAAAGAATTCTGAGCTGCAGTACTGTTAGTTTATTCTTTTACATACTGCAGTATACTAGTGGTGGTATTGTTATAATTGGCTAATTCCTATTCCAGATTAAATCTAACTTTGGCACAGAAAGGGGTGAATTATACTGGCACTAAAGTCTTTGGTCACTTACCAAATAGTATCAAAAGTCTGACAGATAACCAACAAGTATTTAAGAAGAAATTAAAAGAATTTCTGAATGACAACTCCTTCTACTCCATAGAGGAATTTTTAGATATAAATAAAGAAAAAAAATCAAAACAAAAATATTAAAAAAAATAAAATAAAGAAAAACAAAAAAACACAAAAAAAAATAAAGTTGTTATATTAACTTAAGTATGTTGTTAAATTAACCTAATTATGTCATGTATTGGAAAATTCGACTCGTTCCACATCATTACGAAATATCGTATTCATTATCCATGGAGCTAGTATTAATCTAATCTAATCTAAAATCTAATCTTTCTATTAAAAAATTTTTCAACTTGCCCTTGAAAAGATTGCCTTGGAGTTGCTTTATATTTTTTGGCAACTTATTATAGAATTGTCTCCCAGTTACATGTGGACTGTGGTCTGTAGCCTTCTTGTTAGTCCGTATTCTATGATAGTCACTTTTGGCTTGAGTATTGTAATTATGGGTGTCACTGTTCTTTACACTATTTTCCTCACTCTCTTTTACAAACATTATGGTCTTGAATACATACAATGAGTACACCGTCAGTAATTTATAATTTTTGAAGTAGTCCCTACAGGCCTGGCATTTGCTTATATTAGCAATTATCCTAACTGCTCTCTTTTGAAGCCTGAAAATGTGATCCATACAGACAGTGGGTGCCCCACCCCAGACCTCGATCCCATACTTCAGATGTGAGTGTTGTTGTTGTGGTCTTCAGTCCTGAGACTGGTTTGATGCAGCTCTCCATGCTACTCTATCCTGTGCAAGCTTTTTCATCTCCCAGTACCTACTGCAACCTACATCCTTCTGAATCTGCTTAGTGTATTCATCTCTCGGCCTCCCCCTATGATTTTTACCCTCCACGCTGCCCTCCAATACTAAATTGGTGATCCCTTGATGCCTCAGAACATGTCCTACCAACCGATCCCTTCTTCTGGTCAAGTTGTGCCACAAACTTCTCTTCTCCCCAATCCTATTCAATACTTCCTCATTAGTTATGTGATCTACCCATCTAATCTTCAGCATTCTTCTGCAGCACCACATTTCGAAAGCTTCTATTCTCTTCTTGTCCAAACTATTTATCGTCCATGTTTCACTTCCATACATGGCTACACTCCATACGAATACTTTCAGAAATGACTTCCTGACACCTAAATCTATACTGGATGTTAACAAATTTCTCTTCTTCAGAAACGCTTTCCTTGCCATTGCCAGCCTACATTTTATATCCTCTCTACTTCGACCATCATCAGTTATTTTGCTCCCCAAATAGCAAAACTCCTTTACTACTTTAAGTGCCTCATTTCCTAATCTAATTCCCTCAGCATCACCCGACTTAATTAGACTACATTCCATTATCCTTGTTTTGCTTTTGTTGATGTTCATCTTATATCCTCCTTTCAAGACACTGTCCATTCCATTCAACTGCTCTTCCAAGTCCTTTGCTGTCTCTGACAGAATTACAATGTCATCGGCGAACCTCAAAGTTTTTATTTCTTCTCCATGAATTTTAATACCTACTCCGAATTTTTCTTTTGTTTCCTTTACTGCTTGCTCAATATACAGATTGAACAACATCGGGGAGAGGCTACAACCCTGTCTTACGCCCTTCCCAACCACTGCTTCCCTTTCATGTCCCTCGACTCTTATAACTGCCATCTGGTTTCTGTACAAATTGTAAATAGCCTTTCGCTCCCTGTATTTTACCCCTGCCACCTTTAGAATTTGAAAGAGAGTATTCCAGTCAACATTGTCAAAAGCTTTCTCTAAGTCTACAAATGCTAGAAACGTAGGTTTGCCTTTCCTTAATCTTTCTTCTAAGATAAGTCGTAAGGTCAGTATTGCCTCACGTGTTCCAGTGTTTCTACGGAATCCAAACTGATCTTCCCCGAGGTTGGCGTCTACTAGTTTTTCCATTCGTCTGTAAAGAATTCGTGTTAGTATTTTGCAGCTGTGACTTATTAAGCTGATAGTTCGGTAATTTTCACATCTGTCAACACCTGCTTTCTTTGGGATTGGAATTATTATATTCTTCTTGAAGTCTGAGGGTATTTCGCCTGTTTCATACATCTTCATGTGAGTGTATTAACCCATAATACACTTGTTTAAGGACAAGGGGAGCTATTATATTTGCAAGACGTTTTAGTAAGTAAATATTACTAGAAACCTTTTTACAGGTGGAGCCGATATGCTCTTTCCAAGTGAAATGTTCATCAATCAACATGCCTAAAAACTTATGTTTGTCAGATGTTTCAACTGTAGAAAGTGATTGAGTATGACTAATATTAAAATGTAGCAAGAACTTTATTACTACAGTCTTGTCCTTATTCAGTGTAAGCTTATTCACTCTTAGATATTCTGTGATCATTTCAAAGTTCTCTTTGTTGCTTTGGAATGCTGCCCACTCTGTACAGCCCCAGCTAATAATAGATGTATCATCAGCATAGTTCACTAGTTTGGAGTTTTGTGGCTGTGTTATATCATTAATATATACTATAAACAAGAATGGTCCAAGTATACTTCCTTGGGGAACTCCACAATTGAGAGTTCTGTATGCTGACTTTACTGTTTGGATCTTACTTTTGTGCACTGTCTTCTATCACAGAGAGCTACTCCTCTTATCCCGTAATTTACTAACTTGGATAACAGTACTGCATGATTCACACAATCGAATTCTTTAGACAGCTCTAGGAAAGTCCCTATAACTTTGTTTCCTTCATCCAGCCTGTTCAGTAGTTCATGGAAATAAGTTGCTAATGCTGTTATTGTCGATCGTCCTTCTCGAAACCCATGTTGTGTTTTGTTTAATAGTTTGTATTTACGGAAGAAGGATTCCATTTGATCTAGAATTATTCTTTCAAGCAGCTTGCCAAGTGTTGAAGTCAAAGAGATTGGCTGGTAGTTATTTATGTCTGTGATAGTCCCCTTTTTTATACACTGGCTGTATCTCAGTGATTTTTAAAAGCTCTGGATAGGTCCCCTGGCCAGTTGAACTGTTAATTAGATGTTTTATTGGTTATATTAACTCATTTTTGTATTCTTTAAGTAGTGTGGATGATATGTCATCCCAGCCACTAGAAGATTTTACTTTGAGTTTTGATACTATATTCATGACCTCAAACTCTGATACACTCCTTAGGAAAAATGAATTACTCATTTTAACTGTGTTTATTTTCAGGGCTGATTCATCTTTTTCTTCTCTGCATCCCGTGCTAAAATGCTTAATGAAGGCCTCACATACAGACTTTGGTTAATTCAACAGTATTCCCTTTTCATCTAATGCAATGTTGCTGCAGCCTGGTTTTTCTCTATGTTCACATTCTTTGTTTACAATATGCCAGGCTGCTCTGCTAATGTTACTAGTTTTTCTTATCTGTTCAGCATAATGAAGTGCTTTTAGTCTCTTCAGGGATTCCCTGTATGTCTTTCTGGTGCTTGTGTACTTTGTTACTCGGAACAGCACATAAAGGTCCTTCGTATTTTCCTTTAGTTTATGTATTTCTGGGGAATTTTAAGTTTCTTTGTGGGATCTGATTTCTTTAGTTCTTTTTTTACTATTGGACATGCCTGATTAAAGCTATAGTTAAATATTTCATAGAAAAGGCCCAACTTTTCATTAATACCTTGTGATCTATATATCTTATCCCACTCTCTCTCAGCAAGCTCCTTCCTAGGTGGAAGTTATAATTAATCTTCCTTTTATAAGTGTGTAGGTCACTATATAGAACTATTTTGTGGCCTGTATTAATTTCTATGGATAGAGCTGTATGGTCTGAGAGATATATTTCAACAGCTCTTACCACAATATGTTTCCTATCTAGATTCGAAAGAACATGATCAATACAAGATTGTGAGTTAGGTGTTATTTTGGTTGGTTCATCATTTATTTTGTTATAGTTATAGCAATGCAATAAGTCAGAATATCTAAGATAATTTACACTACCAGGATAGTTTAAAGAGTCTATGTTTACATCTCCTGTTATTATTACCTGGTTTTTGTTTGTTGATAGTTTATTCAGAAGTTGTTCGAGCTGGCAAAAGAACTCGTCTACATCACTATTTGGTGATCTATACAGGCCTACAATTATTAGGCTGCTTTTGCCTACCTTCATTTTTACAGCTGCTACTTCAAAGGCCAGCTCCATTGCAAGATTGTCAACCCAGTCAATTTTTTCACAATGTATGTAATTTCTAACAAAACTGCCAACACCCCCACCCTTGTGTATCTTTCTGCAGTATGCACTCACAATTTTGTAATTGTTTAACTTAAAACTACGAGCCTCTTCTGATTTGCATCCAAGTTCAGTCACAATATATATGTTTGGTTTACATTCTCCTAGAATTTCGTCAATTTGCTCTATTTTGTTAATAATGTACTGAACATTCTGAAACATTATTTTACATTTTTCGCCTTTCTTGATGCAATCAGTAAAGCTTTCGCCTTAGCGTGTGCACACTGAAGGCCGATTTACACAAAAAAAGGAACGTCAGTTTTACTCGAAAGCAAACTATTTTTATATATGCGGCTACGGAGTTCGATCTTTTCAGTGATCAATATGCTTATTTTTTCGCAAAGAAAACGCTTACCCTCATAGTTCAGATGCAGTCCGTGTTTAGTATGCATGCCCTTATGTCTAGAATTAAACATTTTTCCTAAACTTGAACACAAAAAATTAATCCTGGCATTTGTTTTTCTAATCTCTGTGTTTACACAAGAGTTGTACATTAAGTCGTGTCGGTGCGGGGTGGTAGCAACAATAGTGTTTTTTTTATTTGTTTCATTCCAGAAATTTAGACAAACCTCCAATACACGAATCGGCTTCATTACAAGCCACATCATTTGAACCTGCAATACAGGCAGCGAAGTCATTGTCATGCGACATTTTGCCATCTAAAGATGTGTTTATTACAATGTTATTTGTTTTTGTACCTGGCTTCACCACACTACTTACTTGGATATTTTGACCAACACTTCATAGAATCTCAGCCAGCTTTCTTCCATGACTGTCAGCAAGCAAGAGTACATTGCACTTTGTGGCGGAATTCAGAGTGGGGTTGCCGCTACCTTCGTGTTGTTTATTAAGTTTGTTAAGAGGCTTTTTTCCATCTGATTCTACCCTTTTGCCACTTTCAAGATTTTTACAGCATATGTCACTACTTTTAGTCGCTGGCAGTCGTTTTCCGTTGCATTCGTCTTTCGCCCACTGGTCTGTTTTCTTGGTCACACACGGTTTACGTTGTTCATCATCCTTATTGCAGTCATCACTACTAGTCGACAGAACACTATACCTGTCTTTATCTGTAATTATAATTTCATTTGCTGCGTTTGATGCCTGTATATCACTTCCTTTCCGCTTCTCGCAACTCACCAGGTTCCTTTTGTGGCTTAATTGTTTTATCTTTTAGAACATGGCGCAACTTCTTCAGCTCACAGTTTTCATTAGTTATATGCGAAATCTCACGTCTAAGAACATCTACAATTTTTTGTAAACTTGAAATGCGTTCGTTTAGTTTTTCGATTTCACTTTTACAATCTTCACAGGATTCTTTTTTTTACGAAAGAGCAGTAACTTTTATTCACTTGTTCGCTATGCATCACTACAATTGTCGCCATCTTACGTTGAGCGCTACTGGCTAATGAAATGGACAGAAAATACAATATGGCAGAACGAATAATGTGGGTGAGGTGAATAAGTGCTTGCTGATATTGAAGTCACACATGTTATTAAAACTCGGTGAGAAATACATGAAATGCTTCTACAGATAACACTTGAACAAAACATACCAGTCATAGTTTCCGACTAATTGTGTCACCACACAGACTCCCCTCCCCACCCCCTGTATAGTGGATCTCATGAAATGAAGCTGTATTTGTGATGTACAGCTATTCCACTCCTAGTGCAGATTAGTGGTAAAACTGAAGAAACTAGCTGAGTGTCCAATGGAGACTGGTCTGATGATGGCATAATCTTGGAACCAGCTATGTCGTGCAATGTAGGCAGCAGGCAAAAATAGGGAACCCAGACCAAAGTGTTGTCCCTTGTAGAAAGTAAGTCATTTTGATCCATTACAAGGTGGGCTTGCCAGTAACCAATAGCATCACAGTATGTATGTTCCATGCCAATAAGGGATAAGAACCCATTTAAGGTGTTTGCAGAGGGGGCCGGCCGCGGTGGCCGTTCAGTTCTAGGCACTTCAATCTGGAACCGCATGACTGCTACGGTCGCAGGTTCGAATCCTGCCTCGGGCATGGATGTGTTAGTTAGGTTTAAGTAGTTCTAAGTTCTAGGGGACTGATGACCTAAGATGTTAAGTCCCATAGTGCTCAGGGCCATTTGAATCATTTTTTTGTTTTTGTTTGCACAGGGGCTTTGATAGAGTCAGTACATAATATAATGTAACAGCATATGTATAGATCTTTGTGAACGAAGATACCAGAGTTTGTGTGCCCAGGATGCCAGAGACTGATGAAATTTGGACTACAATTCTTATATACGCGTATATATCTATATTTTATAAACATTTTGCACTGCTATTTCTGCCGACATGTTCATAACCGTCACTACTTTCACCCAGAAGGTAGATCTGTCAATAGCCAAGAAAATCTTCAAAACCTTGTACAGAAGTGAAAGGTCTCACTAAGTCAATATGGATATGTGCAAAACACTGTGCAGGCTCTTTCAAAGAACTAATAGTTTGTTGGACATGGTGCCCCACCTTAGCTGTTTTGCAAGCCAAGCAAGTCTTTACCTATGATCGTAGTTATGTTTGACCCCTGGCCATATATGTCTGACACCATTCATATTGTGCAATTAGCCCCAGAATGTGAGAGTTTATAAACAGAATCAAAACCCTGTTCCCAAAGAACTGGTGGAACTTGGGGGCTTTCAAAAGTAAAAATGAGGTTTGATGGCCCTCAACTACGTACCCTCAGACTCAGAGTTGAAATATTAAAAGATTTGGCGGGTTTCATTGTCTAGGGGCTGGGATACGTAATTGCCACATTACAAACCAAATGCTGATGAGTCTGAAGTATACAATACGAATACACACATGAATCTAAGGTTCCTATCACTCGGGAATTGCAATTTTTGAATGTAACATAGAAATTTATAAATGAAAGACTGCAATTAAATCAAATCTGCAGGTGCTATTTTAACGACTTTAAATGATGAGTACAATAGCAGAAGTATCTACAAGAATGCCATTTATTACTGCAAAACACTTATTGGCGATGGTCCAGAAATTAAATAAAATATCAGTTGAATAGCAGGGAAACAATAGATTCCTACTTCACGAAATTAGTTGAACAACAATATAGCTCGTGAGATATTCACTTCTAAAAGCATACTACGTCTTCACTGCAGAAGCCATGGAAATGTCACATGTGCACAACTTGACACTACGAAATATTTCTATCTCCTGCGCCACACGCAAACTGCCCGCTCTCCAAGTATTTTCCCGTGACCGCCCGTAGCTCCGCCCTGTCAAGCACTTCCTGTGTCCTCTGCGACCCGATGCCCCTCCCCCACTTCCATACAGTCTCCCCATTAACAAGTGCTGTGACTAGCTAGAGCGCTCCCGCCATTTCTCCAAGTCAACTCACACTCACAAACATATTGAAACACACACGAAATACTGGATTTACATTTAAATAACTTCAAGTTAAATAAATATTCCTACGGATGGACCATAAACACGCTCTAACACACATTATTAAATATATAAACAAATCAAATAAACATATATTAAAGGAATAAAAACAAAAGCAGGCTAGTAGCCTAATGTCTCAGTGCTTTCTAAAACACAGTAAATATTTGACCAATTTCTTCATGAATAGTTTGGATCGGACATAAACAAAGACATAGACGAATATATATATGCATAAGCATGCTACTACCGGTTTTTCGTGTAACTGTGGAGTACTTACGCCCTGACGCAATCAATATTAATCGCCCACTTTGACCTCCAAATAACTCATGTACTATTCAAGTTACATGCCTGTAATTCATACCAGTTTAGGTTTACACCAATAGCTTTCTACAGACACATCGATTGACAAAATCGGATGAACTGTTTAGATTTTGTAAATTCGATGTTGGGTGTTACTTGTATAATTTACAGTCAGATACTAAACTTTAAACTAATAAATATATTGAAAATCTGAATCATCATGTAAATAATGGTAATGTATGTGTTTCTTTTTTTAAGGTATCATGATTCCTCTGGCTATTATTAATTTCTACATGAACTGTGAAATGTCTGCCATTATGATTTCACAAAGTCTGCCATCTTTAGCACTCCCGGCATACAAATCTCCTTCATCGGCACAAAGCACAGTCCTCGTCACAGCATCAACATGGAATTCCCAGCTGTGCGGTAGGCCTGGACCACACGCTGGGGCTACCCCTCTTGCTCTGGCTAATGTTCGGCACCACGCGGTCGGCCTGCCGAGCAGCCCACGCAGCCACGCCAACTCCAAACTTAGAATATTTTTAGGGCGCCACAACTTACCCCTTACCTCATAAAGTAAAGGGTCAGTCAGTTTTTCGAAATATCATGCCACACTAGGAAACTACCCATAGAGATTTTCTCTAGCTGCAATGCAGTAATTTGATCCCTGACAATTACTGGCCATGTCAGGGTCTTGTGCCATCTCCAGCTGCTTGTAGTCAGTGTTCTCAGAAACCGCATTAATTCAAGGAAAAGAGTCAGCTGTAGCTTTATCAGCCTTCCCTACATGGTGGATTTCAGTAGTAAATTGACTGCTGAATTCCAGTTCGTAGAACTGTCATTGTAAGAAGGTGTAACATGAGGTTTTGAAAGCAAATAAATAGGTCTATGATCAGTGAAAACTGTGAAAGAGCATGCCGCCCTCTGCGGCCTGACATGCCCAATGGCTTCATACACAGCTAACAGTTCTCTGTCATAGATACTCCATTTAGTTTGCGACTCTGACAGCATGCAGGAAAAGGAACCAAGTATTTGCCATGTAGCTCTTATCTGGTCGCCAAGAAGTGCCCCAGCTATTGCCTGATTAGAATCTACCACAGTGGTGAGTGGCACAAAGTGGTCAGGCTGCACTGAAAAAACACATCTCTTAAACTGGGTTTGACATTTTAAAAACACCTGTAACATTTTGAGAGTCCAAGTGAAGGTGCATAATCCTCTTGAATCCAGTTCGACAAAGCAGCAGTGAGGACTGCCTGTGAGGCCACTGTGTGAGGAATATGGCATCTATATCCCTTCACGCCCCTACCCCCACGATCGTGAGAGTCTGGTACGACTTCATACATTTTGTTCCCTGAAGCTAGAATGTAATTGCAGCCGGAAACGAACGATCATGAGGGCTACTTTGGTTCATGTAGTACCGCCGAACGCCACTAGATCGCAGCTCCGTCCACTCTGCTGTTTTGGCGGGCTTTTTTGTCTTCCAGTGTCGTTGCGTGACGTGTAGCGGCTTTGTCTTGTCTGTAGCAGTTGTGTTTGCGTGTGATTCTGAGGAATTGTTTGGATTCAGTCTGTTTCTAGACATCTCAAAGAATTTTTGTATTATCGAAATATCCATTTTGCGTGATTATTGTGGCTGTGGTGCTCAAAAGTGTCTCCACCATCACAATCGTGAAGGTTAGGCGTTGCTGTAGTTTTCACTTATTGAGGTTAGTTTTACTCAACTACTTTTTTTCGCATTCTTTCATGCTGATTAATGCAATGTATATGGTGTAATGTATTGGAACATTTTTAGATAATGAAGGGACTTACTGAGGAAGATATTTTGAAGTTGCTTCATGCATCAGACTTAGAAGTAAATGATGACGACGATTCTGAAAATTTGTTTGTGCCAGAAAATAATGATGCATCGAGTTCTGATTCTGATACAGATGAAATACCAGTCAAACTGCATCATATCATCAAGGAATAATAATCAACTCAAAGCAGACACTCTCAATTCTCCACAAGTTATAAAGAAGAAAAACCTATAATGCAGAAAATATCTGCAGAAGAAGAAATTATTTAAAGCTAAGCATCACCCAGGACCATCGGACTTTTCTAGAATGCTGGTAAATTATACACCTTCTCTCTGGGTTACTGTAAAATACACTACTGGCCATTAAAATTACTACACCACGAAGATGACATGCTACAGACGTGAAGTTTGACCAACAGGAAGAAGATGCTGCGATATGCAAATGATTAGCTTTTCAGACCATTCACACAAGGTTGGCGCTGGTGGCGACACCTACAACGTGCTGACATGAGGAAAGTTTTCAACTGATTTCTCATACACAGTTGATCGGCGTTGCCTGGTAAAACGTTGTTGTAATGCCTCCTGTAAGGAGGAGAAATGCATAACATCACGTTTCCGACTTTGATAAAGGTCGGATTGTAGCCTATCGCAATTGGGGTTTATCGTATCGCGACATTGCTGCTCGCGTTGGTCGAGATCCAATGACTGTTAGCAGAACATGGAATCGGTGGGTTCAGGAGGGTAATACGGAACGCCGTGGTGGATCCCAACGGCCTCGTATCACTAGCAGTCGAGATGACGTGGCTGTAATGGATCGTGCAGCCATGTCTCGATCCCTGAGTCAACAGATGGGGACGTTTGCAAGACAACAACCATCTGCATGAACAGTTCAACAACATTTGCAGCAGCATGGACTATCAGCTCGGAGACCGTGGCTGCAGTTACCCTTGACGCTGCATCACAAACAGGAGCACCTGCAATGCTGTACTCAACGACGAACCTGGGTGCACGAATGGCAAAACGTCATTTTTTCAGATGAATCCAGGTTCTGTTTACAGCATCACGATGGTCACATCCATGTTTGGTGACATCGCAGTGAACGCACATTGGATGCCTGTATTCGTCATCGCCATAGTGGCGTATCACCCGGCGTGATGGTATTGGGTGCCATTGGTTACACGTCTCGGTCACCTCTTGTTCGCATTGACAGCACTTTGAACAGTGGACGTTACATTTCAGATGTGTTACGACCTGTGGTTCTATCCTTCATTTGATCCCTGCGAAATCCTACATTTCAGCAGGATAATGCACGACCGCATGTTGCACGTCCTGTACGGGCCTTTCTGGATACAGAAAATGTTCGACTGCTGCCCTGGCCAGCACATTCTCGAGATCTCTCAGCAATTGAAAACGCCTGGTGAATGGTGGCCGAGCAACTGTATCGTCACAATATGCCAGTCACTACTCTTTATGAACTGTGGTATCGTGTTGAAGCTGCACGGGCAGCTGTACCTGTGCACGCCACCCAAGCTCTGTTTGACTCAATGCCCAAGCGTAGCGAGACCATTATTACAGCAAGAGGTGGTTGTTCTGGGTACTGATTTCTCTGGAACTATGCACCCAGTTGCGTGAAAATGTTATCACATGTCAGTTCTAGTGTAATATATTTGTCCAATGAATACCCATTTGTCATCAGCATTTCTTCTTGGTGTAGCAATTTTAATGGCCAGTAGAGTATTTTGTTCTGTAAATGAAAATTTGGTCCATTGTAAGCTGTCTGTTCTGTTTTCAAATCAGTTTTCTTTTCAGTTTACAGATCCATTCCGTACTCCTCTCCAGTATTTTACCACATATTTTACAGATGAATTCTTTAAGACTGCTGAAGAACATACAAGTCAGTATACTGTGTGGAAGCATGGAAAACGCATTAAAACAGATGCAACAGAACTTAAGAAATTTATAGCTGTCAATCTGATTATGGGTCGCATCAAACTTCCTCGACTGAGATTATACTGGAGCACTGAGTATGGCTATACGCCAGTTTCAAGAATCATGTCAAGAGTTAGGTTTGTGGCACTCAGAACGAGAATCAAGTCAAGAGTTAGGTTTGTGGCACTCAGAAATGCTTTTCACGTGATTGATGCTTCCTCTGCCCCAGGTAATAATAATAAAGTGTGGAAAGTACAGCCAGTTCTTGATGCAGTAAGAAATGTGTGCCTGAGTCTTTCACAGGATCATGTTACTTATTCAGTTGATGAACAAATGATACAATTTACGGGTCAGTGCCCACTGAGGCAGTTTATAAAAAACAAACCTCGGCCAGTTGGATTAAAGAACTTTGTACTTACTACACCAGCTGGTCTTGTATTAGACTTTGAAATATATCAAGGTGATTCAACTCCTCTACAGACTAAGGAGTTTGGATTAGGCCCTTAAGTGATGTTAAGATTAGCACAAACTTTACCTCAAGAAAGCTTCATCTACTTTGATAGATATTTTACATCATTGCATTTACTGGAGAAATTGACTGAAATGAAACTCTATGGAAGTGGAACAATAATGGCCAACAGACTAAAGGGCTTGCATCTCAGTGATGCAAGCAAGATGGTTCGTGGACAGAGTATAGAACATGTTGCTGTGATTTAGTAGTTGTAGAGTGGAAAGACAGCAACAAAGTAATCATGGCTTCAAACTGCTGTGGCTCCACACTGACTGAGCCTGTGCAACATTGGTCCAAAATTGATAACAAACACATTGAAGTTGATTGTCCTTCTGTGGTGCGCAAATATAATCAAAACATGGATGGAGTTGATGTTTGTGACCAGCGGATGGAATGCTACAGAGCCTGCTTCAGAAGTATGAAATGGGCATGGAAAGTAATTTTGCACTTTGTGGACCTTGCTGTGTTAAATGCATGCAACCAATACATGAGAAGCATCAAAGGAAATAATATTCCAAGAAAAGAACAGAAAGATTTGCTACACTTCAAATTAGAGGTAATGGATAATTTGCAATACCACATTATTTTATGTTTACATTAATGTTATTTGATATTGTGTTATTTGATATAGATATATGAAATTATGTTATCTGATATTATTATATGTGTCTAGGTAGCAGAAGGACTGCTTGCAGTTCCACCTGAGGATAGAAGGGTGTTAAGTGAGAGTGAACATGAAGGAGATGCACTTCCTGCCGCCAAAAGGTCTAAATTCTTTAATCAACCTGTAAAGCTTCCATGCAGTGACAAGCGCTATGATGGATATGAACATTTTCCAATTTCTGATGATATTCCAGCACCACACACTTGCAGATACGAGCCATGCAAAAGTCGCAGCAAAATGCGGTGCGAAAAGTGTAACGTATACATATGCCTGTCGAAGGACAAGACATGTTTTAAGGACTTTCATGTTCCTCCCAAACAGAAACAAAGAAGACAAATATTCATTTAAAACAGCTACAACAAGAGTTTTGTATAGTTTTACAAGCACAATAAATGTGTTCTCTAAAGTATTTTGTATTAGTATTTACCTGACCCTCACGATTGTGACAGTACCATCCCCCCAAAATTTTGAACTCCAGAATTTTTTTCTTATTTTTCTAGTAACATTTAAAGCTAAACAAATATGGAAAAGCATTGGGAAATGAAATAACTTTTTAAAAAATCTTCAGGTCGTAAAGGGATAGAAGTTTGCCATGCTCAGAAAACAACATTCGCCATGCCCAGAGAGTATCTGGAATAGGTACAAACTGAATTGTGCCATTTTTATGCTTTAAGGGGTAACAAAATGGCCAAAGAATTCCACTTTTCTCTGGTTGATTGAGAATATATTTGACCTTGTTGAACAGCAACCCATTCCAGAATGAGATTTTCACTCTGCAGCGGAGTGTGCGCTGGTATGAAACTTCCTGGCAGATTAAAACTGTGTGCCCGACCGAGACTCGAACTCGGGCCTTTGCCTTTCGCGGGCAAGTGCTCTACCATCTGAGCTACCGAAGCACGACTCACGCCCAGTCTCACAGCCTTACTTCTGCCAGTATCTCGTCTCCTACTTTCCAAACTTTACAGAAGCTCTCCTGCGAACCTCGCAGAACTAGCACTACTGAAAGAAAGGCTATTGCGGAGACATGGCTTAGCCACAGCCTGGGGGATGTTTCCAGAATGAGATTTTCACTCTGCAGCGGAGTGTGCGCTGATATGAAACTTCCTGGCAGATTAAAACTGTGTGCCAGACCGAGACTCGAACTCCGGACCTTTGCCTTTCGCGGGCAAGTGCTCTACCATCTGAGCTACCAAAGCACGACTCACGCCTCGTCCCACAGCTTTACTTCTGCCAGTATCTCGTCTCCTACCTTCCAAACTTTACAGAAGCTCTCCTGCGAACCTCGCAGAACTAGCACTCCTGAAAGAAAGGATATTGCGGAGACATGGCTTGGCCACAGCCTGGGGGATGTTTCCGCTGCAGAGTGAAAATCTCATTTTGGAAACATCCCCCAGGCTGTGGCTAAGCCATGTCTCTGCAGTATTCTTTCTTTCAGGAGTGCTAGTTCTGTGAGGTTCGCAGGAGAGCTTCTGTAAAGTTTGGAAGGTAGGAGACGAGATACTGGCAGAAGTAAGGCTGTGAGACCGGGCGTGAGTCGTGCTTCGGTAGTTCAGATGGTAGAGCACTTGCCCGCGAAAGGCAAAGGTTCCGAGTTCGAGTCTCGGTCGGGCACACAGTTTTAATCTGCCAGGAAGTTTCATACTTAGCAACCCATTGTTTGAAAGCCTTTTAAAATAATTTCTAGATGTTTCTCATTTTGAGAAAATTAACATGTTGTCCAAGCATGCAAAATGGCTGGCTGATGGCAGAGCACTTTTTTGACTAAGTGTTGCCATGCTTGATCAGCATTCTTTAGACCAGTTGGCATCCAGATGTACTTGAATAGTCTGAATGGTGTGATTATGGGTGTTTTTGGTATGTCTGCTGGCGCCATGGGAATATGGCGATAGGCATTTTTGAAACTGATCACTCTGAATATCTGTGTACCTGCGTGAGCTCCTGTTAAGTCCTGAATGTGGGGCACAGGGTAACAGTGTGGAATTGTATGCACAATCAAAGTGCAGTACTCATTGGAAGGTTGCCAGGAACCATCCGTTTTCTTTGCAAATGTGAGGGAAACCCCTACAACTGTCAGAGCCATGAATAACCCTCTGGTTAATAATCCCTCAAATTCTTTCTTTACCACAGCACTTTTTCCTGGCGCTAATTTATGAGCTTTGAAGGCGGCTAATGAGCCCAGTGTAGTTGGAATGTGGTGTCAAGTGTTGTGTATGACACCAGGGAGAGAGGGGGTTGCTGTTAAAAGTCTGCAAAGGTAAACTGAAGAGAGAGTGGAGGGTAAGTGTCTACACTTAAACTCTGAATTTCAGCTCGTGCATTCTCCAGCTCTTTGATTCCTTCACAAATTTGAGAACATAACACTATTTTCTTTAGCTGACTTCAGTCTCTAATGGCCAATAACTTGTCAAGTAATTTATACACTGTTGTACAAAGTACCTTTCTCGATGAATCTTCAGTGTTGACAGCTGAGTCCATAGAATCCAACTCAGCTGTCACTGCACGTGAAGCAGATGTGTGATTCAGTGCACGATGGCTGTTGGAAGAGCCTATATGCCCAGAAACAATCTTGCCATCGGTACAGATTTGAACCTTCCAGTTTGAGACATCGGTGTTCGAATGGTACGGCAAATCAGTGCCGAGAATGGCATCTGTGACATCAGCAATCAGAAAAGTCCGCTACAAATGTTTCTTGAAACCCCAAGGTCACCACTTCGATACGTTTGCCAAAAGAAGGAATTTTGAGAAATTAGTTGTGGTGAGCCAGGAGGCAATTGGAGATCTTTCTTCTAGTCTTGCCAGAGGAACACTGACATCTGATCTAGAATTGATGAAATATATTTGTGAAACACAAGTGTCCTGGACATAGAAGCGACGTGGTCAGCCAAGACTGTTAGTAGCAGACTGTTGATTTGGCATTCCTGAGAAGGACACATTACCAGTGGTGGGAAAGACTCTACCTTCTTGAGTTGGATTGGCAGAAATTAACTCTGGGTCATATGAAGCAGTACATCCACTGTATAGTCTTGACATTCAAGATTAGGCACTCCAGTTCAGAGTAGCTTGTCATGCTGATTCCCACTTGCTATTGTCATTTGGGTAGCTGCAAGGAGTTGTGCATTTTCTTCCCTGTGTTCAGAATCAGAACTAATATCAACACCATTTGTGTAAACACTTGTTGACATCGCAGCGAGGGTTGCACTGGCTGCTGTGCTGTGGGTTTCAATGGCATTGTAGTCTCCTCGGACTGTTGCTGAAGAGCACTCGAGTCACATTGGGGCGAGTGGATTCATTCACATGTGGGAGCTGCTGCCTTCTAGAGAATTCAATGCAACTCAACATGTAATGGTATTACCAGTTTGCAGGCCACCACCCAAGTCATCATGTAGGGGAGTAAGTTTAAATGTGTTGAGGTGGAAACATCTGGCCTGTGTGACAAACAAAGCGTTGGAAGTCCTGAGATAGCAACCACCAAGTTTCACATGCAAAATGTTGACAGATTGATTCAGGACGATCATTGTATCACTCAGAGAGAAACTGCAGACACAATTGGCATTTCAAAAGGACGTGTGGGTCACATTATTGCTTTGCTTGACTATCGGAATATCTGGTTGTGGAAACAGAGTGTCGACTTCTTCTGTGACAGCTTCAGAAAACTTGTTCACCATTGGCAGAAATGTATCCAATTGGCTGGTGATTATGCAGAAAAGTGAATATCGGTAATTAACGATCACATTCTAAGGATTATTTCTGCATTTGATTTATTAAAATGTTTTCATCCAAATCCAATTAATGAAGGTGGATGTACTACTTTTCATTCAACTCTCATTTGGTCAGATACTGCTAACTGAGAATTCAAGTCCACAGTACTACTTGAAATCTCAGCACTTTTAGTAGCAAAAGGCAATTGACTGAACCACATTTGTGTTAATGTTGCCTTAGAAACTTAAGATATAGTCACTAGCATTTGTAGGTGACACCAGAATTCAAATGGAGATTTATCACCAATAACATAACTTTTGAAAACTTGTTGAACACATAGGTCTCTTAATTTGTAAACACAGTGGAGTATGCTTATTTATTTATTTATTCTCCATGGACAAATACGAGGATTTGTTTTGGATAGTTTACATATTGATCTTTTCCCCTTAAACATTATGGGAAACAATTATATACAATAGGCCTACAGATAAAAAATTATTTTGCTTTTTTTTGGTACATGTAAATACTATTTATACAAATGAAAGTGTTCTACTCCTCTGAGAGGAATTCCTTAATACTATAAATACACTTATTGTTGAGGAACTCCTTCAAGGCAATTTCAAGGCAGCTTCCACTTAAGCTTTTTAAGTTTTTTGGAAGTTTGTTATAAAACTTTATCCCCATGTAATAGGGGCTCTTGTCTGCGCTTTTTGTATTATTTATTTCCAGGTGATAATCACGTCCCTCCTAGTATTGTACATGTGCACTTTTCTATTTAGATGATCGTACTGCTTGTATTTTAGCATCAGCTGAACAGTTTTATAAATGGGAGTGTTAGTAGTTTCTTAATTTTGAAAATTGCTTTGCAGGACTCATTATATCTAAGCTTACACATGATCCTATCTGCCTTTTTTGTAGGATTAATACCCTATTTACATGCTTGGCAGCACCACATCTACATACTTCAATTCCATATGTGAGGTATGGATACACTAAAGCATAGCAGATTATTCTCATTTCTCATATTTAAGAAATTCTGACATTGCTCACATTGCATAAATTGATTTGCTTTGTTTTTGGCATAAGAAATCGATATGATGCTCCTAAGAGAGATGCTGCGCCAACATTACACCAAGGAAGGAAGTTTTATCTTTCAATTTTATTTTGGAACCATCATCAGACACTACACTCCATTGCATTTCATCTTGTTATTGGTGTATTTGAAATTCCATTAGATTTGTTTTATTGATGTTTAAGCTTAAGTAATTGTTTTGGAAGTAATTCTTCAATCCAAATAAGACACCAGAACAATTTTGGGCCAAATCATTCTCGTTGGTTCCCCAGTTAACAATGGTTGTGTCATCCACATAGTTAAGTATCTTGCTGTTGTATTCTGTGGGCAGATCATTAACATATAGTATGAACAATAAAGGACCCAGAACTGACCCTTGGGGCACACCATACTTTACTATAGCTGTACTGGTGTTGTATTTCTTAATAACATTACCCACTTTGTGTGTGACTTGTGTGATCTGATATCTGTCTTGTAGGTATGACTGTATGAGACCTTTGGCTATTCCTCTAATACCGTAAGTTTCCAGTTTCTCAAGTAGCAGCTCATGAGATAATGTGTTGAATGCATGTGATAAATCTAGTAACAAACATACCATCCTTTCGTTTTCATCTAATTTCATAAGTATCGTATATACTACATCACATATGGCATTTAATGTTGAATAGCCTTCCTAAAACCATGTTGGGTTTCTCGTAGCAATTTTTCTTTGACAAGATAATTTTCTAACCATAGTGAAATAATCTTTTCTAATACTTTGCTTAGGAATGGAATTAAGCTAATGAGTCGGTAGTTTTCAATTTTGTCGATACTACCTTTTTTGTGCAATGGCTTGACTATTGTATATTCTAATTCAGATGGAAACACACCTTTATTCAAACTTTCATTGAAGAGGTGGACCAGAACAGGTATGAGTGAATGTTTGCATCGTTTTAATATAATGGAGGAGATTTCATCCCATCTCGTAGAGAATTTGTTTTGCATTTTATTTATGATTCCCTCTACTTCAGTTGTATCTGTTTCATACATAAACACTGACTTTTCTACCTGGTAAGAAGTTCTGTAGTCATCAGTGTCAGAGGTCACACACGTTACCTGAATTTATAAAGTGGGTATTAAAAACATTGCTGATCATATATGGATTTGAAATATTTACATTATCAGTTGTTAGTTGGATAAAGTGTGCGTACCTGTAAACAGAGGGCACATTATGAATTGTGTCTGATAATAAAAAAAAAAAAAAAGAATTTGTTTGTCTAAAGCAGTGATGATCAGGATGAATTGTAGAATTTGTCACATACACTAGAGACCACAAACAAAAGTTTCATTATTTTGAGTCACAGACCTGGCTGCTATACAGCAGAACAACGAATTTGCTTTGAGGCATGGAAGATGCTGTCCTGTAGCAGAACTAGATTGTACATAATGAACACATTGATCTTGGGTATTTTGGAGATTGCAATACTCAAATAACTCACTGCATATGTGAAACATATTCAGTTTTCTACACTTTGTTACAGAGTTAGTCAGATAAAACAGACCAGTTGGCATGTAATTAGTAAAGGTATTGTGTATTTTCAATGAATTAGGATGAATACTGTACTGCAAAGATCTTTGTATCACCAAGTGAAGAAAACACAGTTATTGTTGTATTTATTATTTTTGTGATGGTATTCAAAATGTATTAGATAACAAATGTCAAAATTGCAATGAAAATGTGCTAGGTACAAATACTTTTATATAATGTTGAAGAAATTTGAGATTCTGGCTATGAAGCATTGTCTATGCAAATAAAACCACATATCTACATAAGATGGGAATGTATTTCTGTTAAACTGTTGTCACATGCATATGTTCCCACAAGCACACATCTGGACTTAAACTAATCAGCTTTCCAAAATTGTAAAACCTTAATTGTGGTAGTAGCCATAGCCATGCGAGTCTGTGTTGTAATAGATTTTGTGGTGTCAAGTCTGTGTTACAGGATGCTAAAATCTAGTAAAAAGTTTTCTGAAGTTAAATTCTTAATTTGACATACTTTATTTCATAGTTAGCATGTCACATATTGTCTGGCATTGTGCAAAGAAATGGACCATAGCGAACATCTTTAATAGAGAAGCTATAAAATCAGAAATTACACCACCATTTATTTTGATGGCAGATATGAAGATGATGAGGGCCTACTTAGGCAGGTGCAACATGTGCAGCTACACAGGATGGCAAAATTTTGGGAGCAGCAAAATGCTTCAGCAATTTATTGGCAAAGTGTTGAGGAATATTTGTACCTGTCATTTGACTCTTATTTTACTACTAGTTCACTTGTTTAATGCGTTCTGTGTATGAGCACACTAAGGCTCTGTCAAACACGGAGCACACAACCTGCGTGGGCTCTTGTTGCAGTCCCTTTGTTGCACGCTATAGCACTGTCTTGGTCAAACAGGAGGCGGGTGCCTCCACTTGACCACCCTTGCTTGAGGCAAGTCGTGGTTTTCTAAAGTCCTTGGGGGGCAAGTGAGCACAAGGTGGCAGCAGGAACAAAAACACTGATTGAGTTCTTGCGTGCAAATGTATTTTTGTATGTTATACGATACTGTAATTATAAAAAGTGATGAAAAAAGGGCAACAAGGAAGAAAATTCATGCAAGTGTATATTAGTATGGTGTTTTCTTTGTTTATAAATAAATGTGCAGTTGCTTGATATAGTAACAGATGAATATTGTAGTCACAGTTCAGTTGAAATAATAATGTTCTTACACAAATCGGTGGTGTCATTATAGTACAAGTTAAGCTATAAATATGCCACTTTGACATCAGCTTTTACAGTATTCATTGTAAGTCTACAGGCCTTAAAAAGACTCATCACTCTTGAGGCAATACCAAAGGCATTTTTCACCACATGACAGCTCCTATAGATTTGTCTATTGAAAACTGTTTTTGCAGGATCTTCTGGGTACTCTGATCTGTGGAAAGAGTTCATCCGATAAGTTTGTAATTTAAAACCTTATCACCTATCACCACATGAGAGATGAACATGTTTGTCCCCAACAGTGGTTTCAGAGGCAAAATACATGGTATAATGCAGAGTTTTCACAACTTTTGCTGCCACAGTGTGTACCATATCTGCCCATGTTGATAACAATGGAGTTGTAATCATGATCAATAACTGCAAGCATGACAATTGGAAACAAATTTTTGTAACAAAAATAATGTGACCCACTGTTGTTAGGGCTTTCATTCCAGCATGCTTCCCATCTAAGATGTCAGTGCAATTTGGAAATTGTCACCATTCCATATCCCGTCTCAGTTTTCTTCCAGATTTCCTCTGCTGGTTGAGGTTAATACAGTGGTTGTAAAATATACAGTTCTTAACACACATTTGATTAAGCTGGAGACAGCAGTCCTTTCCATGTGAAATTAAAAAGCGATGGTGTAGTATGAATCACCAGTGACCAAATACCTGGAATAAAATGTACTATTTGTTAGTAGCCTAATACATGCACCATATTAAATAAAATAACTTCATATGGGCTTGACTGACAAGTGAGGCTATTCGAGCAAAGTGGAAGAATCTGGGGGACTTCTATAGCAAATACCTACAATTCATAAAGGCAGGTACAGGTTCAGCCAAGAAGTATCAGATATGGCCATAGGCAAGTCACCTGGAGTTTCTTCCTGATGCACTGTCGTCATGTCATACAGCGTCAAATGTTGAAGAATCAGAGGAACCACTTCCTGACAATGGGGATCAAGAAGAAGAAGCATAATTAAATCTGTGTGTGATGTCAGTTCATCTGGCAAAAAAACAAAAATGAGAAGAAATAAATGAAGATGTAGCAGCAGTCATGAATTATCAACACACCAGAGCCAGTAACGGGACAAAGAAGCATGAGCTTGGCCATATGGCAACTCATTTTTGAATTATGTGCTCTTTTTCAAGACATTCCCAGCTTGAACATAAACTCCTATAAAATGCAGCTGATATAGTATTTGGAGAGCTTGTGATATTAAACAATGAAACACTATCACATCCCCCACTGTCCTTGCATCACCCATCTCAGTGGTGTCACAACATAGTGCTGATACTACAACAGCCAGCTGCTGTGGCCAAGCGGTTCTAGGCACTTCAGTCCAGAACCGCGTTGCTGCTACAGTTGCAGGTTCGAATCCTGCTTCAGACATGGATGTGTGTGATGTCCTTAGGTTAATTAGGTTTAAGTAGTTCTAAGACTAGTGGACTGATGGCCTCAGATGTTAAGTCCCATAGTGCTTAGAGCCATTTGTACCATTTGATACTATAACATAAAATCAAGTCACCATTGCAATTTTGAAACTAGGGGAATCTTCCGATGACTTGAAACTTCCTGGCAGATTAAAACAGTGTGCCCGACCGAGACTCGAACTTGGGACCTTTGCCTTTCGCGGGCAAGTGCTCTACCAACTGAGCTACCGAGGCACGACTCTCGCCCGGTCCTCACAGCTTGACTTGTTTAATGCCAGAGAAATGTATGAGAAGGCAAAAGTTTGTTTCAGTGTAGATGAGTGACCTATAGTTCACACTTGTTTGTATACAGTATTGACAATATATTTCAGTTTATATTTTATTTATATAGGTCCATCTTTTATGATGATTACTATTTTTGAAAATATATAGTTACAGTAAGAAATAAAGTAAATGGTTCCTATCATAAATAATGTGCTTGCCTTAAACAAATTGACAAGTCTTTCCCCTGAACCAATGGGCTTTCTATAGTTCATTTCCACTTTTGAGATTTTAAGTTAAATGAACTTGTGTAATGCTTCCAATTGTTCACAAGACATTTGAAAATAACTGAAGAAAAGGTCTTCACAAAGGTGTTCACTTCCTTGCAAAGGCAGTGATATTTCCTGTCATCTTGTCATTCAGTGCTAATTTCATATTTCCACTTTTTTTTGTTTCCTCAAAGCCAGTGCAAATAAAGGCAACAGTTTATCGTCATGAGAACTGATACTCATGCTTACTGGACAGCTGCTGATTCACTCACAATAAGCACCATTTGACAACTTGATCACTACAGTCTGCCTGTGCCCTGTTTGACCACAGCCAGCTGCAGTTACCAAAGGAGCATACTGAGCACAGGCACAGCCTGCTGCTAACATCTACATTGAGACTGAGACTGCTCAGTCCATCTTACAGCGGGAAGGGGGGGGGGGGGGAGGGTACTCCCTGCCTCTACAAGTCATTTATGTTCCACTCACAAATAGAATGAGAAAAAATAACAGTCTATATGCCTCCATATGAGCCCTAATTTCTCTTATCTTATCTCCGTGATACCTATGCACAATGTATATTGGTGGCAACAGAATCATTCTGCAGTCAGCTTCAAATAGTGGTTCTCTAAATTTTCTCAGTACTCTTCCTCCAAAATAACATTCCCCTCCCTCCAGGGATTCTCATTTGAATTCCCAAGGCACCTCAGCAACACCTGCATGTTGTTCAGACCTAACAGTAACAAATTTAGCAGCCAGCCTTTGAATTGCTTTATGTCTTCCATTAATCTGACCTGTACAAATCCCAAGCACTTGAGCAGTACTTAAGAATAGGTCACACTACTGTTCTATGTGCAGTCTCCTTTACAGATGAACCATACTTTCCCACCATTCTCCCAATAAACCAAAGTCGACCATTTATCTTTCCTACCACATTCCTCACATGCTCATTCCATTTCATATTGCTTTGCATTGTTTCACCCAGGTATTTCAACGACATGACTGTGTCAAATAGGACACTACTAATGCTTTATCCAAATGCTACAGGTGTATTTTTCCTACTCATCCACAGTAACTTACATTTTTCTACATTTTTAGCTAGCTGTGCCATTCATCACACCAACTAGATGAGTTGGTAGCCCTGCACCAGGCAAGATGCATGAGTTTTGTGCTGCCATACAGATAAGTGATTTAGACTGTAATAAAACTCAGATTAGTTCAGGAAACTAGTTTAATACTTGTATTAGTGTGTTTTGCAAGCTTACTATTAAAGCTTTCACTTCTCTTTGCGTATTATTCCAGAAAACACAAAAGGAAAATAAAGTAGTGTTACGATTGTATTCTTGCATACATTTCAGCGCAGTAAAACTTATAGAATCTCATTTAATTGTTCTGTCCTGTTCCAGTAAGTTAAGAAAAGCACATCCTTTTGTTGTTAGCTCTTATTTTGTGAAACACAGCATAAATTTTAAGTTACAGTATCTGGAAACTTTGAACATACGTTAGTAGCTTTGTTTACATACAGTTGTGACTAGGCCTAATTTTTGTAAACGTGTTTTTCTTGTTTTTTTTTGGTAATCTAACTTATTGTCACTAAAGTAATCAAAGAATGGAAAATCCAGGATGGAATGTAACAATAGGAGAGAAGGAAACTTTCTACCCACCATATAGCAGAGATGCTGAGCCACGATAGGTACAATAAAAAGATTCACACAAACATAGCTCTCGGCCATTAAGGCCTTTGCCAGCAGTAGACACACATACACACACTCACACACACACTCATGCAAGCACAACTTGCACACACATCTGCAGTCTCAGAGACCTGAAACAACACTGTGAGCAGCAGCACCCGTGCATGATGGGAGTGGCGACTGGGTGGGGGTAAGGAGGAGGCTGGGGTGGGGAGGGGGAGGGATAGTATGGTAGGAGTGGCGGACAGTGAAGTGTTGCAGTTTGGACGGAGGGTAGGAGAGAAGGTGCAGAGAGGGGAGGGGGTAAGTAGCAGAAAGGAGAGAAATAAAAATAAAAGAAATTAAAAGACTGGGTGTGGTGGTGAAATGACAGCTGTTTAGTGTTGGAATGGGAACAGGGAGGGGGCTGAATGGGTGAGGACAGTGACCAACGAAGGTTGAGGCCAGGAGGGTTACGGAAACGTAGGATGTATTGCAGGGAAAGTTCCCACCTGTGCAATTCAGAGAAACTGGTGTTAGTGGTAAGGATCCATATGGCACAGGCTGTGAAGCAGACATTGAGATGAGGGGTATCATTTTTTGGCAGCGTGTTCAGCTACAGGGTGGTCCACTTATTTTTTGGCCACAGTTTATCGGTGGCCACTCATGCGGGCAGACAGCGTGTTGGTTGTCATGCCTATATAGAATGCAGCACAATGGTTGCAGCTTAGCTTGTAAATCACATGACTGGTTTCACAGGTAGCTCTCCCTTTGATGTGATAGGTAATGTTAGTGGCCGGACTGGAGTAGGTGGTGGTAGGAGAATGTATGGGACAGGTCTTGCATCTAGGTCTATTACAGGGGTATGAGCCATGAGGTAAGGGATTGGGAGCAGGGGTTGTGTAAGGATGGACGAGTATATTGTGTAGATTCGGTGGACAGCAGAATACCATGGTAGGAGGGGTGGGAAGGATAGTGGGTAGGACATTTCTCATTTCAGGGCACGACGAGAGGTAATCGAAACCCTGGTGGAGAATGTAATTCAGTTGCTCCAGTCCCAGATGGTACTGAGTTACGAGGGGAATGCTCCTCTGTGGCCGGACTGTGGGACTTTGGGGGATGGTGGGAGACTTGAAAGATAAGGCACAGGAGATTTGTTTTTGTACAAGAATGGGAGGATAATTACGGTCAGTGAAGGCTTCAGTGAGACCCTCGGTATATTTAGAGAGGGACTGCTCTTCACTGCAGATACAATGACCACGGAAGGGACTTCTTGGTATGAAGTGGGTGGCAGCTGTCGAAGTGGGGGTATTGCTGGTGGTTA
This sequence comes from Schistocerca serialis cubense, assembly GCF_023864345.2. Classification (NCBI taxonomy): domain Eukaryota; kingdom Metazoa; phylum Arthropoda; class Insecta; order Orthoptera; family Acrididae; genus Schistocerca; species Schistocerca serialis. The sequence goes on along the minus strand of NC_064639.1, from coordinate 1,127,624,154 downwards.
GTAGGTTTGATATGAATGGAGGTAGTGATGTAGCCATCTTTGAGGCAGAGATCAACGTCTAGGAAGGTGGCTTGTTGAGTTGAGTAGGACCAGGTGAAGCAAATGGGGGAGAAGTTGTTGAGGTTCTGGGGGAACGTGAATAAGGTGTCCTCACCTTCAATCCAGATAGCAAAGATGTCATGACATCTATATGGTGAGTAGCAACTTTCCTTCTCTCGTATTGTCACTAAAGTAAGTTTGTTTACATACGATTGAGACTAGACCTAATCTTTCGTAAATATGTTTTCTTGTTTTACAGTAATTTAATTTGACTTATTCGATTTTTACCATGAGTGAAAAGTGACTGATTTGTTGTAGAATTCTGAGCTCTGGGGTTTGGTGTGATGGCTGCAGTAGTCCCCCCCCCCCCCCCCCCCCCCAATGGGGTGACTGTAGCGGCTTGGGAAATGGGGTAGTGGATCAGACTCATCAGTGGTTCTGTAGGATATGCAGTAGAGATAGGAAAATAGTGGAACAGGTGAGGAAAATTGCTGCCCTTCAGGCACAGCTAGAGCAGGCTAGGGAAGATCAGAATAGGTTAAGGGGGGAGAAGGGTAAAGAGAGGTGGGAAATGGCAACAGGTAACAGGAGTAACAGACCTAGAATGTTGTCAGGCAGCTTTGTGGTGAATGTGAAGAATAAGTTTGGCCTGTTGCTTCATTTAGAAACTGATGAGCCTCAGGCAGAGGTAGGTGTAGAGAGGGCACAACAAACTTTCAGTAGAAAATTGAATAAGAATGTAGGGAAGTCAGCAAAGAGAAAGAAAGTTTTGTTCACATGCCAGAGGTGTAGGCCAACTTTTGCGGGACCAATTAGGATCACAATTTTTTTTAAAACCCAGTGCTGGTCTGGGTCAAGCGACAGAGGATTTAGGTTCACTCTGTAAAGGTTTTACCAAGGAAGACACTGTGGTTATTTTGGGTGGGCCGGACAATAGTATTGACAGAGATCCTGGGTACAATATAGACTGTGACCTGGCAAAGATTGCATCAGCAATGAGACATACCAGTGTTGAGTTTGTGTCTGTTCTGAGACGCCATGACCGACCTCATTTAAACTCTCCTGTCGGGAGAGTTAATTTGGAGTTGGAACAACTACTTGGGTCGAGTGCAGAGTCACATATCGGTTTGGTTCCTGTTGATTCTCTCAGTAGGTGGGATTATACTAGACATGGACTACACCTCAAAAGGAAAGGGGAGGGTAAACTGACCGAGCTAATAGCAGGAAATGTAAGGGGTGTGGAGGGGGGGGGGGGGGGGGCACTGCCATGAGTGGTAATATACCAGCGGTCATAGGTGTTGGAGCAGCACCTTTTTTATGATAGGCAGGACAGGACAAAGTCAAGTTCTGAGAGAAGTAAAGATTGAAACAAACCTTCATTTTGATAAAGAAATCAAACAGCATAATCCTGGCACATTGGATCAGTGAACACAGCTGTTGGTTAAAAATTTACAGCAATCAGCAGAAATTTTATTTCCATCTGATTTCATCTCAGTAAATGTGAAATTCCAACTGTCTTAAGTGCATCAAAATATTCGAAGGCTTAGAAGTAAAATTAATGAACTACTTATGTGCATTGATGAATTAGTCATCGAACCCAGTTGATATAATCTGCCTCTCTGAACATCATGTGACCACCTTACTGAATTTAAGTTAGCCTCTTACTTCTGTAGACAAAATATGGAGAAAGGAGGAGTTGCTACATTTGTTAAAAACAGTTTTAAATTTAAGAATATTGACATTAACAAATTTTGCTTAGAGCAGCACTTATAAGCATGTGCAACAGAGGTAAAATTTCATAATAGGTCCTTTATAATAGTAGCCATCTACAGAGCACCTTCAGGAAATTTCAACCTGTTTATAAACAATCTTGAAGATTTATTATCTTGCCTAAAACTAAAAAACAAAGAACTAGTGGCTGCTGGTGATTTTAATATTAATTTCTACTGTAAATTTCCCAACTAAGGTATACAAATGTTCTAAGACTGCCATTGATAATATCCTTATAGATAATTCTATGCAAGTAAGCCACATTACAAAACCAGTAGTAAATGGGCTATCTGACCATGACATGCAACACCTAACATCAAATTTTGAAAACTGTCTGGGTAAAACATCTATCAGAACTGAGTACAGAAGGCCAATAAAACAGTCAAAAACTGAGAAATTTAGGAGATTGCTCAAAGAAATTAATTGGATGGATGTTTACAGCAGCCAAGACACAAATGGAAAAAAAACATTCATTAATAAAGTTAGCACCTTATTTGAAAATTGTTTCCCCCTGAAGGTAACTCAAGTTAAGCAGAAGTCTAATAAGAAACTATGGATCACACAAGGGATAAAGATATCATGTGAGACAAAAAGGAAACTCTATATGATATGTAGGGACACCTCATTACAAAAATTACTGCAAAATATTGAAGAAGGTTATCAAGAAATCTAAACACCTTCATTATGAGAAAAAGATAAATACATCCAGCAATAAAATAAAAATAATATGGGATATAGTTAAGTCAGAGACAGGTAGGACCAGAAATGAGGAGGAACAAATAGCTCTAAAAATAAATGAAACCCTGGTAACAAACACATGTTGTGTTGTAAGCCATTTAAACAAGTACTTTGTCTCTGTTACTGATAGTATGGGGTTGTCAGGTTCAGTAAATAATGCAATGGAATATCTGAGACCAGTGTACACAATCAATCTCAGTAAAATGGAATTGACACTTACTTCACACAAAGAAATAGAACCCATCATAAGGTCATTGAAATCAAAGCATTCTAGAGGTTATGATAACATATCAACAAAGTTAATAAAAGAGTGTTCATGTGAGCTTAGTCATATCTTAAGTTATTTGTGTAATCACTTGCTTATCACAGGAATGTTCCCGGACTGGCTTAAATATGCTGAAGTTATACATCACCACAAGAAATGGGACAAAGAAATGCCATCAAATCACTGACCGATCTCACTTTTGCCAGCTTTTTCAAAAATCTTTGAAAAGGTTATGTTCAAGTGTCTACTTAAGCACCTTTGTGAAAATAACATACTGTCAAAGTCACAGTTTGGGTTTCTTAAGAGTTCTGACATTAAGAAGGCTATTTACACTTACAGTGAAAAATGTACTTAATTCATTAGACAACAAATTAGAGGCAACTGGCATATTCTGTGACCTGACAAAGGCTTTTGAATGTGTGAACCACAGCATTCTTTTAAGTAAATTAAAACATTATCACATCACTGGTAGTGCTGCAAAGTGGTTTCAGTCATATCCTACTAATAGAAAACAAAGGGTATCATTACGTAACACTTCAGCAGTAGGCAATCAGACATCATCTGACTGGGAAGAAATGACATGTGGTGTTCCCCAAGGTTCCATATTAGGTACACTACTTTTTCTTGTATATATTAATGACCTGTCATCTGTTACATTACCAGATGCCAAGTTTGTCTTATTTGCAGATGATAAAAACATTGCAATAAATAGCAAATCAAATCTAAATTTAGAAAGGGCAGCTAATCAAATTTTTACTGACATTAATACGTGGTTCAAAGCCAATTCACTGGCGTTAAACTTTGAAAAGACCCACTATATGCAGTTCAGAACTTCCAAGAGATTTCCTTCTAGTGTGTGTATAAAATATGATGGCATTGAAATAGGAGAAGTTGAGAGTGTAAAATTCTTGGCATTACAACTTGATAATAAATTAAATTGGGAGCGATATACTAACAAACTGCTAAAGCACCTAAACAAGTCTGTGTTTGCAATGTGAATGATGTCAGACATAGAAGATATAAATATAAATAAACTGGCATATTTTGCTTATTTACACTCCATTATGTCATACGGTATCATATTTTGGGGTATCCCCACAAACCGAGAAAAAATTTTTAGAGTGTAGAAGTGTATAATAAGAGTAATGTGTAGTGTAAATCCAAGAACATCATGTCGAAACCTATTCAAAGAATTGGACATACTAACCACAGCTTCTCAGTATATTTATTCCTTAATGAAGTTTGTTGTAAATAATACATCTCTTTTTTCAACTAACTGCTTAATACACAGTACCAATACTAGGAATAAGAACAATAGACATAAAGATTTAAAATCACTTGCTCTAGCCCAGAAAGGAGTCCAGTATTCAGCAATGCATATTTTCAATAAGTTACCAGCAACCATTAAGAGTTTAGTTTCAGACAAGGCACAATTCAAACATAATTTAAAAGAGTTTTTGGTGACCATCTCCTATTTCATCCATGAATTTCTCAACAAGTGCAATAGACCATTTTAATGAAAATTTATTATACTTTAATTTTTGACAGTACTTGGTTGTAACAGTCAAGTAACTACCTACTGTGTGAATGATGGATGTATGGAAAGCAGATGTAAGTCTTAAGTCTGTAAATAGTGGAAGTTTAATTTTAAATCCTGTACATAATTTGACTGTTCTTAACTGAGGGTCATTGAAATGAATAATTTACTTTAATTTTTGACAGAACTTGGTTATAATAGCCAAGTAACTAGCTACTGTGTGAATGATGGATTTAATGAAAGCAGGTGTAAGTATTAAACCTGTAAATATTAGAAGTTTAATTTTAATTCCTGTACATAATTTTACTGTTTATTGACTGAGGATCTTTAAAATTAATGAAATTCAAGTTTTTCTAATTACATTTTTGTAATGTGTTTATCTGACATGTTCCACAACCAGGAGGATCCCCTCTTTTGTGGGTCTATGGAATGAATAATTAATCTAATATATCTAGAAATTTTGTCTAAGTCACCTTGTATCCTCCTACAGTCACTCAACTTCAACACCTTACAACTTCAGCAAACAATCACAGATCGCAGCCTACCCTGTTCATCAAATCATGTACGTATATAGAGAATAATATCAGTCCTATCACATTTCCCTGGGGCACTCCTCCATGGACATAAGCTTCTCAGTCAAAAATATTTACTATTTTTAAACTGAGAATATATTATTAGTCTGTAATTTTGTGGGTCCCTGCTTTTACCCTTCTTATACACAGGAGTCATCTGCACTTTTTTCCATGTAATCACATAGCCTGTGAGATCTTGCATGTGGCATGTTGTTCAATTCATCAATTCATGCTTATGTTGCCATAATACACAACACATTTCATGCAGTTCCCAAATTAAAATTAAGGTATGTAATTCGAGTACTAACTGGTCATAGTGAAGTTGATTCTGGTGTGTTCGATATAATCAAAGTACAGTGGACTGTCGACTATCTGGCTTGTGACTATCTGGTCTCCAGACTACCTGACCTACATAATTAATATCATAATAACATGGGTTAATTTTATTTTATTTAATATGGATTAATTCATAATATGCACTGTACTTTTCCAAAGTTTAGCAAGCAGGCACCAGGTACAGTGCTGTGTGGCCTTTCAAAGTGTTTTATACACCTTTTGGGCTTCTAATGGAGCTGGAGTCACAATTATAACATTAAATAAATTATGGGAACCACTCTTCAAGAAACAATACGTAGAAGTACTCACAAACAACAATGAACACACGTAGAGAACAGCTCTCTTGGCAGCCCTGTGTTGTTGTTCCTTCAGCTGCGTATCAAATGGCCAAAGTGTGTTTGTTGTTAAATTGTATTTTGTGTGGGCCTTTGTGTTTTAATTAAAGTGTCCAAACAGGGTGACGCACAATAAACTTTTAGTGGTTACGTAAGTCAGAAAATGTTAATAAAATTGGATTTTGTTATAAAAGAAGGGTGTTTTTAATGCTAGTGTTGTGATTGGAAGGGAGAATTTATAAAACTCCAGCCTATCCAGTTCTTTTATTGTCCATCTAGCCCTACTGCCACACTGAGCTGGATTGTTTGTAGTGCCTCGAGAATTTTGGTGTAAATTCTAGAGACACTCGGCTTTCCACTGTCTCGAACACCCGATATTTTAAGTACAAGGGTGAGTGAGTGGAGATATGTCTACCTCGCCGCCAGTTTCTGCGTGTGCAGGATGGATGTGTTTTGGGAGAATACGGCAATAGTGATGGTCGATCGGTGAAGACAAGTGTTTGCAGCGTGCACCTGAGAAGCTGTATGTCCAGTACAAAGAGCAAGCATGCTCTATTCCTTGATGGTGTAATGACTGTATTGTTGTGAACAAATATATTATGTATTGAACTAAAGACTTTTACATTTGACTTTCGGGTATTGGACTTGCTAGAAGCGACAACTGGTTTTATAGTGGTTATTAAACCAAACGCATTATAATTGTATCTGTTAGTTTCTAATGGTCCAAGATGGGGTTGACACGTGAGAGCTGAATGCTTGTGTGAAATTTGTGAAGTTGTTTTGTTATGGAGATGAAAATATAACAGAGTTGAACAAAAGTATCCTGAGAGTACAGAATCATTTCAAGAGTAGAAAAGAAGTCTATTTTGAAATTCCCTGAACCAGGTAGAGTCTTCGGTGAAGAAGAGTTTGTGAAGATCAATGCAGCTGTCTGAAGCGAGAGGAATATTGGCTGCACACAACACGTGAGTCAACTGCGAGAGACTTGTGAGTCTTGCACCCCAGAAACCACACAGTCTCTCTTGTCGTCCGAAGACTGTTAGAAGTTGGGTGTCTACTGTAAGTTTAGTTTCCAACAACCTATGGGGATTCGATCAATAAAACTGCTGATACGAGTGAAAAATATCTCTTTAATTTCTGGCAGCTCAGCAACAGTGTACATTGTGGAATCTCTCTGTAATTACAGTTTGCTCTCTGACTTCGTATGTGTTGGTCATGTTGTTGTGTTCCCTAATATGTGCCAATAACCCACTGTTCATACCAGTCATATGAGTATTATTTGTGTTTCTTTACCACTGCCATACCAAGGAACTACATGACCGCACCTGGCTGCATTTCTTTAACTGTACAACTGTAACAATGCTGCCATGTTTGGACTCTGGAGTTCCACAATTACCACAAAAAGACAGTGACTTCCCTGCTACTTTGTGTTATGTGCCATGCTACGACACCATGCAGTCAAGTGCGTCTCATCGGACTGTGCCTAAAATTGAAGCTGTGATGCAACAGTGCTGTGCACTGACTGTGAACAATGCTTACCTTCTACTGGAACAGTGGCATCAAACAGCCACTTCACTGAGTGTTTTTCTAGTGTTGTCCGTGCCTCGGACTGTGCAATGCTCTGATCCTGTTTCTCCACTTGCGAACATCACACCTACCATGCCGCATGTGACTACACTTCCACCTGATCAAATGTACCAGACAGACATTTCATTGAGTGGGCATGGTATTCTTACCACTCCTACAACTTTACTAGTGTTTTCTGCGCAGCAGACCGTGCTACACTTGGAACAGTTTTTCTGTCCCGTGTCACTTGTGTCCACAGTTTTGCCACTCTTGCTGCAACAGTTCATACAGCCACACACAGAATTATTTAATGGCTTTGCTGCTATACCTGCCATGGTGGGTTTCAGGATGCCTGTTCCACTCACACACCAGACTACACTGCATCTACCTTAGGACTATTCACCTACTTTCCACTCAACTTTCAAGTTTCCACCATTGTGCGTCAATCAGCCAGGAATGTGGTACTCCATCTGCAAGTGCTTCATGATCTCTCACGGAATAACTGATAATAGTGCTAAATTCATCACTCTCCTAAGCCATCTCGGTGTGTAGGTGGATTTGATTAGTGACTTCTTTTTCATCCTGTCTGTGCCAAACAAGTGCAAAGCACTGCTGTTCCAACTTTTGTCACAGACACTGGAACAGCAGCTCAGACAAGTCATCTATGCAGAAGCCATTGGTGACAGCTTCCCTTCACAGCTATGGTGCTGGTTTTGAACAATGGTTGATACGAACCTGATGCCTGACCAGATTCTGTGAACTTTTTGGGTCAGTAAACTACTGTCACAGGTGCAACTTGCCATGATTTCATATGAACAGGAACACCTCAATATGAAATTGTTGCTCACAGATAGAATATGTGCCATACGTCAGCACCGACAAAGCATCTGTTATCCAGCTAACAATGCACAAACTGCTGCCTCATGGTGACGTCGCTGTGCGACCTGCCATGATTTTGCTGAGGCTGACTGAATTCACTTGACTCCCCCCTCCCCCCCTCCCTCCCCCATGCTATCAGTGCCAGGTGCCGTAGCAATGACCTTGTGGCAATACAGCTTTGCCTGCCACCCCGACCCCCCCCCCCCCCCCTTCCCCCATGCTACTTCTAGTTACACTGTCAGTTCCAGGTCGCAGCACATAACCATCAACTGCCATGTGCATTCCCAAACTCCAACAGCAACTCGCAATAGGTGCACTGGGTTGCTCTCATTAGTCAAGCTTCCTCCACAAACAGAACGCAACATCCTGCAACATAGGGCAGGGAGGGCTCTAGAGGTGTGGTGAAGCCAGTCTCCCTAAGGGAGTTAACCCAATACAAATCACCTGCTGCCTTTCAGTTAGTAGAGGGATCTACAAAGGCTAAGGATTCACCCTTGAACATGGAGCCAGCTACCTTTTGAGCTGTAAGGAGCAACCTCACAAATGGTTGGGTGAAAGATTAACAATCTCCCCCTGTAAAACATCAATTGTTGCGAATGCTAGCAAAGGAATAAGCTGGACAGATATTTTGATGACGACCCCAGCATACAAAAAAAGGATAAGAGATATGTCCATAGGAACATGGAATGACATAGGAACATGGAATGTACAGTGCCTGTACCAAGCTGGAGCCCCACATCAGTTGCTAATGCAAGTAAACAGCTACAGTATAAAAATATTGGCCCTCCAGGAAATTAGGTGGAAGAGGAGTGACATAATGGACGCAGGAAATTTCACTATCTCCTATAGTGGTGGGAGGATAAATACCTTTGGAACAGATTTTGTGGTCACTCAACAACTGAAACATGCAGTGATGTGCTTCCAACCAATCAATGAACGGATGTCCATATTAAGATTAAGGGGAAAATTTTTCAACATTACAGTGATAAATGTACATGCACTCACAGAGAAGTCAGATGAAAAACAAAAGGACGAGTTTTATAGCAAGGTGGAACAACTGTATGATCAGGCTCCCAAACATGATGTCAAGATATTAATAGGAGACCTGAATGCGAAAATAGGAAAGGAAGAGGCCTTTCAGCCAACCATAGGAAGACATAGCCTCCATGAAATATCAAAAGACAATGGACTTAGGGCTGTAGACTTTGCTATAAGCAAAAACATGACTGTCGGCAGTACATGTTTCCCACGCAAAAAAATACACAAAGAAACATGGATTTCACCAGACGGACGAACCAGAAATCAGATAGACAGTATACTGATTGATCAGAGACACGGATCGGACATAATGGATGTTAGGAGCCAGAGTGGAGCTGACTGTTATTCAGACCACCATCTAGTGAAAATTAAATATAGACAAAGGATCTCACTACTGAGTAAACAAAATGGCCACAAACAAAAGAGGTTTGACATTAAGAAACTGAAGTTAGAAGAAATACGGAGAGCGTATCAGTCGAAAATGGAAGAGGCGATTAAGTATGAGACTGACACATCAAATAAACATATAGAAGTAATGTGGAAACGATGTAAGACTGCAATCGTCGAGGCAGCTGGAGAGGTTTTAGGACATGAAACGGGCTCAAAGGAAGGAAGATTGGTTTGACGAAGAATGTATGAGAAGAATTGAAGAACATAATATAGCACGGATGAAATTATTGCAGAGAAGAACTCGAGCAAATCTGAATGAATATAATGAAAAGCACCATGTAGCAAAGAGGGTCTGCAGACAGAAGAAAAGAGCACTAGAAGAAATTGATCAGCTAGGAGAAGAGAAGCAAATTCGTGAAATGTGCCAAAAGATTAAACAAGGAAAGACCGGGTACCAAGCCAGAACAAATATGAGTAGGAACAAAGAAGAGGATTTGATAGAGGTGAGTAATAAAATACTTGACAAGTGGGCAGAATACTTCCAAGAGTTACTGAACCCAGAAGTAGAAGGGTTAGAATGAGAGAAACTGGTGGAACTAACTTACTATGGACCAGAGATTTTAACACCTTAAAAAACAATAAGGTGCCTGGAGAAGATCAGATCCTGGCGCCGAATTTCTCAAATATGGTGGGGAAACGCTGTGAAAAACAATTCTTAAAATACTGAATATCTGGCAAGAGGAGAGCATGCCAAAGGAGTGGAAAACAGCTATAATGTGCCCCATACATAAAAACGGAGATAAATTAAACTGCCAGAACTATCGAGGAATCTCCCTACTAAATACTACATATAAAGTTTTCTCCAAGATTATGACCAACAGGCTTACTCCATATGTTGAAGAGAGAGTTGGAGACTATCAAAGTGGCTTTAGAAGAAATAGGTCAACACTGACCAGATATTCACATTGTGCATACTACTTGAAAAATGTTACGAACATTAAATTAACATACACCAGCTTTATATCGACTTTAAACAAGCCTATGATAGCATCTCAAGAGTGGCATTGCGGAATGTAATGGAAGAGGCAGGAATACCTAAGAAGCTCATTAAACTTTCTATGATAACCCTCAGCGAAACCAACTGTAAAGTAAAAATACAGGGCGAAATCTCCAGAGAAGTGGAAATGAAGGAACTTAGACAGGGTGAAAATATTTCCTGCTATTCAACCTTTGCCTAGAAAAAGTCATACGTCAGATAGACTTAAATAAAGGAGGAACCTTCTTAAATTGTTCACTACAATACCTAGCCTATGCTGACGATGTGGCATTACTCGCATGAAACACTCCTGTGCTAGGCGAAGCCTATCAACAACTGGAGAAAGGTGCAAGGGAACTTGGCCTGACAGCCAATGTCAAAAAGACCAAGAATATGGCAATGACTAACCAACAAAACCCACCAAATCTCAGGATAGCCGGCAGGGAGTTTGAAAGGGTGAGAGACTTCAAGTACCTTGGGTCGACTATCAGAGAGACAAATGACATTGGCAGTGAGGTGAAAGCCAGAACAGCAGCAGGTAACAGATGCTACGTTGCCACATTACCCATGCTTAGGAGTTTGCTTCTATCACGAAAATTCAAAATCCTCATTTATAAAACAATTATAAGACCAGTTGTTATGTATGGTGCCGAAACATGGCCCATGACTGTAAATGAAGATAGGATCCTTAGCATATGGGAGAGAAAGGTGCTACGTAAAATATATGGCCCAATATATGATCAGGAAGGTTGGCGCACTTGTACGAATGCAGAACTACACCTTTTTGAAGAACCTGACATTGTCACTACCATTAAAATAAGAAGACTGCAGTGGACAGAGCACTTGGTCAGAATAGAAGAAGACAGAGCATGTAAGAGGATTTTTTATGGCAAGGCTGGATGGAGGTAGACAGCAGAGGGGATGCCCCAGAAAGAGATGGGTGGATGGAGTTGAAGAAGACATGAAAAAGTTGGGTGTCAGAGGATGGGGACTGAAAGCCATGGATGGGATAGAATGGCAGGATATTGTGATGCAGGCCAAGGCTCTTGAAGGGCTGTAGAGCAGAGGAGTAAGTAAGTAAGTATGTTGAGTTCAACCTATGAGACATCGTTGCAGCTCTCCCTCCTGACAGAGCTACAGAGTGTCTTTGAGATCAATCCAGTCAGTCAACTGCGTAACACACCCAAGGTTAAGCCCATGCTACTATTAAATACTCTGCATGACCTTGCTGGCACAGCCTATATGCCTCCCTCTCACACCCGTATCCCTCTCGCACTCAGTGCTGCCCATAATGTAACTATATACTAGATTGTCACCACCCTATGCCCACCTTTTCAACACTAATTGTGTCAGCTACCTCCACATAAATTATGCACAGCAAAGGCCATCATAAATGAACTATTAAAAGCAGGGATCATATGCCTCTTCGATAATGCTTGTGGGTTGCCCATTGAACTCACTTCAAAGAAAATGGTACTTGGCATTTGTGTGACATTTATAGAGCTTTAAACTCATGCACCATAAATAACATATATACATTTCCTAACTTGCAAGACTCTACACATTCTCTCATAGGTGCAGTACGGTAAGACAGCATATCTACAAATTCCTATAAGTGAGGAGGACATTCCAAAGACCACTGTTGTTATACTATTCAGGCTTTTTGCATTTCTGCTCATCATCTATGGACTTAGAAATGCAGCACAAACTATGCAGTGCTTTACTGACAACACCTTGTTCAGATTGCCCTTCTGTTATGCATATCTTGATGATATAATCATTTTCTCCACCACACCAGAAGAGCACAAGCACAACCTCAAACTAGTTTTTGGCATGCTAGCACAGAATGGCATAATCAATAATGATGCTAAATGTCAGTTGTGACAATGTGAAGTAATCTTCATTGACCACCTCATTCACACTAATATTGTCTGCCCCGCTTCCAAGAAAACAGATCAAATCAAACTGTTACCATCCTCCATAGAGTACGATGAATTGCGCCACTTCGTAGGCTTGATAATCTTCTATTGATGCCAGTTCGCTATTGGTGCCACCACACTGCTGTCTGTAACCAAAGTAATGGTGGGCAAAAATAAAACTGGCAAGCTCTGGATCAAGTGGACTCCACATATGCAACAAGCATTTGCCAGGGTCAAAGACAACCTCACCAAGGCCATGATTTTAGCCAACCCATCTCATAATGCTCAGCTCTGAATCACCACTGATGCAAGTCACTTCAGTATGAGGGCATCCTAAAACAGGAACTTGGTGGGCGGTACACAACCCCTGCATTTGTTCTCAGGGAAACTTTCTAATTCTCTATAAAAATGGTCCACCTTTGGCTGCAAATTGCTTGTGATGTATGAGCCCCTACATTACTTTGAGAATGACATCAAATCCCCCCTCCCCCTCATAATCTACAAAGATTATCGCCTTCTTGTGATTGCCTTTAAAAACCCATCAACTGATTCCGCCCACTGCTTCTGCCACCAGGACTACATTGCTCAATTTACCACTGATGTCAGACACCTTAAATGTGCAGAGAATGTCATTGCCAATTACCTATCCCAAATATCCTTGACCACATTGCACACAGACTATGACCAACATGCTGATGAATATTCCCATAACCAGCAGACCACGGACTTACTCTATGACCCAAAAACTGAACTATGCTTTGGACACTAATGTTTTCCGCACTCTGTTAAACATGTGCTGTATGACATTTCTCAGAGCAGACACCTCCCAGTTGTACCTGACTCTTTCCGGAAAACTGTATTTGACTACCTGCACAACCTTTCACAACCCAGAATTCAACCATCAGTCAAATGTGTAAGTGAATGGTCCATCTTGCTGAATGTAAAGAAAGACTGCAAGAACTGGGTCAACCCTGAGTGGCCTGCTGAAGAAGTAAAGTCAGTCCCCACGTGCAGTCTTCACTAGGCAGTTTTGAAATTCCTCATGCTCATTTCCAGCACACCCACACAGTCCTTGTCAGAACCTTCTCAGAAGCGTAAGAGTTCTGATATATCCTCATATAAATAGATATGGATGATGTTGACAGCATTATTGGACACAAATGTAATAACTACATAGATGGAGAAGGAATATAGCAAACTGAATGCCTGGAATGAATCGTGTGGTATATCTTCATCACAGATATTAAAAAAGATAATTACTGTAATACTTACATTTTCTCTCTTGTCACGTGAATCTTTTTTTAATTGATGCATTAGTTAAAATGGAAATGATCATATGGCATTGTTGGCCGGGTAAATGTATTCAATGTAGAAAATGAAAGAGAAGAAGTTAATCATCTTACCGAATATTATTACAACAATTGATTTGAAAAATTTGTTAAACTAAATATCGGCTTACAACAAACAAAAAATGATTTAAGTGGTCTGAATAAAGACCTGCATGGTAAAATCAAGGCAATGAGACATGAAGTAAGTAACAGTTTAGGGTAGTCACTGGGCAGTAAACCTGATGTCATGAAAAGTGAGTTAAAAGAATTAAGAAATGTACTTTTAAATTATAGGACTCAAATCACGGGGTTAAAAAAAAGAACTTGCTGTGGAGCCAGAGCACAATCATATGCATAGGGTCGTTTAGTTAAAAATAATATTGTAAAGGTAGAATTAGATCTGATGAATGAAGTTATAACACTTGTTCTGCACAAGGTGAAATTTTATCAGAAGAAACCAAAAATGTAATTTCCAATAAGAAAGGAATGGTAGGAGTAGATGTTATTTGGCAACAAACTGTTCATACACTCTACTCATGTCCCTAATGAAATTCAAGGTTTTACTAATGTTGTCCAATAGTTTATGTAAAGGTCAACAAAAGCAGAAATAAAGGTGCTGTCAAGCAGTTAAAATATCAAAAAAGTGAGGTAAAAGGTAATACCAATATTTGAATAAATGCAAGATAATTACAAACATGTAGGCCTATATCAAATATTATTTAAATGTAGATATTCTGGGATTTAAAAACTTAACTCAAACTGTAGAACAAATTATTATTTCAAATCAAAGTTGCAATCAAAACATTTATTTGCCTAAGGAATAAAAAAGCTAATAATGTTACCATGGAAACCTTAAACTGTTATTGGTTTGTCGAGTGAAATGATTTTTGTATTTTTTCGGTGTACAAGTGTAACAGCAAATCAAAGTAATTGCATTCAAATAAATTAATGTTAGAAGTGGAAGTAAGTGATATAGTAAATAGTGATAACTTCAGTGCCCCCGGGCAAGTGTTACCCTCATTTGTATACTATCTTAGGCAATCACTAAGCTCCGAGCTAATGTGGTATATTTTCCAAAATTTGCGATTTCTATGTCTCATTTATCCTGCTAATCTTTCAAGTTATTTTCTATTGTCTGGTTATCCTTCTTCATTAGGTATTAGGCCCAAGTATACTGGTGTTTTTCAAGTATAGTTTCACAGCAATATTAATGAAAAGTTTCTTAGTTAGATGTCAGAGAGTTAAAAAAGTTTCTTGCCTTATTTGAAGTGAAGTTTTTGTCTAATTGGTTAAATCTGGAAATATTTGGAACATGATTGCACTTGTGGGGACTCAACCAATAATACTGCTGCCATGAGTGAAAAATACCTCTTTGGTTCCCAGCAGCAGTATACTGTGTGAACTCTCTCAGGAATGTCAGCTTGCTCTCTGACTTTGTATGTGTCAATCATGCAGTAACATGAGGTAACCTTCATCAGACACCTTGTTAATGCTAACAGTATCTGTTTCACTCCCAAGGAAATGGATTGAATCGAACTGTAACCATACTCCATGGACTATCATGAATTATGCCATTTCCAAGGTATGATCAACTTCTACTGACACTACCTCCCTAATGCAGCCATCACCCTGCTCCTTCTAACCAAACTACTCACAGGCAAAACTAAAACTGGCAAAAACCAGCTCAAGTGGACTCTATGCATGCAACAAACATTTGACAGTGTCAAAAATGACCTCACTGAGACTATGATTATGGCCCGCTCATCTCCTAATGCCCATCTTTCAATCAGGACACATGCAAGCAACTTCACTATCAGGGTATCCTACAACAGGAACTTACAGGAACTTGGGGGTGTTACCCAAACCGTGCATTTTTCTCACAGAAACTTTCTAATTCTCTATGAAAATGGTCTACCTTTGACTGTGAATGGCTTCCAATGTATAAAACCCCACATTACTTTCAGAATGATGTTGAAGATCTTCTCCCGCCACCCCCTTCCCCCACAATCTACACAGACCATCAGCCCCTCCAGGATTGCTTTAAAAATCCAGCAACCGATTCTGCCCACTGGCACCTCTGCCATTGGAATTATATAACTATTTTGCTCAACTTACCAGCAATATCAGACGTCTTAAAATAACCAGAGAATGTCATCACCAATTAACTGTCCCAGATATCCTCAACTATAACATATAGAATAGGACCAACATGCTGTTACACATTCCCAAGACCAGCAGATCATGGACTTACTCTATGACCCAACACAGGACTACACTTTGAACACTATTGCTTTCTGGGCTTTATTAAACATGTCTCGTGTGATGTACCTCAGAGCAGACTCCTCCCAGTTGTGCCCTTCCCTTTCTGGAAACTGTATTTGATCACCTGCACAACCTTCCACACCTCATAAATCAGCCATCAGTGAAATGTGTGACCGAACTGTCCACCTGGCTGAATGAAAAGAAAGACTGCAAGAACTGGGCCTGCCAAAGGAGTAAATTCGGCCCACATACGCAGTTTTCACTTGGCAGTTTTGGAATTCCTTGTGTCCATTTCCAGCACACACACATAGACCTTGTCAGAACCTTCCCAGAATCATAAGGGCTCTGATATATCCTCTCCATTGTAGACAGAGTTACACAATGGGTGAAAGGCACACCCATTAGAGACATCACAGCAGAAATAGTTGCCAAAGCGTTCACCGACACATGGATCTCCCATTTTTGCTGTCCTGTTTGTATTACAAGTGACCAGGGACATCAGTTTGAGTCCAACCTACTCAAGGAACTCTGTAACTTGTGGAACACCCACAGATACCGCACCACAGCATACCACCTGCCAAATAATGGACTGCTTGAACGATGGCACCAGACTCTGAAGGCTGCTTTGAAGTGCCATCACAAATCGTGAACAGAGGCCCTTCCATGGGTGTTGCTGGGGGTATGCATGGCCTATAAAGAAGGTCTTCACACCTCCCTTGCAGAGCTCCTCTAGGGCAAATATTTAGCCCTCCCTGCTGATTTTGTCACTCAAATTTCCCCTCTTGATGATCCTGACCTCCCAACACTAGTTGCACACATGTGCCAACATATAGCACACCTGCACATTCACCCCTCTACTTCACCATCCACACCTTGTGTGTTCGTGCAGAAGACACTAGCCTCATTCTCCCATGTCACACCACATGCCAACACCATCAAGCCTGCTCTACACAGCCCATAACCTGGCAAAAATAGTGTGGTCTGACGTGGTATGAACACATTTGATACTATCATTAACAACAAATGATCCAACATGTCTGTTAACAGATTAAAGCCCACATGGACACTATCAGATGCTGAAAATGCTGAGCTTACACCCAATATATCACTTCCAACCCCAGGCATACTTGACACTTTCAAGTTCAACATTGACATTCATGTCTTTCTTCCACAAGACATCTCCATCAAGTTGGGCAACAATCATCTCATCATTAACACCTGTCATGGTGACTGTCAGTTGAACAATGGATTTATCATACACCAGTTTTCCTGCACCATCCCACTTCCTTCCAGTGTCAATGCAGCCATACTCACCACACACCTCTCTGCTAATGGGACCCTGCACATCACAGCACTGAGGATTCCACCACTTCCACCTCTGCTTCAGATCCAATTACTGATGACTCAACCACTGTTCTAACCCCACCTTTTATGGTCTCATCCCCAACACTAGTACATCCGACTGTGGACGAACTTGCCGCTTACTCGAATATTTGCAAGATTACCAACTTTATGTCATCCACCAATGACACCCAATTCTTCTGCAGTCTACACCACCACCCAGAATGCATTCCTTGTGGCCTACCATGTGACCAGTCACAAACAAAATGACAATGCTTGACACTCCTCGCCTCCTCCTGTGCTCCACACTTCGGGGGTTAGGGGATACTTTGTGGGGACTCGACTAAATAACACTGCTGCTGTGAGTGAAAAATACCTCTTTGCTTCCCAGAAACTGTATACCGCGTGGATTCTCTTTGGCCACAAGTAATGGATTCTGGTTTGTGGTGTAGGTTGCAGAAAAATTGGGTGTCATTGGTGGATGACAATGAGTTGGTAATCTTGCAGATATTGGAGTAATCAGCAAGGTCATCCATAGCGGGACGTACAAGTGTCAGGGATGAGACGCTAGAAGTTGGGGTTGGGACAGTGGTTGAGCCATCAGTATTTGGATCTGAAGTGGGGGTGGAAGTGGTAGAATCCTCAGCGCTGTGATGTGCAGGATCCCATTAGCGGATAGACGCATAGTGATTCTGGCCGCATTGACATTGGAAGGAAGTGGGATGGTGCCAGAAAACTGGTGTGTGATAAATCCATTGATGACAGGTATTGATGATGAGGTGGTTGTCATCTAACTTGATGAGGTTGTCTTATGAAAGAAAGCCAAGAATGTCAATGTTGAACTTGAAAGTGTCAATTATGCCTGGGGTTGGAAGTGATATAGTGGGTGTAAGCTCAGCATTGTCAGTGTCTGATAGTGTCCATGTGGACTTTAATCTGTTAACAGAGATGGTGGAACATTTATCATTAATGATAATATTAAATGTGTTCATGCCACATCAGACAACTCTACATTTGCCAGAGTATGGGTGGTGTAGAGAGGACTTGACGGTGTTGTCATGTGACACTTTGCCCTCTGACTTTGTATGTGTTGGTCGTGCTGTTGTATTCCATAATATAGAGCAATAAACCATTGTTCATACCAGTCATATGAGAATTATTTATATTTCTTTACCAATACTGTACTGAGTAACTACACATTCAGGATACTTTACATTGGTACGAAGGAAAGAAATGTTCACTTTTGTGCTTGGTTAGTGAAGTAATTGTCTCATATTTTGAGAAGGAATATTTTGGCCCATTTTTGAGGAGAATGGCAAGAAAATGCTTTTCTCACTTTAAGGAGGATTGTTTTAATATTAGTGACTCGCCACATTCAGGAAGACCTTCAGAGTTTGTTGAAGATTGTTAAACACATTAATCACAGTGATCCATATCAGTGTACTCAAGAGCTGGCAAATGTGATGAACTACAATCATCCCCACATTGTGTGTATGGATACTGCATGCTCTAAGCCAAAATCAGCACGTGGCCATATGTGCATTTCTGCTTGCTTGTCATCAACTGGCTCATGAAGGACACCGACCATTGCTATCCTGTATCATTACTTGTGATGGTAAATGGTGTTTTTATACTAACAAAAGAAAAAGAAAGGAATATCTGAGCTCAAACAAAGCAGCAGTTCTCCATACAAAGAGCTACGTGCATCTGGTGGAACAGCAGCGGTGTAGTGTACTACAAATTGCTTCTCTGAGGTGTAACCATCACTGCTGACATTTGTTGTCAACAACTGAGACACCTTGTGGACTCAATCCAAAGACAACATCCAGGGAACTGCGCTGAGTCATTCTACTCGATGATAATGTCTGCCAACATTCTACTAGATATACAAAAAACACTATACAGAAATTGGCTTGGGAAGTCATTCTGCACCCACCTTATTCAACTGATCTTGCCCCCTCAGATTTCCTGCTCTCTGCCAAACAAACTCCCAGGAACTTCCTTTCTGGATGATAATGCACCCTGAACATGGTTTGATGAGTTCTTCATCTCCAAACCACATGTTTTCTACAGCTGTGGAATTGGAAAGTTATCCCAGTGTTGGCAGACTTGCAAATAGTGAAGGAGAATATGTTATTGGTGAATAAAGTCTCTGTTATGTGTGCCTACTGTGTTTATAGAACTTATAGAAAAATGATCCAAACTTATGCACCAACCCGATAATAATATTATAATATTTACAGTGCCTGTATTCAGTTGTGGACTACAGTTCCCACCAATGTATCTATTGTAAGGAAAACATTGGTAAAACTTGAAAGCCTTTGTGTATTATGTCAAGTACATTTTAGTGTGGATGATGCTTAGAGTGAGGTGATTATTTTAGGCAACATGTAATTTTTTGAAAAAAAAAAAAACTAATAGATGAGAACTTTGTCTTATATGAGTAATTACATGAGTAAACTGGAATAGTGTGTGAGACATCTTGAAAAGAAGTTGAAAGTACTGAATGTGTGTTGGATGCTGATGTTTTGAAAATCAATAGGCTATGGTCAGAACATTCTGTAATGCAAGGACAGTCGGTTGAGCAGACATATTGAAATATGAAATTTGACTATGAGTATTATGATGCTATATTGAGGTAGGTCTGTATTTGCTGAGATGATGAAATGTCAGGGAGCACCACCTTATAATAGCACTGTCTATGTGGGTGGGAGTGTTTGTATGCTCCAACAAAGCTGAGAGCTACATCGGCAGTAGCATAGCTACTGGCATGTCGGATCTGGCTGTAAAAGTCTCAGCAGAGGAGGCAGACAGAGTGTGCCTCACAATGATCCATTTTGTCTATTTTTCCATTTCTTACATATCACATATGTAGCTTGTGAGATGTAGTGAAAACTATCCTCCTAGGGGAGAAAACCCTGAAGACAAATCCTGCTTGTCCAGAAGCAGAAAAGTGGCAGCTCCACTACTGGGCTAACTCTGCTCAGTGCCTGTAATGCAGCCAGGGAACATTTATCATTACCAGAAACCTTACAAGTGTGCGTTGAAAAAGGGTGGAATCCTAATAGATAGGAAAGGCTATATGGATTGGTTTATGAGTTGGCACATGGAATGCTAGAAATCTGTATAGAGCAAGAACTTCCAAAAAGATAGTGTCAGAGCTGGATGAATATAAAGTTGATGTCACTGCATTCCAAGAACCTAGATGGTGTGGAGAAGGGATTCTACATGAGAGTAAATAAATAATCTTCTATGGAGGATGCGCAGAGAATGGAAGGCATGAACATGGAAGAGGATATGTGGTGAGTGACTGTTTGGCAAGGCAAGCGAAGAGCTTCAGAAACAGCAAGAGGATATCATGTCTCACTACAAGACATAAGTATGGAGTTGTAAGACTTTAATGCATGTGTACCAACAAATGTAAGTGGAGAAAAAAAGTGAGTTTCATGAAGAACTAGAAAGGACAGTGGTATGCATTAGTACCAAAAATATTTAGATCACTTTGGGAGATTTCAGTGCCAAAGCTGGACAGGAAGATGTGAATAGGCCAAACATTGTGAAGGAGAATGTACATGGGAAAGCAAATGAGAAAGGGCTGTGTCTCATCAGTTTTGTGCTAAGCCAGATCCTTGTGGGGAGCTCAACACCCTTTCTCCACAAACAGATACACAAAGGGACCTGGACTTCCCCAAGTGGTAATACAATCAATCAGATTGATCATAGACTTACAGATGAGAGATACAGGAAGTATATGACAGAATTAGATCTTACAGAGAGGCTGAGGTGGACACAGACCATTACCTAGCAATCAGCAAACCATGACTACAGCTGTTTAATAAAAGAGACACTTTGATGTTGAGAAGCTTAAGGATCCAGAGTTGTGTCACCAGTATAATATAACATAACAAATTTGAAGTCCTAACATGAAAGCACAGTGACGAAAGAAATGTTCATGATCAGTGGGAAGATATAAAGACCACTGCAACTGAAGCAGCAAAAAATATTCTAGGAGGGAAAAAACCAAGGACCAGGAAGAAATGGTTCAATGATAAATGTGAACAAACTGTGAAGGCCAGGTAGAGCTAGGAAAACACTCATGCTGGATAGAAGTGGTGCAGATAAACAGGAAGCAGTCAAGGACATATAAATAGGAACAAATAGGATTCTCAGATGGAGAAAAGAAAATTCATAACCAACATGATCAGTGTAATAGAGAGGGCAAATACAATATTTAACAGCAAAAAACTGTTTCAGATGTTGAAACATGTGAAGAAAAGCCAAAGAAATGAGGCATTAGTTATTAAGCATAAGGATGGGAAATATGCTAACAAACAAGCGAAGAATTCCTGACAGGTGGAGGGAATATCTTGAGCAGTTGTTGAATGCTGAAGATTCTAAGAAGTCTTCTCAGAAGGAAAACTTGTAGAAGATATTGAGGAAGAAGCAACTGAAGGAACTAAACAGGATGTAGATAGAGCAACTGAGAAAGTGAAGAATAGTAAGGTAGCAGGAAAGGCTAACAGCAGAGATGTTGAAGGCAGGAGTTGGGATACTTCAGATAGACATATACAGTCTCATGAGAGAAGTACAGAGGAAGGAGGAGATCCCAAAGGAATGGAAATCAGCTACCATTGTCCCACTGCACAAAAAGAACAATGACAGAAATTGTAGTAATTATAGAGGTATTGTTCTACTATGTGTACCATACAAAGTGTTATCATTAACAATTCTTGAAAACCTGAAGCCTTTTGCTGAAGATATTGCTGGAGAGTACCAGGCAGCTTTTCAGGCAGGAAGATCAACCATAGATCATATTTTCATGATATGACAAATCTGGGAAAAGTGCTGGGAATTCAACCATTGGTTCCTTGTAACATTTGTAAATTTCTCAAAGGCGTATAATAGAATTTACAGATTAAGTATGTGCAACATCCAGAGGAAGATTAACATACTGAGTAAGTTAATTAACTTTGTGAAGGTGTGTTCAGCGGAGACAAAAGCCAATGTGAAATACCAGGGGGAGCTATCCGAGGAATTCAACATCAGAGCATGTGTCAGACATAGTGATGCCATTTAGCCATTGCTTTTTAATTTTGTCCTAGATAAAGTAATAGTGAAATGGAAAATTGAAGGCAAAGTGGTGAAACTACAGGGAAGAACACAGCTATTGGGATATGTAGATGACACTGCAGCCACAGCAAAGTCAGAGGAAAAGATAGTAGGAACTGTAGAGGATTAAGCAAAGAGTGCCAGTAAGACTGGATGGTGAGTTAATACAGAAAGACTTAAATGATAGAAGTATCCAGAGAAGCCCCTGATAATCCCCCATTATAGGACAAAATGTGGAATATAATCAGATTGGGAAATTTTAAATACCTTGGCACCTGGATCAACATGCATAATAACCTAAAATAAAAGGAAGAAATATCAAAGTCGTTTGCCTAAACTAACACTGGTTCATGATACATTCAATCACAGTTTTAAATAAGTTTGAAAACTTTAGGATAGCTAGTTGTTTTTGTGGGCAAAACAGTACTCGTGGAGGCTCCTGCATATTGCTTAACAATTCAGTGGAATATAAAGAAAGAGATGATTTTAAATTTCTAAATGAAGAGCTTGTATTTGAAAGTTGTTGTGTAGAGCTAGAGCAACAGAATATCATCATCATCTATATACACAGAATTCCAGGTAGTGATGTAAATACATTATTGTTAGATATATTCCAGTGTCTCCTATATAAACTCACTAAACAAAATAGGAAAAAAATTGTAATTGCTGCTGATTTTAATGCAGATAAAGCAAGCAAAACAAGGATGTCAACTAAGTTTATTGACATAATTCAATAATATGGCTTTAGACTATATTTCACTGACTTCACCAGTGTAATTGAGCAAACAGTAACATGCATAGACAATATTTTAACAAATTATACATTTGAGGACACTGCCAAATTCTCTTTAAACCTAGGTATCTCAGATAACTCTGCTCTGAAAAAAAAAATGAGAGGAGATGCTTCATGAAAAGACAGTTCAGTGAAGAAAACATAAACTTGTTCTGTTATAGATTTATGGGATTCTGGATACGGACTGTAATATATGCAATAAATAGTTCCCAAGTTTTCTATATACACATATATTTTACCATAAAGAATGACACATGAACACTGCGTGAAGTACAAAGGCAGTACAATTAAACATGGCGGCTCGTAAGAGCAGTTAATATTCCAAAGATTGTAATTTGTATGATCGATGTGACCTATCGACACCACACAACCCCCCCCCCCCCCCCCCCCTCCACCCTGCAGTATGGAGTATGGTCTATGAGACCTGAGGAGGGGTTGTGTGGGTGTCAGCGTCAGTGTGAGTGGAGCGAGGTGGCAGGCACTTGACTGGAAGCTCCATCTCTCGAACACATGACGGGTCACACTCTTGTGGAAGGGACAAACTGTGCACTATCTTGACATTGAGTTCCTCAGTGAGGGTCGGGTGTGTTCTGTCAGTGAGCAGTACAAGCACACGATTATCTAGCACCATAACTGACATGTTGTTGATGCAGTCAGGTGGTATGTTGCAGTGCAAAATGAAGGACAGGGCATCCGTGTCTCTAGTACCAGAAATGTCTTCAAAACCTATGAATGGAGATGATGATGACATGTCTGAGGAACCCGGGAACTGTGATGGTGAATCGTTGGATGGTGAAAACCCAACTGTAGGTTGAATGGACTTGTTAGCGGGTTTGTGAAAAGAACATGTGCTCGGGCAGTCCGACTGGGACAGCAGAGGGGTATCGGAGTCAATGAAGGCAGACTTGAGCCTGTGTAGAGAAATGGTTTGCAGACGATCTTTTATCATAATATTGAACGTCGCCTCGCCCCTCTGGAGTACTTCTAAGGGGCCGAGGTAAGGGGGTTGTAAAGGTTGTCTGACAGAGTCATCCCTGCGCATGACGTGTAAGCAAGAGCTGAGTGCAGTCAGCACGTTACTGTCAGGTGGGGAATGGCTGACAGGTGGGTGTAGATGGGTGTTTCTAAAGTCTGGGAAGGATGGGGAATCCCCAGGATCTTGGAGGAGAATCAGTTCCCCAGGTAAAACCGAGTTTTTGCTGAAAACGAATTCGGAAATCGTCCCGTGTAAATCTGTTTTAAATGTAGAACTTAGGCCCAGCAACACCCAAGGAAGTGCCTCGGACCAGAGACAGTCATGGCATCTAAGTGCAGTTTTAAGGGTGCAGTGCCAACATTCCACCAACCCATTGTTTTGCGGGTGGTAGGCTGTTGTATGGATCTTTTTAATACCACAAAGATTACAGAGAATCGTAAAAAGTGCAGATTTGAATTGTCGACCCTGGTCAGTTGTGATGGTGGACAGACAGCTGAACCTAGTCATCCAAGAAGAAATGAATCCTTTGGCCGTAATTTCTGCTGTGATGTTGGATAAGGAGATGGCTTCCACCCAACGAGACATTCAGTCTATTGTGGACAGGATATACCCGTGGCCCACCAACAGAGGCAAGGGACTGATAAGGTTGATATGTACTTGACAGAAACGTCCCTTAGGGATGTCAAACTTGCCAAGTGGTGGAGAGGTGTGATGTCCTACTTTGTTTCGTTGACAGGAAATGCAGCTGCGTGCCCATGTTTGACAGTCCCGTTTCACATCTTTCCACACAAAATGCTCGGTGACAAGGTGAATGGTTGCTTGGACACCGGGATGGGCGAGATTATACAAGGTGTCAAAAACCTGTCGGAGCAGCATGGGTGGGAGCAGAGGCCGCAGAATGCCCGTAGAAAAGTCACACCATGCTTCATCCAAAATGGCAGGGAACTTAGCCTTGGTAAACATGAGTGAAGACTGCGGGTCCATGAGCAGAACCTGAGTGTCCTCATCCAAAGCCTGTAGAGTGTCAAGGTCGGATAAATCGACGATACTTGAAATGGCATTGATCCGCGAGAGGAAATCAGCGGGGATGTTCTCCATGCCTTTGATGTAGCGTACGTCCATAGTAAATTGAGAGACCAGGTTGAAGTGGTGGAAATGTGTGTGGGGGGAGGATCCTCTGGCAGGTTGCAGAAGGCATCTGCCAGAGGTTTGTGATCAGTAAGAATGAGGAAAGGACGGCCCTTGATGTCAGTGTGGAAATGTTTGATGGGCTCATACGCTGCCAGAACCTCTCTATCAAAAGTGGAATATTTCTTCTGTGCTGTAGACAGTTTTTTGGAGAAGAAATGAAGTGGTAAAACTGTGTCACCTTTGCTCTGTTGTAATACTGCCCCAACCATGATGTTGCTGGTGTCCATAGTGATGAACAAATCGCCAGACGGATTAGGGTGGGCGAGTACGACTGTGTTTTAAGAGCCCTGAAAGCCTCTAGCGTGGATTCAGTCCAGCGGACTGGTTTAACGGCCAAAGTTTGTTTGCCAGAGAGTGAGTTTGCAGCGGGGCCTGCACGGCGGTGACAGAAGGTAATTTATAGTACCTAGGAAACGTCTGAGTTCTTTGTACGTAGCTGGGGGTGGCAATGATGTGATAGCTTGCACGCGGGATTTGGGAGGCTGTATTTTGTCTGCGGAGACAGTGTAACCCAGAAATGTCGCAGAAGACTGACGCAATTGGAATTTTTCTTTTTTGACCTCAACACCGTTGGATGCCAAAGTCTGGAGGACCTGAGACAAATGATCTTCGTGGTCATCAGTTGATTCGCTGAAAATGAGTATGTCATCCAGGTATGCAAAGTAGAACTTGAATCGTTGTAAGATTGAGGCAATGAAATGTTGCTACCTTTGGGCCGCATTCTTTAAACTGAATGGTATGAAGTTGTACTGCAACAAATCGAGCAGCGTGATGATCACAGTCTTTGGAATGTCTGCCGGCACTATGGGAATCTGGTGATGAGCATGTTTGTAGTCAATCACACTGAAGATTGTGGTGCCCGATAACATATGAGTGAAACCGTTTATGTTTGGCATGGGGTAATTGTCCGTGACAGTGCGAGCATTTAAACGTCCCTAATCACCACACATTCGAAAAGAACCTTTGTGTTTGGTGACGAGGTGAACTGGTGAAGACGAATTCCTGTCCGATGGCTGTAGAATGCCTGCCTCCAGAAGTTCGTTAATTTTCTGCCGGGCCACGTGCAACTTAATGGGGTTGAGGTGTCTAACCTTGTGTCTAATAGGAGGGCTGACAGTGGTAATTATCTTGTGTGTCGTTCCATCAGTGATGGAAGAGACTGAGAAATGCACACGAGGCTGGGTAATGTCTTGATGTGGAGTTTTGGGACGAGTGGGGTGCGATGAGGCATAGCCATTAGCGTGAGTGGGAAAAGGCAGCACAAAAGTCACATGCGTATTACACAAGTGCGGCGTGCACTTGTTTTCACAGGTTGGCCGCACGTGCAGCATGGAGTGGATTGGGGTGTGCAGCGACTGTCTGTTGCTAACTTGCCTTGGGTAACCGGTGTGAGTTAGAGAGGCACTGGCATCGCATGAGGGACAGCGATAGCCACCGAGTTACTCAGCTGGTGCGTGGGAGAGGGGGAACATTTATCAACAAGCGGGGTGGCTGCGTGTAGTGGGCATGGTTATGCTTCGCGAGTGACTGTTATTAAAGACACTGTTTGAAATACGAGGCACTGCACGTACTGGGTGCTTGGGCAGTGCGGAGGTCACTGAACATGAATCTTCACACACAATGAATGTTTTTGAACTAACCTGTTGAGTGATCAAACTGATGCTTGGCAATGAAGTTTGATCCAGTGAAGGAACTGCGGATTGCAATTTCAACAGCAAGGTGCGTGCCACAGCTAGCTCGTTGTAAGTGTGAGCAATGCATTGTTTCAGCTTGTCGTTCTCCCAGTGGAGGCACACCACTGAGTCGTATTCTGAAAGTAGGTTAGTGACGCAGGTCACAATCTTACCTGCGAGAGCAGAACACTCGCAAACTAAATCCCATGTTGTGGCGGAAATGGAACAAGGAGTATGGGTGCCGGAGCATGGTATCTGAGTGTTATACGGATGGTGTAACACTGAACACTGGACTGTGTTTGGGGAGAGCTTGTAACGGGACAAAAAATCCATACTGAGAATAGGTTTGTCGATGTTGGCGATGTAGAAGGTCCTCGGGAAACGCAGAAAAGGGGACAGGTGCACCATCACTTTCACAGAACTGACAGTTTGTAACGTTGATGTGTTGACAGCTCATAGGAGAGACTTCATCAGTGAAAAGTCAGTAGGAGCCAACGATCGAGGTATGATAGACACGTCAGCACCAGTGTCAATCAGGTTGACAAACTGCAATGAAATGTCTGTCACGTATAAATGACAAGGGGATGAGTGGACAGAGTGCAACATTAGGGGATGCCTGTGAAGTTACCCACAGGACTCGGTGTCACTTAGTCCCTGCGGTTGGCTTTTGGGTGTTGGCAAGGTAACCTGCACTTCTTGGCCTAAGCCCCATAAATCTTGTAGTACCAACAGTACGGATGAGCCGGATGCGGCGGTGGTGGTGACTGTGATAGCGGGGCAGGCTTGTCCTCGTTGATCTGTTCTGGGACATAAACCAGGACGTAAGGAGCGTGGGCAATTCTTGAGTGCTCAGAAAGAGGAGAGAGCAAATGAGTACTGCCTGGCAGCGTAGAAGGCGTGGAAGCGGAACGGGCCCTGCTCTGCCTGCAGATGGCTGGTAAACAGGAGGTGTTGTGTCACACAGCGATGGGGTATGAGCTGGGCGTTTCTGGTGCAGGATCGCATATAGCTGATCCGTGATGCATAGGCAAGAACCAATAGACTCAAAAGAGTGCGGCAGTAGGTGTATCTTTAGGTCGGTAGGTAGCTTGGCAGACTGTACCGCCCACAGAGTGACGTCTGGCATCGTGTGTTCACTCACGAGCAACCTGAGGTGGTGCCAAAGTTGTGACGGAGTGCGGTCCCCGTGGTGCTCCTCATACAGACCCTTGATTATCAGTTCCTGTGGCGAGCAGGACAGTCAGTCCAATATCATTTTCTTGGTGAACTTGTACTTTGGTGGCAGTGGAGGCGAAAGTAGGAGATCAAAAATTAAATCTGAGTAGTCGTGAAGGTGTGTGACCAAACATAGGAACTTGGAGTTGTCATCAGTCACTTGATGCAGCTTGAAGAGGTGCTCCACTAGTGCGAACCATGGAACTGGATTGTCCTCGTATAGGGGAGGTAGCTTGGGTAGGTGGCCTGGAGGTGGAGACGAAGGTGGCTTCGGCATGTCTTCGAAGGACTGTGGTCCCACTGCACAAGAGTTCATACTGGGTACGGCATCATGAGAATGTAAATGTTACTAGCACAAACATTCGGAACAATGGCTGGTTGTAATGTCTCTGAAGATGCCCGAAAACACGACGCAGCAGGCAGGTCGGTACCATTTGAGCAAACGGGTGAGTGGCGCGTAATGAGTGCCCATAAACTGGACCAGAAATTGCAGAAATAGCACTGCCATAGTCCAACTCAGAAATGATGCAGTAGGCCAGCGTGGCAGATGCAGATGGTACTGCGGAAGAAGCGAGCGGTTGTATGGTCGGAATCACGGCCCCCTGTGGGTGGGGGGGGGGGGGTGGCGTTAGGGGGAGGGTGGCCTGGAGCTTAAAGTGGCAACAACGAGAGTTTTCCGCACATACTGGCCATGCACTCTTCGTGGTAGGATGATAAAACACTGGTGAAACCTGTTGGCGGTCGCACTGTCATAGCGCGACGTTGCTGGGTGAAGAGGCTATGTTGAGTGCACTTGTACCCATGTGGTCATGAAATTGGGCCACCGATCTGGTGGCTTGTTGTGGCAAACTGGATGCATAAAAATATCTGTTACTGATTTGTGAGGAAGGCGAGGATGGCGTAGCTTGGTAATAGTTGAATGCATGTGCGTTTTGCACAAATGGTGGCATTGCACGTGGCACTACTGTAACCGACGTCATGACATACAGAAGATCAAAGCACGTGTGTGAATTTTGGTCCCTTCGAACTTCGTATGAGTGATCGATCATAACATTATTTAGTATATTATCCACTTCATTTTTCACTTGTTGTTGTTCGTAATCCAGTGAAACAAAGCCTGAGTCCATTGTCTGAGGTAACTGCGTAACACTCGGTCATTGTGGAGTCGCTAAAGTAGAGGCTATCCTCATTGAAGATCATAGATCATTGTCCATTAGCTGCGAAATAACTGATGGCAGAAGGTTGTGTTGGCCTGGTCATAAGAGCTGGGCCTCCAAATCTTTGTAAAGAATGTTTGGTGATGTAGCCATGGCATCAGACGTGAAACCTGTTGATTCTATATGACAGGCGCAGAAGTCATGGAAGACATAGAACTTTCTTTGTCCTGGGTGACCAATATGGGATTCTGGATACGGATCATAATATACGTAATAAACAGTTCCCAAGTTTTCTACATACACATATATTTTACCATATAGACTATATCTAAAAAGAAAGATGATGAAACTTACCAAACAAAAGCGCTGGCAGGTCGATAGACACACAAACAAACACAAACATACACACAAAATTCAAGCTTTCGCAACAAACTGTTGCCTCATCAGGAAAGAGGGAAGGAGAGGGGAAGACGAAAGGAAGTGGGTTTTAAAGGAGAGGGTAAGGAGTCATTCCAATCCCGGGAGCGGAAAGACTTACCTTAGGGGGAAAAAAGGACAGGTATACACTCGCACACACGCACATATCCATCCACACATACAGACACAAGCAGACACACATGATCACTGCATGAAGTACAAAGGCAGACTGAATTAAACATGGCGGCTCATCAGAGCAGTTAATAGTCATAAGATTGTAATTTGTGTGGTCGATTTGACCTATCGACACCACAGATTAAATGAGGTAGACTGGTCATTACAACAAGAAAAATCATGTTCCTAAAATTTTGATAAGTTTTTAAACAGCTTTTTACATGTCTTCAATGAAACATTTCCACCCATAGCCTGTCCAAGAAGGGCAAAAAATAAACTAAAGTGGATTATCACTGGCATAAAACTGTCTAGTAATAGAAAGAGAGAGCTACATGCTGAGCTGTAATCAAATAAGAGTCCTGAGTTCATAAACTATGTTAAAGTGTATAAAAAACTATTTACGAAGGTTGCAAAAGCAATAAAGGAAATGTCAAACACTAAATTCATTAAAAAACACACGAATATATCCAAGGGAGCATGTACAGTAGTCAAATTTGAACTTGGAATCAAACCTAGCAACCAGGAAATCTCTAAAATAAAGGTACAAGGCAAAATAATTGTACATCCTGCTCAGATATCAGAAAATTTTAATAAATTCTTCATAAATGCAGCAAAATCTGATGTTGATGTAGACTATTATCAATATAATGTACATTTGTTTGGCTCAAGTCAGAGCAAGAAAGAGAGCCTACTTAAATGTAACAAAGTAGCAATAAAACATGTAGAAAAAACTATAGTAAACCTAAAACATAAAAATTCTGTGGGATGGGATGAAATACCTGCCAAAGTCATTAAAGCAGCTACAAATACAATAGCACACCCACTACACTAAATAATTAATCAATCGCTTGAAGGAGGATACTTTCCAGAATTTCTAAAATATGCAGACATCAAACCAGTATTTAAAAAAGGCTCCAAAGATGATTTGGGAAATTACCGTCCAATTTCCCTTCTTCCTGTGTTTTCTAAGATATTTGAAATGATTGTTCCAATTCAAATTCAAAATTTTGTTACAAATACAATGTAATCTCAAAAAATCAATTTGGATTCCAGAAAGACAAAAGTAGAATTCATGGAATCAATGAATTTGTAACTTAAATGAGTTCCACTTTGGACAAGTCACAAAAAGCTGCGGGTATCTTCTGTGACGTGTCCAAAGCATTCAACTGTGTGAATCACTCCGTACCGTTATATAAAATGAAAAACATGGAATTATGGGTAGCGCCTTACAGTGGTGTAAGTCATATCTAATGGAGAGAAAGCAAAGGGTTGTCATAACATCAAGCGAAGGGAAATACTCCTAGAACTTGAGAACCATCTCACAGGGAGTACACAAGGCTCAATTCTGAGCCCAATCTGCTTTCTTTTTTATGTAAATGACCTGCCCATAAATATAAATTATCATTCAGTTTTATCTGCTGATGACACATCAGTACTGGTAGAAAACAAAAACACAGAAGAAATTCCAAACCTAGATGTTTGGTTCCATCTAAATGGCCTAAAGCTAAATATTTCAGAAACACAGCTGATGCAATTTAAGACAAAACAGTCTCGAATAAATGATATTCACATTACACACAGAAGCCAGGAGCTAAATGAGGCAGAGCATGTTAAATTCTTAGGAATGCAATTGGACAGAAACCTATCATGGTCCTCACACATAGATTATCTTAAAAGTGACAATCTTAGCCAATGTCACTAGTATAGACACAAAAAAGTAGTATAACATAATTACTTTGAGTCAGTAGTGAGATACGGTATTGTCTTCTAGGGAATGCTAGCAACATGACAAAAATATTAACTTTGGAGAAAAAAGTTATCAGAAAGATATGCAGTGCAAAGCCAAGAGAATCTTGTTGGCCATTATTAAGAGATCTTAAGATACTAAGTGTTCCCTTGTTGTATCCGTCTGAAATAATTCTTTTCACAAGTAATAATCCTAAACTCGTTTTGTCAAATAATTTCCAGATACTTACAAAACTAGAAACAAATAAAGCTTCATGCTGCCCACACACAGGCTTAATCTTTTTGCACAGACTCCACAATACATGGGAATGAAAGTACGTAATATACTGAAAGACACAAATTTTAGAAAGTCTTCGTACATCCATAGTTGAAATGGAGGACTGTGGGTAAATGGTGTAAATGGTGTAAATTTATATTAAAAATGAGGAAATTCCTCCAGCTGTATTTAAGGTGTCAATTTTATTTTGGCAACTAGTTTCAACGTTGTAACAATGTCATCTTCAGGCCCATGCACTTGTTTATGTCAACTGTGTGTGGCTGATACTGGAAGTCAGTGGTGAGATATGGACGTGCTCCATGTGGAAGGTGGGTAACCGGTTACTACCCACCTTCCATACGGAGCATGTTCATATCTCACCACTGGCTCCTAGTATCAGCCGCATGCAATTGATGTCAACAAGTGTAGGGCCTGAAGATGACGTTGTTACAACGTTGAAACTAGTTGCCAAAATAA
Organism: Schistocerca serialis cubense; assembly: GCF_023864345.2. NCBI lineage: Eukaryota > Metazoa > Arthropoda > Insecta > Orthoptera > Acrididae > Schistocerca > Schistocerca serialis. Next base: position 1,127,591,619 of record NC_064639.1, on the reverse strand, counting down.
AATTGACACCTTAAATACAGCTGGAGGAATTTCTTCATTTTTAATATAAATTTTAGAAAGGTCCAAACTGAGGCAATAAAAAGAAACTTGTGTAGCACCCTGGTGCAGAAATGTTATTACTCAGTTGATGAATTTTTTAATTATCTGACCATCTCAGCAGGATAAAAACTATAATAATAAATAATATTCAGATTTTATTGTGATTATACAAAAAATATTGTATTCCATGTATAATTTATCATAGTTATAAGCTCATGCCTACCCCCATGAACCATGGACCTTGCCGTTGGTGGAGAGGCTTGCGTGCCTCAGCGATACAGGTGGCCGTACCGTAGGTGCAACCACAACGGAGGGGTATCTGTTGAGAGGCCAGACAAACGTGTGGTTCCTGAAGAGGGGCAACAGCCTTTTCAGTAGATGCAGGGGTAACAGTCTGGATGATTGACTGATCTGGCCTTGCAACACTTGTAATGCCGGAAATGCATATAATCCTATTTCCATCTATTTTAGTATAAATTTTTTCCTTATTTTCTTACCTGAAGATATGACATTTGTGTCTTTACATATTGTAATTGTTTTACTATTTGTATAATATATTTATGCATTTATGTCAATGTATAATTGGTTTGTTTTGTAAATACTATTTGTATTTTTATGCTGGGTCTTGCCTAGGGAAAACTGTGCTATCGAACGAATACATCGGTAGGTCGTGTGGAGAACCAAAGTGTTTAGGATCTTTGGCAGTGTTAACTCTGCCGCGTGGAGTGCGGGCAGAGCAGAGAGAGTCTGGCTGGGGTATGGCGGTGGAGCAGGTGTGTTGTGTGATGCTCCCATGAGTTGCCTCGCTTTCGGGGTTTGGCAGCATGTAATTGCGCTCGACTTGCTATGATAGTTTCAGACACGGTTTCGTGGATGGGAAGCATTAGCTGGCACACATCAAGAGCCCGTTTCAGCTGGAGACCGTGTCGAGAAGAAGGCGCGCCAACATCCAGCTTCTGCAACAGCGACGGCTGACAATGAGTGACTGTCGCCACCTCCTCGATCGACGACTTCAAACCTTCAATCAACCAACAAGGAAGACTGGTAGCCCGTAAAGTTTTAGAACTGTATGGCAGACCTCAGCTTTTCAAACTGTTAAATTTTTCTCACTAAATTACAGCAACGTAGCATGAACCTTTGTTGCTCATTGTCCCAACTGCATTACCAAGCAGGGTCCCTTCCTTTTCCGAAATGAACCCGAGTGTCGTTCAAATTCAAATGCCAGCATTAAAGTAATATCATTCAATTTCACTGCTTTAATTTCAAAGTTCAGTTAAGGTATTCATAGCTGGCTACAATATTTAGATTACACAAGCACAAATTATGAGTGCGAGTTTTGTTACCGTATTTTAGCTTACCTGTGACTGCAGCTCAGCTTGGTACGTACTAAATTTTACTATTGTTAATTGTTCAGAATCATTTAATTCAAGTTCAAAGTTAAATCTCTTATTTCTAAATTGCGTAGATTCAAGCAGCTTTTTAAATGATTGTTGAGGTAGCCCAAGACTAACCGTATTTTACTGAATTTCGATGTGCTTCAGAAACAAAGCTCACTATTAGTTTCAGTCACTAAATTAACTTTCAATTTTTCCAGTTTTATTAATTCTTTTGCTAAATTAAGTCAGAGTGTAGCGAAATTTATTACTTCTGACAAACTTTCAGTTTTCACACTACATGTGTCAACCTTCAGTTGCCACGCTTCTAGTGCTAATTGTATGTGCAATAACCTTTCTTTTTCAGTTACTATAGTAATTGTCCATAGGACTGGTGACTGTAATTTCCCTCAAATCTCAAATATCTAATTACCGCTAGTTAATTGTTAATGTAACGGCTGCACATTTACTTTCTTTATTAACTTTACCCTTTTTCAAAATTAATTTCCACCAGTTTCATTTGCATTTTTCCTTTCATTTAGATGTAACCCTTTCCTCCCTCTTTACTGACAGATTAACTTTGGTGACGATTGCTTTTCCCAAATTTCCATTAGGTACACGCAGTTTAATTTTTCACTGTCATTAAGGTCAATAAGTGAGGAAGAGGTTACACACTAACCAAAACGGCCTTGCTGTGCTGGTACTGCGAACGGCTGAAAGCCAGGGAAAACATCAGCCGTAATTTTTCCCGAGGGCATGCAGCTTTACTGTGTGGTTAAATGATGATGGCGTCCTCTTGGGTAAAATATTTCAAAGGTAAAATAGTCCCCCATTTGGATCTCTTGGTGGGGACTACTCAAGAGGACGTCATTATCAGGAGAAAGAAAACTGGTGTTCTATGGATCGGAGCGTGGAATGTCAGATCCCTTAATCGGGCAGGTAAGTTAGAAAATTTCAAAAGGGAAATGGATAGGTTGAAGCTAGATATAGTGGGAATTAGTGAAGTTCGGTGGCAGGAGGAACAAGAGTTTTGGTCAGGTGAATACAGGGTTATAAAAACAAAATCAAATAGGGGTAATGCAGGAGTAGGTTTAATAATGAATAAGAAAATAGGAGTGCAGGTAAGCTACTACCAACAGTATAATGAATGCATTATTGTGGCCAAGATAGACACGAAGCCCATGCCTACTACAGTAGTACAAGTTTATATGCCTACTAGCTCTGCAGATGATGAAGAAATTGATGAAATGTATGATGAGATAAAAGAAATTATTCAGGTAGTGAAGGGAGACGAAAATTTAATAGTCATGGGTGACTGGAATTCGAGAGTAGGAAAAGGGAGAGAAGGAAACATAGTGGGTGAATATGGATTGGCGGAGAGAAATGAAAGAGGAAGCCGTCTGGTAGAATTTTGCACAGAGCATAACTTAATCATAGCTAACACTTGGTTCAAGAATCATAATAGAAGGTTGTATACATGGAAGAATCCTGGAGATACTAGAAGGTATCAGATAGATTATGTAATGGTAAGACAGAGATTTAGGAACCGGGTTTTAAATTGTAAGACATTTCCAGGGGCCGATGTGGACTCTGACCACAATCTATTGGTTATGAACTGTAGATTAAAACTGAAGAAACTGCACAAAGGTGGGAGTTTAAGGAGGTGGGACCTGGATAAACTGAAAGAACCAGAGGTTGTAGAGAGTTTCAGGGAGAGCATAAGGGAACAATTGACAGGAATGGGGGAAAGAAATACAGTAGAAGAACAATGGGTAGCTCTGAGGGATGAAGTAGTGAAGGCAGCAGAGGATCAAGTAGGTAAAAAGACGAGGGCTAGTAAAATCCTTGGGTAACAGAAGAAATATTGAACTTAATTGATGAAAGGAGAAAATATAAAAACACAGTAAATGAAGCAGGCAAAAGGGAATACAAACGTCTCAAAAATGAGATCGGCAGGAAGTGCAAAATGGCTAAGCAGGGATGGCTAGAGGACAAATGTAAGGATGTAGAGGCTTATCTCACTAGGGGTAAGATAGATATTGCCTACAGGAAAATTAAAGAGACCTTTGGAGAAAAGAGAGCCACTTGTATGAATATCAAGAGCTCAGATGGAAACCCAGTTCTAAGCAAAGAAGGGAAAGCAGAAAGGTGGAAGGAGTATATAGAGGGTCTCTACAAGGGCGATGTACTTGAGGACAATATTATGGAAATGAAAGAGGATATAGATGAAGATGAAATGGGAGATACGATACTGCGTGAAGAGTTTGACAGAGCACTGAAAGACCTGAGTCGAAACAAGGCCCCGGGAGTAGATAACATTCCATAGGAACTACTGACGGCCTCGGGAGAGCCAGTCATGACAAAACTCTACCATCTGGTGAGCAAGATGTATGAGACAGGTGAAATACCCTCAGACTCCAAGAAGAATATAATAATTCCAATCCCAAAGAAAGTAGGTGTTGACAGATGTGAAAATTACTGAAATATCAGTTTAATATGTCAGAGCTGCAAAATACTAATGCGAATTCTTTACAGACGAATGGAAAAACTGGTAGAAGCTGACCTCGGGGAAGATCAGTTTGGATTCCGCAGAAATGTTGGAACACTTGAGGCAATACTGACCCTACGACTTATCTTAGGAAATAGATTAAGGAAAGGCAAACCTATATATGTAGCATTTGTAAACTTAGAGAAAGCTTTTGACAATGTTGACTGGAATACTCTCTTTCAAATTCTAAAGGTGGCAGGGGTAAAATACAGGGAGCGAAAGGCTATTTACAATTTGTACAGAAACCAGATGGCAGTTATAAGAGTCGAGGGGCATGAAAAGGAAGCAGTGGTTGTGAAGGGAGCGAGACAGGGTTGTAGCCTGTCCCCAATGTTATTCAATCTGTATATTGAGTAAGCAATAAAGGAAACAAAAGAAAAGTTCAGAGTAGGTATTAAAATCCATGGAGAAGAAATAAAAGCTTTGAGGTTCGCCGATGACATTGTAATTCTGTCAGAGACAGCAAAGGACCTGGAAGAGCAGATGAATGGAATGGACAGTGTCTTGAAAGGAGGATATAAGATGAACATCAACAAAAGCAAAACGAGGATAATGGAATGTAGTTGAATTAAATCGGGTGATGCTGAGGGAATTAGATTAGGAAATGAGACACTTAATTAGTAAAGGAGTTTTGCTATTTGGGGAGCAAAATAACTGATGATTGTCAAAGTAGAGAGGATATAAAATGTAGACTGGCAATGGCAAGGAAAGCGTTCCTGAAGAAGAGAAATCTGTTAACATCGAGTATAGATTTAAGTGTCAGGAAGTCATTTCTGAAAGTATTTGTATGGAGTGTAGCCATGTATGGAAGTGAAACATGGACGATAAATAGTTTGGACAAGAAGAGAATAGAAGCTTTCGAAATGTGGTGCTGCAGAAGAATGCTGAAGATTAGATGAGTAAATCACATAACTAATGATGAAGTATTGAATAGAATTGGGGAGAAGAGGAGTTTGTGGCACAACTTGACAAGAAGAAGGGACCGGTTGGTAGGACATGTTCTGAGGCATCAAGGGATCACAAATTGAGCATTGGAGGGCAGTGTGGAGGGTAAAAATCGTAGAGGGAGACCAAGAGATGAATACACTCAGCAGATTCAGAAGGATGTAGGTTGCAGTAAGTACTGGGAGATGAAGAAGCTTGCACAGGATAGAGTAGCATGGAGAGCTGCATCAAACCAGTCTCAGGACTGAAGACAACAACAACAACATAAGCTCATGAACCTCCTGTACATAAAATCAATGATTTAACTTGTGCGTTATGAGACAATAAAATTCTGATTCTGAAGTATTCACTAAAGAACAGGTTCTGTCATTCTGTAATGTTGTCACAATTACACTTAGCCTTATTTAAGAGATATACATGCACTTGAGGTTTTGCTTATTCTAAAGCCTAATGAAGTCCTAGAACTTGTATTTGTTAACACAAAAACCTGATATGTAATGCTTTACATTCGAGGTACTTATTCTCAACAGTTAAGAAGTACCGTACAGAAAAATGTGAATGAGTCATTTCTCTGGATACACATAGCAACAAAGAAAAACAAAGAATATACAATATTAGGGGTCACACAACCACCGAACAACATGCACTTTACAATCTGACTTGGTACACTTTGCATCACTAAAGTATCCCCCCCCCCCCCCCCCCCCCCCAGTGTTAGTGATATCATCAGTTTAATCGCACGTGGTATCCATGGTATCCGGACCACATAACAACTTTCTTGGTTTCATCTGTTGAAGTGTCACCAGCATCATTGCTCAATGCTAGTTCTGGTGCACCTGTACTAGGAGTGGAGGGGGGAGCATAGTTGGTGTGTCTGTGGTAAATTGTCTGGGTGCTATGCCCCAGTTGGCATAGGTGGTGTAGCAAACAGGGTTTAATCTATTGACTGAAATTGTTATCAGAATTCTTTCAATATCTAACTTAAACTGCTTTTCACCTCTGCTGACCACACTGTAAGGTTCATTATAAGGTGGCTGTGAAGGTTTACACATGGCATCATGTTGAACAAGAGCTTATTTGCATTTTGACAACTCACTGAAAACAAATGGCATGAGACTGCTGTGTCCTCATTGCTTCCAGATGCAGTTGCCGTATCTGCAGATGCAGCTTAGTTACAGAATCTGGTGCTTCAATAATGTCACTTGGAGTGCTGCTCAAGAATTCAACCAGTAGGCGAATTGGTTGTCCGTATATCAGCTCAGCTACTGTGGCTCCTAAATCCTGGGTAGGTTTCTGTCTCATGCTGCAAATTGTGACAATATAAGGACGCCTTAACCTCTTGATGAAATCTTTCTGTCAGTCCATTTGCCACTGGGTGGTACACTGTGGTTCTAATCCTCTTTGTGCCCCACAATGCAGCAAGAGCCTTGAACAGGTATGAGTCAAGTTGTCAGCCCTGATCCGTAGTAATTTGTAAAGGCATGCCAAAACAATTGAGCCTGCCATAAAAAAAGGTGTTAACTACTGTCTCCATGGCAATATCTGCCATGGGGAAAACCTATGGCCAGTGTGTAAATCTGACACCTGCAGTAAGATAATAGGTAAACCCCTAAGATGGTGGTAGAGGTCCTATTATATCCAGATGCACATGTTCAAAATGTTGATTATACAGTAGAAATGTACCGAGTAGTGTACAGACATGCCAAGTAATTTTATTGCAGACATGTGATGCACTGAAGGCACATAGGTCTTGCAGTCTGTGGCTAATCTCGGCCACACAAAAGCTTCTTTAACCAATCTGGTAGTGCCACAGACCCTTGGATGTGACAGTTGATGTAATGAAGTAACAGCTTCTTGGCGGAAACCATTTGTCACAAAAGGGCATATGCTTGGCACTGACAAGTCACAGTGTATCCATATGTTTGTGTCAAAAGGAGAAGAGCAGGAAAGGGCAAAGATGGGCAGGTGCAGTGGCAGAAGGCAAACCTCAATGAGGGCAAGGAGATGAGAATGGGGAGGAGGTAATAGGACAGAGAGGACAGAAACTGTTGGGCGGAGGGTGTGGGGACAGTAGGTTACAGTAGATTGAGGGCAGGATAATATCTGGAGCGGAGAATGTGTTGTAGCAGTAATTCCCGTATGCTCAGTTCAGAAAAACTGGAGGTGGAGGGAAGGCTCCAGATGGCTTGGTTGAGAAGCAGCCATTGAACTCAAGCATGCTATGTTCAGCTGTATGTCATGCCACAACATGGTCTACTTTGCTCTTGGCCACAGTTTGGTAGTGGCCGTCCGTCCTGGTGGACGGCTGGTTGGTAGTCATACCAATAAAAACAGCTGTGCAATGGTTGCAGCAAAGCTGGTATGTGGCACAGCTGCTTTTGCAGACGGCCCAGCCTCTGAGGGGATAGAATAACCCTGTGACAGGTCTGGAATAGGAAGTACTGGGTGGGTGGATTGGGCAAATCTTGCACCTGGGTCATCTACAGAGATATGATCCCTGTGGCAAGGGACTGGAGTTGGAAATGACTTAGGGATGGACTAGCATGCTCTGGTGCTTGGCTGGGTGATGAAGCACCACTTTTGGAGGCGTGTCAAAGACATTGGGTAGGGTGTCCCTCATTTCAGTGCATGATGATAGATAATCAGATCCATGACAAAGGTGTGATTTAGTTGTTCCAGACTGTGGCATCTACAAAGCAGTATAAGTTAAGTGTTTATTTTTTCCGGTCTTTCCCTCATAGTATATTTCTAAAATTTCTCATGTGTTTCCAGCAAAGAGGTGTAAGCCCTCATTCTGTAAGTGTAAATTCGGGCAGTCTGTAGTGCAGTTTTCATTCCTTCTCAAAAGCCAGCTACATAGCTCATTGAGGTATCACAGTTTTTGGTGACACATCAGGAGGGTAGCAAGCTGTATATCTAGGATTCCGTCTGCTTTTATAGTTTACTTCTTCAGTTAGCCTTGCTAGGATGGGGAGGATGTATCCATGCTGTGTGCAAATGCAAGAGGAGCTGACCACAGTTCACAAACAGATGAATGCGCTTTTGGCTACCATCAATCACCTTCAGGCTAATGCCTCAGGGGGTAGTGGTGGCAGAGAATCTGGCATGTCATATGGGACACCTCAGGTGTCGCTTGTTTCACCAATGGGCCCTCCTACCGACGCACCTCCTAGCATACCAAAATGTGGGATCTGCTCTCACAACCTGGTGAGTAATGTGTTGTAAGGCATTTACATTACTCAAGGCAGAGGGCCAATGTGGAGACTTGTCATCTGGCCTCACCCATTCACCCTGTGAGTGGACAGCTAACTGCTCCTTCAACAGTGTCTGAGCAGGCACGTGGGGACAGGGGTTTAATGGTTATTGGGAGCTCCAATGTGAAGCGCATTATGGAGCCCCTTAAGCAGATGTACACTTGGTATGTTTGTTGGGGAGCCTCATTTGTGATGTGGAGGTGGCCTTGCCTGTGGTTATCGAGCATGCAGGGCAGCAGTGTTCTGCAAGTTTTGGCTCACGTCAGCACCAACAATGCCTGTTGCATGGGTCCTGAGGCCTTCCTCAGTTCATACAGGCAGCTGGTGGAAGTGATGAATGCTGCTGGCCTCATGCATGGGGTGCAAGCAGAGCTCACAATTTGCAGCATTGTTCCCATAGTTGACAGTATCCTTTAGTTTGGAGTCGAGTAGACAGTCTCAAACGAAAGAACTGTGACAGTTTAGGCTTCAAATTTCTAGATGTGCATTGGGGATTTGTTGGACTCCCCTTGATGTGTCAGGGGTGCACTATACAAATAGCTACTCAGGTAACAGCACTTGTGGAGAGCACATGAGAATATTTTGGTTGGTGGTAGTTTGAGGTATTCTGATGAACGCTTGCCCATTGACAGACAGCAAGGGAAGCCAGGCCGCATTCAGAGTAAAGACTCCCTGACTGTCAATATTTTATAATAAGTAAATTGTCGAAATATTCGTAAGTTCCTGAATTTATTGCCCTCCAGGAAAGTTCTAAGGCTCAAATTACTCTCGGGATCAAGTGCTAGCTGAAACATGAAGTGGAAACTTTTGTAAGCAAGTCAAGGAATATATGCAAGAAGGCAGATTAGACATCATAGGAGGGGTAGTGTTGATTGCAGTTGACAAAAATATTGTCTCTATTGAGGTCAAAGTTTTATCTGGGCATGTGTAACAGGTCTTCATGAAACTAAGTTAATTGTTTAATGTTTTTACCAGCCACCTGATTCTGCTGTGACAGTTCTAGAGTCCTTCAAAGAATGTGTGTAGTCAGTAGCCCATAAATACCCACATCAGGCTAGCTTGAGGTGACTTTTACCTAGGAGTATAGGCTGTGATGTCTATGGATTCATTGTGGAGATTTTTCAAAGAGTACTCTATGGCATAGGCCCCATACCTAGCTTGTGTTTATTGTGAATCGCTCCCCCAGCACAAATTCCCAAGCAACTCAAAAAAGGTGCAGGTGACTCCAGTATCTAAGAAGGGTAAAGAACAGACCCACAAAATTGCCGACCTGTATCCCTAACTTTGGTTTGCTGCAGAATTTTTGAACATGTCCTCAGTTTGAATATAATAAACTTTCTTGAGATTGAAAAGCTTATGTCCATGAATTAGCATAGTTTTAGAAAGAATCACTTGTGTGATGCTCAGCTTGCCATTTTCTCATGATATATTGCGAACTACAGATGAAGGGCAACAGGCAGATTCCATATTTCTACATTTCTGGAAAGCATTTGACAAAGTGGCACATTGCAGGCTGTTAAAGAAGGTACAAGCATATGGAATAGGTTCACAGATATGTGAGTGGCTCAAGGACACTGTATGATGTCCTCAATGGCAAGTGTTCATCAGAGACAGGGGCATCATCAGGGCTGCCCCAGGGAAGTGCGACAAGACTGCTATTACTCTTTATACACATAAATGATTTAGTGGACAGGCTGGGCAGCAAACTGCAGTTATTTGCTGATGATGCTGTAGTGTACAGTAAGATGTCACAGTTGAGTGACTGTAGGAGGATATGAGGTGACTTAAACAAAATTTATAGTTGGCAGCTAGTCCTAAATGTGGAAAAATGTAAGTTAATATGGATGAGTATGAAAAGCAAACCTGCAATGTTTGGATACAGCATTAGTAGTGTCCTACTTGATACAGTCACATTGTTTACATGTCTGGGCATAATGTTGTTAAGTGATATGAAGTGGCATGAACGTGTGAGAATTGTGGCAGGAAAGGCAAATGATTGACTTCAGTTTATATAGAGAATTCTAGGAAAGTGTGGTTCATCTGTTAAGGATGATCTGTCCTAGCATATAGGGCGCTAGTGTGACCTGTTCTTGAGTACTTCTCAAGTTTTTGGGATCCATATCATGTTGGATTAAAGGAAGACATCAAAACAGTTTGGAAGCAGGCTGGTAGATTTGTTACTGGTAGATTCAGACAACATGCAAGCATTACAGAGATGTTTCAGGAACTCAAATGGCAAGCCTTGGAGAGGAGGTGACGTTCTTTTTGGTGAACACTGTTGAAAAATCTTAGAGAACCAGCATTTAAAGCTGAGAGTCTGTTGCCCCCAACATACATTGCCTGTAAGGACCAATCTCCACCATGTGCTATAAGGTGGATTGCGGAGTATCAATGTAGATGTAGATGCAGTTGTAGTTGTAGACTGAGTGAAGAAGGAGGGATTCCTTTGTAGCTGGTTCCTGGGGATGGTGAGAGGGTTGTGGCTATGTAGGGAAATGGAACAGGAGATCTGTTTGTGGACTACTTCTGGGGGATGGTGCCTGTCTGTGAAGGCCTCTGTGAGACCATCAGCATACTGGACAAGGGAGTTATTGCCATTGCAGCTGTGCTGTCTCTGGGTTGGTTGGTTGGTTTTTTTGGGGAAGGAGACCAGACAGCGAGGTCATCGGCCTCATTGGATTAGGGAAGGATGGGAAAGGAAGTCGGCCGTGCCCTTTCAGAGGAGCCATCCCGACATTTACCTGGAGTGATTTAGGGAAATCACACTGTCCCTGGGTATCCAGGCTGTATGGGAGGGATGTTTTGGTGTGGAAGGGATGACAGCTGTTGAAATGCAGATCCTGTTGGTTGTTGGTAGGTTTAATGTGGACAGAGGTGTGGATGATGTCATCACAGAGGAGGAGGTCAGTGCACAGGAAGGGGGGGGGGGGGGGGGGGTGAGAAGGATCAGATGAAGCAGATGGGAGACAAGGTGTTGAGGTTGTGGTTGTGAAGGAATGAGGATAGGGTGTCTTGGCCCTCAGTCCAGATCATGAAGATATCATCAATGAATCTGAACCAGGTAGATTTCCTCTAGATGAACCATAAATAGGTTGGCATAGGGAAGTGTCATGCAGGTGCCCGTTGTTGTGCCGCAGGTCTGTTTGTATACCTTCCCTTCAAAGGAGAAGTAGTTGTGTGTTAGGATAAAGTTAATAAGATGTATGAGGAATGAACTTGAAGGATGCTGGGAAAGTTAGTGTTCAATAATGGCAAGACCATGGGCATGAGAGATGTTGGTGTATAGGAAAATGACATTAGCAGTGATGAGTAGGGATCCAGGAGGTAAAGGGTTGGGGATGGTGGAGAGTTGGTGATGGAAGTGGTTGGTATCTTTGACATGGGAGGCTACCTTATGGGCACCTGATTGGAGGTGTTGGTCAATGAGGGCTGAAATTCTTTCAGTGTGGGCACACAACCAGCCACAATGGGGCATTCAGGATTGTTGGATTTGTGGATTTTGGGAAGCGTGTAGAAGTTAGGTGTGTGAGATGGACATATTGTGTTGTCAGTAGAGAAGCATTAACAGCAGGAGGATTGGTCAGGAGAGCTCAGTGACTTCAAATGTAGTCATTGGATGTCACCTGAGTAACAAGTCCATCAGGGACAGTGCAACCCTTCTAAAGCTGCCCACGTTGACTGTTGGTGGTGTGACTGAGAAGCGTAAATTTAAAGGAATAACAACAGCTAAACCAAGACTAGGCAGACCTCTTGTACTGATAGACAAGGACCTACAGAGCATTGCAGAAGGTAACAGCAAAAAATTGCATGAAAGCAGCAGAAGGAACTACCTGTGAGTTCCGAAGTGCTACCAGCAGTCTAGCCACAGAGGTTGGACAAAAATATGGAAAACACAATACATTTCCATGCCTAATACACTGTAGGAAAACCATTGACATTCAAAACAGCTTCCAGTCACTCAGAATGGATAAATACAAGTCCTGTGTGGTTTTCAAGGGAATCTTATATCAATGTTCACCACAAGTCAGTGGCATGTTGAGGTAATGAAGATAGTTGTGGATAGCGATCATGCACCCTCCTCTCCAAAGTAGGCCACAAAGGCTCAATAAAATTGAGTTCTGGTGACTCTCGTGGCCAGGGGAAATGTGACAATTCACCCTTGATCTCACAAAACCAGTCCTGGATGATGCGAGGTAAGTGAACAGGGGGCCTGTCATCTTGGAACAAAGCATCAACAATGAGGAACAAACATGTACCACAGGATGGACCTGATCAGCCAAAATGGTCACTTAATCCTTGGTAGTAGTGTAACCTTCCAGAGTAACCATGAAGCATCACCATGCTGCTGCCCAAAAATTACTGAACTCCCCACCTCACCCCGTTTACTCTTAGGACATAAACTTGACCAGAAACTGGAAACAGATTCAGACAAGACTTGTCCAACCAAACGGCTGTCTTCCCCTGCTCCACAGTCCAAGTTTCATGCTTCAGCACCATGTTTTCTTCCTGTTACAGGTGTTTGCATCACTGATGAGTGGTTTTGGAATTCCAGCTCACCCTGCATATGGAGCTCCCTTTAAGCAGACACAGTAACATGTTTTTGTGCTGATGTGGTTCACAAGTGTGACATTCAATTCTTTTGCAGCTCCCATCATCTTATTATTCATCACAGTCACCCTTAATGACTGTCCATCATGATCACTCAACACACACTTTCATGCACGTTGTGACTTAGGGGTGATGTTTCTCTGCTTTATTAATGTGGAAACAGAAAGCAGATCTTAGGACGTACTTAATAATTCATTGTTTAATGCAGAAAAGAGCCTATACAGTACTAATGTATTGCAGTTCATTAGTTATTCACTACTCTACAAGGACATTACTTTTAACACCTCCATTAAGTGATGCAAAACCAAGAAAAGAGGTCCAATGCAGCCGGCACTGCTGTTGTGGTCCTAAAACTGCACTGCTCTGTGCAACAACGAATAAGTTATGCTCAGTGTCGGTACAGTACATCAAAGGAAACGGTTCAATCATCAGCACTCTCTTTGCTGGCTTTCTCGTTTTCCGCATTATTGACGCACGTCAGTGCATACAGGAACATTGATGCACTTCTACCAACATTCTACTGCAATGTACACAGTGAAAGAGGTGGGTATTGTTCCATTAAATAATAGTTTTACCTTGCAAGGTCATTATTTTCTGCCAGTTCCAGTTGACTAGTAGCACTTTAAGCAGACACAGTAACATGATGTCAAACAAATGGTATGTGTCGTTAACGCTTAATGAAAAGATTAATGTAATTGAGGCGAGTGAGGAACACAAACTCTCTGTGTGCTAAATTATGTTGCATTTCAGATGAGGTAAAACACAAATTTATAAGACTTTAAGAAAAGGGAATAAGATTCAGGATGAAAGGGAACGGGCAGATGAAAAGAAAGGTGAAGAAGACTGGAAATGAAGAAATTAATGAAATAGTGAGGGCATTGTTCGTAAGTGCGCGGGAAAAAAATGTAACCTTTATCGGGACCCATGTTGCAAAGTAAGGCTCTGAAAGTGGCTAAAAAGCTAGGAATTACAGAATTTAAGGCATCCACTGGATGGATGGACAGTTTCAAAGCTAGGCACAACATCGTGTGGAATGAAGTGTGTGGGGACGCTAGGGATGTGCAGGAAAGTGTAGCAACAGAATTGAAGACAATACTGTCAAAATTAACTGTGAATTATGACCCACAAGGCGTGTTCAGTGCCAATGAAACAAGACAATTTTATTGTGCACTGCCTTCAAAATCGCTAGCAATTCAAGGTGAAAAGTGCACCGGCAGAAAAATGTCCAAGGAAAGTCTCACTGTACTGATGTGTGGAAACATGTTAGGTGACATGGAGAAGCCACTGGTGATTGGAAAGGTGGCAAAACTGCATTGTTTCAAAAACATAGACGTCAGTAAGCTTCCAGGCACATGGAGAAGTAATAAAAGGGGTGGATGGTGAGTGGTCTGATGGAAGAATGGCTGGGCTTTTTCAATGCTAAAATGAAAAAAGGAAATCGCCAATTTCTCCTTTTCCTAGACAATGCAACCTGCCACCTGAAAGTAACGTTATCAAACATGGAATTGGCTTGGTTCCCTCCAGTTTCAACCAGCCTCACACAACCTATGGACCAGGGGGTTATTTACACATTCAGTGTCATTATAGGCAATTACTGATGCAATCTCTTATTCTTAGTGTTGAAGAAGCTGAAAGTCCATTTGCTCTTGCATGATCAGTTTCTGTCCTGGCTGCAGTAAATTGGATTGGCTTGGCAGTGAAGGAAATAAAACCAGAAACGGTCACCAAGTTGCTTCGACAAAGTGTGGTTTGGAGGTCAAGAAAAAGATGCTTCTGTGGCCATTAAAGTTCAAGAAAATGCAGCAGCAATTGCTGAATTAATGAAAATGCAACACATTTCATGTAGTGCAGATGGTTGCATTCAAAGTGATGACTTTCTGTCAACTCACTCCACTTTCACTTCAGCAACAGACTTAATAGAAATCCATAACATACAGGATGATGAAGAAGAAAAAAAGGAAGACGAAGAGGAGAAAAATAATGTTCCCAGAAAAATTAATATGCCTGAAGAAGCCATTGCATGGATAAATGATGTTATGCAATTTGCAGCACATACAAATTCTCCTAACTTGTTGGAACTATTGTATGGTGCAAAAAATTGCCTAGAAAAAATAATTTTGAACAGGAAATTAAAACAAGTTTCCCTCCTTGATATGTGGTGAAAAAAGTGAACTTTAAACTAGATACAATGATAAACGAATTTAATGTTTGATTAAAAATATAGAAATGCCATGTTATTTATTAATTAGTGTAATAGTCCAGTGTTCTGTCGTCCAATATACAGTAAATGAATATCTGCTGTGCTGGAGTGAAGGTATGTAAATACAGTATACACATAATTAAAACTTGTTACTGTACTTTTGTGCATGATACCTCACAAATTTTATGTAGCCCAGTGAGTTCTGTGTAATATGGAAACTTGTCCAATTTGGAAAATTATTTTAGTCCAAGGCAATTCTGTTTTGAGCATGTCTTACTGTATAAACCTTCAGTACAGTGTCTCTTGAGACATCAAATATTTTGACTACCTTGCCCGCAGAAGCGCTGAGCATATGAGCACCAACATTTTGCCCCATTTGAGTCCACATCTCCAACATGATCCGCTCACACCTACACAGAACACTGTTCTGACCACAAATGACGCTTGCAGTGTATTGAGGACATTGCACATGTGCCGACTGTGGTCAAATACAACACTGCAAGCTGCATGTTGGGCTATGATCTGCATTTATGTTTGGCCACACATTTCTTGTGGTGTTTCCATATTTTTAGCCATCTCCTGTACAACAATGACTAGAAAAGGAGTTAAAAAGGATGGAGTACGATAGTTGATCAGCTCCTCATATGTCAACATTTCTGTAGTAAAAGCTAAGTGATGCCAGGGTTGGTATAAAGAGCAACAATACTGGAATGACTGGAAACAAGTGATTTGGAGTAATGAATCATGCTGTACCCTTTGGCAATCTGATGGTGGTGTTTGGGATCAGTGAATGCCAGGAGAAAGTTACTTCCCATCATGTGTTGTGCCAGCAGTGAAATTCAGAGGAGCTGTTTTCCATGTTTACACTTTGGTGTCTTATTGTACTTAAGAAAATGCTAAATGCAGAGGATATGAACACATTTTACAGCATTGTGTACAGTATACAGTAGAGGAACAGTTTGGATATGATTACTACATTAGCACAGGGGTGTCCAACAAAATTTCGAATTGGGCCACATTATTAAATTTGATCACTGTGATGCACCAGACCAAAAAAAGATTTTGTAAATGAACTAAACCAATGGAAATAAAACAATTTTTCTAGGTATGCAGGCCATATGTGTTAATATTATAATATTACAACTTAAAATGAAACTTAAAATTAATGAAAAATAAAATGAAAACTTAATCAAATAACATCTTTTTGCTTGCACAGTTCCTCGTTATTTGGAGACATATTAGTTGTCAGAATTCTGAGAATTCCTCTCAGATGGCTGTCTGTTAGTGAAGATCTCACTTTATATTTTACACTTTTCATACATGAAAAAACTGCTCACAGATATATGTGTTTCCGCTTTTGAAGTGCTAACTTGGATAGGTTAGGATAATGATTGCGTTTGATATACTTTTTTTATAAAATTTCAACAGTCCATTCTGCAAGAAACTATAGTAGACTGTTTTATGGCTTTTATTACTTTTAAGTTCAGTCAACTCCATCTGTAGGTGTAATACGGCATCTTCAATCTTATCTTCAAAATGATTCTGGGAGTTTTCTATAGGGTCTCGATTTTTAAAATTTGTGGATCTTTCCTCAAACTTATTCTCCATTTTTTTGCAACAAAGATACTTACTTGGGGAAATCCAGTGTCTCTTAGTTTAATGTAGACAACTATCTTTCCCCTATCTATTTCTCGAACAAGACAAAATTTTTAATAAAATCTTGAGCATGTCCATACATTTCTACACATAGTTGATTTTTACCTTGAAGCTTTAGATTTAGGTCAATGAGGTTGTGGTGCTGATGAAATCGGCACTAACATCGATACGCATTCATCTTTGGACTTAAAGCATTATCTTTGGCTATTCCAAAATGTTCAGTACAGTTCTTTGGGATCCTTGTATGTGTTACGGTTAATAAATGAACTATTGCTAAATGGGTGTGATTACTGGTGCAGCCAACACGGTAATCCTCCTCAATGGTGACCCCTAGTTGTAACGTCTTCCATTTCCACTGTTTTACTGTGTCCGCGACCTCCGCATCGGTTATTTTCACATGTATTACATCGACACAGCATTCAAACAATGACTTCGGCCCAGCGCCTAATGCCGGATTTTGTGACCGACATACATGGTGTTGCGGGCGATGTACACCCGCTAGGACTGCAAAACGATGCCTCTCACTCAATGATTCTGCCGATTTCGCTGGATGTTTTCGAGCCTGCAGCAATAAGTGAGGTTAGGAGTGCACATGACTCTGGCTATCAAACACCTTTGTTCCCACCACATGTGCCCTCCCTCAACGACTGTGCAGTTACCTCTTACTGATCTCCGTGCAGTGTGGGAACAATACCGATTTCTGCAAATGCTTCGTCGGACAACCTACTACCGCCAGGACAACGATTTGCCATGCCGCAATCTGTGCAGTATCACACAGATACCTGCCACGTGGCCGGAACTGCTTCGTTCACAGGTCTACCTCTTCAGCATTCAACCATGCCTGCCCTTGCCATGGTTCAGCATCAGCACATGCCTTCCTACTTCAATACCTCGGCCTGCAACAGGAACAATAACTTGTTATCTGTGCCTGACCTCTACCTCTGTCCCACTGATATGCCTCAGTGTTTTGTGCCATGACATTCACCTTATCCACACACCATTTTGAGTGGAGTGCTTATGGACAGTGAACATTCACACATTCCATCCTACATTCGACATCATTTACCACACTGTGCTTCTGGACAGCCCGCACCTCTGCAGCCTCCCTGCAACACAGGTGGCCCTGACTCTGATCATACGTCGAGCTTTCCACAGACTAACATGCGTTCTCAAACTTTGAACTTTTTGCCACCTGTCGCACCCACGCTAGCTCCAGTCGAGCTTCCGCTACGATTCTCGGAACATCTCTTTGCCTCGTCTGCGTTGGTCTTCCACCATGCGTCAATGCAAACACACCTGCAACGTGTTGAGCTTCCGCAACCGCAATCGACACATTATGGTGTCTCACCCGCGTCGGCCTTCCGCATCATGATGGATCGCGCTCAACCACAACGCGTCACCTTCACGCTGCCACCCGAACAGCCGTTGTTGCCACATCCCCTGGAAGCATACTCTCCTGGAATACTACAGCAACAACAGCTCGATTCAGGCAGTGCCCCGAAGAACTCAACTCAACCTGTTCTTCCGAACATTCTACAAAGCTTACCGACGCTGCCGCCATTTAATCCCGACAGAGCAACAACCTGGTTCAAAATTGTGGACGAAGTGTTCAACCATTACAAACTCGATGAGTCAACCTGGTTTCTGTGCCTCATCACCCACCTGCACAACCAGGAGGACTTGATTGCTGACCTGGTCGAAGTCCCAGACTCATCTACCCGGTACACTCTAGCCAAAAAGACAGTTCTACGTCAGCTTGCACGCTCAACTGAGGCAGCAATACGGCAAGTGCTCCACGTCAAGCAACTAGGCAACAACAAACCTTCCCAGCTCTGGAGATGGTTACGTGCCCTGGTCAGCGCCGATCTACTCTCTGACACAGCTCTCCTCGCCATCTGGTCAGATAAACTACCTCCTCACATCCGCTTTGCTCTGGCTCAAAGGTGCCCTGAACCTGTCGAGTAAAGAATGACAATTGCTGACAAGCTACACGATACATCACTGCTCTATTTCACCAGCCACTGCCTACCTGACAAGTCTCAGGTTCAGTCTTATCGCCCTGCGGCCAGGGCCGTAATGTGCCAACCGTTCCGCTCGCTCCGGGAAGCAGTAAACAAACAACTGGAATGTCACCAGCTTTTCCCGTGGTCACGCCACCTCCTGCAACTGAACCTGCTGTGGCAACCGAACCTTGGCCACCGCCACTGGCAATGAACTTTCCACAGGAAATGAAACCGCACTACCAGAACTGTTACTTCCACACACGGTTTGGTGAAGCGGTACGGAACTGCAGATCACTACTTCCCAAACGCCAATCGCAGGTAGATCTGGGTGCCACTTCCAGTGCACAACATGATAGGCACTTCCCAGTGCTCCATTCTGTCTGGGAACGCCCGGATGATTGTGGACGACTTTACATTAAAGACATTTCGTCAGGATACTTTTTCCTAGTGGATGCAGGCACCGATGTTTCACTGCTGCCCATGTTCTTAGCGTCGTCGAACACCCGCCCTCATCTTACTTCACTGCAACCTGTGAATTCAACTAAACTGCAATGCTTGGGTTCAACTTCCCACGACGTCTCACTCTCCACAAATTGCAAACTCGAGTGGACTTTTTTAGTGTGCAAAATTGTCGAACCTATACTAGGCATCGACTTCTTGCGACACCACAAACTTTCACCGGACTTAGTGTGAAACACCGTGTTTCATCATCCATCCAAGACTCACTTCCCCTGTGGTCCGTCGAGCAAACTCCCCCCCCCCCCCCTTCCCCCCCATGACACATCGGTCTGGGCTCATCTCATCCGCACATGCTGGTCTCTGTCGACGACATTACAAGAAACCACGCACAAGTGCCTTGTCGAGCTAGAACATGTCGCTCGCCTACGCAAGGAAAACTACAAGCTCTCCTTCCGGCTCCACGAAACACAGCTCCAGCCCTCTGATGCAGAAAAGGAATTACAGACACTACAGCAAGGACAAAGCAAGGTCTCTAAGTGCACCGAATCTGCTTGCAATCCCAGCAATCGAGCTTCCGTGTGTTTACCTCTCGCTACCCCTCTCAACTGTGCCATCAAGACTGCCATAACGTGTACTGATAGTTCCACAGGGCCACACCCTCCTAACACATCAGCATTTGACACTCGGCTGGACAGAAGTGCACATGCGTGACAAGCATCACGTGTTCCAAACTGATGGCTCCTACCCCACCCCTCATGGACAGCACCTCAAACTATGCAACTTCGGCTCCTGCGCGCCGCCGTGCGACCGCCACTGACAACACAAACAGTGCACTCACGCCAAGCGTTTCGCCCATGACCGTGCTGCCACAGGCCGTGCCCTCAGACAATGGACTCACTAACGGCTCACGAGCTCTACCGAGCTCACCCGACCACAGTGCCACTGCTTTGGGCCGGCGGCCATCTTGTCACATTGACTCCTGGTACACTTCGCCACCTCATCTCCCGCCGGATCCGCCGAGTGGCTCCGAACACCACAACCACGCCTCGCCTGCCCCGCCTGCC
Source organism: Schistocerca serialis cubense (assembly GCF_023864345.2). NCBI lineage: Eukaryota > Metazoa > Arthropoda > Insecta > Orthoptera > Acrididae > Schistocerca > Schistocerca serialis. The sequence continues at coordinate 1,127,571,470 of NC_064639.1, read as the reverse complement.
TCACATTGTAAACAAACTGCCTCCCGGGCTGCCGGCAACATTTCCGTCATCACCAACGGCACAATTCACAAGCTTCGCCTCACACCAGGTCCCCCAATCTCCAGTAAACCACGTCGAGTTGGTCCCCGGCGCCTCTCCGACCTTAAAAATCAGATTTCTGAACTGCTAAGCTCCGGCATCATTGAACCCTCTGCCAGTAGCTGGCCTACGCCCATACATATGACACCCAAGAAAGATGGGTCGTGGCGCATGTGTGGAGATTACCGTCGACTAAACGTACAAACAATTATGGACACCTACCCCATACCCAACATTGCCGACTTTACCAGTTCCCTCGCAGGTGTGACCACGTTCTTTGTCATTGATTGCAAACGGGCCTACTACCAGGTCCCCATGGCTCCTGAAGACATCGAGAAGACAGCAATCACCCCTCCGGTCGGGTTATTTCAGTTTCGATTCATGCCCTTTGGTCTGAAAACGCAACTCAGACCTGGGAACACTTCATCAACGAAGTGTTATTTGAACTAAAATTCTGCTTTGCATATCTTGATGACATTCTGGTGTTCAACTCCTCTGTCGAGGACAACATTTGACATGTGCAAACTGTTATGAACACTCACGGCACCAGGCATCGAGACCAACCAGGGCAAATTGCAGCTACATCAACCCACTGTCACTTTTCTTTGTTTTCGGGTCTCTGTCGACGGAATTTCACTGCCTCCTAAGAAAGTGCAAACAATACTAAACCTACCCAGACCTTTGTCATTCAAAGAGCTCTGGCACTTTCTGGGGATGGTTAATTATTATCGCTGACATGTACCTCAGGCTGTGGAGATTCAGGCTCCACTGACGGATGCCTTGGCAGGCACCAACACTTCTGGATCTCGGCCCGTTCCATGGACCCCTGCTATGACTGGCTCTTTCACTGCCCTCAAAAATCTTCTTGCCGAGGCCTGCACAATCGCGCATCCTCATCCCAATGCGCAGCTTTTCATCACCATAGACGTGAGCGATACTGCCATCGGCGCTGTCCTTAGCCAGACAATCGACGGCCAAACTTCGCCTCTGCAGTTCTTCTCGCGCAAGCTCACCAATGCACAACGCAAATATTCCGCTTTTGACAGGGAGTTGCTTGCAGTCTATGAAGCGATTAAGCATTTTAAGACTGGCGTTGAGGGATGCCCTTTCTATGTTTTAATGGACCACAGGCCATAACAAACCTGTCAGCTGACCCGCCTCCTTGCCCCTTCGGATACATGGACTTCATATCTCAGTTCACCACCAATGTCAGACACATAAAGGGTGCTGACAATATAGTTGCTGATTTCCTTTCATGAGTCGACGCCATCCATTCACTGCTAGACCTCTCTGAACTGCCTAACCTCCAACCCACAGAAGAGGAAACACAAAACCTGATTTCAGACCCTGCTTCACTACACTTCGTCCGCACCACCTTCCCTGGCATTTCTGGTGAGATCTGGTGCGACGACAGTACGAGCTCATTACGCCCCCTCATCCCAACCACACTCTGTCGAGCTGTCTTCAAAGCATTGCATAATTTAGCCCACCCTAGTGTTTGTGCATCCACCTGCCTCATAGCGGAGCACTTTGTGTGGAGAAATGTCAACAAGGACTGCCAGCAATGGGCACACTCCTGCGTCGCGTGCCAACGCTGCAAAGTACACAAGCACACTTCACCCCCCCCCCCCCCCCCCGCCCCTCGGCGCCTTTTCGATCCCTCCTGGGCGCTTCCAGCATATTCATATTGACATTGTCGACCCTCTCTCCCCCCTCTAATTGCTTTCGTTATGTTCTCTTGTCTATCGGCCAAACAGCTCGCTGGGTCGAGGCTGTCCCCCTCCCCAATATTACAACAGAAACTGTTGCTCGAACTTTCGAGTCATGGGTATCACGTTTCAGATGTCCAATGTCCAGCTATCATCACGACTGACCAGGGCAGACAATTTGAGTTGGTGCTGTTCAACGGGATTTGTAACATTTGCGGCATCCAGCGCATCCATACCACAGCATATCATACGCAAAGTAACAGGCTAGTCGAGCGATGGCACCGCACTTTCAAGGCGGCTCTTCGATGTCACGACTCTCTGTGGACAGAGGCCCTTCCCTTGTGCTACTCAGCATTTGTACGATTCATAAGGAAGACCTCAAAGGCATGATAGCCGAGTTTGTATACGGCCAGAATATTGTTCTCCCTGGCGAACTTGTGAGTCCTTCCACTTCTCTCCCTCAGTCTGACTTACCTTCCTTCGTTGACCACGTCAGATGCCACTTCATCAACCTCCATATCCCTCCGCCCTCCAGCCACTCCTGCCCTAAGGTTCACGTCCCCTAAATCTCTGGACAATTGCGAGTACGTCATGCTCCGAGATGACACTGTCTGTGCTCCCCTCCAACCTCCATATACCGGCCCGTACTGAGTTCTCCAGCGCTCAGCCAACACCTATAGCATACAGATGAAAGATTCAGCTGTTACAGTCTCTCTCAACAGACTTAAGCCTGCTCATGTCGAGCCTTCTTCTACCCCCCTTCAGGCCATGACCACGCCACTCACTGTCGTGCCTCATGACGCTCCGACCACTCCCTCCACTTCGGACTTACACACTCGGTCGAGTGACTTCCAGCTCCAATCGTCGAGCTCCCCTCCGACCTCGCCCTCTACTCCAGTCTCACGCACTCCATCGAGTGACCACATGCTCCCCACGTCGAGCTTACCTACAATCACGCCCTCGCCACTGGGCCCTTCGCCGGTCCCCTTGACCTCTCCACCATCGCCTGCCTCGCCCTGTTGAGGTTTCTCATGCCCCCCACCCCCATCTTGAACGTGCCCTCACTCAAGGTGTTTGTTCCTGTTCCCCCAGAAATAATCCATGACATCTCAATAATACTGCATGATTATGCACTGTTCGTCATGTGTTTCTCTTCATCCAGTACTCGTGACACAACCTCCGCCATTCCCTGCCACTTGGTGAAATGAGTTCCCCTCCCACCCGATGTCGACCTGGACATGCTTCCCGATGTCGACCTGGAGATGCTTCACGTGTTCGCCACGCTCACCGGAGACATCATCATCGTCGCTCTGTTCCACCCGCAAACTGCCGGCCTATCTGTCGCTGCACGACCAGCACGCCCAGTATGATGCCCGGCTCGCTTCAATGACTTCCAGTTTCAGTGGCCAACCTTCCTTCACGACATCTACCCACACAGCTCCTCGATGATGCTGTCGAGCTGACCATGGTCTGGCTTCCGCGGACCACCCCTGCCGATGCCATAGTCATCCCCCCCGGCCTCTCAAGAGTACTCTGTACTGCGGCGGTGAGCTATGTGGCACCGATGAAATTGACATCAACATCGATATGCATTCATCTTTGGACTCTAAGCATTATCTTTGGCTGTTCCACCATGTTCAGTACAGTTTTTTGTGATCTTTGTATGTGTTAAGGTTAGTAAATGAACTATTGCTAAATGGGTGTGATTATTGGTGCAACCAACCCGGTAATCCTCCTCAAGGTATTTAGCTATGTCAACTAAAAAGCCAGATTATTCAACCATTGTTCATTCTCCAAAAATCTGACACTTTGTCCTTTGCCAGTCATAAAGGTTTCTATTTGCAACAGAGAATAAAATTGTGTGGGCATTGCTGATCTGCTGAGCCAGTGAACTCAGTTATGGTATATGACACCATCATGCCCTGGGCCTACTTCAGACAGGAATGTATGAAATTGTCTACTAATTTTGCAGGTATAAAACTGACAGTCTATATTACCTTTTTCAATCAAATACTTTAAATCAAGAACTTCAGCACATAGCTGTTCTTGGCGAACAATGTAGGGTGTTTCACAATCATGTGTGTTGTGCTATTACTCATCAGTTACAAATGTATTTGTTCTCCCTATCATTGCTGACACACCATCTGTTTTTAAGCCAGAAAGATTTTTGCCTTGAAGATCAAACTTTTCCATATAACTTCTTACTTCTTCATATGTGTCTTGTCCTTTTGTTGTACTTTTCATTGAACACAAGTCAAGTAGTTCTATATCTATACCTACATCTACATAGATACTCGACAAGTCACTGTACAGTGTGTGGCGGAGGGTGCCCTGTATCACTACTTGTCATCTCCTTTCCTGTTCCACTCGCAAATAGAGCGAGGAGAAAACGACTGTCTGTACACTTTCATATGAGCCCCAAATTTCTCGTACCTTATATTTGAGGTCCTTATATGCAATGTATGCTGGCAGCAGTAGAATCATTCAACAGTCATCTTCAAATGCCAGTTCTCTCAATAGTGTTTCTCAAAAAGAATGTCTCCTTCCCACCAGGTATACCCATTTGTAATCCTGAAGTATCTATATCTATACCTACATCTACATAGATACTCCACAAATATCTCTAACACTTACGTGTTGTTTGAACCTATTGATAACAAATCTAGCAGCCTGCCTCTGAACTGCTTCGATGTCTTAGTTCATCCAACCTGGCATGAATCACAAACACTTGAACAGTACTCAAGGGCAGTTCACACCAGCATCCTGTGCGTGGTCTCCTTTACAGGTGAACTACTTTTTCCTAAAATTCTCCCAATAAACTGAAGACGACCATTCACCTTCCCTACCATGATTCTCATATGCTCGTCCCTCCTCATATCGCTTTGCAAAGGTATACCCAAATATTTAAACAACTTGTCTGTGTCAAACAGGACACTAATAATACAGCATCTGAACATTACTGGTTTGATCTTCCTACTCATTTACATTAACTTACAGTTCTTCACATTTAGAGCTGGCTGCCATTCAAATTTCTCTAATACAGTTTAGTTCCCTGTCACTCTTCTCACAAAGGCTGCCAATTGGGCTATATCTGGAACATCAGCACTTTCACAGAGCACTAAACTATAAAATACACTTTCCTTTAATTGCATTTTGAGTGAAATTTCAATACATTTTTTGCCATGTCATCAACTCGTTGTGTTATAGATTGATGTGAAAAGCTTATATTTTTTATTAATGGCATGTCTTCCGGACATGCTGCTAATGTAAATATTTCCAAACTTTCTTTGATGAATTCTTCATCAGGTAAAGGTTTTCCTCTCGATATTAGTAAAAGGATAGATTGCTTTTCACCACACAGATGGCACCGGGAGTTGGAGGCAGGCATGATGAAACAACTGTTTAACATTTAGCTTTCAGCTAAAGTCTTTTTCAGATAAGAAAACACACACACATTCACACAAGCAAGTACACTTCACACACATGACTGGCACTTCCATCAACCTGGACCACAATGCAACCATCACATTGAACGAAAGCAGCAGTCTGGAGTGGCATGGAAAAGAGGGAGGGATAGCAGGGTACAGGTGGCAGGAGAGAATAGCACTATCTGGCAGAGCATGCAGTGACTGCAGTGACTACAGTGACTAGATGGAGGCATGACAAGACTGCCAGGCACAACTTCAGGAGGCTGTGTGGGGCGGGGGGGGGGGGGGGCCGGAAGGGGAGAGTGGGGGGGGGGGGGGAGGAGCAGGAAAGACGAAAGATGGGAGGGTGCAGAGGTTGCATTGGCAGAAGGTGGCATACAATGAGGGCGAGGGGATGTGAATGCAGAGGTGGTGATAGGACATAGAGAGTGGAAAATTTTGAGAGGTGGTTACCATAGGTTGAGGCCGCAGTAATTTCAGCAGCAGAGAATGTGTTGTAAGGATAACTCCCATCTGCAGCGTTCAGAAAACCTGGTGTTGGAGAGGAGGATCCAGATGGCCCGGATTGTGAAGCAGCCACTGAAATGAAGCATATTATGTTCAGCTACATGTTGTGCCACAGGAAGATCTACCATGCTCTTGGCCACAGATTGGCAGTGCCATTCATCCTGGTGGACAGCTGGTTGGTGATCATACCAATACAAAAAGCTGTGCAATGACTGCAGCAGAGATGGTATATAATGTGGCTGCTTTCGTAGATGGCCCAGCCCCTGATGGGGTAGGAGAAGCCTGTGACAGAACTGGAATAGGAAGTGCTGAGTGGGTGGACTGGGCAGGTTCTGTAGCTGGGTCTTCCACAGGGATATGATTCCTGTGTCAAGAGGTTGGGAATGGGAGTGCCATAGGGATGGACTAGGATTTTATGGAGGTTGGGTGGGCAATGGAACACCACTTTGGGAGGGGTGGGCAGAATCTTGGGTAGGTTGTATGATGGTAGATAATCAAAGCCTTGATGAAGGATGTGGTTCAATTGTTCCATTCCAGAGTGGAATTGGGTGGCTAGGAGGGCACTCCTTTGTAGCTGGTTCTTGTGGGTGGTGGAGGATGGGGGTGTGTGGGGAAATGGCATGGGAGATCTGTTAGTGGACTAGTTCTGGTGGATTGCGGAAGTCAGTGAAGGCCTTGGTGAAATCTTCAGCACACTGGGTAAAAGAGTTTTCGTCACTGCAGATACCCTGTTCCCTGGTGGCCAGTCAGGATGGGAGTAATTTTTATGGTGTAGAAGGGGTGGCAGCTGTTGAAATACAAGAACTGTTAGTGGCTGGTGGGTTTAATGTGGACAGAGGTGTGAATGGAGCCATCAGAGAGGAGGAGATCACTGTCCACTTAAGTGGCACACTGGATTGAACAGGACCAGGTGAAGCAGGGAGGAGAGAATATGTTGAGGTTATGAAGGAATGAGGATAGAGTGCCTTGGCCCTGAGTCCAGATCATGAAGTTATCATCAATGAATCTGAACTATACCAGGGTTTGAGGTTTTGGGAGGCTAGGAAAGTTTCCTGCAGATGGCCCATAAGCAGGTTGGCATAGGAGTGTGCCATGCAGATGCATGTGGCTCTGGTGTGAATTTGTTTTTATACTGTCCCTTCAAAGGAGAAGTAGTTGTCTGTTAGGATAAAGTTAGTAATGTATATGAGGAATGAGGTAGTGGGTTCGAGTCTGCAGGATGTTGGGAAAGGTAGTGTTCAATAGCGGCATCACCATGGACATGAGGGGTGTTGGTGTATGATGGCATCAACAGTGATGGTGAGGGATCCACACGGTAAAGGGGTGGGGATGGTGGAGAGTCTGTCAAGGAAGTAGTTGGCATTTTTGATTGGGAGATAGATTTTGGGCAATTGCTTGAAGGTGTTGTTCAATGAGGGCGAAATTCTTTCAGTGGGGCCACAATAGCAAGCTACAGGAGCGCTGAGTTTGTGGATTTTGGGGAGTATGTAGAAGGTGTGCGTGTGTGAAGTGTCATAGGGGTCAGGAGGGAAATGGGTTCAAGGGAGAGGTTCTGAGAAGTGCCACAGGCTTTCAGCAGGGATTGGAAGTTCTGTTGAACTTCTGAGACGGGATCACTCTGGCAGAGTTTATAGGTGGAGCAGTCAGTTAATTAGCATAGTCCTCCTGCCAGGTAGTCATTGCAATTCATAATGACAGTGGTGGAACCTTTGTTTGCAGGCAGAATGATTAGAGTTTGTGTGTGTGTGTGAGATTTGTTTGCTTGTGTGAATGTTTTTATTTTTCTTTTCTGAAGAAGGTTTTGGCCATAAGCTAAATGTGTAGCTGTATTTTCAGTATGGCTTCCTGCAACTCAGCAAGTCAGCCTTATTGTGAGCAAAAATCGATCCTCTTCCTAATATTGTCAATGTATATTTACATAGCTTTAATCACCCACACACGAATGATGGGAAATATGCAACCTTGGGAGCTAACTATTAAGCACTGCCCAATACTGCAACAACACAGAATCAGTTTGACAGATTTAAATATGAGCAGATGAGTATAATCTACTACACTTTAGTGTATCCATACCTCACATATGGAATTGAAGTATGGGGATGTGCTGCTGCCAGGCATGTAAATAGGGTATTCATCCTACAAAAAAAGGCAGTTAGGATCATGTGTAAGCTTAGATATAATGAGTCGTGCAAAGTAGTTTCCAAAATTAAGAAACTACTAACACTCCCATCACTATATATTTATAAAACTGTTCAGCTGATGCTAAAATACAAGCTGTAAAATGATCTAAATAGAGAAGTTCACATGTACAATACTAGGAGGGATGATGATTATCACCTGGAAAGAAATAATACAAAAAGTGCAGACAAGAGCCCCTATTACATGAGGATCAAATTGTATGAAAAACTTCCAAAAAAATTAAAATGCTTAAGTGGAAGCTGCTTTGAAATTGCCTTGAAGGAGTTCCTCAGCAACAAGTGTTTTTATAGTATTAAAGAATTCCTCTCAGAGGAGTAGAATACTTTCATTTGTATAAATAGTATTTACATGTACCAAGAAAAGGGCCATAATTTTTTATCTGTAGGCCTATTGTATATAATTGTTTCCCCACAATGTTATAAGGGGAAATGATTAATATGTAAACTATCCAAAACAATCCTTGTATTTGACCATGGAGAATAAATAAATAAATAAATAAATTGAACTTAAATAAAGAAAACAAGCAATTTTGAGTGAGAATGCCATCGCATGTCATGTATGTGGCCAACATGGCATGTGCATGGGTCACTGATGAGGAAACGTGTGGCAGATACCAGGTGTGGAAGAGAGCATCTTGTGGGTTAGCACAAAGGCAACCACTCCCTCACCACACATGCTTGTTTGTTTATGACCATGCACAGTCTACAAAGCATGTTAATTTTAAAATACTATCATCATTTACTACTGTGTCTAAAAAAACAACAACTTAGGTGGGCTGTAGTGGGCAACATTCTTTGTGGCCTGTGAGCCATATGTTGGACAGCCCTGTATTAGCATTACACTACGTCCTGTCATGGAGCAGCATTTGTGATGTAATGATTTGTGCATAACAACATTTCTGAAATAGACTGGACTGCCCAGAGCATTAACTGAATGCAATTGAACATCTTTAGTATGAGTTAGAACATCAACTTTGCTCCAGACCCAGCATCCAAAATAACTATTTTCTCCAGTTTTGGATCTTAAGGAAGAATGGGCTGCCATCCCTACATAAACATTCAGACACTTCATTCAGTATCCTCAGCAGAGGTCAAGCAATCATAAAAATGAAGGGTGGACAGAAATGTAAAATCATGCATATTACAATATGAAAAAAAAATGTAGTGTTCTATGACTAGAATTTCAATGAAGCACAACTAGAATCAGTCAATTCAAAGATCTGGGAGTAGCAATTTACAAGGATGTGAAATGACATGATTACGTAGACAAAGTCATAAGTAAGGAAGATTCATTAGCAGCATGCTCAGAAAATATGGTCAGGTGTTTGATTGCATTGATCACAAAATATTGCTCCAGAAGCTGGACCATTATGGAATACGGGGAGTAGCTCACAGTTGGTTCACCTCTTACTTTAGCAACAGACAGCAAAGGTCATTATTCACAATGTTGAGAATGGCTAAGATGTGGCGTCTGAGTGGGGTACAGTCAAGTGAGGGGTGCCCCAGGGATCAGTGTTGGGGCCACTCCTATTCCTTATTAATATAATGATATGCCCTCAAGTATTATGGGTAACTCTAAAGTATTTCTGTTTGCTGATGACATTAGCATGATAGCAAGAGATGTCATGTGCAACATTAGCTCAGTTTCAAATAGTGCAGTTCATGACCTAAGTTCATGGCTTGTAGAAAATAAACTAATGCTAAATCACAGTAAGACTCAGTTTTTACAGTTTCTAACACACAATTCAACAAAACCTGATGTTTTAATTTCACAGAATGGGCATATGATTAGTGAAACTGAACAGTTTGAATTTCTAGGTGTTCAGATAAATAGTAAACTGTCATGGAAAGCCCACATACAGGATCTTGTTCAAAGACTTAATGCTGTCATTTTTACTATTTGAACGGTATCTGAGGTGAGACAAAAATTAGTCTACTTTGCTTATTTTCATTCGCTTATGTTGTATGGTATTATATTTTGGGGTAACTCTTCCCATTCTAAAAGGATATTATTGGCTCAGAAACAGGTGGTCCAGGCAATAAGTGGTGTAAGTTCACGAACTTCTTGTCGACCCCTGTTCACTAGTCTGGGTATTTTGACATCGGCCTCTCAATATATATATTCCTTAGTGTCATTTCTTGTTACCAATATTAGCTTATTCCCAAGAATAAGCAGTTTTCACTCAGTTAATACTTGGCAGAAATGAAACCTGCATTTGGATTGGACTTTCTCAACTCTTGTGCAGAAAGGTGTGCAGTATACTGCTGCATCCATTTTCAGTAAGCTACCACTCAAATTCAAAAATCTTATCACTAATCCACATGCTATCAAATCGAAACTGAAGAGTTTCCTCATGGGTCACTCCTTCTATTCTGTCAACGAGTTCCTTAAAAAATTAAGCTGATTCTTGTTGTATTGTTGATTGTGTTTACTGAAACTTATGTAATTTCATCTACTGACATGTTCCATGGCCTTGGAAGTTTGTTCCTCCCTCACTCTGGGAGTTCCCATGTGGTATGCAAGACAGTGATGTCCTTGACCATCTAAGTGTCAGAGACCAATGCCTGCAGCACAGACAGAAGCTCCGTGTTTCTGGCAACCAGAGTGTATGGGTGGAAGTGGCCCCGGCAATGATGATGCCATTGTGGGTGGATGCCCTGCAGTGCAACACCAGCCATTGGGGGTGCCACCACCAGGACTGGTGCCATGTGGAAGTCCGGTTCCTCAGGAACAGGAGTGGGGATGGGCTGGGGTGGATCCTGTGGTCCCCCAGGAGCTCTGCTCACTGAAGGACTTCATCCACCAACAGACTCTGTGGGGTACAGGAAAAGAAAGCATATAAGCAGCTGCATGTAATGAGGAGCATAGTATAGAAGGCCAGACCAAGAAAAGAATAGGTGCTCCAAGAGGTTGTGCAGAGGAGAGAAAACCCAGTTCTGATAGGCGAGTTGGCATGGAATGAGCATGCAGGGTGGTGGAATTTGGTCCTGCGGGCATAATTTATTGTGACTGTGTGTTACCAGCCTGTCATTTGCATGAAGCACGGAGATGTGCCGACCCTGCTGATCATAGATGACCACCAAAATCCAACACTTATGGTGACCAAAGGCACATGCTCCAGATGGGGGCCATGATGCATAGCATGGCCACTGAGGTGCACAAGAAAGGTGAGATGCAGCACCACGCATGACTGCTGCTCATTAGCAACTCTGTCAGGCTCTTCTCACCAATAGGAGTGTGTAACAGGACGTCCTCCTCTAACATTAGTTTTCCTCAACAGTAGTTGTCAATACCAGTATTATTTTTCGAACTCTGGACAAGTCAATATTATCTCAGTTGCTTTTCTGAAAACATTCAAATAATTTTATACACAGTATGTTACAGTTTAAGATAAAATTTATGAAAAGGAATTACATTTTAAAATATTTTAGTTTCGATGTTATAATCAATAAGTACTAATTCTGAAGGTACAGTTAATTATTTTTTTTTTTTTTTTTTAAGGAACATTTAAATTGTGAATTATTGGCACACTTAAAATTTCTATATTAATAACACAGTTCTGTACTGTTTATTTCTAGATTCATTTATGAAACAATAATCAAAATTAATTATGTAATGGAAACTAGTAGAAATTCATTTGTTAAGAAAAATTGTAAACCCTCTGGAATATTGTCATATCCACAGAGTATGAGAATCGTAAGCATGCCTCTGATGTGATCAGACGTATTTTTGTATTTTTATGTGAACAATGTAATTTTGGCTTTGTCAGTGTGAAAAATCTAAATACTGTATAATATACTAACAATGTGCGAAAATATATTTATGTAAAAAAATACAGTGCAACAAAAATCTTCAAATTTATTTGGTTCAAACCAACCATGAGGAACTGATGTGAGACTTTCAGCTTCAAGAATCAGACCCCTAGACAAGAAGAACTGAAGCCATCTCAACAAGACAAGCTAAGTAAACTTGAAGTTTATTGAAATCTTCACTCCTCTCAAATTTTCATAAAAGACTTTGCTTATTACTTACTTGGACTAGACATTGTTTAATGTGGACAATAGATGGAAGAACAAAGAAGGGGGTAGATTACAAGTGTGGGCATGATCCATAACTAATTGACTTATAATGTGGTTTTGTCTGTTGCAGAAACTGTTTTATTTCATAGATTTTTGAAATTTATATACGAATAAATTTTTTATAACATGGAGCAAAACTGAAGACTGCCCAACAAATGATGTTTATACCAACAGTGATGATGTACTACCAATAATGATGGACCAGATCTAAAGAAAGTGAGGAGGACTTTACACCTACAACCAGGGACAGCAAAAAGGAAAGATAAGTATGTGGTGTTGATAGGTCATATCGACCATGATTAACACCATCTTTTGACTCTTATTGCTCTGCCAAGGCTCCATGTTAGTTTTTAGTTCTGTTCTGTATCTCAAGCTGTGTACACATTTATGACTAACTACAAAATATATCTCTATGTGGAATTTAATGGGGGTAGTTATTGCATTCGACCAATAATCGTATCCCGTTCCCATACTGGTGGCCCCAAAGTTTCTATGTCCTCTGCAACTTCCACGCCAGGTTATGCGCACGGCACCATGGCTACCTCACCAAATGCTTTGTTCGAAGATTTGGAGGCCCAACTGCAACAACCAGGTCACTCCAATCCTTAGCCAACAGCCAGCTCTCCACTAATCAACAGTGGTTTGCGATCTCCAATCAAGTTAACCTCAAACTTTGTTGTTCTACAACGGTCGACTGCACACTGTTAAATCAAACAATGGATTCAGGTTTCGTGTCACCGGACTGTGCACGCCAATACGTGAAATGTGAAGTGGATAATTTTCAGAATTGTGTAACTACTGATCAATCACGTAATGTTCAAAGTTTAGTTTCTTGTGTTTCTGCATGTAAATTTAATATCTAATATCCACAGTTGTCGCGTTTTCATTTACATCGGAAAGTAAACTGATTTTGTGACATATTAAAAGTTCCTAATCAGGGGCAAATTATTTAGTTTCACCTGAGTGCTTCGGTAGATAGATTTTTGAATACCTGCTTATCACTAGACAGTTCGTGCGTTTTTGTCAGGGTCTACAGTAGAGTTGCGCAGCACGTGCCAATAGTCCGTTTATCTGCATAGTTTAGGTTTCCACAGCGTTTAGTATGGATTGTTGTGTGTGGATGCGAGCCGAGCTGGTGACACTTTGCTCTCAGCTTCAGGCTGCGATGGCTTCGGTTGCACAGCTTGAGGCTGCAGTGGATGGGCAACACTGTTGTGGGCTGGCCATGGGGATCCAACGGACGTCCAGCACGCCAGAGTCTTCCGATCAGTCCTCATCGGTGGCCAACCCAGTTACTGCTAGCACTGAGGCTGCCTCCTCACTTGTGGTCGAGTGGGAAGTCACCTCGGGGCGAAGCAGGCAGCAAAAGACTTCCCAGACAGCTGCACATAAGACCTCCCTGGTTTGTCTGACAAACAGGTTCCAGGTGCTGTCTGTGGCTGACACTGTCGCTGAGCCAAATGCTGTCACCTGTCCTGTTTCAGAGGAAACCTCTCAGCCTGCAAGATCTGGGCAGTTGCAGAGGGTGGGATTATTGGTAGTTGGGAGCTCCAACGTTAGCGCGTTATGGGGCCCCTTAGGGACCTGGCTGGCAAAGAGGGTAAGAAATCCAATGTGCACTCCGTGTGCATACCGGGTGGAGTCATTCCAGGTGTGGAAAGGGTCCTCCCAGATGCCATGAAGAGCACAGGGTGCAGCCAACTGCGGGTAGTGGCTCATGTCGGTACCAATGATGTGTGTCACTATGGATCAGAAGAGATTCTATCTGGTTTCGAGTGGCTAACAGAAGTGGTAGAGGCTGCCAGTCTTGCTTGCAAGATGGAAGCAGAGCTGACAATTTGCAGTATAGTTGACAGGACCAATTGCGGACCTCTTGTACAGAGCCGAGTGGAGGGTCTGAATCAGAGGCTCAAATGGTTCTGCAACCGTGTAGGCTGCAGATTTCTTGACTTGCACCAAAGGGTGGTTGGGTTTCAGGTCCTGCTGAATAGGTCAAGTATCTACTATACGCAGGAGGTGGCTACATGGGTAGCAGTGGCTGTGTTGCGTGGACTAGGTGGTTTTTTAGGTTAGAGGATCTCAGGAAAACAAAACAAGGGATTCAGTCACAAAGGGTGCAGGCTGAACACAGGAAAAACGTAGATACAGGAACCATTGGTATAATAGTTGTAAATTGTTGTAGCTGTGTTGGGTAAGTACCAGAGCTCCAACTGCTAATAGAAAGCACTGATGCTCAAATCGTTATAGGCACTGAATGCTGGCTGGCTGAAGCTGGATATAAGCTCAGCCAAAATTTTTGCGAAGAACCTAACAGTGTTCCAAAAGGATAGGCTAAACACGGTTGGCGGTGGCGTGTTTGTTGCTGTCAGAAGTAGTTTAACTTGTCGCAGAATTGAAGTAGATACTTTCTGTGAGTTAGTATGGGCACAGGTCATTGTTGGCAACTGGAATAAAATAATAATTGGATCCTTTTACTGACCTCACAATTCTGATGACACAGTTGCTGAAAAGTTCAAAGAAAACTTGAGTCTGATTTCAAACACGTACCAGACTCATGCGATAATAGTTGGTGGCAACTTTAATTTACCCTCAATATGTTGGCAAAAATACATGTATAATTCCAGAGGTACACATAAAATATCATCCGAAATTGTGCTAAACGCTTTCTCTGATAATTATATCGAGCAGTTAGTTCATGAGCCCATGCGGATAGCAAACGGTTGTGAAAACACACTTGACCTCTTAGCAACAAATAATCCTGAGTTAATAACCAATTCAGGGATTACTGAACACGGGGTTGTCCTAGCGAGATTGAATACTGTAATCCTCAAATCCTCGTAAAATAAGCTAAATATATACCTATTCAAAAAAGCAGATAAAAATTCACTTGACGCCTTCCTGAGAGACAATCTCCACACATTCAAAATTAATAATAAAAGTGTAGACCAGATGTGGCTTGAATTCAAAGAAATAGTATTGGCAGCAGTTGAGTGATTTATACCAAATATATTAACAAACGACGGAGTTGATCCTCCTTGGTACACAAAACAGGTTAGAACACTGCTGCAGAAACAACGAAACAAACATGCCAAATTTAAACAGATGCAAAATCCCCAAGATTGGTGAGCTTTTACAGAAGCTTGAAATTTAGTGCGGGCTTCAATGCGAGATGCCTATAACAGTTTCCACAACAAAACGTTTTGTCTCGAAACCTGGCAGAAAATCCAAAGAGATTCTGGTCGTATGTGAAGAATGTTAGCGGCAAGAAACAATCAAAGACTTCTCTGCATGATAGCAATGGAGATACTATCAAAGACAGTGCTGCCAAAGCACTGGATTTGTGATTTCCTGTCAGAGAGGTCACAGTTCATAGTAATTAATGGAAAGTCATTGAGTAAAACAGAAGTGATTTATGGCGTTCCCCAAGGTAGTGTTATAGGCTCTTATCTGTTCCTTATCTACATAAACGATTTTGGAGACAATCTGAGCACCCGTCTTCAGTTGTTTGCAGATGACACTGTCGTTTATTGACTAATAAAGTCATCAGAAGACCGAAACAAACTGCAAAATGATTTAGAAAAGGTATCTGAATGGTGCAAAAAGTGGCAGTTGACCCTAAATAATGGAAAGTGTGAGGTCATCTGCATGAGTGCTAAAAGGAACTTGTTAATCTTCGGTTACACAATAAATCAGTCTAATCTAAAAGCCATAAATTCAACTAAATACCTAGGTATTACAATAACGAACAACTTAAATTGGAAGGAACACATAGAAAATGTTGTGGGGAAGGCTAACCAAAGACTACATTTTATTGGCAGGACACTTAGAAAATGTAACAGACCTACTAAGGAGACTGCGTACACTACGCTTGTCTGTCCTCTATTAGAATACTGCTGCATGGTGTGGGATCCTTACCAGATAGGACTGATGGAGTACATCGAAAAAGTTCAAAGAAAGGCAGCACGTTTTGTATTATTGCGAAATATGGGAGAGAGTGTCACAGAAATGATACAGGATTTGGGCTGGACATCATTAAAAGAAAGGTGTTTTCGTAGCGACAGAATCTTCTCACGAAATTCCAGTCACCAGCTTTCTCCTACAAATGCAAAAATATTTTGTTGACATTGACCTAGATAGGGAGAAACGATCACCACGATAAAAGACGGGAAATCAGAGCTCGTACGCAAAGATATACGTGTTCATTCTTTCCGCGCGCTGTACGTGATTGGAATAATAGAGAATTGTGAAGATGGTTCGATGAACCATCTACCAGGCACTTAAATGTGATTTGCAGAGTATCCATGTAGATGTAGATGTAGATTTACATTCTCACACGTACTTCGACTCTCAATGGACCACAACATCGGTTACACTCATGCCATGTGCAACGCCACCATTTGTGCAAAACGCACACGCTATCAACCTATTCCAGTTTTGGCTCACTCACAAACTAACGATGGACATTTTCGTGCACCAAATTCCCCTTGCTCACCCACCAGATCCATTGCTCAGTTTTTTGACCACATGGGCTCGAACACATCTTACGGCGCTTCGCCTCCAGGAACGTTTTACCGCAACAATGCGATTTTCAGCAAGTTTCACTGGTAATTTATTGTCCGACCACACGGTGTGTGTTCCTGATGTGCACAGAAAACTCACACTATTGTCCATGAAGTACCAATCCCCTCCCCACCCCCACCCCTCCACCAGCCATGCACGGGGGACCCCAATTCCAACTGTTCAGCTGCTTGCCTCTCCCACAGTTCCTTCTGTGTCTGCCACGCCGGCCTTCTGCATCATTCCCGAGGTGGAAAATTTCAAATCTGTACCTATAACCTCCAGTTCAGTTTACGGGACCACAACACATATTGCACAACTGCTCGTTCCCACGGTACCGACTGTGCCGGCGTCATGTTTTCGCGACACGTCAAGGACAATGCACCCCGCTGTTGCTCTGGACATGCTTACCAATAACACACCTACGCCTATGGTGCCGGGCTGCTGTATGACCCCCCTACAACAGACCAGCAGGCCTTCCAAGAACACCAAAGCCACCTTCATGTCCCCCACCCCCCACACCCGGCCATCTGCCGAAGCTGCCCCCTTTGTACGAGGACAACCCCGTATCATGGTTTGTGCTTGTGGAGCATCCTCCATGATCACTTGGACTTAATTTGTGATCTACTCCTCTTGCCACCACCTAGAAGACAATATAGGACTGACTCGCCTGCTCACTACAAGAATTAATCATCAAGATCTTGTAAGTGGAGCACCTTGGGGACCAAACTCCATCACAAGTCTGGTGCCACCTTCGATTACTTGTGAGTGAACATACAATGCTGGACATTACTCTGTGGGCGGTATGGTCCACCAAGTTACCTACTGACCTACAGATTCACTTGTTACTGCACTCCTTTGAGTCAATCGGCTCTTGTCTTCACATCACAGACCATCTGTATGCACTGCTACAACAGCACCAACCAGCACACCACTCACCACTGGTTGGCACAACTGCTCTTGTTAACTGGCCGTTTGTGGGCAGAGGCAGACTTCACTCCACCTCCGCACTGTCTACACCACCTGGCAGTATCCACTCACTCTCTTCTCCATCCAAGCACTCAAGAAAAACCCATGCACCCATGCCAGTATACGTCCCGGAAAAAATCAATGAGGACAAGCCTCCTCCGCTGCCGCAGTCACCGCCGCCACCACCACATCTAGCTCATCCATATTGTTGGTACCACAAGATTTTCGGTGATGATGCCAAGAAGTGTCGATCAACTTGCCAGCACCCAAATGCCCACTGCAGGATCTAGAAGATGCCGAGTTCTGTGGGGAAGCTCAAGGGTGTCCTCATACATTGCACTCCGTCCACTCATCCACCCGGCAGAGTGGTCGTTTATAGGTGATCGACATTTTGTGTGGCTCTTCTTCCTAGTCAACACAGGCGCTGACGTGTCTATCAGACCCACATTGTTGGCTCCTCCCGCCTTTTCACCATCGAGGTCACTTCTACGAGCTGTCAACGTATCAATGTTACAAACCTCAGGCTCTGTCAAAGTTATGGTGCACCTATCTCCTTCTCTGTGTTTTTCGTGGACCTTCTACATTGCCGACATCGATGAACCAATTCTCGGTATGGATTTTTTGTCACATTACAAACTCTCTCAGAACATGGTTCAGGGCTCAGTGCTACATCATGCCACTAACACTCAGATACTGTGCTCCCACACTTATGTTCCACGTTCTGTTTCTCTTGTGACATGTGAGTTGGTACGCGAGTGCTCTGCTCTCGTGGGCAACATTGTGACCTGCGTCACTAACCTACTGTCAGGATACGACTTGGCGGCACAACTCCGCCGGGAAAATGACGAGCTGAAACAACGAATAGCACACACTTATAATGAGCTCATCGCCACTCATACCTTGCTGCTGAAACTGCAGTCCACCTAATCATGTTTCTTCAGCAGACACCAGCTCGGACACTCAGCAGGTTCGTCCAAAAACATTAATGGTGTGTGACATTTTGCACCTGGTAGACATCGCACCCCCAACGCACTCGCCACATTCAGTGTCATGTGCATCAAACAGTGCTTCTAATGACAGTCAAGTGCATGATACAAACATGCCCACCATGCAGGCAGCCACCCCACGTGTTGCTAAACATTCCCCCTCTCTTGTGTGTCAGCCACATGACTCGGAGGCCATCGCTGTTCCCCGCACGATGCCAATGCCTCTCTCGCCTGCACCCGTTACCCAAGGCAAGGCTGACAACAGACAATCGCTGCGTGTCCCAACCCACTCCATGCTGCACACACAGCCGACCTCTCCAAACAAGCACACGACGTGCCAACACAATAGGCACATGACTTTTGTGCTGCCTTTTCCCACTCACGCTAGCGGTTACGCCTTGTCGCACCCCACTCATCCAAAAACTTCACATCAGGACATTGCTCAGTCTCGTGTGCAGTTCTCAGTTTCTTCCGTCACTCACGGAACAACACACAAGATAGTTACCACTGCCGGACCTCCTATTAGGCACAGGGTTAGATGCCTCAACCTCATTAAGTTGTGCATGACCCAGCAGCAAATTAACGAACTTTTGGAGGCAGGTATCCTGCAACCGTCAGACAGCAACTGGTCTTCACCGATTCACTTCATCACCAAACATGACGGTTCTTTCTGAATGTGTGGTGACTACAGATGCTTAAATGCTCGTACCATCATGGACAATGACCCAGTGCCAAACATAAATGATTTTACTTGTATGTTATCAGGTGCCACAATCTTAAGTGTTATTGACTGTAAACATGCCTACCACCAGATTCCCGTAGCACCGGAAGACATTTCAAAGACAGCTATTATCATGCCGCTCAGTTTGTTCCAATACAACTTCACGCTGTTTGGCCTAAAAAACACAGCACAAACATGGTAACATTCCATTGACTCAATCTTACAACATTTCGAGTTTTGCTTTACATATCTGGATGACATGCTCATTTTCAGCAACTCGGGTGAAGAACATGAAAATCATTTATCCAAGGTCCTCCAGACCTTGAACTCCAACGGCATCGAGGTCAACAAGGACAAATTCCAATTGCGCCAGTCTTCTGTCACATCGAGGGCCGTTCTTTCTTCATCTTTACTGATCACAAACCACTAGTGGACACTTTCTGCAACCCTCCTGAGGTCCCACCCCCTCGTTGTTTCTGCCACTTTGATTTAGTCTCTCAATTCACAACAGACGTTCACTACAGCAAAGGCACAGAAAACATTCCCGCAGATTTTTTCTCGTGGATCAATACTGTCTCACACATCATTGACTTATCCAACCTGGCAACTCTCCAGGCCTCTGACGAGGAATCTCAAGCTCTCCTTGCGGATGCTCAAACATCTCTTGTGTTTACCAAAGCCAAGTTCCCCAGAATTTTGGACGAGGTGTGGTGTGATTCTTCTACCGGCACCCGGCAGCAGTTGCTCCCACCCACATCACACTGGCAAGCCTTTGACGCCTTGCATAACCTTGCTCACCTTCGTGTCCATGCCACCACATGGCTCATATCCAAGCGTTTTGTTTGGAAAAATGTTAAACAGGACTGTCAGACCTGGGCACGCAGCTGCATCTCCTGTCAACGCAACAAAATTGGCTGCCAGACCTCTCCTCCACTAGGCAAGTTTCACATTCCACAAGGAAGATTTCGTCATGTACATATCAACCTTATCAAACCACTACCACCGTCGGAGGATCACAGATACATCCTCTCCACAATCGACCACATGTCTCACTGGGTGGAAGCTATTCCTTTACCCAACATCTCCACTGAAACCGTGGCCAACAGTTTCGTCTCCTCATGGATTCAACCAAGATCAGTAGTATGAGTCTGTCCTGTTCACCATTTTATGTAACATCTGCAGCATTTAAAAAATTCATACAACAGCCTACCACCCGCAAAGCAATGGGTTAGTTGAACAGTGGCACCGCACCCTCAAAACTGACCTCAAATACCAAGACTGCCTCTGGTCTGAGGCTCTTCCATGGGCGTTACTCAGTCTCCATTCGACCTTTAAACCAGACTTACAGGAAACCATCTGTGAATTCGTTTGCAAGGAGAACCCAGTCTTACCAGGGGAACTTATCCTGCCTCAAACAGGCGTCAATAGGCTGTATTTCATTAACACCATCTTTGGACTGTTATTGCTCTGCCGAGCCTCCATGTTAGTTTTTAGTTCTGTTCTGTATCTCAAGCTGTGTACATGTTTATGACTAACTATGAAATATATCTCTATGTGGAATTTAATGGGGATAGTTATTGCATTCGACCAATAATCGTATCCCATTCCCATAAGTACAAACTAATTGTGAAGTTAATTTATTTATCAACTCGTGAGCTTGTTAACAAAATGAATATGGACAAAAGCAAAAGTGGGGTAGAAATTGTTGAAGCTGCAGGATCCAGTCAGGACATGTTAGAGCTGAGTGAAATCGTAGACAGTGGAGAAACAGTAAAGACTGATGTTTTGCAGTTAATTTTGGCAAAAATAGAGAAAATGAAGACAGATACCAATAGCAAATTTAGCGCAGCTAATGATCAGTTAACTGAATTAAGAATACATAATGATAGCAAAATTACTTCACTGTAAGGACAATTAAATGACTGGAAAACTGAAAACAATAGTAAAATCATCAGGGTTGATCAGATAGGTCAACTTAGTAACCAAATTTCAGAGTTAAAAAATGGGTTGTCAGAGGGGTTACAAAATGTGAATGATAATGTTGATGTTTTAGGAAATAAATTTATTGTTTGAGAAAATGAGATTGTAGCCGAGTCTGAAATACAATCAAAGAATGTTGATGACATCAGAGTTGAACAGAAGGCCATATTGGAAAAACTGTGTGAGCTGGGAGCTTCCACCCAACAAAATGTTTCCAAAACCAAAAAAATTTAAATGTAGAAAATGATATACAAACAAATGTAACTGCTTTACATCACAAAATCTCAGCACTTCAGGAAAGTTGTATTAACAAAAATCTGTGTGCAAACAATAGTATTGCATGGTCCAACATTCCTATCGAAAGTTTTCCATTCGATAATTTACATACAGTGGATTTTCTGCACCACTGCAGAGATAGCTTCGTGTCAGGCATGAATGACTATCAAAAAATTAAATTTGTTAAAAGATTTCTTGAAGGTGAAACTCTGTCATGGGTAAACTTAAACTTAAGTCAGTGGGAAAAATATCAGAGTTTCAAGACAAGTTTTTTAAATAAATTTTTGTCAGAAGCAGAACAGGAGAGACTCAAAAGTGAATTTTTGAATGGTCATAATTATAGGAAAAGGGGCGGCACTTTGAAAGAGTTTTATGAGAACCAACTTAAAAAATTAGCACATCTTGACAAACCACTCAACAAAATGTCCTTGATTGATGCACTTAAAAGGAGATTGCTGGAAAGATTGCAATGGGATTTGGTACATGGACCTGACGATTGTATTGAACAGTTTTTGCAATATGTTGACAGGCTGGATGGGGCAGCAGAAAGAAGTATGTACCGTAATAATAGGAATGATGGAAATCACAATGGGAGTAATCACTGAAACAGAAATAACAGTAACTTCCATCAGGATCAAAGTGACAATAAGGAGAGAAATTTTGTGCAGTAGCAGGATAGTAACAATGGGAATAATTATGGGCATTTTAAAAGAAGAAACAATCACAGAAATAACTGCTCAGGAAACAGCGGTTTGCCTCAATGAAGGTCCACAGTTTTGGGGCAAGGAAACTTAACAAGTACACTTGCAATTAGATGGTAATAACAGTGTTAATGATATGGGACATGTCTCTGAAATTGAACAGAAGTAATATCAGATTCCTGATTTATGTTTTGATCAAAAGTTTTGGAATACTATTTTTAATTGTGGTGATGTAAGTGCTAATCACAAACCAGAATGTGAGAGTAGTAAGAATTTTGGTGTAGTATGTACTAATGATTTCTTCTCTAGGATGGAAAACAGTGTTGTTGATGTATGTAAATCAGGTGATGACTGTATTGGATCTGAACTAGGTGGTATTTTTGATGTAGATGTGAATGAGAGCTTGAAGTAACCGAGGTTGGTAAGTCTGAGACTGGTGACTTATTGCAAATGAATGTAGGTGAGGTAAGTGACTTTTATGGAGAGAAGACTTGTATTGTCAGTGATGTTGTTGATGAAGTAATTTTGGAGGAATATGATGATGATGAGTATCAGGTATTTGTGGAGTTTAAGAATAATAGAGTTTCAGAGTAATTTTCGTTTGTAAATGATATATGTGATGTTGTAAGGACAAAAAGTCTGTTCCTAAAGACTGGAAAGTAACACAGGTCACACCAATATTCAAGGAAGGAAATAGGAGTAACCCATTGAATTACAGACCCAAATCACTGACCTCAATTTGCAGTAGGATTTTGGAGCATATACGGTACTCAAACATTATGAATCACCTTGAAGAAAATGACTTATTGATACATAACCAACACAGATTCAGAAAATATCGTTCTTGTGTAATACAGCTAGCTCTTTATTCCTATGAAGTAATGAATGCTGTCAACAAGGGATCTCAGATCGATTCCATATGCCTAGATTTCCAGAAGTCTTTTGATACCGTTTCTCACAAGCAACTATTAATCAAATTGTATTCGTATGGAGTATCATCTCAGTTGTGTGACTGGATCTATGATTTCCTCTCAGAGAGGTCACAATTCGTAGTGATAGATGGTAAATCATCAAGTAGAACAGAAGTGATATCTGGTGTTCTGCGAGGTAGTGTCATAGGCCCTCTGCTGTTCCTGATTTATATAAATGATCTAGGTGATAATCTGAGCAGCCCCCTTAGATTGTTTGCAGATGATGCTGTAATTTACCATCTACTAAAATCATCAGATGATCAATTCCAATTACAAAATGATCTAGAGAGAATTTCTGTATGGTGCGAAAAGTGGCAATTATCACTAAACAAAGAAAAGTGCGAGGTCATCTACATGGGTACTAAAAGAAATCTGATAAATTTTGGGTATACGATGAATCAAAAAAATCTAAAGGCTGTCAATTCAACTAAATACCTAAAAATTACAATTATGAGCAACTTAAATTGGAAAGACCACACAGATAATATTGTGGGGAAGACGAAATAAAGACTCCACTTTGTTTCACTTGTCCGAACTCTGCTGGAATATTGCTGCATGGTGTGGGATCCTTACCAGGTAGTATTGATGGAGGACATCAAATAAGTGCAAAGAAGGGCAGCTCATTTTGTGATGTTGCACAATAGGGGTGAGAGTGTCACAGAAATGATACAAGAGTTGGGGTGGCAGTCACTGAAACAAAGGTGGTTTTCTTTGCGGCGAGATTTAATTACAAAATTTCAATCACCAACTTTCTCTTCTGAATGCGAAAATATTTTTTTGACACTCACCTTCATAGGGAGAAATGATCATCATAATAAAATAAGATAAATCAGAGCTCAAACGGAAAGAGTTAGGTGTTCCTTTTTTCCCACACGCCATTCGAGAGTGGAATGGTAGAGAGGTGGTATGAAAATGGTTCGATGAACCCTCTGCCAGTCACTTAAGTGTGAAATGCAGAGTAACACTGTAAAAATAGAGGATCATGATATACCAGTCCAGTCAAAACAATTTTTTCATTAATGTCATGCAGATTAAAGATCCAAACAGTAAAGGTTAGGTATCTGTTAGCCTGGAGAATAAAGGTGAAAACTTTTTGAAGTTTTTTTGGCATCAGATTGATGATGAAATAGATAAAGATGCTTTCTGAAATAAGTTAGCTGTGTTTAGTCAAAATTTGTATACCAATTGGTGGACTGAAGTGAAAGAGGATCTAAACAGGAAGTGTAATTTTGACAGTAATGTGTTTTGTGTTCCTTCTGTAACAAGTGATGTTAGTTGTGCCATTGAATCTATTCATTGTGTTCAATCTTTACCTAAAAACATGAGTAATCAAAGTAATGTTATGATACCTGTAAAGTTGATAAAACCTTGTGAAGAGCATATGGATGTAGCATTTGATGAAACTGAAAGTGATCTTGTGCATGAGATGTCTGACAACAGAGAGGATGATTCAGGTTTTGGGTGTCCTTACATTAAAATTAAGACTGATCAGAGGGAAGACAACTGTTTGATTGCTACAGGTAGCGTATTTTGTGGTGCACCTGAACAATTTAGGAACAAGATCAAGTATAGTAAGAATTTTGTAGAAATGCCTACAGTAGGTGTAAACATAAGAGGAGCTACAGGTAAGCAAAGCAAATTGGTAAAATCTCTGGTACTTTTAACTTTTAGTATAGAAGACAAGAGCTTTGAACATGAATGTTTAGAGATCCCTAGTCTGGAAGAAAATATAATTCTTGGTATGGATTCAATAATGAAAGTGGAGGCTTGTTTTGGATGGTGTGCTAAAGAACTGTTTATTTTGGAACCTAAGAGTGATACTAATTTCTACATTTCAAACTGTGGGAAAAGTTGTTACTATCTGCAAAACATTGTGAACCAAGCTGAGTACCAGTTGTTTGATGATGATATAGATTTTGATGAGACTGAGGATCAGGATTTTTTAAGTGTAGTGGATTCCAGTGAGTGAAACTGCAACTCTTAATGACCAATAAAAGGAACAACTTAGGAATTTGTTACTGGAGTTAAGAAATGCGTTGAGTGAAAGACCAGGGAAAATCCTTTGAGGAAGGTTACTTCCCTGATCTCTTGAAATATGCAGAAGTAAAAGCAATGTTTATAAAAGGTTCAAAAGATGATATGGGAAATTATTGCCCCATTTCTATACTCCCAGTCATATCAAAAATATTTGCAAAAAATGTTGCTTTACAGATACAAAGCTTCATCACACAGAATGATATCATTTCACATAACCAATTTTGCTTCCAACAGGGCAAAAACACAGTAGATGTGATAAATGAGTTTATTGAAAAAATTACTTCATCACTAGATAGGAACGCTAAGGTTGCAGGAATATTCTGTGATCTAACAAAAGCTTTAAACTCTGTAAACCATGCCCTGATGCTTTTCAAACTCAACAGGTCTGGAATAAGGGATATTGCTTTGAAATGGTTTGAATCATATCTCTTGGGGAGGAAACAAAGGGTAATCACATCAAATGGAGCAGATTACTTCTCAGAGTGGAAAACTGTCACACAAGGTGTTCTTCAAGGCTCAATCCTTGGGCCCATTTTATTCCTGTTCTATGTAAATGACTTGCCTCTCAATATAAATACTCACTTAGCTTTGTTTGCAGATGATACTTCTGCCCTAATTGAAAATTCTGACAATATACCGCAGAGTGTCATGAATATGTTAAGTAAATGTCTAAGTGGCTTAAGGCAAAACATTTCAAAAACCCACATGATGAGTTTTAAAACTAAACAGTCAAAAACTGAAGAAATCTGTTCCACTCAGAACAATTAAAAAATGGAAGAACTTGACTCAGGTTCCTGGGAATAAACCTAGACAGACCTTTGAGTTGGAATTCTCATATAGAATATCTAGTATATAAATTAAACAGTCTTGCATTTGAAATGCCACTGATATGGCCACCAGGAAAATAGCATACTATAGCTATTTTTAATATGTTATTTGATATGGCATAATTTTTTGGGGAAACTCGGGAAATGCTACACAAATTTTAAAGATGCAAAAAAGCATCATTCACAACATGTGCTCTGCACAGCCAGGGGCAACATCTTGACCATTATTTAAAGACCTAAAAATATTAACTGTCTCCTCTTTATACATCTTTGGGAGAATTCTTTTCCTATGCAGCAGAGCTGATCTATTAAAAAAAATCATTTTGAACACTCATACGATGCAAGACATAAAGAAAACTTTATGCTCACCTCTCACCGCTTAAAACTGCATGCTCAGACTCCTCAGTATATAGGCATGACAATTCACAACACAATAAAAGAGTGTGACATCATAAATATGAAGATAAATGTTTTAAAAAGCAAGTTACATGATTTTCTAGTTGAATGATGCTACTACTCTGTGGAAGATTTCATGAAGGACAAAGTGATACTTTGAGCTGGATCCCTAAAATGGAATAAAAATTTATGATAGTTATAGTAGATGTAAATACTGTAAGTTTGACAAATTTTAAGTAAGTAAATTCTCCGCAAAGTATTATTGTAAATGTGGGAAAATTTCAAATAAGCAAATTGTAACCTTGACATGTCTCCTGTACATCAGACGTATGTTCTGAAACTGTGTGCATTATGAGATGAATAAAACACATTTCACAAGGGAATCGCTATCAGTGCATGCTTTATCTTACAGATCCTCAACCTTTCTTTCTCAAGCCATATAGTATACTATTTCCAAAAAGGAAAGATGTTGAGAAAGAAATTCAGGAAATGGAAATGTGGGGAGTAATTGAGAGAACTAGAAGTGCTTACAATAATCCTTTGGTTGTGATAAGTAAGAGAAATGGTGGACTGAGAAATGTTTTGGACTCTAGACATCTCAGTAAGTTTCTTTTCAGAGAGAATGACCATTCTGAGAACAAGGATGAGCTTTACACAATTTGATTATGTAAAATTCACGAATAGTTTGGACCTGAGATCTGTATTTCACCAGATTCCACTTGAAATTAATTCTAGAAAGTGTATTGCATTTTTGTATGGAGGTAAGCATTTTCAATACTGTGTTGTGCCATTTGGGATAAATGTATCTGTAGCTGAATTCATAAGAGCTCTGAATTCTATCTTCAGAAGTGAAGTGAATTCAAAATTAACCCTCAAGCAGGTGTGCTGATTTTTGTAACACTAGCGGGCAAGCAGCGCATATTGTACACATGTAGTCAACAGCTGTCATTATGCTACCAAAGGAAACATGTATGAGCTAAATCACAGTTTAATTTTAGTTTATTTAAATAACAATACAAGAAACTTCTATTACATCATTAATTTACAATTTGATTAAACAAATAAGAAACTTTCATATCATTATGTTGCTGCAGCTGACATATAAATCTATCCCAACACTTTTTTAAGCACATACTGAACAAAGACACTCTTTCATTGCTCTATAAGAATACAAAGACTTTATATATTGAAGAAGTATCAGTTATCACAAAGTTCCTTCAATCTGCACAGTTAAATGTCTTGCCCATTTTCAGGAAATGCTTTACACTTCTCACATGTATGCACTGCTTTTACATGTACTTTGCAAACAAAGCTATAGAATGAGTTACACCTTATGATAGTATATGTGTTTCTCGCATGTCCACATGTCACATACTGACCTCTTTTCTTGGTGGTAGGCTTCTCAGTTCTTTCAAAAACATTGATCTTTGTATTTCATGAGGAAAGTTGCAATGTTGGCAGGAAGTGAAGGTGTTGTGACTCGCCGATCTTTCAACGTGCCGCCATGCAGTTACACGCGTCCCGTACATGCGGCGCTGTCTGCCAGCCATGCAGCAGCAGCGCCACCTAAGCGGCCAGCCAGCCAGCGGCCGCTAGACTTGGACTCAGTTATGATTTGACTGTTAAAGTGTACACACGTCTTACTCTGTTTACTTGATCTGTGACTTTCATGTATTGCGTCTCCCTTGAAATATATTTGTTCAACTTGAAGTTATTAAATTGGCGACGAGGTAGTGATTTTTCTTTTCCATCGTTGGCCCATATGTTTCCATGGCTACATTAGAGCAACTATTGCAAGGTCGCATAGAAAAGCAAATGCTTTTCACAAATGCGATTCGTGATTTCGTCGCGGCATCAAATGCAGGGCGTCTCTCGTCGTTGTCTCTACCCACTTTTCCTCCTTATGACGAGACGGTGGAAGACTGGTCTGATTATGAAAAACGTCTTCGACAGCACTTCTTGGCATTTCATGTCGCGGATGAACGAACATGTAAGTCTCTATTCCTTTCATGGATTTCACCTCAAATGTATCGGTTGTTGTTGCAATTGGCTCCTTTGAAGGAACCTGCATCTTTGTCCTTTGCTGAAATGTGCTCACATCTGTACGTATATTTTCAAAAGCAAACGCATGTGGTAGCCTCTCATGTTGCCTTTTATCGTTGTCAAAAACAACCGAATCAATCCTATCATGCTTGGGCAGCTGAAGTTCATGGCCTCAGTAGAAAGTTACTGAAGTTCACAAAGAATCCTATGCCGATTCCATGGTACGCGATGCTATTATCCGATCGGCGCCCGACAATGAAGTTAGGCAATGTGCCCTTCAGTTGGCAAATCCGACTCTAGATGAAGTCCTATCCATCGCTCAGTCTTTTGAAATTTCTCACGCCACTGGAGCGCAAATAGAGGCATGGGGCAACGTCAGGGAAATACAACCTCTGTGCGATATTGACAAAGCATGGGGCGTGTCCCCGCCAGCCGACGTGGCCACAGTACGCTCCCAAGCGCAGCCTCAGCCTAACCATAGACAAACCTCTAAGAAACTGCAGCAAAACCCACAGCAACTTCCTTCATGTCCGTGGTGTTTTACAAAACATACACGAGAAGATTGTCCACAACATTGAGCCGTGTGTCACAAATGCAAAAAAAAAGGGTCATGTGTCATCCGTTTGCAAATCCAACCGCATACTTGATGTTCCTGAACACGACGCTGATTCTGATTCTGTGTTGTCTGTCAATTGTACTTCTTCCCTTTCAGGGAAGTTATTCCTCACTGTCCAAATACTTGGTCGAGATGTTCGCACGCAGGTGGATACTGGTTCTGCTGCCACTATCATCAATTCTCAGACGTATCTTCAGTTGGGTTCTCCAATCCTGTCAGCTGTCACTAGGCAATTACGGACTTACAATAAACAGAAGATTTCTCTCTTGGGACAATTTCATGCTGAGGTATCTGACAAATCTGTCATTTGCACTGATCCCATCTTTGTGGTCAACCTTAGTAACGCGGAGAATCTTTTTGGTTTTGATGCCATTCGCGTTTTTGGGTTCTCCATAGATGACTCTGTCAATATCATCTCTGATACTATTCCTTATGCTCAATTGGATTCCTTGTCGACGACATTTTCGTCCCTTTTTTCTCCTGGGTTAGGCCGTGCAAACGACTTTGAAGCTCATATCACACTCATGCTCAAATCCACTGCTCAGCCTACGTTTTCTCGGGCTCGGCCCATTCCTGTGGCCCTTCGTGATCAGGTCAAACGGAAGCTGGATCGCCTCACTGCTTCAGTGGTCTTGCTTCCTGTCACTTCCAGTGAGTGGTCCTCTCCTGTCGTTGTTGTTGCTAAGCCGAATGGTGATATTCGTCTCTGTGGCGATTTCAAAGCCACTGTAAATGCTCAAAGCCTTATCGACACTTACCCTATGCCTCGACCTGACGAATTGTTTACTAAACTTGCTGGAGGCAAGCTGTCAGAAGCTTATCATCAACTTCCTCTCGACGCTGCTTCCCAGCAGTTTCTGGTCCTTAACATGCCTTTTGGCCTCCATCAATACCAATGATTGCCATTCAGGGTTGCCAGCACCCCTGCTCTCTTTCAGAAATTCTTGGAACATTTATTGCTCACTGTCCCTGGGTGTATAAATTACATGGACGACTTTGTTGTCACTGGCTCCACCACAGACATACATCTTCAAAATCTCCGCACACTTTTTCATGTCTTACAGACTGCCGGTCTTAAGTGTAATCTTAAGAAATCAAAATTTTTTCAGGCATCTATCACGTACTTGGGTTCAACTCTCTCAGGATGGTATTCGTCCGTTTCAGCAAACCGTTGCTGCGATCGATGCCCTTCCTCACCCTACATCTGTTAAGGAACTGCAGGCCTTGTTGGGGAAAATAGCATACTATCACAAGTTATTACCATCTGCTGCTTCGGTGGCTCAGCCGTTGCATCGCCTGTTGCATAATAACAGGGGCCTTTTCACTGGTCCGCGTCATGTGATGCGACTTTCCAGAAATTGAAGACTATGCTGAATCAGGTCCCGTGCCTGGCTACGTATCGACCTGGCCAACATCTTGTTCTTGCCACAGATGACTCTCAATATGGGGTCAGTGCAGTCCTTGCGCACCGTTTTTCTGACGGTTCTGAACAACCCATTGCTTATGCCTCCAAAATGCTCACCGATGCCCAGTGAAAGTATTCTGAAATTGAAAAAGAAGCTTTGGCCATTATTTATGCTCTTTATAAGTTTGGTGTTTTTCTCTATGGATCCAAATTTCATCTTGTTATGGATCGCAAACCACTTGTTTCCTTGTTTCATCCATCAACGTCACTTCCCGACAAGGCTGCACACCGCCTCCAGCATTGGGCTCTTTCCTTGTCTTGTTTCAGTTATGAGATTCATTTCCGGCCGATGGCTCAACATGCGAATGCTGATGCACTGTCTTGCCTTCCCATGGGTCCTGATCTGGCATTCGATAAGGACGAACGTTTGTGTTTCCACCTTGATGTTGCCGAGCAGAAGGTTGTGGACGGGTCCCCCATCACCGGGGACCGACTGGCGGCTGCTATGCGTTCTCCCGGATTTTACGCTGTATTCTGAAGGGTTGGCCAGATCATCCATCCACTAAGGCTTCTGATCCATTGTGGAACTATTACGCTTTGCATTACTGCCTCACGGCTAGGGATGGTGATATCCTCCTTTCCACCGAAAATGCTTCGCCGCATGTTGTGGTACCTGCGTCTTTGCATGCTTCGGTCTTGCACCTCCTTCACCAAGGACACGGGGGTGTCTCTCCCACAAAATCTCTGGTGCGCCGTCATGTGTACTGGCCCGGCATCGACTCTGAAATCGCACACATGGTCGCTGCCTGTGGCCCTTGTGCATCACAGGCCGCCGCCCCGAAGTCATCTTTGTCACTGTGGCCTTCGCCTGAGAAGCCCTGGGTGCATATTCATGCCAACTTCATGGAACCTTTTTTAGGTACTTATTGTCTTCTCATTATTGATGCGTACTCTAACTTTCCATTCATTGTCCGTTACATGTCGCCTACCACCGCAGCAACCACCAATGCTCTAGCTTGCATTTTCTCTTTGGAAGGCCTTCCCTCTACTATTGTTACTGATAATGGTCTGCAATTTGCCTCTTCCAATTTTGCGGATTTTTGTGACCGTCATGGCATCATGCATGTCATGGCCCTCCGTTCCATCCACAGTCAAATGGTGAGGCTGAACGACTGGTCCACACATTTAAGGCTCAGATGAGGAAACTCCTGACTTCTTCTGCTGATGATGCACTTCTCCAATTTCTGGCTTCTTACCGTTTCACCTCCATGGGCGACCACAGCCTGACTGAGCTCTTACATGACCGACAGCCCCGCACGCTACTTCATCTTCTGCGACCTTCCACCTCATGACCGCAGGTGCCTTCACTTGGCCGGTTCACTGCTGACGACCTTGTATGGGTACGGGGATATGGCAGGCAGCTAAAATGGAGTCCTGGCCGCATCTTACGATACCGTGGCCAACACCTGTATGAAATCCAGACAGACACGGGTGTTGCAGTGCGTGATTCAGACCAGCTTCAGCCTCGTCTGCCGGCAACGCCTGTTCTGGATGCTGCTACACCACCTTTGGCTCTACCTGACGCTTGGGATACTGGAATTTCTCATTACTCACAATGCAGTCCTCTCACCATCATATTGGTGCCAGCACAAGAACTGACGCCACCAGGAGACATGCCCATGCAGGAACCAGATGACCATCATCTGTCGGAGCAACTCTACTCGCCTCCTCCTCCTACGGACGCGGGCAAATCACCCATGTCTCCTGTTATAACAACCGGACTTGCCACAATGGGCAGATTGGTGCACGGGGCCCCAGCAGATTCGACCCCTACATCTCGTGTCATCTCGATGCGTTATCATCGGGACACTTCCGTCCATACAGGAAGCCTCCTCCTCGAGACTTTACCGCCAGTCAAACAACACCTATGGACGTTAGCAATCTACAGGCCACCTCCATCAAGACCTGTGCAAAAAATTCAAAGGGGTGAAAAGTGTTGTGACTCGCCGATCTTTCAAAGTGCCGCCGCGCAATTACGCGTGTCCTCTACATGTGGCACTGTCTGCCAGCCATGCAGCAGCTGCGCCACACAAGTGACCAGCCAGCCAGTGGCTGCAAGACTTGGACTCAGTGCTGATTTGACTGTTACAGTGTACACACGTCTTACTCTGGTTACTTGATCTGTGACTTACATGTATTGCATCTTCCTTGAAATATATTTGTTCAGCTTGAAGTTATTACAGAAGGAATATTAGCTCTTTTCATTAGTTGAGACTTCATAAGAGACAGTGCTAAATCTTTCAAGAAAATTCTTCTCTTATTTTTTGTATTTGCCTCATTTGCATGAAAAATTATTTGAGCATTGATTCCTGCTATACCCAATACAGCATAGAATACAACCAATGGCCATCTTGTCACCTGTGTGTTGGAATACGCACCTCCCAGTTGATCGACTGTGTCAACTCCTCCTTTTGTTATATTGTAATCCAATACTATATCTGGTTTATATGTAACTTCATAAATGGTTCATAAATAATGGATAGTTGAAATTAATATAACTGCCTTCTTTTCGTTTCAGCACATATGAAACTAGCGTCATATCATTCTGAAAACCCAATAAAGAGGAGTGGATAGCCCTACATTTCCCAGGTAAAAATTCTTGTGGGATCTTGCATTTGTTTTTCTCAATGTGCCGATGCATTTTAGTCACTTTATCAATAGGGAGCTGGCTATGGAATGGCTAGTGTACCAATTATCCATTGTAACATTTATTCCCAAGCCTTCGGTGTGAGTAATTAGCCTTCCTACAATATCTCAGGGAGAATTAGAAACACCATATAGTCCTTTTCGATTGTTTTCCACAATATACTTTAGTATTAGACGTGAAGAATGTTTTAGCATCTGCTAAAACAAAAATCCTTATCCCATGCTTCACTGGTTTGTTCAGAATATTCTAAACAAAAGAACAGTGACCCCGGAAAGCTTGCAACTTTTTGACTACAGTTACAAATTGTCCTACACTATAAGCGTTCTTGCAGTTCTCCAGAAAGGTATCCAATATTTGCCTTATTGCAGCAAGTTTATTAGTTACTCTTCTTTCTTGCCTTATACTCTTTGTCATCAAAAGGGATACATCATAAAAGGAACAGAAATCTTCTGTAGCTCATCACAGCTCTCGTAATTCCATACCAGTACCATCTACTGTCCACAGGTCAATGACATTTATGTAGTTTACTTTCTTAGTCCTGATGAGATATAGCAATCTCAACAATGCCAAAATTTCACACCTTGTAGTTTCCTTAGCATCCATTTCTCTGGAACATTGTACTCATTCTTTCTTAGATTGAATGTATATATCCATTACAATTATCAATCACTTCCAGGCTAAGTATTGTCCATAAAGTCTCTGTTTCACTTGTAACCCCTCTGGCAATGCAATATTTTCACAATAATCTTTCTTTTTGTTTTCGAAGTCATAGCAGGACATATTTTATTCCATTTAAACATTTTGTCCCTTTCAATAAAAAGACCACCAGTGGAGAGTGGCTCTTCACAGTCATCATCTCAATCATGGACTTGATCAGAATCTGAATCGTGGTCACTTTATGTGATAAATTCCTCTTCTTCTACAGTGTCATCATCGTTGTTGTTGTCTGGTACAGAGATGAACTCTAGACCGTCACTGAGTAACCAATCAAGCTTGTTGTCTGTCAGCTTTGATCTTGCACTGCACAGTGATGTACCAGCTCGTTACATGTTACCTTTGAATCGATTAAAAAGAAATGAAATGAAAGTGAAGGAAAAATTACTGACATGACTGGGCACATGGCATACTTTGTACACTAAGATGACACATTTGCAGTTCATTTTAAATTACTGTAGCTCATGTGAACCTATGACAACACAACTTCTCACTGTGCTAGTTGAAAAAATAATGCAGGAATAGTTAAGGGCTTGCTATTGTAAAACAACAATGGAACTGTGCACGACAATGACATTTGTGGTTGGTGCACTTGATACACAGGTGCGCCCACTCAAGGGTTAATTGTGTATGTTGATGACATTTTGGTCACTGAAAGGACTTGTGAACAACATTTGGATCTGTTAAGAGAAGTGTTTTCATAATTGGGATCTGGAGGTATGACTTTGAAAATAGGTAAGTCTAAACTGGGTGTGGAAGAAGTAAAATTTTTAGGACATGCTATATCTGAGAAAGGAATTGCAACTGATAAAGAGAAACTTGGCGCTATTGCTAATTTTCGTGCTACTCACAACAAAAAACAGCTTAAATCATTTTTTGGTTTAACTGGATTTGATAGAAAATTTTGTAGGAGCCAAGCTTTCAATGCTTCTTTCCTGTGTGAACTTTTGAAGAAGAGTACTGTTTGGGATTGGAATCAGGATACTTTTGATGAGATCAAAGGACATTTGTTTCATTGTCAGATATTGTTCAGACTGGATTTGTCTCTTCCTTTTTGTATTATGACAGACAGTAGTGATGTTGTTTTGGGTGCTCATTTATTTGAGGAGGTTGAAGTTGAAGGTGTTATTGAACACAGATCTCTTGCATTTACTAGCAGAATATTGCAGGAGCATGAGAAGACATACACTGTAACTGAGAAAGAACTTTTGGCTGTACATTGGGCATTCAACAAGTTTAAAAATTATTTGCTAGGTCACAAAGTCATCATCTATACTGATCACAAAGCATTATGTTATCTCCAGTTGTGTAAGCTGTACCATAACAGAATTATTGTTGGGCCATGTTTTTACAGCAGTTCAATTATAAATTTAAATATATGAAACAAATACTAACAAAGAGATAGAGGTGCTGGCCAGTACTTACCTCAGCTCAGTACAGCCGATAGATACACATAAAACAGAACTGAACATTTACATTCCTAGCTTTCAGAACTTTGTTCCATCATCAGGGAGGAGAGAGGGGAAAAAAGGGAAGAAGGGAAAGTGGATTCAGTTACTCACAACCCAGGTTATGAAGCAACAGGGAAAGGTAAACAGGGAGGGTAGCAACCTCCCTGTTAACCTTTCCCTGTTGCTTCATAACCTGGGTTGTGAGTAACTGAATCCACTTTCCCTTCTTCCCTTTTTTCCCCTCTCTCCTCCCTGATGATGGAACAAAGTTCTGAAAGCTAGGAATGTAAATTTTCAGTTCTGTTTTATGTGTATCTATCGGCTGTACTGAGCTGAGGTAAGTACTGGCCAGCACCTCTATCTCTTTGTTAGTATTTGTTTCACATCTTATATGAGATTTTCCATTAATCATTTAAATTTAAATATATTAAGGATACAGACAATGTAGTTGGTGATGCTTTGTTTAGGCTACCTTTAGGGAGTGAATTATATAACAACTTTTGAGAAGGAGATAATAAGTTTAAAATTATGTACTTGAGAAGTGTGAAAGAGGAAAAAAGATCTTGAAATTTTGCAAAGACATCCGCAGGTATAAAACTCACGATAAAAATTTGAAATTGGTTAGGATCATGTTGGGTAACGAAGGATGAGAAAAGATGGAACAATATTATAAGGCACATATGGATATTTTATTCAGGACACATAAGACTGACTCAGACGATTGGAGACTATGTTGGCCAGAACAGTGTATTGATACTTTAATTACTTATACGTATGAGAATTTTGGGCATTGTGGAAAAACCAAATGTACACAAAAGATTCAGGAAAACATCTACTTTCATAACATAGGAAGGAGAGTCAAGAAGAAGAGTGCCAGCTGTGACAGAAGTCAAGGAGTAGATGTAAGTAACCAAACAAATAGAGGCCAAATGCAAAACATCCTGCCTCATAGTATCCTAGATCTTGTGTCTGTGGATGTTTATCGACCTTCGCCTAAGTCTAAGAATGGATTTTGTTATATTTTCGTGGTGGCTGATGTATCTTCGACGGTCATAAGGCTATTTCCTCTTAAGAAAGCTACCAGTAAGCAAACCATTTCTAAGTTTGAAAGCACATATTTTCATGAGGTGGGTATTCCTAAAACAATTTTATGTAACAATAGTTCTCAGTTTACATCACACGCTTGGAAAGATTTTGTTGGTCATGCAAAAATAAGGAATGTTCTAACCTCTGTGTACCATCCATCGAGTAATCCTGCAGAAAGATATATGAGACAAATTAGAAGACTGTTTAGAACATATTGCAGTAAGAATCATACCAGTTGGATAGATTATGTCAGTGATTTTGAGGATATTATGAACAGCTTACAACATTCTTAAACAGGTTTTTCACCATTTGAAATCAGGTTTAATGGCAGAGTAACTAACTTTATTCCTGAGAATGTTGAGTTTCCATCATGTAAAATTCTGTCACTGCAAGAGAGAAGAGTACGTCATGGAGATGATGAAAAAGCTTGGGGGAAGGAGAAAGCAGAGATATGATGGTAAAGGCAGATTTTCTAAGTTTGAGGTAGGAGATCTTGTGTTGGTGAATGCCAAAGAGAAACCTAAAGTGTTGAAATCTGAGATAAAGGAATTCTTCAGTATTTATATAGGACCATTCGAAATTCTTCAAAATCTGCATCCTAATGCAAAGACTTGTGTATCCTAAAGCTAAGAAGTTTTTTAGATCATGCAATATTGCTGAACTGAAAGCTTACAGACATGATCCATAAGTATCAATTTTTTTTTTTTTTTTAATTATGTAAGATGATGTGATTTCTAATGTAATGTCTTGTCTATTGACTGAGTTTAAGTCTATGCCACACTGTGTTTGCAGGTTCATACAACTATATAATTCTGTTATGTAATAGCTTTGTGCTTTGGATTTTGCATGTGACTAAGTGGGTGGATCATTTTACAATTTTGGAATCTGACAATGCCATTAAATATGTAATGATGTATTTTTAATTTTAGAATACTATTAGTGGTAAATATTATTATTGTTCCTGTGTATTCTGCAGAAAGTGATTTAATATAATTGTCATGAACTCTTTTGGGTAAAGTCCTGGGTGTTGTGGTAAACTGAGAGAAGACTCGTTTCATTCATGTGTACTGTAAATATTAGGAATAGTATCCTAAAGTTTCATACATGCAAACCAAACAATTGTGTATGTTAAACACAGAATTCTTACATCAGTACATCATACCTCCTTTTGTAGGCACTTGTCGGATGCTGTGTCAGTGCACTCCAACATGTCTTGTTTGAGTACATAATTTCTTCTAATCTACTGATTTCTAACAAGGGAACCTCTCCATCGCACCCCCCTCAGATTTAGTTATAAGTTGGCACAGTGAATAGGCCTTGAAAATCTGAACACAGATCAATCGAGAAAACAGGAAGAAGTTGTGTGGAACTATGAAAAAAAAAAAAAAAGCAAAATATACAAACTGAGTAGTCCATGCGCAAGATAGGAAACATCAAGGGTGCTGTGAGCTCATGAGCGCCGTGGTCCTGTGGTTAGCGTGAACAGCTGCAGAACGAGAGGTCCTTGGTTCAAGCCTTCCCTAGAGTGAAAATTTTACTTTCCTTATTTTCGCAAAGTTATGATCTGTCCGTTCGCTCATTGACATCTCTGTTCACTGTAATAAGTTTAGTGTCTGTGTTTTGCCACCGCACCGCAAAACCGTGCGATTAGTAGACGAAAGGACGTGCCTCTCCAATGGGAACCGAAAACATTTGATCGCAAGGTCATAGGTTAACAGATTCCGCCACAGGAAAACACGTCTGATATATTCTATACGACACTGGTGACGGCATGTGCGTCACATGACAGGAATATGTTGTCGACCCACCTAACTTGTACACTTGGCGAATGGGTAAAAAGATTCTTCTACCTTGCCCGATTTAGGTTTTCTTGTGGATGTGATAATCACTCTGAAAAAAGTGATGAAAACATAAGAGTTTGTCACATAAACTGCAACAAATGAATGCAACAGTTTCACAGTCGCACAATTTTCCCTGTGCTCTGTTAAAACATATGTTTTTAATGTTTTCAAATTTTTCCGTGTGTAGAACGTCAAATCCTGCATATGTCCAAGCAAATCTGAACATGTCCTGGAATTTTGGAGAGCGAAGTTGATTATGTGTGAGTGCCTAAACTTTGATAATCATCTGAAAATAGAAAATTAAACTTTTCACTCGAGGGAAGACTTGAACCAACGACCTCTCATTCCGCAACTGCTCACGCTAACCGCAGGACCACGGCGCTCATGTGCTCAGACTCTCCTTGCTGTTGCCTATCTTGCGCATGAACTACTCAGTTTGTATATTTTGCTTATTTTTTTCATAGTTCCACCCAACTTCTTCCTGTTTTCTTGATTGATCTGTGTTCAGTTTTTCAAGGCCTGTCCACTGTGCCAACTTATAACTAAATCTGAGGGGGGTGTGATGGGGAGGTTCCCTTGTAAGTAAATGTTACTTTGAGACATCTTTAATATACCTGTGTGTATTACCTTACTAGTTCATGTTTCCTTTGCTGTTTATTAATGTACCATATATGTGAACACTTTTTAATCCATTCTGACGTTAACCCTGCTTACTTATTTTTTCAAAATAGATACGCAAAACATATGCCATGTGATGTGAGGGAGGTATTAAACAGCATACAGCATACTCATTACACAAAACAATGTTTCAGGATTTGATGTGAAAGCTAAACAGGTATTTACCTATCCGTTGGAGCATATGAAGAGAAATCTAGGGAAGAAAGTGAAAGATGTGGATGGATCCACTCCCACACTTTTGTATGGCTGGAATCTTGTTGAGCCAGTCAACTTACAAGAGATCTTAGGTGCTGGGTAATGTAGCCAAGCATCTGTCAACTTCATCAGTCTTGTGACTGAAATTAGTAAAATGTTAGCCAAGAAATCATCCTATATGAAAAATTCATGGAACTATTTGTTTAGAAAAGTAGTCACTGCTATGGAGAGTGTTATTCCACATAAATATTTTTTTTTTCAAGTAGGGTGATTAACTTCCCAAAACATTATGTAAATTTAAATAATGCTGTGGAAGGTTGATGTTCTATGACTAATGATTTGTTATGTTCAACAAAGAAATGTGAAAACTTAAAAAATTCAATAGTACATTCTATGAACCATGTTGTAACTAATTACCAAAATCAGATAAAATTAGGCACTGTTTGGTTTGTAGTCATACATTTCAATGAACTTTCTTATCTCAACACTCAGTATGCATTTTTTATCAATGGTAAATGAATCTTCTAAGCTTCTATGCACTTAGGTTAGTGGAAGAAAGTGAAAGATGTGGATGGATCCACTCCCACACTTTTGTATGGCTGGACTCTTGTTGAGCCAGAGTATATAAGAACATGTTGACTCACGAAAAGAGAAAATAATGAAAAAAATATTAGGAACTATGACTGAGATCATAAATTGAGTATAGATTGTATAACAAGATGTATACATTTCTGATTTCACACAGTGATTTTGATCCTCAAACTACTCAATTATGCCATCATTCAAAGCTGTTTATAACTCTGATTACCTGTATTTATCCTGAGTAGCGCATTATTGTATCTCACTGGAACTTGAGTTGTGCGTAAACTCATGCTTAACTCTGTTTTGGGTACCCCTCGTCATTGCGACTGTGTGTGTGTGTGTGTGTCCTGAAAAAGTGTGCAGCTATTGATTGAGGCTAGATGCTTCCTCTAATTATTATTTGCATACAATTGAACTTATTGATGCATGAATATGAACTGTACTCATTTTGTTGTGTCAAAACATTTCTGCTCATGTGTACCTGGTATGGTTTGGATTCATGGGTCTGTCCCCACATCGTAAGCATAGGTCCTAATATTTTTTTCATTATTTTCTCTTTTCATGAGTCAACATGTTCTTATATACTCTGGTTTATGTGACTGACTGATTTCGTGCTATATGCCTACTTGCGACCAAGTATATTCTTCTGGTCTGTACCCGTCGTTGAGAGTTTCCCGAGTCGACTCACTTGTCATACACTTAGGCTCTGAATATTTTTTCTTCTCCTTTGATGATTTCGAAGGTGTGTCATTAGAGATGTAAACTTGCAATTTGTAATTCTAGTAATTTACATTGCCTCTGCACTTATCTCTATAGTTTAGTGTTGTCATGTTGTAGTTTTGACTTTGTATCATCTGCCTTGAGACAGAATGTTGCACAGACCTGAAAATATGAATGCCATGTCCTCATATATGTATAGATTATGACTTGTATAATAGGTATTTTTCTTATGTTTTCTGTCATATGTATCAGATACTTCCATATGCCTGTATTCTATCTTTTGGCATCCTTTTGTACACTGGCAAACCTTATAGTAGGTCACAAAATATTGTAAACACATTGTTTCCATATTATGTGAGGGGGATATTGTAATGGGACATTCTCCTATAGCATTATTTTTCTCCAACAGTAGTTATCGATACCAGGACTATGTTTTGAGTTTTGGACAGGTCAGTATTATCTCAGCTGCTTTTCTGAAAACTTGCATATAATTTTATGCACAATATGTCATATATCAAGCTAAAATTTATGAAAAGGAATTACTTTATTTTTCATGTTACAGTCGATAAGTACTAGCTCTGAATGTACAGTTAAAATTATGGTTTTTGGAATCATTCGAACTTAGAAATTATTTGGCACACTTAACATTTCTGTAAGTAACTACGCAATCTAGAACTGTTTAATATGTTTATTTCTGGATTAATTTATGAAATAATAATTGAAATTAATAGAAATTCATTTCTCAAGAAAAATTGTGAACCCTTTGGAATACTGCAGAACGAAAGAGTAGTAAGCATGCCTCGGATGTGATTGGATGTATTTTTGTATTTTGGGTGAACAACGTAATTTCAGCTTTCGTAACATGAAAATTCAAAAGACTGTTTGATTTACTAAAATGTGACAAAATATATTAACATAACAACAAAAATTCTGCAACAACAATCTTCAAATTTATTTAGATCAATTCAACAATGAGGTCCTAAAATGTGAGAATTTCAGCTTCAAGAATCAGACCCCTAGACAAGAAGAACTGGAGCCAACTCTACACGAAAAGCTAATTAAACTAGAAAGTTTATTGTAATCTTTGCTCCTCTCAAATTTTTCATAAAAGGATTTGCTTACTGTGGACAATAACTAGAATTAGGAATGAGGGGGAGATTACAAGGGTAATATGAGCTCAGGCTAAAAAATGTACCAAAAACACTTGCAAAGTTCATCAAGTTCCTGATAAGGCAATTAGTCAGAAAAGAGATCAATCGAATTGGTCACTGTGAAACCAAATGCCATGAAAGCATGCAAGCGAAACACGTTATCCATGAAGGACCTATCCATCACAAGAAAAGATAATGGGCTGATCACTGCCTTATACCCCCATCCACTGTAAATTGTCCAAGAATGGGGATATGTTATCTGTTGAAGTTTTCAAAATGATGTGTTGCTGGAGACAACATTGGTGCACTGAGGAGCATATATGTTTGGTAATTAATAAGAGATGCCTGTATCTATTTGCAGCTGAAGCAGCTTCCCATTGTTACCCACATTAATAAACAACTTATTAGAGGCTATTGCAAAGTTGTCACCTGCAGGGCTGACAACACTTATGTTCTTCAGTTAGGGGCCGAGGGGCTGGCCCGACCAGACAGTGGTTGACATACTGCCACAATGTGTCCTTTCTTCTGACAGCGATGGCAGGAAGACCTATGCTTGGGACAGTCTGCCCAGTCATGTTAAGAAAAACAAGCAGGCCATGATGGAAGGGGCTTGCGGGAAAAAGCCTGCAATGGAAGTATTTGTGCAGCACATTTTTTAAGAGTGTTTGAGGACATGCTTGTGCCTGCCATTGTCAAAATTGACAGTGGTCACATGTGCCCAGGAATCCAACTGGTGACCTGTTGCACGAGAAACCTGAAACAATTGACCAATAGGGAGAACTGCTTCGACGGAGGGATCTTCAAACTAAAATACCCACTGGCAGACTTCATCAGGAGCCATCCTAATGATAGCATCCTGAATCACAGTATCAGCACAAGACTCCTTATTTTGAGAGGAAACGAAGCAGCACATCTGTCAGAGACTCTACAAAACAACAGCTAAAGCACAATTCAATTGATGAGGTTATTTTCAGCACTGATAAAACTCCACCCTTGATGAAAGAAAATGAACATGCCACTGATAATAAGATGACAGCAAGCAACACATCTTACCAAACGAAAGAAAAGGGAGCTCCTGAAGCAGGACAAACTTCCCTAATAGGTGATGCAAAGAGGGCAAATCCATGAGAGGAAAAGAGTGTTAACGGTATTGGTGCCCATTACCTTGAAGAGGATGAAATGGTGCCTTAAGTGCTTCTCTTATGCCTCTCAGTCCTCTGCAGACTCATGAAAGGTGGGGAAGGGCAATGGATGGGTTGGCAGTAGCTGTGGTTTTGCTACTCAGCACTCTGTCCAACATCACTGTGTGTTCCTCCTGTTGCAATTCCAAATGCCGTTGGCTTTCCAGCTGCTGCTGCAGCAAGCTCTGAAGCACCAACTCTATGGATATGCTGGTTATCATTGACAAATTGGCAAGAAACATACGTGAAATGTGCAACTCTATCCTCATCACCACTTGTGTTGTAACTTCCCACACAAATATATTCCATAGAAGTTCACAGTACAAAGCCAGATTAAATCCACAATACAAAACATAATACATCGTATGAGCAAAGTCAAGTTACTACGACAAAATACAATAATGAAATGAGAGACTGCTCCATTGTGAGGTTGTATGAAATTAGTTTGTTGATTGGTGTGTTGATGTGGCACTGGCCAGCAGCTGCATGCAGTGGTCCCAAGGCCCTGCTATCTTCTGATGTTTGATCGT
This sequence comes from Schistocerca serialis cubense, assembly GCF_023864345.2. Classification (NCBI taxonomy): domain Eukaryota; kingdom Metazoa; phylum Arthropoda; class Insecta; order Orthoptera; family Acrididae; genus Schistocerca; species Schistocerca serialis. Next base: position 1,127,528,149 of record NC_064639.1, on the reverse strand, counting down.
ACTGTGACATCGCAAGGTATTACTGGATAACATTTATTGCAGTGAGATACCAAGATGTGGAGCCCGGTGAACATACAGGAGTCTGCAAACTTGTGTCTTAGCCATGACTCATAGCACAACTCTCATTACTAGCCAGCGTGAGAACAGGCTTCTGTGTCACTTAGAACTTCCGTATATTCACAGCCCCTACGAATCTAAATAAAACATACTAAACATTAACTGATTATGTTCAAACTTGGTATACTACTTTTTGTTATTCAGAAGACGATCTCCTCCAAATTTCAAAGCTGTACATATAACAGTTTCAGAGATTCAGAAAATTACCTAAAACCCACTAAACTGCCACTCAGGGTGAAAAATTCAGTTAGGAATGATCACAGTTTGTCTTTTGTTACCATTTGAAATCATTCATAGAGTTCTCAATATATCAAATCAATTAGTTTGGATTTTTATTTTCAAAACTTTAATTATTCTTCAATTTTGTAGTATAAAAATTCAGAAAAAATTAGTATCGGTTTATGATGTTGTTATGTGAATAAATGAGAATGACTGAGAGTGTGTATGTGGGACATATGAAAAAATTCAATATTATATTACGTACAACATTATGTAACTGGAATGTGGGAAAGATGTATTTTACCCACATTGTTGATGACATATGTCTAGGTGTGACTTTTGTAAGAAGGCAGCCATAATATCAGTTTAAAGTGCAATCATTTTCTGAATTATTTTCAAGATTAATTTTATTTTCGTTTTGCTATATTAAACATTGTGTCAGTATTTGCATTTTGGAAGATGCAAACGTGTTTCTGAATAGTGACTGGCTTAGGCAAGTTTTGCCGTGAGAATGATCTTGAAGAATCATTCTGATTTGTAGGTCAGACTGACCAGCCAATCAGAATTAAGTAGTTCCCACGCACAACTAGTTAGATATGCTGTGAGTGACAGAGTTTCAAGAGAGTCACTTGCCAGATTTGGATGCACAAAGGTCATGTTACATGTCTCAGTGTTCATTACGTGTAAGGTGAAGAATTATTGAGTGCTGTGCACTTAAAATGAGTCGTAATGAAAGACTTGCAATTACAGACAGTTTGTTGAAATTTTGGAGTTTTTGGAGTGTTTTGTTGAAACGTTACGAGTATGTGAACTTTCAGCCTTTGTGAACATTCTGCATGGCGTATTCTGTAATCATTTCTGGAGTATTTGGCAAGCAGTTTCTTTTGAAGAAACCCAATGAAAAGGACTGAATGCGAACCTCATTTATAGTAGCAGATATGTGAATGTGAGATCATGTCTTCAATCGGGTCCGACTTGTGTAAAATTCTGGCTGCTTTGCGTGTGAAGTTTGTTGTTTGACTGAGCATTAAGAATGATAGAACTGTTTTTCACTAAATGCAGACTTGGTAGAGCATATAACTCTTCTTATTCAGCAATAAACTTCACTAGTCTGAAAATTGTAGGAAGTTCATTTCAGTCAAATGCATCATATTACTGTACGAAATCCTGATAAATGAGAGATTGCAAGACCTGAAATACTACTAGAGTTTACGCGGACTTTGCAGGATAGATATTAGGTGACGTCTTTTTTCAACACTGCTTTTTCATCGTCTAGTAAGTATCTATGCTTGCAGCAGACACCATGCTGAGGTAGGTGGACATTCAACGTTGAGCAGTACGACGAACGAAAAGTAATCATGGACAAGTTGAACAGTGACAGCTTGCGAAATACTGATATAACCATGGTGGCAGCACCAGTACAAAATGACTCATAACACGGTGGGTTACCACAAGATTAGCAAAGGATATTGAACATATACCATATACAAAGAAAGGCAGCATAAACTATCACAGGTTTGTTTGAGTCATAACAGAGTATCCCAAAACTGCTGAAAAACTGTAATTGGCGGACTCTTGTTGAAGATAGAAACAGATTATCCTACAAAAGCCTACTTACAAAATTTCAAGAACCTGTATTAAGTGAAAAATCTGGAGCTATTCCTCAGTCCCCAAACTCTGACTAATTACAGCATGCACTGAGGCATTTAAGGAGTCATTCTTCCTGCCCTCCATATGGAATGGGTAGAAATACTAGCATGCGGTACCATGCTAAGTACCCTCTACCTGGTAGTTCACAGAGGTCTGCAGAGTATCTGATAGATATGGTAAGAAATTCTTCCTTGGAGATGATGTCACCAAAGCTTTCCCTGAGACGCATGGGATATTTAGCAAGATGATGTACCTTATCACTTGGTTGGAATAGCACAATAAATGCTTCAAAGTATTTTCCTTGCCTCTATATGTCCTTTATGCTAACTTAATTGAACATATATGAAACAGCTTTGACTTTAATGTTTGCTATATGAATACTCCACCGTGTGTGCAACAGTAGCTGTGGGAAGTACTATAGACAGCATGGCTACTATTCTTTGGGCTGATCTATTAAGTGCATGAATGAGTCACTACCTGTACACTTTAATGCTGTAGGCCTATGCTATATACCCAGGAGGTAGCCATAATAAAATGACTCTATGAAATATATAAAAGTTGACAGCATGGGCAACTCTCAAGGGTTTCGAGTTTGATAACAACTACAGTTAGTCTCAAAATGTTTTATGAAACTAGTAATTTTTACTGCAGATTTTTGTCTTACATTAATAGAAATCTCATTTTGTATATTTGCTTCAGTTCTTATTGGGAATTAGCAACTTTTTAGCTCAACAGATTAAAATATAATCAGTGAGCTTAATTTAAAGTTACTTTTACTGCCCTGTAATATGTCACACCAGCCAAAATGCAGCCTGACTATGAATGCTGTTCTTGAACACAGGATGAACAGGTTGATGTTCATAAGCAATGGAAATTGTCCTGACTACTGGCTAATGATGGGCAGCTGCTGCAGATTGATGTGCTGGAGGAGCTCCAAAGAGTCTTTTACCTATGATACTGGTACCAGAGGTACCCTCAAGTACTATCATCTCCTGTGAATCCTCTCTCCTATGCAGGAAGTACAGTACATCTCATTACTCATTCATTTGACTGTGAGAGGCGTGTCAATAGTAGACCTAGGTGTCCTGTACAGGAAGGACAGGACCAGGGAAGGCTCTAGGTGTTGTACTGATCCCCCTAACCAACAAGTCTGAGCTTCTCCCTTTCACTGAAACTGAGCCAATGGGACTTACGTCACCTGTTTTGAGGAAACCTGTCTTGTCCAGTGTCAGAAGGAGGCAGTTCAAATATATGGCAAATAATTGTACCACTTAGGGAAATGGCAGCAAGGGACAGGAAGGACACCATGTGTACTGTGGGCCTCATTCAACATGTTGGAGACGCTATTGCAACAGCCACTGGCGGAACAGGGTTCAACCAGCTGCAGACTGTGACGTGTGTTCTAACAAATGATGCCTATTGTTTGGGCTCTGAGACCATAGCAGTGACTGGTGCAGAGGATTGTGAGGACCAGCCTTGTGCATGGAGTTTCAGCGAAGCTCACAATTTGCAGCATTGTACCCAGAACTGATCATTGCACTTTGGTTGTGGGTTAAGCGAAAGGAGTGAACCACAGACTTCTAAAGATCTGTGACAAGCTAGGCTATGACTTCCTGGACTTGTGCCATAGTGTTGAGAACTGTAGGGTCCCCCAAATATATCCGGTGTGCACTATACATCAGAGGTTGCAACTCAGGTAGCTGACTGTGTGTGGGGTTCACACAATTTTTTTTAATTTTTTTTATTAAGCAACTCTCCATTCAGTCCAGATAACGATAGCTGTAGGAAACCCAGAAATTAATTGCCAAAGTATTTGCAACAAAGTGCTAGAGCTTGAAGGGCTCCTGAAAAGCAGCGATGTTCACATAATACTAGGTACAGAAGCTGATTGAAACATGAAATTAACAACAGTCAAAATTTTGGGGGAAAATTTAAGTGTATATTGAAAGGATAGGCAAATGGGAAATGGTGATGGTGTATTTTTCACAGCAGACAAGAAAGTCAACTCCACCAAGATAGAAATTGAACCTGTATGTGAGATTGTTTGGACAAGATGCAGTATTAAGTACGGGCATAATTGATAAGTGGATCCTTCTATCATCCACTGGACTCATCTCCTGATGTAACCAAAAACTTTAGAGAAACCTTCAGTTAATTTGTACGTTCCCCATCACACTGTAATCAATGGTGGAGACTTTTATCCTCCAACAATTAATTGGGAAAATTATGGTTTTGCTATTTGTCAGTGCGATAGGACATCCTGGGAAACATTACTAAATGCCTTCTCTGAAAACTACTAGAACAGACAGTTAAGAACCCCAATCATGATGAAAATGTATTGGACCTAATGGCAACAAATAGACCTGACCTCTTTAAGGACGTCAACATTGAAACTGGTAACAGTGACCATGATGCGGTTGTGGTAGCAGTGGTTACCAAAGTCCAAAGGGCAATTAAAACAAACAGAAAGATATATATGTTCATTAAACTAGATAAAAAGTCAGTCATGGTGTATGTCAATGAGGAACTTGAAACAGGGCAGGAGCATGTAGAGGAACTATGGCTCAAATTTGAAAGAATAGTTGTGCATGCACTGGATAGATATGAACACAGTTCATACTGGGAGGGAACTTCGACAGTATACAGTCACTGTAAAGAAATGGAGATTTCTGCATACTGGGTGTAAAACAAAGTGTAGAGCTATAGATAGAGAGAAGAGAGCAATGCCTGATGCCTTCAATGACTACTGCAGCATGATACTGTCAAATGATATTTTACAAAACCCACAGAAATGCTGGTCGTATGTAAAAGCTGTTAGTGGTGCCAAAGTTAGTGTCCAGTCCCTAGCATATGAGACAGGAACTAAAGTTGAGGGTAGCAAAGGAAAAGTTGAAATGCTCAACTCCATTTCCAAATATTCCTCTACAAAGGAAAACCCAGGAGAATTGCCCCAATTTAATCCTCACATCTCTGAACAGATGAATGAAATAAGCATTAGTCTCAATGGTGTTGAGTAACAGCTGAAATTGTACAAACTGAACAAAGCACCAATGGAATCCCTGTCAGATTCTATAATGAATCTGCAGCTGAGTTATCCCCTCTTTTAACAACAATCTATCATAGTTCCCCTGAACAAAAAACTGTGCTCAGTTCTTGGAAAGAAGCACAGGTCATATCTTTCTACAAGAAGGATGGTAGAAATGATCAACAAAACTATTGTCCAATATCCTTGTCACTGATTTGTTGCAAAATCTTAGAACATATTCTGAGCTCAAACATAATGAGGTATCTTGAACAGAATTACTTCTCCAGTTTCAACCAGCACAGATTTCGAAAACATTGATCATGTGAAACCCAAATCACCCTTTTCTCACATGACATACTGAAAGCTTTGGATCAAGGCAGTCAGGCAGATACAGTATTTTTGATTTACAAAAAGCATTTGACTCAATACCATGCCTAGCCTGCCTGCCTGGCCGCATGGTTTAACGTGCTGCTTCCTGAGCAGGAAGGCATGCCGGTCCCTGGCACAAATCCGCCTGGCAGATAAGCGTCGAGGTTTGGTGTGCCAGCCAGCCTGGGGATGGTTTTTAGGGCATTTTTCATCCACCTCGGCAAATGCAGACTGGTTCCCCATATTCCACCTCAGCTACACTGTGTCAGCAATTGCTACACAAACAACGTTTACATGTACACGTACAAAATAATTACTCTATCATGCAAACATTTCGGGTTACATTCATGTGGTATAAGACATTCCCAGGGGTGTCCACAGGTGGCCAAACCACACAATAACCCAGGGTTAAGTGTGGGGCGGTGGTGGGGTGGGTGGACTGCTGTGGCCTGCTGTTGGGTTGTGAGCCACTGAGTCCTAGGGCGGGAGAAAGCCTCTCCATCGTTTCTAGGTCCGTCTAATACAATACAATACAATACCACGCCTACACTTATTGTCAAAAGTACCACCATATGGGTTATTAAAAGAAATTTGTGACTGGATTGAGGATTTTGGTAGTGAGCATGCAGCACGTCATCCTGGATAGAGTGTCATCGTCAGATGTAGAAGTAACTTCAGGTGCACCCCAGGGAACTGCATTGGGACTCTTGCTGTTCATGTTGTATATTAATAACTTTGCAGACAATAATAATAGAAACCTCAGACTTCTTGTAGATGATGCAGTTATCTATAATGAAGCACTGTCTGAAAGAAGCTGCATAAATATTTAGTCAGATCTTGATAAGATTTCCCCAGAATATGATTCTGCACAGAAGGATGTGGAACTGGGCAAAGTAGGCAGTTCGAGCAGTGTGAAAACTTGTTTTAACATAGAGTAAATATAAAGTATAAAATATTGTATTGACTATCTGACGCATAACTTTCTTTCCAATGAAGATGTAATTTTGTTGGAGTTTACTGTCATACAAGTAATGCACACATCACCTTTTCAACAGAAATTTAGGCATGCTGTTTTTTGTGTTTGTCAGTAGCTTATTCCCTCAAACCATACATTTAGTTGTGCTTTAGTTTTATTTACAGCTGCCTGTAATTGACTATGTGTGTTTCCTCTGGGAATTTTTGTCTAAAATTTCATTAATCTATTACACATTGCTTTTTCTAGCTTTTGCTAAAGAGTGATGATAAGGCAATTGGCCTATAGTTTTCTATATTTGATTTGTCTCCTTTCTTATGAGCAGACCACTTTAGAAATTTTGAGATAGCTTGTAAATGTGCCTGGAAGAACAGATGAATTGACTATACTTGCAACAGGCAATGAGACGTTTGTAATACCAGTACATTGATTTATACTGTAATCTGAATACCATCATTCCTGATGACATTTTCCTAAAATTTGATGCAAGACAGATGATTTCATCCAGAATTGTTTTGCAAATGTAGACTTAAGAGAACCAAGAGTGCATTTTGTTTTACTCTTTGCTTCTACTATCTCTTTTGTCACTGATTATTAAATTATTTGCGACATCTACATAGTAACAATGGAAGAGATCTGCAGTACGTTGGGGATGAGTGGCGCTCTTGTTTTCATGGTTCAGAGTGATATTTTCCATTTTAGCAACATTTTATTTGCCTCCTTCTTTATTATTTTCCAAACTGATTGGCTTTTATTTGCTGATTCTGTTATGAACTTATCAATGGCCTTTCTTTTTCTCCTGGCACATCACTCTTCTATAGAGTTGAATGTATTTCTGAATGTAACTGTTCAACAAAGTGGTATTTTTTTCTGTATTTGAGCAATTCTCTTTTCCTTGCACTTGAGATTCTGATACCTGTCACTATCCATATTTTTGCTCTTTTTTTGGAACCTATTGAGAATTGAGGTTTTTTTCTGAATTACATAGTTCACTCACGTGAATGTGACAACCTGTTAAAAGCCAGAATAACGACCTTTTGCAGCGTGGACATGCAGTAAGAGAATCAGTGAGGTTCTGGAAGGTATGGACAGGGATGTGGAACCATGCAGACTCCAATGTTGTAGCCAGCTACACTAGGTTTTTTGGTTGGTGCAAACAGTCCAATCAAGGTGGTCCCACAGATTCTCAATTGGGTTTAAATCTGGGGAGTTTGGTGGCCAGGGGACTGCAGGAAACTCATCCTGGTGCTCTTCGAGCAATACACGTACACTGCAACTGTATGACATGTTGCACTGTCCTGCTGTTAGAGGCCATCATGCCAAGGAAAAACGAAATGTGTGTAGGGGTGGACATGGTCTCCAAGGATAAATGCATACTTGTGCTGATCCACTGTGCCTTTTAGAATGATGAGATCATCCAATAAATGCCACAAAAATATTTCCCAGACCGTAGCAGTCCCTTCTTTGGCTTGGACCCTTTCAACACTTGTTGCAGGGTCATACATGCCAATAGCTATCTCTCTAATGGAGTTTAAAAGATGATTCATCTGCAAAGGCCACCTATCACTACTCAGTGGGCATCCAGTTGTGGCATGGCATGCAAATTCCAGCGTTTGTCAGTGGTGAACAGCAACCAGCATGAGTGCATGAACCAGGAGCCTGGTGCGGAGACCCACATGCAACCACGTTCACTGAATGGTAGTTAAGGAGACACTGTTGGTAGATCCTTGATTCACCTGGGCGGTCAGTTGTTGAACAGGTGCACATCTATTCACCCCTACACATCTCCACAGCCGTCATTCACCCCTTTTCATTCACCCCTTTTGTCTATTGCCTGGCACAGAATAGTTTAACTACTGCTGCAAGTAAACAGTTTATGAATGAAGTCATTTTGGAAATGCTTCCACCCTTGGCCCAAAAGCCAATGATCATGCTCTTTTGGACATCAAATAAATTGCTTTGTCTCTGCATTATGACAACAACAGCACTGTTTTCCGTGTCCACCTGCCATGATTTATATACTGTCCACTGCTAGTGATGTCACCTGCCATCTGTGAGTGGTTGTAGCATGTTGACATTAAACAAAGATAATGGTCGTATTAATGTGACTGGACCGTATATTTCCACTTTGTAATGATTCTTACTCTGATCCTTTATCATGTACCTATTTTGTTTCTCAAAAACTCTGTATTTAAACATAGAAAAATGACTTTGGTCATGAAGAGGATGGGATAAAAAGCTAATGCATCATATGTCATTATTCCTGTAATTCCATACTAAAATTTTATGATTTACACATTTAAAGACAGAGTAACAGGAATCCCATACTAATAAATTTCTAATTTTCTAAGTAAATATTTGATTCTGTGCTTTGCCTTTCACATTGTCTTAAATTATAATTTTACTGGTTCTAATCTGCCAACAATCAACAGTGTCTTAAAGAGTCAGTATCAGAACCGCTTATAGTGATTTTCATGGTATTATGTTGGACTCATATGCTGTAAGGTGTAAAATTGTCATAAGGGTTTGAGGCATTAACATTGTTTTGTTCCAGGAGTGACTCCAAATTTTATTTGTCAGTACTGACAGCAACTGGAAAAACAAATATTTATCTGTTCCATGTATAACTGCAAATTTTCTCTTATATTACTGATTTATATGCTAAATTAATATTATATATGAAATTCCAAATATCATTTTTCCTTTAGATTAAGTGTGAAGTTTTGGTTCTTCTGACACAGCTGTCATTTATAAGATAAATATAAACAGTGTTAGCATGCAAGGAATCCTCCATCAATAGGTACACATATCCCATTTATCATATCAGATTTACTGCTGAGCAGGAAGATTACAGCATTAACTACATCTTCAGGTTCTGAAACAAAAACAACACCACTAAGCAGCATTGTATTTTTTGGAGTACAGGAGTTGCAACATGTTCTGCAATTTATTATTACATTCTGGAAAACTGTGCATTTCTGTGGCTCTGCAAGTCATTTTAAAATTCTATTTTTATATCATGGAATACGCTATTCAAGTACTAAAAGTCTTACCAGCAAACCTTCCCATAGGAATTTTGGATAGCATTGTTGCTGCCTTCTCGGGCTTTGACCAACCTATCTTCCCCATTTCAGTCATTACAACAGTTGGATTGACACAGTTGACTCTAATATTATGAGGTCCAAGCTCAAGAGCCATCACTTTAGAAAGCTGGTCTACAGCAGCCTTTGAAGCGCAATATATTGCATGGTCTGCTAGTGCAGCCTAAAATTAAAGATTCAGTAGTAAATTAAAAAGACAGTTACTTTTTCGTTTTAGTTCTTGATCTACATTAAAAGAAAGGTAAACAATGTAATAGATTCACAACCTGTGAAGCTTGAGAGGATAAATTTACAATAGTTCCTCCTTTTCCTCTTTGAATCATACTTTCTGCAACAACCTGACTGACATTAAGCACTGCTTTAACATTGATAGCAAAGCTCCTGAAAATAAAATAAAAATTTAAAAAATACAAAAAATTTGAATTAATATGTAGTTGGATACAACTATGTTCCAATGGAAATAAAGTAACAAACAAGACAGGTCAAACACCTGAGAATAAGCAGCCCACAATGGCCCATATCATATGTAAGGGCAGTAGGATTGAACAAAAGAAAAGAGAAAAAAATTTGCTGATTTGTTTGTAGCATAAGATGAAAAACAGAAACTAACTTCAAGTAAAATAAAGAAAATTTCTAAATAATTAGTCAAAGCTGAAGCTGTAACTGAAAGTATAGACAATACATTCAAAACACTATGCAAAATACTCAGTTTTGTTAGTTTCCCACTAACAGTTTGTTTTGCAAGTTATGTTAATACATAACCTGTCGTGGTTGCAGAAATTATCTTATTACTTTAATTACTTAAAGAGCTTCAACACACTGCTTTCAGCTGCAAAATGAGTATCACATCAGAAATAAAAAATGAAATAAAGTCAGTCTAATAGAAGAGTGTATGTAATGGGAGAGCTGGAGAGAGAAAGAGAGAGAGCACGTTACAAATTTCTACAGTCTGCTGTTTTCCTCACTTTTGTAACAAACGAATTTAACATGTATGTGCCAGAGCTAAGTGTTTCTGGATTATTTGTGTACTAAAATTGCTCACTAACTTAATACAAATATCCAATTTGAAATGATGCAGCATCACTTCACAGCCAATCTTTTTGATTTTTGCTCCTAACTATGACAGGGACACAGTTCACATGTTAAACAGTGACCAGCAATTCAACAGTTTGAATCCCAGTGATGGCTGAAGATTATAGTGGAACACATTCTATGGTTATTCATCAAATAACAAATACTTTCACATTTAATTTAACATACAATTCTGAGTAACAGAGGCAGAGGTTACACAATTTTCAACCCCAGCATTATTATGGACATAATTTTGGTAAAATTAAAGACATCATCACAAAAAACTTCCACTGAACAACAACAGAGTTATGTGGCTGGTGCAGGGTAGAGTGAAAATCCAAAAGATCCCTATAAAATTCATCAGAATGACTATTTCCTTTAACAGTGTTACTTTAAAGAGAGGGGTAAAATAGCAATAGTTTTAAATAATTTCAAATGATGTTGCACAGAGTGTCATTTTCATATCACTGACGGATCAAACAACAACTTACACTGAATATGATACTTATGAAGCAGACACACATCTATGCACCTGGTTAATGAACATTAGAGGTAGTTTCTTCCCTAAAATCAGCTCAGTCTAGTAGTATTAATAATGCATATACTGGTGACACTGAAAAGCTAAAACAACAAAGGAGGGCTGATGTGCAAATTATGATTTTCATGGCACCTTAATGCAGTAAAACTTCTCACATTCCTCACTGCATCGTGTATCCTTCCATCTTCTGACACAGTTGACACATGCGCATACTGTGAATTTATGCTATAAAATACTAGAGAAGATTTCACTGCAAAATAGAAAAATGTTGCTGCCTTTCCAGTCTAGTTAGACATAATAAAAAAGCTTCACTACAACTACTACTTCATTTACAATGAATAAACATATGTCCTGAAGGACTGTCATCAAGATAGAGCACTATTTGTGTTAGGAGTACTTAAAATGACCATAATCAATACCTTCACCATCAACAAGAGCCAATCTGTACCAAAAATAAGCTACACTGATGATACCCAAGAACACAAACTGTCTTTTGCTGTAAATTTTCTCTACAATAAAAAGGAGGAAGGGTGATTAATATTTTCATGTTAGAAATACTGATGAGGCTGACGTGTTTTAAATTGCAATTCATATCTAACTGATAGAGCAGAAAAGTATGTACAAAACTAATCATATTACCAGGCACTGCAATCTTTCTGCCCTTAATCAGCTCTCTATTTGATAATACTGACTGAGTACACCGTTGATATTCAGTTTTGTATTTGTTTCCATAAAAAAATCCCCAGTGACGGCTGAAGATTATAGTGGAACACATTCTATTGTTAGACCCAATTCATTTCAGTGATTTATACACAAAAATCCCTAGTAAATGGTTTAGCCAATCATAGAGGTCAACTGCCAACAATATAATATGTCAAAACTACTGTGTGTGTGTTTTTACACTTTATACAATTTTGGCAGTAGTATCCTCTGAAATGCTCTCTCATACTCAGAATTATCAAAATTGTTTGATATTTAGGTACGCTGACTTTTTCTGATCCTTATATGGTTCATATGACTGACTGTCATTGGGCATTGTCCATTGTCTTATACACGTCCTCCCTCCAGCTTATCTCAGGCTTGCGGTACCCAGACAAGGCTCTGCTGGCAATGTCAAGGGGGAAGCGTGTGGTACAGACACTCAGGGATCAAGATGACGCTGATACCAAGGAGATGCATCAATTGACATGATATGAGTAGATCTTCCCATAGCTTACTATTTTGCACTCAAGGCTGGGCCCCAGGTCTTAGTGAGTTGGAAACCACAGTTGTTAATTATCAGTTCAAGACGTAGCACAACAAAGGGCTTTGAAAAGAGTCACTCCTGCCTCACCAACTGATGAACCTAGTCCTCACCACATAGACACATCTCCTCCACATCAGTGGTGTCATGACCCCTGCAGTGGTGGCACAAAGACTCAGGGCCACAGCTTGTGTCCTGATCATAAAGTTTCCCCGTTCACCTTGCTTCCAGATATGCTAGGTACCACAGGTCCGAGATCGACAGTGGGAGAAAGGGGGTGCAGATGACAGAGTGGAAGACAATCAGTCAAAAAGATTGCAGAAAGACATCAACAAGACAGCTTGCTGAAACAAACAAATACACACACACACACACACACACACACACACACACACACACACACACACACAAAAACCCTGGTTCTTGAAGGGATTGGGTACTAAAAATAAGTTGTTGGTAGCTCCTCTGCTATGATCTTCAGTTCTCACTGAGAACTTTTTTACGGAAACAAATTCAAAGCTGAACAACAACAGCTCTAGGTGTAGTTAACAAACACCATCAAACTGTAATCTGGTAAAAGTCAACATGATTTTAGAGGCTGAGACCTTAATATGTTCTGTAGAAACTTTACTACTCCATCACTTAGATATGAACTACAGTTCAAAACATATTCTTTGAGCAAAAATTTGGAAAATGAAGTATGACCCTTAAATCACAAGAAATGTTAAGAAAAAAAGGACCAAACTTTTGAAATAGACTGCCTGATGAAAACAGTAAAGCACCTAGAAGGAGAGTAACAAACAAAATGAAACTTGATGGGTTGAGAGGGTATACGATGTTATTTCAGTCAAATCTACAAAGAACTTGACAGTATGAGTCCACTTATCACTATGACATTGCACTCACTCTAGCCTGGAGGTACCCAATGGTTCAGTTGGGAAGGATGTCATAAAGCCATTGTATCCTTTCCTGAGGCAAGGTGGCCCACAACTGTTGGAACTGGTCCTTGATATCCCAGGTACTGGCACTGGACACATGAGATGCCGAGCTGGACCCACAAATATTCTGCTGGGGCATATGTGGGGATTTTTTCTTCTCACAGGAGTGCCTCAACATCGTGAAACAGTTCCTGCAGACATGTGGCATATGTGGGCAGATATTATCATGTTCAAAGGTGATATCATGATACTGTCGCATGAGAGGTAACACCTGAGGGTGCAGGATGTCTCTGACATACTGATGTGCTGACAGCATTCCCTCAATAAACATTGAAAGAATGGGACCTCTCCCCACGCTGCCACCATAATTGCCAACAAAGGTCATATGGGGTAGTGTCAAAGCACAATTCATTACTGGACACAATGCAACATCAGTCATCAGCAATCCATGCTTCCCAGTCATGGTACCACTCCAAACACTGCCATTTGTGTTGTGGTATTAATGGCAGCCTATGCATGGGACAGTAATTCCCTAGTCTGGCTACTTCTAGGCTCCAATCAGTGGTGTGGGATAACGTAAAATGTTGCATAGACTCCATTACTTGTTCTTGGATGCAGTTGCAGAAGTAAAGTGGTTATGATGTCCTTGAAATCCTCCCTTGTGATGGTCAGACACAGTCAACCAGAACCTTGACAAGTATGCCTCCCCTTATTTTATCATACAGTCCAACATCAGGCCATTGTCACATCCAAATGCCCCACATGTCAAGATATAGCATGATTCAACCAGCTGGCCAAATGGAAACCCACAATGGGGTCTCTTTCAAACTCTTGTAGGGTGCTGATAATGTTATCTTATGCAAGCACAGGGCCTCATTCATGTCCTTCAGAGTGGTTACTCAGCAACTGAGCTCCTTGTTTACCCCACCAGACCTGGTAACAACACTAAACATGAACAACACTAATACACTCTCATGTCTGTTCTACCTGTCACACAGAATTGCAACTCCAGTAATTTACATACTGGCAACCGTCTGTACATGAATGAAGTTCTACTGACATCTGACGCACTCTTTATAGCAAGTTTTAAGAACAGGGTGCTGTGTACCATATTTGATGCACTAAATTGTGTTCGAGTTGTAACAGTTGACATTAACATATGTACACAGTGTTAGGAAAAATTCTCAGTTAAGGGTTTGGAAAAACAAATCAGATGCATAAAGTTTCTCACAATGGAGAGATCAAGTTTACAGGAAAACTTTAACTGTTTAAACAAGAATGCAGTGCACAGCATGGGGCACACTCAGTGCTATGAGAGTTTCAGCCATTTAAGTGAGAGTAATGCTGGCTGACGTGACCCACAATCTGCATTACCTTCCACATCAAGCAATGATCACTATGTAGCGTATTGATCCAGTGTTTTGCAAAAATTGTTGATAAGGGCCCAATAGATTTCTGATGAAGTGGGCATCAGTCTGAAATCATGCCATGCAATTTTATTGACAAACATCACATGGAACAAGACAATGAACAATCCATCCCTTCAAATGTTGTATTAGGTGATGCCTGAAAATGCAAGTTCCAAGAAATATTCCCAAAAAGCAGAATAATGAGGAAACACAGTGGGTTAGGAAGAGGTCTCACAACCAGAAGAAATTTGCACACACCGATCCATTATCAAGGTTTTAATGATTCTATTCTTTGATTGAAATGGCATTGTACAACAGAAGTTTGCACATTATATTGAGATCTAGAGTCCTTGCCACCTGAGTGATGTATGGTAAATGTTTCTTTATAAACATATTTAATGAGATTTTTATTATTGTTAATTCTTTATGTTTCATGTTGAATAAGCACATATCAGAGTAATACGGTTTCATATATTTTGTTGGGAGCAGACCATCACTGCACCAAACATTGAAACACAGTTAGCTGATGGTCAGCAATCTTTTTCTCATACCTTGTGGCTATCAGTATTTTATTGTACTTTTAAAATAAAGAAAAATTACATGAAAAAGTCCAAATTTAACGTTTGTAATAGGCAGTTTCGACTTGTATCTGATGCCAAAAAATTGTCTGTCCTATAACTTCCTGAAATGACAGCAACCCATTTGTTAATTATGACGTTATATATGGTACTGGAATATGTGAACATAAATATTTTACTGGGCAAGCGTTCATGTCAACTATTCAGTCTGAAGAATCTATTTTGTTTATTTTGGCTGATTTTCCACATTTTACCATAAGTTTTTAACAATGAATGATAGAGAAAAGTATTTTACACAAACTGTCAAAATAACCTATTCCTCAACTTTTTGAAATAAATTTCCACAATTTGAATGTAAATTACTATTAATTTATTTCACACAATCATGATTTCAGCTTTATGGCCATTTTCAGGTGCAACTGAAAGGAAAAAGCACTATTGCTGAACTATTAATGTGGAAAGTTCTTCTTAAAAGACTTACAAGGTTGCAAAATGTTAAATGTTTATTTGAAAGAAAGCAAGAAAAGATCTGCAAGCAATGAATATCTTGATGATAACATAAACCAATTTAACAGTTGTATAAGTTATCTTAAGCACCGAGTAACAAAGTTCATGTCATGTTGCTGCTATAGCAATGGACAAAATAAATAAATAAAATGGTGTCAAATCAGAACTGATAACCTAATTCACTGAGCAAAATTGGATGCTAATAATGAAAATTCCTGGACAGAATCTGCAACTGCTGAGGAAATACACACAGTACATAAGATGTGGTCACATAACAACACAGCCTATCACTGCAACCTGCAGCCATGTAGTAAATGAAAAACAGTACAAAGGGTTTTGAAGAACTGGCAAGAAGCTGTGAATGAGAAGAGTCCTAAAATGTGTAAAAACTAATAACTGATGTTGCATTATGATATTTCTGATGTACAGTTATCTGGCAGAACATTGCACTTGTATACAACTCATCCACGCTGCTTCTCAACTTGAGCCCAGCATACTTCATTGGTTCCCCATATTCGAAACTACATTGAAAGGACATTGTTTCCACAGAGCAGAAGAGATTCAAGAAGATTTAACACTAGAATTTTAATACTACTGCTGCTACTACTACTAATATTACTACTACTGCTAATAATAATAATAATAATAATAATAATAATAAAATGAAATTGGGTGGGGGTTGGGAGTCATACAGGTCTCATTCCCCAATAGAAGAAACAATGAGTGATGTGTGTATTGTCACAAGATATTCAAGCTTCCACACTGCTACACTTCCTGTCTAAGAGAATGCAGGCAGGAAGATGTATGTTAAAGAGTTTATGAGAATTTAAATGATTTTGTTTGTGTAATGCAGTATTATATAAAAATATATTTCATAAAAGTCTTTGTTTCTTTTGTTTCATCTAAAGAACACAAACAATGCAACATGCCGATAACAGAATCTTCATTGTGCCCAATACTGATATTTTCTATAAGTAATGAAATATTTTAAAAATTATACACCGTGTGCTAAATAGGGAATCAGGCTGGTTATTTTACCTGGAAAATTCTGAAGTAACATGCCACATGTGGTTACAATTTCATCTGCTAGATCGTGTTGAAGGCATAGATGTTTTGATCATGTCAATGACTCAGCCTGTGAATGCTTAGTAGCTGTGAAAGTAATGTGCAAGAAGTAGCAGACAAACATAGCATCATGGATCAAAGAGCTGTGATAAAATTTTACTGTAAATCACGAAAAACGGCATGAAAAGTTTACAAAGATATGCAACGTGTCTACAGAGATGATTGTCTCAGTTCTGTGTAAGAGTTCCTCTGGTTTTCAGCATTTAAGAATAGAAAAGAAATCTTAGAAGATGAACCAAGTATTGGATGTCTTGCTTTGTTTGGACACGTGAAAATGTGGGAAAAGCCAAGGAAATTGTTGTCAGTGATAGGCAAATTTCCACGAGAATGTTTGAAGTGAAATGTGGCATCAGTAAGGAAATGACCAGGTCCATTTAGCGAAAGCTTTGCACAAGATAAAGATTTGGTGCTACATTCACTGACAGAAGAGCGGAGAGAGCATCGAGCTGCATGCTGTGCCACTTTCATCTCTGTAATTGCTGAGGGTCCTAATCTGTTGAAACAAACTGTAACTGAGGATGAAAGTTGATTTTTCAGTTTGGCCACAGACAAAACACCAAATTATGGAATGGCACAGAACATCATCATCGAGACAGGAGAAGCTCGATTTGGAAAAATTACGCAAGACAATGTTAATAGTTTCTTTTTTTTTTTCAATGTTTCTGGGATGACCCATTGTGAATTTCTCCCGGAGTGCAGTGACTGGACAGTACTAGTTAGGAGTGATGCAATGCCTGATTGCCCACACGCTTCAGGTCAGGATGCGTCTGCCCAAAGCGAGAGTTGGGTTCTTCTGCATGCAAATGCACAGGCTCACTGTGCACTATCCATGAAACAGTTTTTAGCTTAAAAACAGATCTATGTGCTCAAACACCAATTCTAGTTGCTTGACTTGGCACCGCCAGACTTTATTCTATTTCCAAATATTACATGTGCTTTAAAAGAGGAACGTTTCAGTGGCATTGAGGGCATCCAACATGTTGTGTCCGACATGCTGAAGGAGGTACACAACTGGGACTTCCAGCGGTCTTTCAATAACTCATAGGATCAACGTAAATGTTGTGTGGAGATGCAAGGGTATTATTTTGAATTCATGCAACTGCAAGATTGAAAATAAAGTTCTTAGTCTGGGTGTGATGCTAGTTGTCTCATTAGTCATTTACTATTTGATACAATGTGTATCAGAATTCAATTGAAGTATGTCTAGCTAATATTGACTATTACAGAAAAGAAATAAATAAAAGCAAACATTTAATTTCTAAAATCTTCAATATCTAATTGCACCACATACAGTGAAGACAAAAAGGGCCAATAAATATATAAAAATAAATATTTTTAAATGGATAATATGTCCTAACTTCAGCAATATTACAATTTGTGTAATGGACTGTCTTTGTACACCAGTTAGTTACAGTTGAAAATGGGCTATGGGTTGCTTTCTATTCTCTACTTATATTGCAGATATCATACTTAACAGTATTCAAAAGCAATCTGTTTTGCTTGAATTAAAAGCAAATGTTAAGTACACTGATGCTACATAGTGGCATCTATAGGAACTGGTAGATACCTAGAAAATTGAATATTGTGCAACAGGGTAAAATTAATTATTTGTACTAAATTTTCAATCACATTAAAAAATGTTTCTTTTCTGTAACTTAAATTTTTGTGGCTTTTTCATGTTCTATTCAGTCAGTTTATTTATTAACTGTGTTTTGCCTTCCCAAAACATGGCCTTTCCAGCAACAATGAGCTGATGGCCTTCGTTAATGCTCACAGATACACTCATAATATAATCGCTGAGCACAATTTGCAATATCAGGACATGACAATCATAGGTTGTAGGTACCTAACACGCATGTAGCGCTATATCTACATGGTTATGCAGACAAAGAGCTTTTTGCAGGACACTGTGTCAGTGGTAAGCAGACTGATGACAGGGTATGAGAACATAAAAAACCACATGAAGCAGTATACCCTATATGCTAACAAGGAACCATTTAGACAGATGGTGGAGATATCCTCATGTCTGAGATCTTTATACAGTATAAAATGGGGCCTGTCATATGTCTGCTACTGCCTCTCATCAGTGAACAACTCAGGTGTCTACTTTCCTATTAAGAGCATTGGTGTCTTCATCTACAGCAGTCCTGAGTAAGACAATGCATCAACACACCACGCTTGAATTGTGTCAGAATGGTTTGAGTGATACACCACACACATGGAGTGCTCGTGTGGGCTTCCTGGGCACCTGACCTTAATCCTACTAATGGTAACTGGAATGATGCTGACTGAGATAGGCAAAATTTGTACTCAGCTTCTCGAGTTGTGGGCGGCAGTTGAGCAGTCGTGGATCAGGCTGGCTCCACAACAGTTTCATTGCCTCATGGAGTCCATACAACACCACCTTACCTTGGTAACCAGGGAAATTTGGATTGCCACCCTCTACTAGGTATGTGTGTCTAATTTCATTGCTAAGGAGTCAAAATTATATTTCAAGTAACAAAATTAATATGTGGTAGGCACTTTTTGACAGTTCTGAAGTACAGTCACTTAAACTTCAAACCACACAGAAAATTTAAAGACAGTTAAATCTGAAACTCAGAGCATAATAACACCACTCAAATTTACAGAAAAATAATAATGTACTTACCAGTATGTACAAATCAAATAACTGAAAATCCAGGATGGAATGTAATAATATTGTACCAGTATGAAATTCATAGAACAGTTCTTAGCAAGCATAGGAAACAATAATATCTTATTATGAACTACCAAATTTCTTACATTTTTGTAACTGAACAACTAAAGTTAAAAAGAACTACATACTCTGATCAGTGTTCTGCGCTAATATTTAGTGAGTGTTACTTGATGTACAATCTTCTTTAAATGAAACACTGACTAATTCAAAACATTTTTGATGGAAAGCATAAGGGATTAACATTAACAGTTGCAATTAATATATGAAAAATGTCAAATCATGAAATTACTTATCAAAATCTTCTGGTTTTGCCTTCAAGAATGGGTCCAGTAATGCAACAGCAGCATTATTTACTAAACAGTCAACTGGGCCAATCTTCCTCACCGCTTCCCGAGCCGTCTCCCAGTCTGATAGATCAACACACACTGGAGTCACATTTACTTCTTGACACAAAGTATCAAGATGCTTCTTTGTGCGAGACAAAGCAATAACTTCTGCTCCATAACGGACTAAAGCTTTTACAAGTTCTCTTCCTATACCTGTAAGAATAAAATATGACATGCTTCAAGTAATTGTTTACAAAGGAGCTTGGTTTTGTAATTAAATGTCTTCCTGAGTAGTGGAGTCTGTACTGATATGAAACTATGTGATTAGTACTCAAACCTGACCTCTTATCAAAGTGTGAAATGTGTATCAATTGATTATTAGAGTCACTTGCCCACTATAGGTACCTAAGGATTTCCTGAAAACATTTTGCCAGGAATGTATATGCTTGTTCAATTCATGTCAAATTGATACAATTTAACGCACAAATGGATTTCACATTTCAAAACAAAAATTGAGAAAACATACATACACTGAGGAGACAAAAGTCACAGGATAGCGATAGGCACAGATGGTGTAGAATCAAGTACACAATGTATAAAAGGGCAGTGCACTGTCAGCAGTGTTTTTTGTACTCAGGTGAATAATGTGAAATGGTTTCTGACATGATTAAGGCCACATAACGGGAATTAACAGTCTTTGAACACAGAATGGTAGTTGGAGCTAGACACATGGGACATTGCAGTTCAGAAATCGTTAGGGAATTCAATATTCCAGGATCCAAGTGTCAAGCGCATGCCAAGAATACCACACTTTAGGCAACACCTCTCACAATGGACAATGCAGTGGCCTACTGTCTTCACTTAACGATCTGTGTTTGCGTAGAGTTGTCAGTGTTAACAGACAAACAACACCAAAATAACCAGAGGAATCAATGTGGGATATGTGATGAATGTAACCGTTAGGACAGTGCAGCAAAATTTGACATTAATGGGCTATGACAACAGATGACTGATGCGAGTACCTTTGTTAACAGCAAAACATCGCCTGCAGTGCCTCTCCTGGTCTCATGACCACGTCAGTTGGACCCAACAAGATGGAAAACCATGATCTACTCAGATGAGTCCTCATTTCAGTTGGTAAGAGCTGTTAGTAGGATTCAAGTGTGGCATAGACACCACAAAGCCTGGACCCACATTGTCAACAAGGTGCTCAACAAGGTGATGATGGCCCCATAATGGTGTGGGCTGTTTTTACACAGAATTGCCTGGGTCCTCTGGTCCAACTGAATTGATCTTTGACTGGAAATGGTTATGTTCAACTACTTGGAGAACATTTGTAGTTATTCATGGATTTCATGTTCCAAGACCATGATAGAATTATTATCGATGACAATGTGCCATGTCACCAGTGCACAACCAGTGACTGGTTTGAAGAACAGTCTGAATAGTTTGAGCAAATGATTTGGCTACCCATACTGCCCAACATGAATCCAGTCAAACATTTATGAGACATAATCGAGAGGTCAAACTATGCACGAAATCCTGCACCGGCAATACTTCCGCTACTATGGAAGGCTACAGGGGCAACATGGCTAAATATTTCGGCACAGGACTTCCTGTGACTTGTTGAATCCATGCCATGTCAAGCTGCTGCACTACGCTAGGCAAAAGGAGCTCCAACACAATACTAGGAAGTATCCCATGACTTTTGTCACCTCATTATATGTACATATACTAAAAAATGACTGAGAATACTGTTTGAAAATGAAGTGAAAGGCAAATAATGAACAACAGACACAAAGAGAAAATGAACATGGCAGATGATAATGTTGTAAGAATGTGCCTTTTGTGAAAGAGACCTAGTAGTCTGTCTTTTACTATGGTATTACATTCCACATGATGTTAAATGGTTGCTTACATGTGTATGAACTGTGATTTATTCATCTCATAACATACAAGTTTCAAATCATTTGATTTGATGTATAGGAGACATGACAACATTTACAAAAAGAAACTTTGTTTTAAAACAGATACAAAAGTTTACATTACTTTACATACAGTTCTGAGATACTGCTACACAAATACATATAGCAGTTTCCAGCACACAAAAAAAGAAACTGTATAATTGGCTTGTTCAGATTGTGAAACTCTGCTCAATGACTTCTTCAATAGAATAGCACTTTTGCACAAGAAGAGTAAAGAGTAAGCTTTTCAGTGAACCAAGCTCCATATTAGATGTATTACTGCCCTTTTATGGTACTGTAAGCTTTTAACCCTATATACTCTGGCATTTGGGCATAGAGGATCAAATATTGCAAAAGGAATTCAAAATTCTCTCTGTGGTGAGTGTTGTAGCTGTGGTTAAAATGGAAACAGTTTATTGTATGCTAATTTTTATACAAAAATAACACCTCATATATGTAAAGGGAGGGAATAGACAGTATTTTTTGATTTTTTTAACAGTGGTCAACAGGACATTCATTGTTTGGTAACACACATGTTCTTAATTATTTTCTTTTTTAATACTATAGGTCTTGTAAGAATTGCTGAATTTCCCCAGAAAATTATGCCATAACAAATTAGTGATTCAAAGCAGCAGTGATAAACTATCTTACTGATGTCCATGTTTGTGGCACCTAATGAAATACACACTGCAAATACTAAGCAGTTAAGTTTATTGGCGAAATTGTCATGTGTACCTTCCAGTTTTAATTTTTATCGCGATTTAGGATTTAGAACTTTACATGATACCATTCTGTGATATCCTGATCACAGCAAGTTACATTTATTTCACTATTTACTAATGATTTAGCTTCAAACTGCATCATTTTGGTTTTAGTCCATTTTGATGGAAACAAGATTCAAGTTTTTCTAAGTATTTCTGACACTTTCTGGAATTGCTTCAGGCAACTCAGTTTCAATCAGAACTGATTTATCATCAATAAATAAAACTGAATGAGCATCAGTAGCAAGTGGTAGGTCATTTGTGATATTCCCTGGGAAATTGTTTTCCAGTTTGAGGAGTAACTGCTTGAATTTGAAATTACAATCGCTTTTTGTTTCCTATCTGTGTCCCTGAGTCTGTACATTTGTAATTCATGGATAATAAAGGAGTTGTCACTGAATCAAATGCTGTTGTCAGGTCACAGAGTATTCCTATGACCACTTTTCCCCTTACCTAGTGTGTAACATATTTTTTGAGTAAATGCATTGATGGCATTTACAGTGCTTGGAATAGAAACTGTTGGAATAGAAACCGGTTTTTAAAAAAAATATGCCATTTACAGCAAGAATTTTTTGAATTTGTTTTGCTACAATCTTTAAAACATTTTAGAGAAGACCAGTTGAAGAGAAACAGGGTGGCTGTAATAATTATAAACATTTGGAAGAAGAACTACTAGGATTCTTAAAGTATTTATTTGGCTCTATTCAAAAACATATTAGCAAAGCCAGCCCTTAATTAATTCAAGAATAATTACCAGGTTTGTCAAAAGTATTGTTTGTATGACTATATCTGTTAATTTCATTATTTAAAAAAACAGTATGGCCTAACCTTTGTGGTAGAAGGAACCATTAAAAAGAAGGAATTTTTTGATGTATTCAGTTCATTGAATCAGTTATGTTTTAATTGTAATTTCTGTAACTTAAACATCAAACAATGTATAGTTTCAGTGCCTATTGTTGTGAGAATATATAAAGGACAGTCAGTCCATGGCCAATTTTGAGACGTGAAAAATGTATTGGTTAGATTAACAACAATGCACCAATGTAACAGAGGAATAAGTGTAAAAAAAGTGTGTGAAATCTTATGGGACTTAACTGCTAAGGCCATCAGCCCCTAAGCTTACACACTACTTAAACTAAACCAAAGGACAAACACACACACCCATGCCCGAGGGAGGACTCGAACCTCCGCCGGGACCAGCTGCACAGTCCATGACTGGCGCGCCCTAGACTGCTCGGCTAATCCCATGCAGCTAAGTGTAACACGAATAGTCCATGTTTAAGAATAATTAATGACAATGTCTGTTTAATTTATTTGAAAAATAGTGTCACACATACCATACAATTCTGCAATAATTGTGTGGTTAGGTTTTTACTAATCACAGATGTTCAACAGCAAACTATTGTAGCAGTATGTTGATGTTTCCTTCAACCTGTTAATGAAACTTATCAACATTTAAAATAGTGAACTGGCCATATAATTGTGTATATTGGATGGGTGGGGAGGAGGTGGGAGGGGGTGGGGGGTGGGGTGGGGGGTTGTGAACAGTGAAAGTAAAGGACTGAAATTTAATAATTTTCAACTATATGGGGAAGTGCATCCACTGGATTTCAATAGGGAATTTAATGATTTGCCAGAAACATGGAATGACAAAGAGAAAATGTCATTTGCGAGAGGTTTTTTGAAAGCAAATACTTATGGATGAACAACTCAGGTATCTGATGGTTGTACTTCAGGGCATATCTCTAAGAAAGCATTTTTAGATGAATATTGATACAAAGAGAAGCAGCAGAGGGTTTTGAGTGAATTTTGGGGACAAGATAAATTTGACTCTAGGAAGGGTACTGTGAAAGATTTCTGTCAGTTTTGGATAAGCACACTGAATTTTTCAGGCAAACAGCTAGGTAGTGAATCAATAATTATGATGATGATGATGAAGTCCCATACTCCTTGACAGAGTGTAGAGGAACGATGCGGGAGACCTACACGGCCGTACTAGGCAAGGTACTAGTGGAGGTGGTTTGTCATTGCCTTCCTTAGACCATAATGGGGATGAATGATGATGATGAAGATGACACAACAACACCCAGTCATCTCGAGGCAGGTGAAAATCCCTGACCCCACCGGGAATCGAACCCGGGACCCTGTGCTCAGGAAGCGAGAACACTACCATGATATTAGATTAGAAATTAAGTTGCGTAAGAAAGTTAGAGAATCACTTGTACCTGCCCCTAGGGGTAATATTAGTGATTTTTTGAACTATGTTGATAAGGTGGAGAGGGTGAAGCCCTCAGTGGAATTGTAGGAGGAATTTTGATGATAATAAGCAATCAAGGAGAAAGTTTCAGGTAAATAGGATGAACAGAACTAATTCTAGTAGAAATTCAAGGAATTATCAGGTGGAGGATAGCCAGAATGGGCAGGGAACAGGTAGGAGAAATTCAAGGAACAGAAATGGAGGAGAAGATGGTAATTCTGGATAAAAAGATTTAAAGTAGCAAGTAGGGGGTTCAACATTCTGTGTAGAATTCATTTATGTGGTGATGATAATGCTTACCCCAGCTGTCTGTCTCATTTTCCCTTTTTCCTGAGGCAGTCAAACTCTTCTCCCATCCTATCTGTAGTTTATAAGTGAATCAGAAACATTCTATCTTAGACTTTCATGTGATTTGAGTACAGCAGGACGCTTTAGTATAGTAATATTTTAGAAAAGGTTTCTCCAGTGTTATCTACATATATTATGTTGTGTTAGTGATAAGTAATGGAGTCATAAGAGGAGGGAAGAAAGGGCAATATAAAAAACAGCAGTGGTAGTTGGTAAAAATCTATGTGATACTGTGTTTATTCTGGTTTTATGAAATATGATGAAAGTAAACTGATGTCATGTTTAAATATTTCTGTAAAACAAAGAGGTAAGGTAAGCGGGAAATGAAAGGTGTCAGCATATGTGGAGGAGAAGGTGCAGATTATCTGAAAACTATAATTAACATCTGAAGTAATCAGCTTATGTGTGAAATTAGTATAATCTGATGCAGCAGCAGAAGCAATGTGCTTTGATCTTGAATACTAGGTCTTAATATTAATTGCGGTATACTGGAAGTGTTTGTCATCAGTGCAGTCAGTATATGGAGATACTATCTACATGTAGAAGAGTGTCATGGTGCAGCCTTTTCTAACATTAAGGAAATAAACCTTTAAACGTAGTTGCCTGGAGCAATGTGTGTGGAAAGAATAAGAAAGATTTGTATGTACATCAATCCTTCAGGCTAGAATCTCAAGCAATTTGATGGAATACAGTGACATAATAGTTTTTCTAAGTGATAATCTTGTCTGATCAGTAATGAGAGTTAAGTTTGCCTTAGCATAAGGATCTGTTAGTGTGGAGTGTTTTTCAGTAGAATCAGTTTTACATTGGCTAAGTAGAGCAGATGTTTATTTATTAGATAATGAAGGAATAATGAAATAATAAAATAATGAATAATGTTAGGGTGTTAATAGTTGGGGAGCCTGTCTCTGCAGTAGGGATATTTTTTGTGAACCCACTCCACTAGCTAAGAAGGTATGAAATGTAAGTAAAATAACTGTATACAAACAAATTTAGTATAACTATATTGATGATCTATTTTTAACTAGGCAACCTTGGGTACTGTGTATATTGTGCAATTCATGACACTGCACCTGGGAATGAAAGCTTAACACAAAGGGCAATACTTTATTGAGGTACAATTCATACAATGTGGCATTATCGGATCTATAGGTTATCTGAAAACTTCTATTTGTGTTGTGAGGAATATGAGCTTTAAGTGGTAATAATGGAATGAAGAAAAGTAATTTTGGTGATTAACTGATAACTGCAGTGCTTGAGTAATGTGAATATTCTGACAAGTCAACTATTTGGTAACATTTTGTGAGGATTTAATTTTCTGTTGAATGAGAGTAGTACTCAGAGTTGAGTGGAGAAGTAGAGCAATGATTTGGTACAACTTCCATCCCTTAATTTTGATTTGAGTAGTAATTAAGTTATGTGATGGTGACTGTATTCTTTTTTCGTAATATAATGTAATGTTTAGTAAATCTATGATGCTGCACAACTCAATTTTTTAGTAGAGGTAATGTACATATTTTGGACATTAAGGTGATATTAGTCCATAAATGCTGTGAATTTCAAACCAGGGCTTGGCATTTTACTGATTTTGCAAATGGAAAAGAAACCCAAATCTTTCAAGTTTAACCAGTCTGAGACAGACTTATGACCTAGAGTAATTTTTTATAGTGTAACGTTCACTTGATTTTAAATTTTTACTAGTCCCCACCTTTTGTACTATAGTCAATTTTAGTGCTAATAGTTGTGATGTTATGAGAACTGTGTAATGTCTTTATTTATGAAGTAATGTCTATTATTTGACATTAGTGTGAAAAATTTTTACGTTATACTTAGTTAGAAGTAAAAGTGAGTGGTCTAAAGTAGGGTCTTTTGTCTAATTTTTTCATGTACTGTGGCAGAGGAGAACCACCACCAAGGGAACTGATAGCAGTGCATTTCCTTACTAACTGCCCCATGGACCTGTTGAAGTCATGGACGACTTGGTGAGAAAATGTGTTAAAACTCATTAAAAGTGTGAATATGCTTGTGAAAAACACTTAACATTGAAAGAGAGAAATTTTCTGTCTGAAAATGAACTGCAAGGAGCAGTGCAATTTAACTCTTTGCAACCCATGATCATTTATTCTTTGAAGTCAGACAGGACTTGTATAAAGTGATATGTATCTTACAATGTAATCTCTGTTGTTCCAAAAAGGGCATCACTTATGATGAAGATGCCCATTTTTATTAAAAATATAATTTGTGGATATTTTGTGCCAATGTACAGTACACTATATGTAAATATTTTCTACAGTGATTTTCATATGGTCAGTTTGAAAAACCCCTGTACTGCAGTTTTTGATATGGAGATTTCTTATGTAACATTCTTTTGTGTGTAGAATGTTAAACCCATTTTCTGGGATCACTTGTGGTCATTGAATTGCCCAGTTAGCTATTTTCAATATCTGTCCACTCAGTACAATGAGGGGGTAATGTGAAGAAGCATCTGGGATCATCTACGTCTACATCTATGTGATTACTCTGCTATTCACAATAAAGAACCTGGCAGAGGTTTCAATGAACCACCTTCAAGCTGTCTCTCTACCATGCCACTCTTGAACGGTGCATGGGAAAAACAAGCACATACATTTTCCTGTGCAAGCCCTGATTTCTCTTATTTTATAGTGATAATCATTTCTCCCTATGTAGGTGGATGCCAACAGAATGTTCTCAGGTGACTGAAATTTCATCAGAAGATCCCGTCACAATGAAAAACGCGTTTGTTTTAATGACTGGCGCTCCAATTCACATATCATGTCTGAGACACTATCTCCCCTATTTCGCGATAATACAAAATGAACTGCCCTTCTTTGAACTTTTTCGATGTCATCCGTCAGTCCCACTTGATGAATATCTTACACAACACGACAATACTCCAGAATAGGATGGACAAGTGTGGTGTAAGCAGTCTCTTTAGTATACCTGTTGCACATTCTACGTGTTCTGCCAATGAATCATCAACTTTGGATTGCTCTACCCACAACATTATCTATGTGATCTTTCCAATTCAGGTTATTTGTAATCGTAATCCCTAAGTATTTAGTTGAATTTACAGCCTTCAGATTTATGTGACTTACCACATAATCAAAATTTAACAGACTTCTTTTAGTACTCATGTGAATAACTTCACACTTTCTTTATTCAGGGTCAATAGCCACTTTCCACACCATACGGATACCTTACCTAAATCATTTTGCAATTCATTTTGGTCATCTGAAACTTTACACTATGGTAAATGACAGCATCATCTGCAAACAATCAAAGAGAGCTACTCTGATTGGCTCTTATGTCATTAATTTAAATCAGGAACAATAGAGGGCGTAAAACACTTCCTTTGGGAATGCAGGATCTTGCTTCTGTTTTACTTGCAGACTTTCCGCCTATTACTACAACTGTGACCATTCTGACAGGAAATCACAAATCCAGTCGCACAACTGAGGCGATATTCAATAGGCATGCAGTTTGATTAGAAGATGCTTTTCAGGAACGGTGTCAAAAGCCTTTTGGAAATCTAAAAATATGGAATCAATTTGACAGCCCCTGTCGACAGCTCTCATTACTTATTGAGTATAAAGAGCTAGTTGTGATTCACAAGAACAATATTTTTTGAATCTATGCTGATTAAGTGCCAATAAATCATATTCATCAAGGTAAATTATAATGTTCAAACATTACTGCAAATTGATGTTACTGATATGGGCCTGTAACTCAGCGGATTACTCGTATTTCCCTTTGTGGGTATTGGTGTGACTAGAGCAATTTTCCAGTCTTTATGTATGGATCTTTCTATGAGTGAGCGGCTGTATATAATTGGTACATATGGAGCTATTGTATCAGCATACTCTGAAAGGAACCTGACTGGTATACAATCTGGACTGGTGGCCTTGCCTTTCTTAAGTGATTTAACCTGTTTTGCTACACCAAAGATATCTACTTCCTAGTTACTCATATTGGCAGTTGTTCTTTATTGCAATATTTACTCCATCTTCTTCGGTGAAGGAGTTTTGGAAAACAGTATTTAATAACTCTGCTTTAGTAGCACTGCCATCAGTGACTTCACTGTTGTTATCGCGCAGTGAAGGTATTGACTGTGTCTTGCCACTGGTGTGCTTTATGTATGACCAGAATCTCTTTGGATTTTCTGCCAGATTCTGAAACAGAGTTTCATTGATTATTAAATGCATCCTGCGTTTAAGTACATGCTATATTTTGAACTTCTGCAAAACTTTGCCAATCTTGGGGATTTCTCACTCTTTTAAATTTGGCATGCTTTTTTTGTTGCTTCTGCAACAGCGATCTGACTTACTTTGTGTACCATGGGGGATCAGTACCATTACTTATTAGTTGATATGGTCTATCTATATCTCTCAATTGCTGTCGATACTACCTCTTTGAAATCATTCCACATCTTTTCTACACTTACATGATCAGATCAGAAGGAGTGGAGATCGTATCTTAAAAAGGCATTAAGAGCATTTTTATCAGCTTTTTCTAAATAGATGTACTTTGCATTTTATTTTGATGGTTGTGAGTGTTATGGTACTCAGCCTAGTAGCAACTGCCTTGTGGTCGCTAATCCCTGTATCTGTCATGATACTCCCTATTTGTCCAGGATAATTTCTTGCTAAGAGGTCAAGTATACTTTCGCAACCATTTACTCTTTGAGTGGGCTCATGAACTAATTATTCAAAATAATTTTCTGAGAAAGCATTAAGTACAATTTTGGATGACATTTTGTGCCTGCCCCTGGCTTTAAACGTATAATTTTTCCAGCATATTGATGGTAGTTTGATGTCTTCACTGATTATAATTGGTTGAATGGGGCACCTATCTGAAATGAGACTCAAGTTTTCTTTAAATTGTTCAGTTACTATATCTTCTGAGTCAGGGGGGCAGGGGGGGGGGGGGGGGTCGGTAAAATGATCCAGTTAGTAGTTTAGTCCAATTCTCAATTATAACCTGTACTATTCCGCAGGAACTATCTACTTCAATTTCACTACAAGGTAAACTACGTCTGACAGCAATAAATACTCCACTACCAACTGTATTTAATCTACCCTTTCTGAACACTGTTAGGACATTTGAAAAAAATTCAGCTGAACTTATTTCCAGCTTTAGCCAGCTTTCTGTACCTATAACTATTTGAGATTCAATGCCTTCTATTAGGGCTTGCAGCTCTTGTTCTTTCTGAACACAGCTACGACAATTTACAACAACATTGCTACAACTACCTTACTGTGTTTTACCTGCCCCCAATTAATCGGAGCCCTTCCTGCGGTTTCCTGAGATCCTCTAACCTAAAAAACCACCCAATCCTTTCCATACAGTCTCCGCTACCCATGTAGCCATTTCCTGTGTGTAGTGGACTACTGTCCTATTAAGCGGAACCCGGAAACCCACCACCCGGCGGCGCAAGTCAAGGAATCTGCAGCCTACATGGTCACAGAACTACCTGAACCTCTGATTCAGACCCTCCACTCGGCTCTGCACCAAAGGACCTCAGTCAGTTCTATTGACGATGCTACAGATGGTGAGCTCCACCTTAATCTCGCAAGCAAGACTGCCAGTATTTACCATTTCTGCTAGTAGCCTGAAACCAGAGAGAATCTCCTCCGATCCAAAGTGACACATATCATGAGCTACCACCCGCAGTTGGCTGCACCCTGTACTCTTCATGGCATCTGGAAGCACCCTTTCCACATCCGGAATGACTCCTCGCAGTATGCACATGGAGTGCACACTAGCTTCCTTCCTCTCCTTGGCAGCTATGTTCTTAAGGGGCCCCATTATGTGCCTAATGTTGGAGTTCCCAACTACCAGCAAAGTCACCCTCTGTGAATGCCCATGCCTTGCAGGCCAAGAAGCTTCCACTGGAACAGGGTGGATGACTGCACCCGTCTTAGATACTTTGTCACCAAAGACAATGCCTGAAACCTGTTCGTCAAGTGGACCAGGAAGGCCCTACAATCGGCCCCTTGGAGAGTCTTTCACTCCCTGCCAGACTTTGGAATGTTCTCCCACTGGACCATGGGTAGCACAGGCAGCAGCTGGGGCACCCACAACAGTGGACCGATAGGGGGACACGTGGGACGTGCTGACGTCTCTCGCATCCACACGTCCAATCCTCCCACAGTGAAGTCCCTTGGCAGCAGACTCAAGTTGTGTGATGGAAGCCAACACCACCTGGAGCTGTGAGCAGAGGGTCATCAACTTAGCTCGCATCTGTACACAGTTCACATCCATTACTGAAGTCGCTTGTCCGCCCCCGGTAGCTGAATGGTCAGCATCACGGATTGTCAATCCTCTGCGCCCGGGTTCGATTCCCGGCTGGGTCGGGGAATTTTCTCTGCCCAGGGACTGGGTGTTGTTCTGTCCTCATCCTCATCCTATCACCCTCATCGACTGCAGTTTGCCAAAGTGGCGTCAAATTGAAAGACCGGCACCTGCTCAACAGCCTTCCCGACAGGGTGCCCTACCCATATGACTATATTAAAAAAACTGAAGCCACTCCTGTTTGAAGCTCATAAAAATATGTAACAAACAAATGGTGCACTCAGCTTATTGGCAGCAGGAACTCAAGGTGCTCTCTCACTGATGGTCTATCTGACACTGGGTCACACTAATCAAAACAAACAAAAGCCTGTACGATTCGAGGGCCGATACAAGTGTCAATAAAAATGGTGGTACTGTACACTACACTATTATTAAAATAAAAGCTTGTGCCTAATAACCACTCTAACAAGCAAGACATTACAAAAATAATCTAGTAACTACACAGATGCCTGAAAATAAGTTGCTCCTGTTTGAAGCTCGTAAAAATATATAACAAACAAATGGTGTACTCGACTTATTAGCAGCAGGAACTCAAGATGCTCTCCCATTGACAGTCTAATTCTTTACTTCCTCTCTTGTTTTGCCATATGCCTCCTTAAATTGATTTTATTTTCATTTTTGCCTAATTAATGTTAACATGCATGAGTATAATTTGCATTTCCATAAAAGAGAAAGGCTGGCCCTCAGTCATTAAGGAATATAGCACCAGATCTAATTTTGTGCTTAGTTTTGTGTATGTAATTAATTTACTAATTTACTTTGACCATTCCCAGTTGATATCTTTTGCTACAGATCATTATAGGGCGAAATCAGTAACTGTTTTGTGACTTAGATTCTATTGTTGACTTACAAACAAATATAAATTCTGTACTAATTATAAACATTTGGAAGAAGAACTACTAGGATTCTTAAAGTACTTATTTGGCTCTATTCAAAAACATATTGGCAAAGCCAGCCCTTAATTAATTCCTGAATAATTACCAAGTTTGTCAAAAGTATTGTTTGTATAACTAAATATGTTAATTTTGTTGCTTAAACAAACAGTATGTCCTAACCTTTGTGGTAGAAGGAACTTTTAAAAAGAAGGAATTTTTTTTATGTATTCAGTTAATTGGTCTGCCGCTTGTGGTCTCGCAGTAGCGTTCTCACTTCCTGAGCACAGGGTCCTGTGTTCGATTCCCGGCAGGGTCAGGGATTTTCACCTTCCTCAAGATGACGGGGTGTTGTTATGTCTCTTCGTAATCATCATTAATCCCCATTACAGTCGGAGGAAGGCAATGGCAAACCACCTCCACTAGGACCTTGCCTAGTATGGTGGTGCGGGTTTCCCGCATCATTCCCCTACGCTCTGTGAAGGAGTATGGGACTTCATCATCAGTAGTTAATTGAATGAGTTATGCTTTAATTGTAATTTCTGTAACTTAAACATCAAACAATGTATAGTATCAGTGCTTATTACTGTGAGAATATACAAAGGACCAATTTTTGGCCCCAAGACACACATACTGTACTATTCTGCAAGAATGGTGTGGTTAGGTTTTTACTGCTCATAGATGTTCAACAGCAAACTATTGTAGGAGTATGCTGATGTTGCCTGCAACCTATTAATGAGGCTTATCAACATTTACCAATATTGAACTGGCCATGTAATTGTGTTATATTGGGAGGTTGTGAACAGTGAAAGTAAAGAACTGTGAAATGCAATTGTGCAACTGTTGGCTACATCATTTACAGTAGTCGGTGTTTAACTTCCAAACCCCATTTTTTAGCCAGTATAACAATGCAGAATGCTGACGAGGACAGGCAATGAAGAAACAAAGTATGCGAACATTCACAATCTGAACAAAGTTTACTATAACACCATTTTCAATTATGCTTTTCAAAGTCTCTTGACTCTGACTTTGGCTCCTAATTTTGATTTAACAACTGACCACACTGCTTTTGTCTTATTTCTGTGTTTGAGGATGAACGTATTATTTGACTTTTTTTTAGCAGCCGCAACTTTCTTGAATACAGCTTTATAGCATTTAACATAAATAACAAAATCAGGATTTTTGTTTGATGTTAAGCCATTGTGGAGTTCTCTTTTTGGCATTAGAAATTTTTATTCCAGGTGTAATTCATTTAAGTTTACTATTTACTTCCTTTTGCTATGATTTCGGATGAAAAGATTCATTAAATAATATAAAAAACAGTTTTAGAATTAGTCATAGTTTATGGTCCTTGAACTGTAGTGGTCTAGATGCTAACTTACAATACGTAGTTTACTGTGGAATAATTCCATATTACTTTCGATGAAATCCCTTGCTATCTATATTTAGTGGAGGCTTCACTTTATCTCGTTTTGAGATCTGAATAAACAGATCTGAATTATGCTAAAGACCCAGTTCTATGCAGTACTTATTTGCATTGTCAAACTGGTATAATAATATAAACTGGTGTAATAACAGGTATTATCACTGCAGGTCACTGATCTCAAGTTTTCTCTAATGCCTTCAGCAAAGTTTAACTTGAAACCAAATTCCTGAATTAAGTCACGAAATTTTGTGGAATATGCTATCAGTCTGAAGTCTGCTGTAATAACAGCTTTCTTCATACTTTCTTTCTGAAACTTTTCTATGAGGTATTGAAATTTAGCTAAGAACAGTTTTGTTACATCACATCCACAAATTCTATGAATTGCTGTAATGAGTATTCAGATATAATAACACCACAGAGCATCGCTCAAACACACTCTCTTCACCTGAATAATTAAATTTTTATCTTTCTTTATAACTTACTGAAGAATCAACATGAATGGAGGGCACTCCACGAGATATGTTTATCCTATAAAAGCTGCTAGCTACTTTAAACTTATTAACACATTCTAAGACAAAAAAAAAAGAGAAAAAGACAGTGCATCATGAAGGAATTATCTGAATGGGAATGAAATCAGTAGATGTGACATTTGTTATATACAAACAAATGATCACAGTTGAATTGTGTATAGTGAGCATAATTTGTTCCAGAATCCTACTCATAGTGCGGAACACTTATCAAGAGATACAATTTATCCTATATAAATTAATGTGAAATAAGATAATGTGTTCCATGCAGAAAAAGTACTAAAAGTTTTATCTTATTCATGGCATTTATTCAAAGAAAATTATACACACAGTATTATGTACTTTATTATTCACGATACAGAACTAATTCTTTTTTACTAGGAAGCTATCTACAGTTATTTGTCTCCTCAATGCTTCAACACTTGGTGAAAATATGACACAGCATTATCATCAAATAAACTTGTAGCACACATAGCACTGCTTCATTGAGGTTTCTCTTATTGTGCCAGAAGATTGCTGCTTTGCTGTTACCTCCTCATCCTCCTCCTCCTTCGAACTACTCTCCACAGTTTCCTTCTGTGAAACACACTGCAATTCCACAAGCTGTTCAGTGGTCATTTCTTGGCTGTGATCTTCCACAAGCTCATCGATATCATTGTTTTTCATTTCTAGTCCCATGCTCTTGGCCAAAGACATGATCTCATTGACTACAGGCTCCACAGGTACTGACACAAATGCCTCAGAGTTACATTCGATAACACACTCTGCCCAAAGCTTCTCCCAAGCAGAAGTGAGACTTCTTCTCTTGATAACCCCTTCCCTTGCCTTTTCGATCGTCTTGATGCAGGCAACAATGTTGAAGTGATATTTCCAAAACTCCCTGAGAGTGAGATTGGTAGCTTCAGTCAACTCAAAGCAATGCTTAAAGAATGCTTTAGTGTAGAGCTTCTTAAAGTTAGAAATAATCTGCTGTCCATAGGCTGGAGACACAGTGGTATTGGGAGACAGAAATTGGATCTTGATGAATTGAAATTCTTCAAGGAGGTGGTCTTGTAGGCCTAGAGCAGGGGTGGGCAAGCGTTGCATGCGGCTCATGAGCGCACAGCACTGCACGTGTGCTGCTCGCGTGCAATCGTCGAATGGGGCAGTGGCGACAGCCGGCAGGTTGCGGCAGTGTAGTACCAGGCTAAACTGTGGACGTTGATGCAAAGCGACCACTACGTTGTGAACGTTGTATTTGAAGTACCAGAAAATGCAGAGTGAGTCAAGGAAATGGAGAAGTGGAGATTTTCTATCTTTTAAAAAGGAATGGGAGAATCAATTTTTCTTTGTACAAAAATGTGAAAATTCAAAATGTTTAATATGTGGCAGTATTCTCGCTGGTCAGCGAAAGTTTAGTATTGAACGCCATTATAATAAAATTCACAAGGACGAGTACAATTTATTGTCGGATTCTGAGCAGATGGGGAAATTGACTGAACTTAAGAAGAGCGATGTGACAATACTAGATGAATCTGTCGTAAGTTGCTGTTGTCACGAGAGATCTGCGACTTTCTTTCATCGTGTCTCTCATCTAACTGATTTTACATTTTATGGAGCACTGTTTTCAATTTTTCAGGACGACAACAATGATAGCCCAGTGGTACGTGCAAGTTATAAGATTGCGCTTAATATAGCGAGAGCTGGAAAACCATTTGCTGAAGGTGATTTTATAAAGGACTGCATCAATGATGCTGCTTATTTACTTTGCCCACTGAATGCAAATCAGTTTCGAGCTACCACTCTTTCCCGGCGGACTGTAAGTCGTCGTATAAGTGCCATGGCAGGTGACATTTACTGTCAATTAAGGAGTGCAGTGCAGGAGTTTATTGCATTTTCTATTGCACTTGATGAGTCCACAGATATTTCAGACACCACGCAATTAGTGATGTATGCCCACGGTGTGGACACTGCTCTGCACATAACAGAGGATTTTTTAGATAGGAATCTTTAAAAAGCACAACCACCGGCGCAGACTTCCTAAAAGCCATTGAAGAAGTTGTCGATTCAGCTGGCTTAAACTGGGAACGTTTGGTGTCAGTAACAACAGACGGAGCACCTGCAATGAAAGGGAACAAATGAGATTTGTTGGATTACTCAGAAAAAAGCTACAGCGTACAGAAGAATCATTGTACAGCATCCACTGTAGTTTGCACCAAGAAGTACTCTGTGCAAAAGCAGCAAAACTGGGGGACGTCATCCAAGTGGTTATTCAGACAGTTAATTGTTTGAGATGCCACGGGCTTACACATA
The DNA here is from genome assembly GCF_023864345.2 of Schistocerca serialis cubense. Lineage (NCBI taxonomy): Eukaryota > Metazoa > Arthropoda > Insecta > Orthoptera > Acrididae > Schistocerca > Schistocerca serialis. The sequence goes on along the minus strand of NC_064639.1, from coordinate 1,127,491,443 downwards.
GACAGTTTCACACATACTTAGCTGAAATTGGGGAAGAGTACGGTGACATACCTTACCACAGTGAAGTCCGCTGGCTTACCCGCGGTAATGTACTCAAAAGATTTTTTGAGCTGAGAATACCAATAAATCAGTTCTTAAAGGACAAAGGAAGGTACAACCCAAAGTTAGAAAATCCAGAATGGGTTGCCGCTCTTGCATTTTTAGTGGACATTACCGGACACATGAATGCACTGAACACAAGTTTACAAGGAGAAAATCGGCTAATTTGTGAAATGGCTGAAAAGGTGAAAGCTTTCACTAGCAAGCTTGATCTGTGGGAAAAACAGCTCTCGTCAGGGAACACAGTTCATTTCCATACTCTGTCTACTGTGCGAGAAAAGAATTGCAAAGAATATGTTTCCGTACTTAGTGCAATAAAAAAGGAATTTCTCAAGCGATTTGGGGATATATCATATTTATCCCAAGCCTTTGAATCGTTCTCGAGACCATTTGGTGTTTCTGTAGATGATATTCATCCCAATTTGCAAATGGAATTAATAGATCTACAGTGTAATTCACGTCTGAGAGACAAGTTCCTTTTGGCAAGATGTGTAATAGACTTTTATCATGACTTTCCACAGCAAGAGTTTCCTCGTCTCCATCGTGAAGCCCCGAAGATAAATGTCAGTGTTTGGCTCGACATAGGTTTGTGAGAGATTTTTTTCTGTTATGAAAATTGATAAGTCTTGGTTAAGAGCAAACATCAGTGATGAAAATTTACGTAACTGTTTGCGTTTGTCTGTATGTAGAAATTTTGTTCCAAACATTAAATGTATTGTAAACTCCACCTGTGATAATTAAATAAAACGTATCACAGGTAAAAGGCACTCTTTCAAACCGTGATTTCTTTCAAGCACTCCTACTAACCTTATTCCTTCACTCAGTAAAGTAAGCTAGGAAACAAACCACATTACAGAGGAAGGAGTGGAGAGACGGTATGGTGGGGAGGGGAGAGAAGCAGGTGGCCAGCTTGCCCCTGTGTGCACGCAGAACACCTGTTAACTGCACGCGTGCATGTGCACGGCACATGTGCAGGATTCCTGTCCGCCCCTGGCCTAGAGAATGGGCAGAAACATTGTCCATAAGTAAGACAAGAAGTGGCAGATTCATCTCAAGCAAATATTTTTTCACCAAAGTATGAAACACTTCATCGATCCAAAAAAAAAAAAAAACACGTTTAACCTAAGCCTTGTTGTTGGACCTGCACATCATACTTAACCTGCTCTTCTGGACTTTATCCTTCTTGAAGGCTCATGGAGTTTCTGAATGGTAAACAACCAATGGTTCAATATTTTAAAATCACCGTTTGCATTAGCATAGAATAGCAGTGTGAGACAATCTTTCATTGGCTAGTGACTGGGCAATGCATTCTCCTCTGTTATTATACAGAGATGCCTTGCATCTTTTTCCAGAATATACCTATATCATCACAATTGAGAACCTGTTGTGGCAGATAACCCTCAGAATCTATGAGCATCTTGAAGATACTGATGAAGTTCTCTGCTGCCTTTGTGTCGGAGCTGTCAGCTTCAAGCAGCCTCACAATGCTGTGGATACCAGTTCTTCCCTTACACTTCTCAAACCACCCATGGCTTCCCTTAAAAACTTCTTCAGCCACTGATGATCCTAGTTGTTGTAACGGCGACTGGAACAGTTGCGGGGTTGAAGTGACGGAAAACGCAGCGGGACCCGCGGACCGTGAACAGAAACACAATGGAGAGGACGGACACGACAAACGAAGGACATTACGACAACAGAGTCAAGAAAACCTAACTAGACAACCACGTCCACTCGTAAACAAAACACGAAAAAGTAAATACGCTGTCTAAGGTGAGGCGATGTGTCCAGAGACATACGCAATGTTAGACTGGCTGGCTGAGCGAGAGGCAGGCTCTTAAGTACTCTATCGAGGATGCCGCTATTGGCCACTGCAACCACATGTTCCACTGTGGCGCCCTCACGCTAAATACGGGCCAGGAGGCGCGCACCACCACAGCTTACAGCGCGATGGTGCAGAGACCTGTAGGGGTCTTCAACGTCCATGACATCTGGCGGGGATTCAAATTCTGCGGCGCGCGGTACCAGAACCCCCCCCCCCCCCCCCCCTGAAACTTGCACGTAGGGGCGGAAACGCCCAGGATGGTGCTGAGGTGGGCGGCAGTGGGAAGAGGAGCCGGGCTCATCAAACACTATTGGTGGGGAGGAAGGGACGCCCGAGGTATCCATGACAGCCGATCCAGAGTGCAGGGCGGGGGAGGGAGCCGCCGATCCACCCGCAGGCGGACAGGGCTGGTGGCAGGCCCTCGGGGAGATGGCAACCGGGGGCGGAGACAGTGACTCGAGGACCACCTCCGTACCTGAAGGAGGTAGGAAAGAGGCAGCAGCACGAGTCCCGTGGCGGCACGCGGACGGAGCTGATTATGATGGCGGCGCTCCAACCCTTCCGTCACGTGCCGCCCATGGGCCGCAATGATTGTGGGGTGTCCAACCTGCCTTGCGCCCATACTCACGGGCCCACACGGATATGCCAATCAGCAAATGTATCAGGGTCCGCAGCTGTCGCCCATGAAGGAACACTGCCGGACTGCGTCCGTCAATTGGCGTAGTGTGATAGATGCTCAAAAACAGGGTGAGGGCCGACGTGGTCGGAGATGTGTCAACCGCCTTAGCCAACTATTGTTTAAAGCTGCGGACAAGCCTCTCTGCTGCGCCATTGGACAAAGGGTGGAAAGGGGGGTTATAGATATGTTTGATACCGTTGGCCTGACGGACGTCGTGGAAGGAGGACGCAGTGAACTGGGGACCATTATCGGAGACCAATGTCTGTGGCAGACCCTCGATGGCGAGAGCCTGGCCCAGGGCCATGAGTGTAGTCTCCGTGGTGTTGGATGCCATTCGGACAACATATGGGTATTTGGAGTAGGCATGAACAATGGGTAACCACATGGACCCCAAAACCAAACAGGCCCACAATCAATATGGATGCGATCCCATGGCCGGTGACGCACAGGCCAGGGTGCAAATGACAGAGGAGGACTTGCCTGGTGACGCACACAGACAGTGCACCCACAGACCAGGCGCTCAATATCGCCATCAATGCTGGGCCAATACATGTGCCGGCAAGCCAAGACTTTCATACGGGACATACCCCAGTGCCCGCGGTGTAACAAACCAAGCACCCAAAGCCGCAATTCCGGAGAGATGACCACCCGATGGGCATGCAACTCCGTGGCCAACAGAAGGACATCATCGACCACGGAGACAGGTGGCGCTAGGGGCTGAAATCGGACTGCATCCGACGAGTAACATAGGACGGCCACCCGTGGACCACATAGTTCAGAACCTGCTGCAAGACAGGGTCGTGGCAGGTAGCCGCAGCAATGTAAGCACCCCTAAGAGGCAGACTGTCCAGCGCATCCCGGCGGGCGGAATCAATGTGAAAGCAGAGGACCTCCTGTTGGTCAAAGGCAGGATCGGGGCCTGCTGGGAGATGTGACAAAGCATCCACATTAGCACGGTGGGCGGTGGGCTTATACCGGATGGTCTAAGCGTAATTATGTAAAAACATTGCTCAGCACTGGAGACGTTGAGCCGTCCACTCTGGAAGGTGAGAGTGGGGTCTGAAAAGTGTAACCAAGGGTTTATGGTCCGTCAGGAGGGTGAACTTTGCCCCAAAGAGATAGGTGTAAAATTTTTGGACAGCAAACACGATTGCCAGAGCCTCCTTTTCAATCTGGGAGTAGTTCCGTTGTGCTGGGGTCAACGTCTTAGAGGCATAAGCGATGAGCTGTTTGGAGCCATCAGCATGCCGGTGCGCTAGGATGGCCCCAATGCCGTATGATGACGCATCAGCTGCCACAACCAAGGGGCGGTCTGGAGGAAAGGGAGTAAGGCAAGGGGTCACAGGCAAGAGTCCAGTCAAAAGGTACCCCTTTGTGATGCAAGTGGTTGAAGGGTTGAGCAATGGAGGCAGCCTGGGGCAAGAACTTTAAGTGATAAGTAACCTTGCCCAAAAATACCTGGAGTTCAGATAAGTCTTTGGGATGAGGAAGGGCCTCAATGGCCGCAACATTATGACCCAAAGGCGAATGCCATCTTTGCTAAGCCAGTGGCCTAAGTATTCCACCTCCGGTTGAAAAAAACAACACTTGTCCAGCCGACAGTGTAATCCAGCAGACTGCAGAGTGTGAAATAAGCCAATGAGGTTTTGCAAATGTTCCTGGCGGGAACGCCCGGTGACCAAGATGTCATCCAGATAATTCACACAGGCAGGGATAGGCTGTGTAAGCTGCTCCAGGAATCACTGGAAAATGGCCAGCGCCAAAGAGACACCAAAGGGAAGTTGGTTGTACTTATACAATCCGAAAGGCGTGTGGATAACTATGATGTTCTGAGACTCGGCATCCAAGGTCAACTGGTGGTATGCCTCAGCCAGGTCGATCTTGGAAAAATACTCTCCCCTGGCAAGCTTGGCAAGAAGGTCTTCCTGTGGGGGAATGTGGTAAGTGTCAACGAGGGACTGAACATTGACTGTAGCGCCGAAGTCCCCACACACCCGAAGGGACCCATTGGGTTTCCGTATGACCACCAGTGGTGTCGCCCATGCACTGTAAGTTACAGGCTCCAGCACGCAGTGGCCTGGAGCCATTCAAGTTCCTGCTTGACCGCTGGTCATAAGCCCATCGGAAGGGGCCGGGGCCAGGCCCAGAAAAAGCGAGGCTGTGCATCCAGCCGTAGGGTGATGTGCGCCTGAAAGCCGGAAACACATCCGAGATCCGGTGCAAATGACGACGCAAAAGCGGAGCACTGATCGTCCAAGTCCTGAAAGGGAACAGCCGTGGAGACGACCTTAACTTCGTCAGAAATTGAAAAACCAAACAGTTGAAATGCATCCAGGCCAAAAATTTTCGAAGCTGACGGATGGTCGACGACAAAGAAGGTAAGGTGCCGGGGAACACGCTTGTACATCGCCTGGACAATGAACTGCCCACGTAGGGGAATGGAACCGTCTCCGTAGGAAACCAAATGGCGAGAGGGAGGTGACAACACAGGAGAACCCAGCCGGGTATATGTTGCCACATTAATAAGGGAGACTGTGGCCCCAGTGTCGACCTGAAAACTGACATCCTCCGTGAAAATGTGGAGTGTGAGGAAAAGCTTCCGCACTGATGGGTCATCCTGTGGGACGATCGATTGCAGAGCATGGACTGTATCTTGAGGCCTCAGAGGGGCAGGAATGGAGCGAGTCGAGCGACTACGACAAACCGATCGGATGTGGCCCTCGTTACACAGTAAGCACGTTTTCCAGTGGTGGGGAGAGTAAAGCACTGTGAGCAAGATGGAAGTGGGCTGCACAACTGGCGACGAGGGGTGAACTAAGGCACCGATGCCATAGAGACGTCGGACAAAGAGGAGTCCTGATGGCACTGGCCTCTATCGGCCGGGCCACGTCAACGTCGCGAGGGCGGAACCTGCTGTGACGCCGCGATCGCCACCACCTGTGGTCACGCCATAAGACACTCGTTAGCTACTTGAGCAATTTCAAAGGAGTGGGCAATGCGGAGAATCTCTTCCGAGGAAGGGTTGTCAAGTTTCCATGCCGCAGTATGGACCTCGGGATCGGGAGCCAGCTGAACCACCACATCCTGGATCAGGAAGTCTGCATATGAAGCCTTACACCGCTGATTGGTGCACGTAAAAATGCATTGACGGCTGAGACCCTGCAAGTCCATGACTCAGGAACGATACGATTGACCACGCTGTTTATGGTACTGGTGGAACTCCAGCCGAGAGGCGACCACATGGTAGCGTTGAGAACAATAGTTTGTCAGGAAAAGGCAGATCTCATGGAACGAGAGAGCCACAGGATCGGACAACAGTGCCAACTTGTGGAGAAGAAAGAACGTGTCTGGGGAGGCCCAAGACAAAAACAACAACCACTGCAAGAAGTCGACCATGACTTGAGAAGCCGTAAAATGTTGTTTCAGCTGATGTAAGTAGGTTTCCCAGTCCTTGTTGGCGTCATTAAAGGGTGGAAATGACGGCGGACATGGGAAAGCATCAGACACCCAAGGACTCTGAAGCTGTTGTAATGCGTCCCAGGCATCGGCTTTGTCCGTTAGCAATTGCAGCGACTTTTGTAAGATGTCTAACTGGAGCTGCTGCAGCTGCATGAGATGCTGCTGTTGCTCCAGCAGACAGACCAACTTCGCCTCCATACCAACAATGACCACCATTTACCTTGTCGCCAAAATGTTATAACGGTGACTGGAACAGTCGCGGGGTTGACGTGACGGAAAATGCGGTGGGACCCGCGGAGCAGCCTGTGAACAACAACACAATGGAGAGGACAGACAAGACCAACGAAGGACCTTACAACAACAACAAGAACGAGACAACAGAGTCAAGACAACCTAACTAGACAACCATGTCCACTTGTAAACAAAACACGAAAGTAAATACGCTGTTTAAGGCGAGGCGATATGTCCAGAGACGTAGGCAATGTTAGGATGGCTGGCTGAGCGAGAGGCAGGCGCTTAAGTACTCTATCAAGGACGTCGCTGTTGGCCGCTACAACCACGTGTTCCACTGTGGCGCCCTCACGCTAAATGCGGGCCAGGAGGTGCACGCCACCACAGCTTACTAGAGATGGGCAAAACTGTTCTTTTCAGAGATCGGATCAGAACTGTTCACTCCCTGAAATGAACTAGCTCTTTTTCATGACTCACCATTCATTCACAATAGAAAATAAATGGAAGGCACATTGCCTTTAAAATTGGTTTATTCCAGTACTATACCTGTATTTTGATCTTATTTGATCCTATTTTGAAGTAACACAGACAATGAGTAAGAAAGAATTTTGTATTGTTTATTGAAATTTCCACGATATGACAAAGTTTTTGATTATTGATTTATTTTGCACTATCGTGGTTTTTTGGGTGATCGGAAAATGTTGTAACTTGAGATTTACATTAACAATGTATTTGGCTATAATGTATTAAAATTTCATTTACCTCGTACAAATACATCGCAAGCCATATATTTTTAAAGTGAACGTTTCCTTCCGAAGACACCTAAAATCGCAAAATCCGTACTACAATAAGAAAAAAATATATAAATTTGACTGTAAGACCAAAGTGCTGCATATAGCCTTACGCAGAATGAAACAAGGAAAATATTGGTGTATCACATTTTGCGATACGTTTATCGGTTCGCTCGTAATTAAAGCGTAAATTCAAGTGTCCAGAATAAAAAATCCTATAGTAAGAGGAGTCGTCAGGAACCTCATCTGATCAGTTTAAACAAATAAAAATAAAATAAAAACAAATGATGTATACATAACATAATTATGTAATATAGATACCGGTATTACTACAAAGAACAATATCCAGTATAGACGAACTCCGATGCAGAGGCACTGAGTCAAGCAGGTCGAGCCGCGAGCTGTATTACTGCGTGAGCTAAGACCGCAGAGACCAGAGTGACACCTGAGTTGCTTTGCTCAATGCTCTGGCTAGAGTCGAGAACGGTGGGGTGAGCGTTGAACAAGCGAGTTCCGAGGGTGGGGGGAGCGGTGAACGGCCACGTCACCCGCTCCGAGACAAATCATCCATTCTCTTGCGAGCAGGTTGTTGCAAGTAGTTCTTACGTTCTCTGCTAGGAGGCTCTCTGTCCTGTTGCTCGCATCAACTGCCCAGAGGGCAGGACGTGCGACTGAAACCATCGCCGACGGAGTGCGATGCTAACAAGGGAACCTCCCCATCGTACCCCCCTCAGCTTTAGATATAAGTTGGCACACTGGATACGCCTTGAAAAACTGAACACAGATCAATCGAGAAAACAGGAAGAAGTTGTGTGGAATTATGTAAAAATAAGCAAAATATACAAACTGAGTAGTCCATCCGCAAGATAGGCAACATCAAGGAGAGTGCAAGCTCAGGAGCGCCGTGGTCCTGTGGTTAGCGTGAGCAGCTACGGAACGAGAGATCCTTGGTTCAAGTGTTCCCTCGAGTGGGAAGTTTAATTTTTTATATAATGAACTTCGCTCTCCAAAATTCCAGGACATGTTCAGATTTGCTTGGACATATGCAGGATTTGACGGTCTACACACGGAAAAATTTTAAAATGTTAAAAACATATGTTTTGACAGAGCACAAGGAAAACTGTGCGACTGTGAAACTGTTGCATTTATTTGTTGCAGTTTATGTGACAAACTCTTATGTTTTCATCACTTTTTTGGGAGTGATTATCACATCCACAAGAAAACCTAAATCGGGCAAGGTAGAAGAATTTTTGTACCCATTCGCCAAATGTACAAGTTAGGTGGGTCGACAACATATTCCTGTTATATGACGCACATGCCGTAACCAGTGTCGTATAGAATATATCAGACGTGATTTCCTGTGGAGGAATCGGTTGACCTATGACCTTGTGATCAAAGGTTTTCGGTTTCCATTGGAGAGGCACGTCCTTTCGTCTACTAATCGCACGGTTTTGCGGTGCGGTTGCAAAACACAGACACTAAACTTATTACGGTGAACAAGACGTCAATGAACGAACGGACAGATCATAACTTTGCGAAAATAAAAAAGTAAAATTTTCAGTTGAGGGAAGACATGAACCAAGGACCCCTCGTTCCGCAGCTACTCACACTAACCACGGGACCACGGCACTCCTGAGCTCACATTTTCCTTGATGTTGCATATCTTGCGCATGGACTACTCAGGTTGTATATTTTACTAATTTTTTTCATAGTTCCACACAACTTCTTCCTGTTGTCTCAATTGATCTGTGTTCAGTTTTTCAAGGCCTATCCACTGTGCCAACTTATAACTAAATCTGAGGGGGGTGCGATGGGGAGGTTTCCTTGTAAGTTAAGGTGCGCCAGACACTGCACGCGGCAGAGGAAGCACAGAGCCTGCTGTGGGAACCATTTGGAGCTACCGTTCTTTTTTTCTGAATCACTGATTGTTCACTCCTTTGAAAGATTCAATCTATGAATCAGTTCAGGAGCGGATCCCCCATCTCCACAGCTTACGGCGCGATGGTGCAGCGACCTCTAGCAGTATTCGACATCCGTGACATCTGGCGGGGATTCAAATTCCATGGCGCACGGTACCAGACTAGTATCATCTTAACGAGGTTCGTGACAATCATTCTCACCTTCTCACAAATGATGTTCTCATTAATAGTATCACCTTGCAATTGCTTTTCATTTTTCCACATAAGAAGCAAACTTTTGACACTGTCCAGAATACAAAACCATTGTTTAGAAATTCTTGTCACTAACTTTGAAACATCTATCTCATCAATCTTGTCCTTGTTCTTGAGGATAGTACAAATAGTTGATGTAGACCAATTGTATGTGCATGCTGAATCAGCAACACTCACACCACGTTCGCGTTTTCAGTGATTTTACACTTTCAGAATGAGATTTTTCACTCTGCAGTGGAGTGTGGCCTGATATGAAACTTCCTGGTAGATTAAAAGTGTGTGCTGGACCGAGACTCGAACTGGGGACCTTTGCCTTTCACAGGCAAGTGCTCTACCAACTGAGCTACCCAAACACGACTCACAACCCACTCTCAAAACTCTGATTCCACCAGCATCTTGTCTCCTACCTTCCAAACTTCACAGAACTCTCCTGCATATATTGAAGAACTAGCTAGCACTCCTGGAAGAAAGGATATGGGGAAACATGGCTTAGCCACAGCCTGGGGGATGTTTCCAGAATGAGATTATCACTCTGCAGCAGATTGTGCACTGATAGGAAACTTTCTGGTAGATTAAAACTGTGTGCCGGACTGAGACTCGAACTCGGGACCTTTGCCTTTCGAGGGCAAGTGCTCTACCATCTGAGCTACCGAAGCACGACTCACGCCCGGTCCTCACAGCTTTACTTCTGCCAGTATCTTGTCTCCTACCTTCCAAACTTTACAGAAGCTCTCCTGTGAACCTTGCAGAACTAGCACTCCTGAAAGAAAGGATACTGCAGAGACATGGCTTAGCCACAGCCTGGGGGATGTTTCCAGAATGAGATTTTCACTCTGCAGCAGAGTGTGCGCAGATATGAAACTTCCTAGCAGATTAAAACTGTGTACTGGACCAAGTCTTGGACTCAGGACCTTTGCCTTTCGCAGGCAACTGCTCTACCAACATAGCTCTAATTCCGCCAGTGAGGACGGGTCGTGAGTCGTGCTTGGGTAGTTCAGTTGGTAGAGCACTTGCCCATGAAAGGCAAAGGTCCCTAGCTCAAGTCTTGGTCCGGCACACAGTTTTAATCTGCCAGGAAGTTTCATTTTGCATTTCGTTTGTAAGGTCATTTTTTTCTCTTATGGTCATCTTCTTGCAGCTTTATCTTCGAGGACATTTCTACAAAGATTATTAAAATTTGCACTCAAAAAAATACTGTGTGAACAAAAGTTTAAAAAATGTATGATCACCAGCTGCACTAAGGTGGTAGCAGAAAGAGCAGTAAGCCCAGACTACTGTGCCACTAAAAACATTGTTCATGTAATGCTGCTGACAATGAGAGAAGTTCATACTGTTAAACCTTTCCCATGTGGCGCATGAACAGCTGGTGACGTCATCACACCAAATTGTGGTCACTCATTATGCAAACCACTGCTCATTGAGTGAGTCAATTTTTTTCAATTTGTTTTGCTTGTTATGTGAATTGTGCATTATGGGAGGTGCTCATTAAGTGAGGTTCCACTGTATAATGTCAGAAAAACTGGGTGATTTATTTAAGAAAAGAGCTTCACAAATTGAACAAGTGACTGACATGTTAAGCCACCTTTGGCCCTTATGCAAGCAGTTATTCAGCTTGGCATTGATTGATACAGTTGTTGGATTCCTCCTGAGGGATATCGTGATGGATTCTGTCCAATTCACGTGTCAGATCATCAAAATCCCAAGCTTGTTGGAGGCCCTACCCATAATCCTCCAAATGTTCTCAACTGGGAAGAGGTCTGACGACCTTGCTGGAAGGTTTAGCAATCATGAAGACAAGCAACAGGAACTCTCATTGCATGCAGGCAGACATTATCTTGCTGAAATGTAATACCAAGATGGCTTGACACGAAGGGCAACAAAACAGGGTGTAGAATGTCATCAGTGTACCATTGTGCTGTAACTGTACCGCAGATGACAACCAAAGGGGTAATTCTATGAAATGAAATGGAGCCCCAGACCATCACACCTGGTTGTTGGCTCGTATGGTGGACAACAGTCAGGTTGGTATCCACCACAGTTTGGAACATCTATAGGCATGCCTTCAGTCTGGAATCTCATTGACTGGAGTAGAATAGTCTTCAGTGATGAGGCCTGCTTTGAACTGAGCCCCAATGTCCAGAAAAGACATGTGTGGAGACACTCTGGATGGAGGTGGGATACCAACTTGACTGTCACCTACTATATGGCCTGACAGCAAGATATGATGATCTGATTTGCCATTTCTTCTCATAGCAGCACAGGTATGCAGTTCGGCAGCATAACTTCTACCATGCAAGTCACTGGACATTCATCATCTATAAACCGCTATCATACTTGATGTGATTAGTTTGTCCACACCAGGACTTCAGTATCAGATAAAACATGTAATCAGCAATGACTGGTTTTAAATTGTCCTCAAAACACATTTTGAAAATTGAATTTATCAATTTCCTGGTTTCTGCCTGAAACCACCTTTATATTAATTTTGTTTTGAAGTACCAGTGTCTTTAGCATGAAAATACTGATGCTGTTGCAAGATGAGACATTTAGTGGTATAATGAGGCACTTCTATGAGTAGACTGCATTGTAGCAGTCACAACATTCAAAGCACGCATCATTGACAATGAAAGTAAGTGTAACTGAAGTTGTAATGTAATTTTGAGTGTTTACTACTGTACTGATTTTATGAGTGGTTTTGAAATGAGACCACTGGGTCACTATGTAGTTTTTATGCAAAATTTACAAAATTTCAAGCCCTTTTTGCTAATTATTTTTGGCTATAATTTGCTTTAGGCATTATGAGTTCAATGATGTGGGATTATGTCTAGGAAAAATGTACACATTCTTTCAAATATATCACACGAAATGATGAGTGGTTGTAAACTGTATATCCTAGTGGTTCCAAAATGAAACCACCTCCTTAAAACACCTGACTGTTTACTATTTGCCAAAGTCTTCTTGTAGTTGTTGCTTACCATGACAATAAAGATCATTTTGTGAAAAGTTTTAAAATTATATTCCAAAGTGAAACCACCCACTTAAAAAAGCTAAGTGTTTACTTTTTGCCAACTTCTTCGTGTATACATTGCTAACTATGATGATAATAGTTCCTTTTGAGAAAAATTTTAAAATTATTTTTTTCATATTGTTGGGACTTTAAAGGGCCACACGACTGACTTCTTCTACATCAAGAGCATCAAATTAATTTTCAGTTTCTTAAAAGCACAATAAAATTTTTGGCAAAATTTTCCACATGTTGTCATGTAATATTGCACCTTGTAAGAATAGGTTATTTCATTCATTCTATCATTCTGACAAGGGTTTGTTTTTCTCCCATATGCACTAACGTGCACTAAATGCTCGTCTTCACAGCAGTCTTACTTGGAGGTGTTTTCATACAACAAGGCCTAAATTTTTAATTCTTTACTAATCCAAGTAGTTTGAGAAGTTAATTGCCTACCTTGTGATTATCCCTTATTGATTAACTTACCTTATTAATCCTATTCCTACCAATTTTGATGCAGGGAAAAAAAACTGCAGAATGCCTCTGGGAATCAGAGACAGGTCCTTCGCTCCACAGCCAAATGACTTTCTCACTAAGCCAGTGGAACTTTCATTGGATACTGTTTACCTTATGGATACACAAAGGCAGCCATAAAAGTTTCTTTTCTTTATTTCTAAGAAAATGTGCAATGTGCATTTGCAGAAATCACATATGATGATGAAAAATTCTGTTTTCAGTTATCTGTCAATCCCAGCAATTTTGAGTCAACTGCACATCATGAACTTTAGGGTTGATTGCCTCAAAATCAGGGGTGTTGAGGCTGTTGGGCCAAAATTTTAGGTTCATTTATTTTAGGTGGTACACAGGTGACCTATCAAATACAAGCTGAATTGGTTGCCCATGTCTGAGCCCTTCCCCTTGTTAGTAATTCGACCAATATAGTCAAAATTCTATTGGAGAGTGGAGGGGGGGGAGGGGGGGGGAGAGGTGGAATCATGTATGTGGTTCACCAAAGCTCAACTTTAGGTCCACTATTGTTCCTGATATCTACAGGGCGTCTGGGCTAGAGCTATACAAAAAACTTTTTTATATTTCAGTGTCTAGTAAGACTTATAGCTTTATTTGTTCAACACTGTACAAAGGACCTCAAACATTTTTACATGTTTTGGTACAGTTCCATGTGGGCACCATTTGCAGCTCAACAGAATATCAAAAGGAACTCCACTTTCCGCCACATGTACGTAAGCATGGAAGGTGTAGTGGCCCTACTGCAGCATAGATCTCAAATCTACCAAATCTTGAACCTTTGTTCTGTAAACAATGTCCTTGACAAACCCCCATGCACTGAAATCCAATGGAATCAGTTCAGGAAACCAAGAGGACCAGGCAAGAGGACCCCATCCCCCTCCCATCCAACACTCAGGAAATATCTCACGGAGAAATGTGATGACAATCGATAGAGACTCTCTCCAAGATGTGATTCTCACCATTTCATGATCAGTACAAATGTTTACTGTGCAGCAGGCAGACATACTCCTGACAGTTAACATGTGGACGCCACAACAAAAGGTGCAGTGTGTGCTACGGCTAGTAGAATTAAAATCTGTAACATCTGTTCAGCAGCATGCAAAAAGAGAATGGAACATGGATCCTCTCACACACAAACCAATTTATCAGTGGGGCAGTACTCTCCAAGAAATGGGAAGTCAGATTTCAAATTCTGGAGAAGAGACACTCCTAAAGTGAATGTGTGGTTGGAATTACAGAAACATGGTGTGATTGGTCCATTTTTTAATGGACTCTACAGTGACAAGGCACACCTATCTTGACATGTTGGCTAACTACGCAGTCCCACAGATGCCTCCTGCGATCATTTTCCAACTGGATGGTGCCCCACATCTTGGAGAGTCTCTATCAATTGTGTATTTACCCAAGCATTTGTTTGTGTATACATCTAGCCTGGACAGCCTGTATAACCAATTTTCCCATTTAATATACAACAAGTAGAATTAGTCCTTTCTATATGTGACACTAGTATTGCAACATAATCCAAGCAGACATACAGCAACAGAAGACATGGTAAACAAGGTTCTTAAAAGCATCACTGTCTGGTTCTCTTTGAATGGTCTCACTCTCAATTTTAAAAAAACTCTACATATTCAGTTCTACATATCTTGAGGCACAATACCAATCATAGTGTAGCATACAAGTATAGTGAAGAAATAATAAATAGTGTGGAAACTTCAAAATACTTAGGTGTCCATACTGATGATACTTAAACTGGGAAAGGGACATTTTGGAACTCCTCAAACAATTCAGCTGAGCCATATTTGTACTTAGAATCATTGCAAATCTAGGGGACAGACAATCAGTAAGTTCATGCATTTCATATGTATTCATTCAGTCAATAATGTCACATGGAATAAATTTCTGGGGTAACTCTTGTTTAAGAAAGAAAGTCTTCACTGCTCAAGAATGTGCTCTAAGAATAACATGGGGTGCTCACCCACAATGATCTTATAGACATCTGTTTAAGGTGTAGGGCATTCTGATGACTACTTCAAGTATATTCATTCATTCATGATGTTTGATGTTAATAATCCACTGCTGTTCAAAATGAACAGTGATGTACAAAATTACAATCTTAGAAGAAAAAAGGACATTCATTATGACACACTAAGATTGTTTTAGCACAAAAAGGCATGCCCAATGCTGCAACAAAAATTTTTGATCACTTACGCAGTGATATAAGATGTCAACAGGCAGCAAAGTTAAAACTTGAAAAATTAAAAAAGTTTATCCTTGACAACTCCTTCTATTCCATAAAAGAATTTATGTTATTGTAATGTGTAAAAATTGGTGGATAGGAATTACTGACACATCTGCATTTCCTTTTTTAAAAAATAAAAAACATGTGAAAGATCAGAATGTAGTCATATTTACACAATATGTCAGTATGATGACTCACTGCACATTACAATTTAGCAAGCAAATGATCCATGGGACATGAAACTAATCAATCTCTTTGAGGTCTACGATAGTAGCAAGAAATATTACTATCTTTCTACTTGAAAAATTGATGTTGATACAGAAACTAGTATAATTTATACAGCTAGCAATAAAGGACTATGTACTGTACAGTGAGGACATCCCTACAAATCATTGTAGTGAAAACAATATTTTGGTGTCTTAAATAGTTCCAGTACTATTTTAAATGGACAGCTCAGCTGAATAACCCTGTACATATAGAAATTCTAGAGGATATTTTCAGGTTCTGAAATGGGATAAAAGAAGAAGGAATTAATGTTAACGTGGTTTTACCACCCTCATATTGCTTATGGCATCATGCTGTTTTATCACAAGTGCAAATAAATTTCAATAATAAATGGAAGGGTTTAATAAAGCATCTTTTAAAATAGTCTTGATAATTAATTACAATAAAACTAAGACAATGTGTTAGATAAAAATAATACAATGAAACAATATAAACAGTTGATATTCTTTAGTATTTACAGCAGCTGAAGTTATTAATCAAATAGAAGCCAAAACAAATAACAAGATAACTAAAAGTGGTGGAGAGTTCTTTAGGTAAACTAAATAAATTTTTCGATATACATAGTGTGTCTATGACTTAAATGAAAATATTACATTCTCACTTTATTAAAAGTCATGACTTACAACAGTTACCTGGGCTTTTAATCAAAAACCACTCAAAATCTGGAATTACTAATACAGAAAAGGAAACAAATGAATTCAGGAACAAACTGCAGTGGAAGATGTAATTATGAGCATGTTGTTGTTGCTGTGGTCTTCAGTCCAGCGACTGGTTTGATGCAGCTCTCCATGCTACTCTATCCTGTGCAAGCTGCTTCATCTCCCAGTATATACTGCAGCTTACATCCTACTGAATCTGCTTAATGTATTCATCTCTTGGTCTCCCGCTACGATTTGTACCTCCACGCTGCCCTCCAATACTAAATTGATGATCCCTTGATGCCTGAGAACATGCCCTACCAACTTATCCCTTCTTCTAGTCAAGTTGTGCCACAAATTTCTCTTCTCCCCAATTCTACTCAATACCTCCTCGTTAGTTATGTGATCTACCCACCTGATCTTCAGCATTCTTCTGTAGCACCACATTTCGAAAGCTGCTATTCTCTTCTTGTCCAGACTATTTATCGTTCATGTTTCACTTCCATACATGGCTACACTCCATACAAATACTTTCAGAAACGACTTCCTGACACTTAAATCTATACTTGATGTTAACAAATTTCTCTTCTTCAGAAACGCTTTCCTTGCCATTGCCGGTCTACATTTTATATCCTCTCTACTTCGACCATCATAAGTTATTTTGCTCCCCAAATAGCAAAACTCCTTTACTACTTTAAGTGTCTCATTTCCTAATCTAATTCCCTCAGCATCACCCGACTTAATTCAACTACATTCCATTATCCTTGTTTTGGTTTTGTTGATGTTCATCTTATATCCTCCTTTCAAGACACTGTCCATTCCATTCATCTGCTCTTCCGGGTCCTTTGCTGTCTCTGACAGAATTACAATGTCATCGGCGAACCTCAAAGCTTTTATTTCTTTTCCATGGATTTTAATACCTACTCCGAACTTTTCTTTTGTTTCCTTTATTGCTTACTCAATATACAGATTGAATAACATCGGGGAGATGCTACAACCCTGTCTGACTCCCTTCTCAACCACAGCTTCCCTTTCATGCCCCTTGACCCTTGTAACTGCCATCTGGTTTCTGTACAAACTGTAAATAGCCTTTCGCTCCCTGTATGTTACCCCTACCACCTTCAGAATTTGAAAGACAGTATTCCAGTCAACATTCCCAAAAGCTTTCTCTAAGTCTACAAATGCTACATATATAGGTTTGCCTTTCCTTAATCTATTTCCTAAGATAAGTCGTAGGGTCAGTACTGCCTCATGTGTTCCAACATTTCTATGGAATCCAAGCTGATCTTCCGCGAGGTCGTCTTCTACCAGTTTTTCCATTCATCTGTAAAGAATTCGTGTTAGTATTTTGCAGCCATGGCTTATGAAACTGATAGTTTGGTAATTTTCGCATCTGTCAACACCTGCTTTCTTTGGGATTGGAATTATTATATTCTTCTTGAAGTCTGAGGGTATTTCGCCTGTCTCATACATCTTGCTCACTAGATGGTAGAGTCTTGTTAGGCCTGGCTCTCCCAAGGCTGTCAATAGTTCTAATGGAATGTTGTCTATTCCCGGGGCCTTGTTTCGACTTAGGTCTTTCAGTGCTCTGTCAAACTCATCACGCAGTTATCATATCTCCCATTTCATCTTTGTGTACATTCTCTTCCATTTCTATAATATTGTCCTCAAGAACATCGCCCTTGTATAGACCCTTTATATACTCCTTCCACCTTTCTCTTCTTTGCTTAGAACTGGGCTTCCATCAGAGCTCTTGATATTCATGCAAGTGGTTCTCTTTCTCCAAAGGTCTCTTTAATTTTTCTGTAGGCAGTATCTACCTTACCATTAGTGATATGTGCCTCTACATCCTTACATTTGTCGTCCAGCCATCCCTGCTTAGCCATTTTGCACTTCTTGTCGATCTCATTTTTGAGAAGTTTGTATTCCTTTTTGCCTGCTTCATTTACTGCATTTTCGTATTTTCTCCTTTCATCAATTAAATTCAATATCTCTTCTGTTACCCAAGGATTTGTATTAGCCCTCGTCTTTTTACCTACTTGATCCTCTGCTACCTTCACTATTTCATCTCTCAAAGCTACCTATTCTTCTTCTACTGCATTTCTTTCCCCCATTCTTGTTAATCGTTCCCTAATGCTCTCCCTGAAGCTCTCTACAACCTCTGGTTCTTTCAGTTTATCCAGGTCCCATCTCCTCACATTCCCACCTTTTAGCAGTTTCTTCAGTTTTAATCTACAGTCCATGTCTGCCCCTGGAAATGTCTTACAATTTAAAACCTGGTTCCTAAATCTCTGTCTCACCATTATATAATGTATCTGAGACCTTCCAGCATCTCCAGGCTTCTTCCATGTATACAACCTTCTTTTATGATTCCTGGGCCAAGTGTTAGCTATGATTAAGTTATGCTCTTTGCAAAATTCTACCAGGCGGCTTCCTCTTTCATTCCTTAGCCCCATTCCATATTCACGTACTACGTTTCCTTCTCTTCCTTTTCCTACTATCGAGTTCCAGACGCCCATGACTATTAAATTTTAGTCTCCCTTCACTATCTGAATAATTTCTTTTATCTCATCATCATACATTTCATCAATCTCTTCATCATCTGTGGAGTTAGTTGAGCATAATGAAAGTAAAATGAAGGTGTGTGGAAAATGTAACAAGACGCATTCGCCTTGTTACATTTTCCACACACCTTCATTTTACTTGAATGAAGTTCGCTGCTGGATTCCACGAAATAAGAAAAGACCTAGACAGCAACCTAATAGAAGGTGGGTAGATGACATCAGAATACTTTTGAGTGATATGGATGAGATAGCATGAAGATCATAATACATGGAGGTATCAGAAAGAGGCCTCATTCAGCAAGTAAATGTCATATAACTGATGAGGAGACAAAATGATCTGAAGTGCAAGAGAAATAGAGTAATTAGAAAACATTTTAATGCAAGAGGGTAGGCACATGTCGATGAAAAAATAACATTAAAAATTCAAGGAATGAAGAACTTTTGTTATTTGTTGTCACTCTCATTCCACTGGAAACATCTTTTCTTCCTCAAAGCCACTCATCAAAATAATTGAGGAGTAAGTTTTCAAAATGCGAGAAGTCCACATATAAAAATTTTACTGGAGAGACCAAAAAATTAATATTGAGTAAAGTTTTATAATAATTAATAATTTCAATATGAGAAGTTATTGATTGTTCAGAATAAAAAATGGGATAAGTAACGAAATCGTCCCTCTTTATTTAAATGCACAGCTGCTACTCAAATATTTCAAAACTGTGGACTTATTTTTGTACCAACCACAGAGCCTTTTTGTGTTCTGGACCAAACTGACTTAAGAAAAACCGAAGAAACTACTCTTTAACTTTTATTTTGTACAATAATAGATAATACAAAGCAATAAGATGACGTTTCCAACTGCAGTGTAAATAACAATCAAAGTTAATGATTTTGGTTTATAGGTAACATACTGTTTGTTTGGAAAATTTTCATTTATTTTCTGAGCACTCTTTCAAAATTTTAACCGGGCAGTACATTTTTTAAACACTCTTTAAGCAAAACAACTAAAACTGTAATTAAACTTATTTTAATAATACATTTTTGTTTTTCAGAAGGAAGCTTTTTAATCCCCTCAAAGCATTTGATATCCAGTTCCTCATCCAAGCAATCACACTCTTCATCCTCAGCTTGCTCCTCTACATTGCCTGCCAAATCATCTTTCTCAAGAAGTTGCACATTAAACCGCAGGCTTCCAGCCACTCCAGTTGCTTTTTTTATTTTATTTATTTATTTTTTTTTTTTTTGGGGGGGGGGGGGGGGCAGAGTGGATATACTGACAACATTCACGTCAGATATGTTAACTGCTGCTATACCCCATTTTAGCATGCTCATATAATTTTTCAATGTGTCATCCAAGATGTATGAAGTCTCCGTTTTAAAAATAACATATGTTATTTTCCCCCCACAATTTCTTGTTCAATATTATTCAATTCATGTGTCTTATCCTCACTGACTTCTTCAAACAATGGCAGTGGTCCTTGAAGTATAAAATATTCCACTCTATTTCTAGCTTTCGAAGATCCCCATTTTCTGATAAATTTTATGATACTGCTGAGCAATTAATATTTCAACCTGTTTCTGAATACCCTCCTCCATTGTACAAAAAAAGGTGATCTGCAGACAAGTATGAACAACCATGAACTGGAAATATTGGGTGTAGTGGTTTACAGTCAGTCCTTTGTATCACTTTTCTTCAATTTTTTTTTAAGATACTGGACACAAAATAATTTACACATCACAACAAACATCGTAACATTTTACATCTGTAGTTACTGAGTGCTTGGAAAAGTAAAAAGTACACTAACTATGCCCTATTGGAGAAAAATTTCTATTTTCATACGCTGTCATTTAGGGTAAGTTTAGGCCAGTCTTTAAAAAAAAAAAAAAAGCCATAGCATTTTCAAATGTCAAATTTTCTGGGTCAGTTTAGATCATGGTGGAAGAAATCAGGTGTTAATAAGATGTAAAACCAAGCAGTCTTGATAATGTTGCAGGTTTACTGTGAAATATCAAGATATTTGTATAGACCTCACATTGTTCAACTTGCAAAAACTGTCTTCATAGCCAATGAAAATAAAGCATAAGTACAATCCTACGAGCTTGTAAGGCACCAGCCATTTGAAACAAAATTAGTAAGTGGTACAATGATCCCCTGACTGGTATTAAGTTACCCTGATTGACTGTACTCCTGAATCTGGAGATTTTTTAGAAGCTACCAGAGTAGAGAATGAACTACTTGGGCATTTCTCTTCTATCCTAGACTGCCACTGGAAAATGATCTTATACTTTCACAGTGTATTCTCCATATCTACACTTACTTATAATCCCTATCGAGTCTGGAGCTACCTCACTTCATCCACTATTTCAGTATTATCCACCTCAATTTTCTTTTCACCATGTCCTTCTGCTGAAAAGTAGTCCCCAACATGTACAATTCCTTCCAAGTCGGTCATATTTCACATGAACTGCAAGCTAAAGTGAAAACACAATGGTACACAACAAAACTGTTGTACATGACAATGCATTGGCAGCAGCAATAAGCAGCATACAAGGAAACATTATTGTGAACTTTTGAAATGCTTCCTCTCTTGGCATCACAGATGTAATTTGACTTTAGGTACTGGTAACATTCCAACTTGGCAAAGTTGACCTACTGAAATTTGAACCAAATTTGCAGCTGGACATACTGTGTTTTCAACTAAAAACAACTTCGCGCTTGGTTCAGGTGGTTAAAAATTGTGTTTTGAATGAAAACAGCACCATAGCTCAATGCAGCCAATCTTGTAGAGTAGAAATCCACTTCAAACTAATTTATGATCAAGAGTGGACTTAACACATTTTGAAATGTCACTCCCCATTTATATTTGTAACTGTGTACTACTGACCTCTTGGTACATTCCCTGTCGCTCAATTGTGGAAAATAAATCTCCTCTCAATGAAGTGTTCACTTGTGAAAAAAAGCAAGGCTACAGCATAGATGCTCATGAATTTTGCAGCTTTCATAGCTGAAGAAACAGTCTATATTTTGACTAATTTTCTGGCACACTATCATCATGAAACTATTGGTCCTGCATTACTGACAGATGGTTTTGATTGCGTTCATCTTGAGGTAGGCATTGCTATTCACACCATCTGACAGTGCAGTGACACTTCTCCAACATTCTCTTTTTAATACGCCAGGATATCTAACTGTTACAACTGTGTCCCATCTCCCAACACCCGCAACACATTTTTCTGTTCTGCTGAAGAGTGCAGCAATATAAACAGAGTTCATTGCCTGAACAATACTATTTACTGTGGAAGAAGCATCAATTTTGGAACTTTTGAGTTTTTTTGTACCTGAAGAAACAATGCCATTTATTCATATGTCAAGGGGAATAGTGAAGCTTTCTTACTTTTTTTAGTCAAATTCCATACAATGGTGTGGACAGCAGGTCTATTAGGCCAAGGATTATTTTTGTATTTAGTCATATGATACATTTTCCTTGTTATTTCTCATATTGCAATAACATTCTCTTCAGTGGTCAATAAATAAAGGTGATGTGTGAGGAAAGTTCGGCAGTTTCTGCAGAATCACTTGAGCAAAGACACAGTAACAAATAACAGAAAACAATCATGTGACTCTGAGTGCAGGCAGTGAATATAAAGGAGTTTCAGTTGAACTCTGCATAGGAGGTTCAATGTACATACTGATGAACAGCTAAGCCAGAACTGATAGAAGAAGCTTGATCTTTTTGCTGCAGTGCATATACAATTAGATCTAAACATGTAAAAAAAGGAAGATATCATTTGTGCACTTGCCAAAGTCTCTACTGATTTAAAAGAAAATTGAAAACCTATCTTATTAGCAACTCCATCTACAAATCACTCAACCTTCTAGACCAATTACTGGGGGGATCCAGTCAAAAAAAATGAAAAATTGGATTTGCCAATTTATGACCCAGATGCAAAAAAATCTGTGTCCCTCCTAAGAATGTCACATGTGTCTTCCCTGGTATTTCAGCGGATATTTGTAATTTTGTTTTTTCAGTGTGTCGCTGGAGTCAGTCCAAACAAATACTGATCATCATGTCTTTCATGTGACACCCAGCACCAATCTGTCTCTCATTATAAACAAATAATTTTTAAAATGGAATTTTATGTACCCATTCGATAGTCAACTGCAATACTTGTTTTATCAGTATTATTATGAGGAATAGTGATATGCAAAGAATAAACAGTAGAAACTCATGTGCTAGCCTGGCTGCTACTGCGGCAGTGACTCACATGTTGCCCTGGCCCACGTGGCATCGCTACTCAGTGGCCACTCAAGTACTAGATTAGAGATTAGATTAGATTAGTACTTGTTCCATAGATCATGAATATGACACTTTGTAATGATGTGAAACATGTCAGGTTAATAAAAGGTGTCTATACAAGATATTACATTACACAAAATATTACATGACACTCAATTATTATTATTATTATTATTATTATTATTATTATTATTTTGTGGGGTTGGGAAATTACCCACTTACTATATCCAATAATTCATCTAATGAGTAGAAGGAGTTGCCATTAAGAAATTCTTTTAATTTCCTTTTAAATGCTATATGGCTTTCTGTCAGACTTTTGGTGCTATTAGGTAAGTGACCAAAGACTTTTGTGGCAACATAATTTACCCCCTTCTGAGCCAAAGTTAGATTTAACCTTGAGTAGTGAAGGTCATCCTTTCTCCTAGTGTTGTAGCCGTGTACACTGCTATTAGTTTTGAATTCGTTCGGATTGTTAATAACAAATTTCATAAGTGAACATATATATTGTGAGGCTACAGTGAAGATTTCTAGCTCTTTAAATAAGTGTCTGCAGGATGATCTTGGATGAGCTCCAGCAATTATTCTGATTACACACTTTTGTGCAATGAACACACTTTTACTTAATGATGAGTTACCCCAGAATATGATGCAATACGAAAGCAGAGAATGAAAATAGGCGTGGTAAGCTAATGCACTCAGATGTATATCGCCAAAATTTGCACTTGTGACACCCCATTCTTGATTGTTCCCTTGTTTGAGAAATCACCAGTTTTTTGCATATTATGTGAACTGTTTATTTCAACTTTCTGCACTCTTCCAGTTAGGTATGATTTGAACCACTGGAGCACTGTCCCACTCATACCACAGTACTTGAGCTTATCTAGAAGTATTCCATGATGATGATCAAAAGCCTTTGATAGATCACAAAAAATTCCAACGGGTGACTTCCGGTTACTCAGAGCATTTAATATTTCATTGGTGAAAGTATATATAGCATTTTCCGTTGAGAAACCCTTCTGGAAACCAAACTGACATTTTGTTAAAACTTTATTTTTACAAAGGTGTGAAGCTACTCTACGATACATTACTTTTTCAAGAATTTTGGATAAGGCAGTCAGAAGAGAGATTGGGTGGTAGTTATTGACATCACATGTATCCCCTTTTTTATGCACTGGTCTAACAATGGCATACTTCAGTCTATCTGGGAAAATGCCCTGCTTCAGAGAACTATTACATACGCGGCGCCCCCCCCTCCCCCCCCCCCCCCCCCCCCCACACACACACACACACACAGACAGAGAGAGACCTTTATATGAAAAATCACTAAAATTATTACTCTGTGTGTGTGTGTGTGTGTGTGTGTGTGTGTTTTACGCAAACAGTGATAGACAAATAGTAGAAAAGGAAAAGGAGTACTTTTCCAGTAACTGCAACTTTTACATAAATTGTAACACACATTTATTCATAGCCTTCTTTAGCCCAAACAGTGAATTGTCATTAATGACAGTGGACTGATAATATGTTGTGATCTCCAATCTGAAGAGTGGCAACAAGTAACTCTCTACACTAATCTATCCTATGTAAATTTCCTCATCTCTGCGTAAATACTGCACCCTACATCCATCTGTACCTGCTTACTGCACTCAAATCTTGGTCTTCCAATCACACCACATTTCAGTCCAGTTACCAAAAGTGATGATTCCTTCATGCCTCAGGATGTGCCATGTCAATCGATTTTAGACATGTTGTGTCATAAATTTCTTTTTTCCACAATTTAAGTTACTACTTCCCCATCCAATGCTCAGTCTATCCATCTGACCTTCAACTATCTTCTGTAACATCACATCTCAAAAGGTTATAACCTATCCTTGAATAGTTTACTGTCCACATTTCACTTCTGTACAAGTCTACACTCTTGACAAAAAATTTCAGAAAATACTTCCTCATACTTAAAATTTATATTCAGTGTTAATAGATATCTAGTTTTCAGCAAGGCTTTTCTTGCTACTGCCAGTCTGCATTTTATATTCTGTCTGCTTTGTCTATCAGCAGTTATTTTGCTGCCAAAATTGCAACACTACTCTTCTACTATTAGTGTCTCAATTCCTCATTTAAATTTCTCAGCGTTACCTGGCTTAATTCATTTTTTATTTACATATTTAACCTTCCTTGGAAATTGTACAATGTAAAGATGTTGGATTATGTTCCATTGTCCTAGTTATACCTTTGTTGATGTTCATGATATTACCTCTATTCCACAACTACCTGGCATATTGAAAATATTTGTCGGATTGAGACTCAAAACTCAAGACCTCTGCCTTTTGCAGACAAGTACTGAGCTGCTCAAGCACAACTCACGACTCCTATACAGGTTGGTCCAGAAGGCCCAGGCTGAAGCATAAAAGCATGAGTTGTGGTTCAGTAGTTCAGTTGGTAGAGCACTTGTCCGTGAAAGACGTAGGTCCCAAGTTCAAGATTCGGTCTGCCACACAGTTTTAATATGGCAGGAAGTTTGGTATCAGTGCACACTTTGCTGCAGTGAAAAATTCATTCCGGGACTATCTATTCCTCTCAACTACTCTTCCAAGTCCCTTCCCACCTCTGACAGAATTCCAATGTCATAAGCAAGCCTCAATATTTTTATTTCTTTTCTCTGAAGTTTAATTCCCTTTCAAATTTTTTCCTTTGTTTCCCTCACATCTTTCTCAACGTACAGATTGAATAACCTTGGGAACACGCTACAAGCCCGTCTGACACTCTTCTCAATTACTGCTGCCTTTTCACATCCTTCAAATTCTTACAATTGCAGTCTGGATTCTGCACAGGCTGTGAATAACCTTTTGGGCCCTATATTTTAGATCTAGCACCTTTATAATTTCAAAGAGTGTAGTTCTGCCAACATTATCAGGAGCTTAATCTAAATCTACAGATTCTGCAAACATAGATTTGCCTTCTTTTAAATCATTTTTTGTGATAAGACACAGGGTTTTCTTCCCTTATAGTTTCCTAAATTTCTGCATATCCCAAAGTGGTCTGCCTGTTTTTCCATTCTTCTGTAAATAATTTGTGTCAGTATTCTGCAGCCATGACTTCACTGCTCGGTTTGTCAATATATACACTTGTCAGCAGCTGTTTTTTTATTTTTATTGTTATTATTATATGCTTCTTCAAGTCTGAGGTTATTTTACCTGTATTATATGTTTTGCACCTTTTGGAATATCAATAATTCTGAGGGAACATTGCCTACTCCAAAGGCCTCGTTTTGAGTAAGGTCTTTTAGTATTCTGTAAAATTGTTTTTGCAGTATCATATTTATTTATTTATTAATTCATAGATTATTTAGTAGAATAGTATCAGACATGTCATACACATATAGAAACAATATATACAAAGAAAACATTAACAAAATAGGATAGTATAAGATGAGGCAAGGACAGGATTTCCCAAATCATCTTCATTTGCTTCCTCTTTCCTTTCTATAATATTGCATTCAGCTTCATATACCTGGTATTGCCCTTCTATACATGGTGTCCCAGGAGGAATGATAAATATTTGGGGATATGAGAAGGAAGATCATTTGAAGCAAAAAGGTCCAGTAAACATTGGGTCTGAAATGCATACCTCAGAAGCTATAAGGATTTGTGCAATTAAAAAAAAAAAAAAAAAAAAAAAAAAATTGTTCATAACTCTTAAGTTGTGCATTTTGGAGCCCATCTTCATTAGACTTTTTTGCTTTGAATGATTGTTCCTGTCATACCCCTGAATACAGACTATTCCGCCTGTGACACCCTGTATACCACTTCAATATTTCAGCTTTCCCTTCTGTACACAGCACTGGTTTACCATGTGACTTCTTGATATTCATAGATGTGCTCGTTTTTTCTCTGGAGGCCTCTTCAGTTTTCTCGTAGGCAAATTCTACCTTTCCCCCAGTCATACATACTTCTACAGCCTTGCACTAATCCTTTAGCCTCAGCTGCTTACACAGTTTCTACTTTCTGTCAATCTCATTTTTACATGTACTTCAGAAAGTTCCCTCTCATAGACACTTCTCTATGTTAATGCGTAGTTTGACTTAGTAAGTCTTGAGAACATTTCTTATGGAGGAAAACAGTGGTCTGGCTAAAATGCTTTAAAAATGGTTAAGAAACAGTCTTGACTGCAATAAAATATTTATTTGCAATGGTTACTGGCTTTTTTCACAATGTGATCACCTTCAGAACATTTATACCACGATGATAGGCAATGATGGTGATCGGAGCAGGTGTTGTGACTCAGCTGTTGATATTCATGGAATCACATCCGCTCCATTGACTGCCACCACCTACCATCATGGTATAATTGGTCTGAAAATGGTCACATTCTGGCGAAAACCAGTAACCATTGCAAATAAATATTTTCTTCTGGTCAAGATTGTTTTTAATCCATTTTTAAAGTACCTTGACTCGTTCCATTTACGCAAACAATCTCCTGTTAATATGAAACCCATGGAACATTATGTATGTATCAATGAATGAATCAATTTGCCCACAAGTTCCACTCAACTGCTGTGTCACTATCTCATCAGAATCAAAACAATAAACCCATTAAACAGAACTGTACGGTATAACCAATGTTTAAATATCTTACTGTTAAGTGTTTTTCAGTTCTTGTCTCCATCTGTAGTCGTGTCCATGATATATGGAAACCTTGAACATGAACAAAGCCAATGAATCATGTCTACGTTTAGAACTGTGATGACTTTGCAAATGTATATGTTACAGTAACGCTGTTGTACCTCTGCAAAAGTATATGTTACAGTAAGGCTATTGTACCTCTGTTTTCATGTTATCAGTACTATCAAATGCTTAATAACTGAATTTCAATGTGTGCCTTCTGTTATTCTACTTTTATACATCACATCTGGGATAATGGCACCAATTTAAATTCACATAAAAACAGAAGAATAAATGGTTTGCATTGCAAGTATACATGGTGATGGCAGCAACACAGAAAAATCTGTACTGAATATTGAGTTTCGTTATACCTATCTGATTTAGATTTCCTTCCAGAGTAGAAAATAAATATGAAACGAAAGATTATAAAATATATAAAGGTGTGGTGATATGGCATGTGGATTGGTCTCCTTTGAACTTCTTTTTCTCTCTGCATGGGCTGTATCTCTACCACCGTGTTAATTTTTCCTCTCTCTCTCTCTCTCTCTTTCGACAATGGGATTCAAAACACCTTCAATTGACTGGTACAGATAAATGATACATTTTGTATCTGGTAGCCTACCAAATAGTTTTTCATAGTAATGGTTGCATAATTTGTTACATTTTCTTGTTTTAGTGGTTGACAAGTGTGAAATGATGTAGTAAATAATAGCTGAAAATTTGATTTGTATGCAAGCTTTCTTAAACATGATTTATTCTGTATCTTCAAAACTAATAAGGTACGTAAATTAATTAATCCAAATCTATCAATAAATGATGATTGAGTGATGAAGTTTACATTGCATGGTATAAAAGAAATTACGCCAAGGACAAATAAGATTTTTTGTACTGAAGCGACCATGTTTGTAACGCAGAGTAAGTTTTGAATGATCATAAAAAAATCATACTTTTTGAGACACAACGCACAATTTATCTTTTAACCAACCGACGCATCAGTCACTAAAACGCTTTATCTGGAACAGTTGAAGACAATTAATAAGGTACGCAAACAACGCGAGTTAATCATTAATGAACAGCAGCGTTAATTACTGAAATAACGTAGTTTCTACGTTTACAAACCTTGTCCAGCCCCAGTTACAAGCACGCGCTTATTTTGAAAGCTGATATCCATTATGGGCTATTGCTAGAAAATACGTTTGAACAAGCTGGGACTTATTCCTAATTACTGAGTAGCAATGGTTGTATCGCTAATGAAGTGAAGGTCAGTTTCGTCGTCAACATTGTTTTAACACATCTACGGCTGTATCTGTGTGTCGAATAATAATTATGTAAGAAGGTCTCGACCTCGCATGATATATCGCGTGCCGACCTCAAAGCTTCAGTCATATACATTGCGCGACTGCGAGTCGAAAAACTAAGTCGCGCGAAGTACAATTTGGCGCGCTTACGTAAAGTTCGCTGATATCTTATCATCTGTTTTTCCCCCGCTCGGCATCCATTGATTTTCTGGAAATAACAGCTACTGACGCAAACATACAAGTTTCAATGAGTTTTTCATGATTCTAACATTTAGAAAGAACTCCTGCTACAAGTTACACACAAATTAAGGCATCTGAATGATGAACACATATTCATTATTCCATAACGTATATAGCCTACGTACAACAGTGCAACCTAGTATGGTTTGTCACGTGTGCACGATGTGGTTTTGTATGTATAGTCCTGCAAAGAAATTATTTCATAATGTTAAAAATTAGTGCTGCGCTGTTCATTCATCCCCCAATAAAATTGAACATTTGTATTTTATACAATTGTAGCTTTAGTATTCTCGTTCAAAAAATACTTCACCCCCGAATTTCTGTGTCTTTTAATGTGAATAAACGAGCATTTTTTTTTACTATTTTCGAAGGTTACAAATACTGTGCAAAACATATTTCTCAGTAAATCTGCGTTTGTGATTTAGTTACCTGTAGGCCTACATGTGTTACATGTGGCATGATACATAGTTTTTCCTTACAATAGGGTCGCATATTGTCTACATTTATAATAAATTACTAACGCGTTTTCGAGCTTGTTAGGAGAAATCTCAAAAATTTCAGGAAACTACTATCTTTTTTTCCTACATTTTTCTTTTGCCGTTAACAGAAATCTCGGTTTGTGCACAAATTGACTAACTTCGTAAGGGGAATCAGGGCTAAAGCTTTTAGCTTAACAGATCCAAAAATTAAAACAGTATCAATAAGCTTATTTTAAAGTTATTTGTTCACTTCTTCTGTAAAAAATTTACACCAGCCACAATGCAGCCCCATGTGAACACTGTTTCTGAACAAAGGATGAGGGAGTTGACATTTGTAAGCAGGTGGAAATTGTCCAGACTACTGTCAGATAATTGGTAGATGCTGTAAGTGAGTGTGTTGGGAAGCCTTCTGAGAGTCATGTACCAAAGCTGAGGGTCATGTACCAAAGGTACTGGAACCTTAAGTGCTATCCTCTGCTATGGATACTGTCTTCTGTACGGTAAGTACAGTATCTATTGCTACTCATTCACTTGGTTGTTAGTGGTGCATCAGTGGTAGGACTATGTGCCCTGTTCAGGGGTGACAGAGACCAGGAAAACTGGAGGTGTTACACCCATCCTCCAACCCAACAAGCTCAAGGTGCTAATTCCCACTGAAACTGAACCTGAGCAAATGAGTTCACTGCAACTTACTATGTCCTGTGTTTAGAGGAGGCAAATGCAAAAGAGTGTTAATCATTGGCAGCTGAAAGACATAGTGAATAAAGGTACCCTCCTATGGGAATGGCAGCAAGTGTCGGGAAGAAACACGAGGTGCATTCATTGTGTACACTTGGGAGCCTCACTCAACATATTGAAGAGGCTATCCTGTCAGCCATTTAAGGAAGAGGGTACATCCAACTGCAGATTTTAGTGCACTTTGGAACAAACTATGCCTGTCATCTGAGCTCTGAAGTCATATTTGGATCATTCCACAGAAGTTGAGAAGACCAGCCTTGCTCACAGAGTATCAACAAAGCTCATAATCTGCAGCATTGTCCACAGAACTGATCCTAGTTCCTTGTTCTGACTTGAGTGGAAGGATTGAAGCAGAAAGCCCACCCCCTGCCACCAGTGCTTGAAAAACTGTAGAGGCTACAGCTAGCATGAATGGCACATTGTGCCTCAGCTTTCATCTGCTCTCCCCAAGGACTTTGGGAGAGGTTACCAATACATGTCCATGGCAGGCCGTTGGAGTGGGGATGTGGCTGGGCCATTTCAGAACATGTTGAGCATGGAAGATGGGAGCAAGAAGTAGAGACTGCAGAAATATTGGTAGGAATCTCGGCCAGCTGGGTGCCATTGTCCTGCCACCACCTGTCTGCGCAATAGCCTGGTGCAGCAAGAACAATCGGGTACTTGTATGGGATCAATCTGTCAGCATTGATCTTTAAAGGAGGAATATTACTGGGGGGTAGGAGAGTATGACTAATGCAGTGCATGTGTTGCCAGATGTAGAGTTGAGGGGGGCATGGCTGCAGCACATTGCTGCTGTGCTGTACGCTGCCTTTGCAGATGATGAAAGTGTTTGTTCCTTTTGGTATTATTTCCTGTGGGCTGAAATATGGAGAAGTAAGAGCCACAGGTACAGCAAATTTATGCAGCCAAACATGTGATGAGTTTTCAAATCTTTGAAAATGAAAGGATGACACTGTCTGTGGCATTGGGGATTATGTGACTGATGTTCTTGTATGACCAACTCAAGTTTTTGAAGAAAACCTTTGTGGTAACAGGATGGCAGAGCTGTAGGGAGTGTTGATGTAATAAAGTCACCAGGAACATGCACTGTTCCCTGAATATCAGTTGAGCAAGACAAATCATCCTTTACAGCTGTCTGCAGGCTGAGTGTAGTCCATGGCAATGAATTAATACAAGCACCTTTGTTGCACGTGAGAACAGATTTCAGGGAGCACTCCATGTGCTCCACCATGCTGTTACTGGCAGGGTGATACCTTGGGGTATAAATATAATGACCACCATAAAGGTAAATTTGGTTGTTGAACAGAGAACCCTCAAACTGATGACCGAAGTCCTTGATGATTGTAAGAGGAATTCTATGATGGGAAAACCAGGCACCCACAAGTGCTTTGGCAATTGATTCAGTGGTGATATCTGCAATTGGTGATGGTCTCTGGCCATCTGGTATAGTGGTCAATGATAGCAAGTAAGTAACTGTGACCATCAATACAAGGTAACAGGCCAATGAGATCGGATGGATGTGTGCAAAACGTACCACTGGGAGAAGAAAATACTGAATAGTTGCATTCACATGCCATGAAACTATGTTTTTCTGGCACAAGACACTGGAGTACTCCCACGCACACCTGTCTTTTTTAACACAAAGCCAGATCACCTTGCTTGACACATGTTTCAATGTGGCTTTGATGCTAGTGCGTAACAATTTGTGAATGGCATTAAAGACCTTATGGCGAAGTTTTTGCTGGATTAAAGACCTTGGATAGCTGCTGCAGCATGTAACAGGACATCCTCCTCTGACATTACTTTTTCTCAACACTAGTTGTCGATACCAGTATAATTTTTCAAAATCTGGGCAGGTCTATACTATCTCTGTTGCTTTTCTGAAAACTTTAATGTAATTTGATACACAGTATATTATATTTCAAGCTAAAATTTATGAAAAGAATTAATTTATAAAATATCTTACTTTTGATGATATAATCCATAGGTACTAGTTCTGAATGTACAGTTAAAATTATTTTTTTTAGAAACATTTGAAATTATGAATTTTTTGCACACTTACAATTTCTATTATTAATTACAGATAGGCACAACAAAAAGACTTTCACAATTAAAGCTTTCAGCCAATGGCTTTGGTCAACTACAGACGCATATGTGCGTGTGCGACACACACACACACACACACACACACACACACACACACATGTGCAAAAGCAACTCACACACACGACTGCAGTCTCAGTTATCTGAAACCACACTGTGAGCAGCAACACCAGTGCATGATGGGAGTGGCGACTGGGTGGTGGTAAGGAGGAGGCCGGGATGTGAAGGGGGGGGGGGGGGGCGGGGATAGTATGGTGGGGGTGGTGGACAGTGAAATGCTGCACGTTAGATGGTGGGCAGGGGAGAGGTGGGGGGAATAAAAAGACTGGGTGTGACGGGTGTGTAGTGCTGGAATGGGAACAGGGAAGGGGCTGGATGGGTGAGGACAGATTCCGCCTATCTTTAGCCCTCACCAACATAGTCTTGCAAAACCATATCAACCAAGCCCAAACATCTTTGCAGTACCTTCTTTCCATTTGCAAAATTCTTCTGCTATGCAATCCCAAATTCCTGGAACCCATAACACACATTGAAACTTTTGCCCTGTCGGAACTTGAGCAACATGCACAATGCCATCTCAAAAAGCTTTCCATCCTGCTCACCTCCTACTCCTGTCTCGGAGTACCACTGTCCACCACCTCTACAACAACCTCCAAACCTCCCCCAAGTCCCCTCACAGCTGACAAACCCTGTCTCGTAGACCTCCTACACTTACCTCGCCTCCTAAACTCCCTCCCACTACCTCACAGAATCCAGAACCTAAACAGACCCACAACACAGTCATGAACCTTCCTCCAGAAGCCTTAGCCCCACAGAAATATCAGTCCTTTCCAAAGGCCTCACCTTTTGCCCCACTCCCAAATTCAATCATGCAAGACTTGTTAAAGACCTTCTCTCCTTCTCCTGGTCCCTACAGTGGAAACATTTCTTTGCCACCAACCCTACCAATCAGACTCAACCAAAGACCAATAGTGAACCTTGCATCGCTCAGTTCACTCCCCCATCCAACCATGATCCACTCCCACTGCCCCCAAACCATCCCCTGTTATCTTTCCAGAATTTCTTAACCTCGAAACTTGCCTCACCATCATTCCACAAATCCCTCAACATGCGGACTAACCTTA
Organism: Schistocerca serialis cubense; assembly: GCF_023864345.2. NCBI lineage: Eukaryota > Metazoa > Arthropoda > Insecta > Orthoptera > Acrididae > Schistocerca > Schistocerca serialis. Next base: position 1,127,457,998 of record NC_064639.1, on the reverse strand, counting down.
CATCCGCAGAAAGAACCACAGCCCACCATCTAAAAACTGAACCTTTCCTTATAATCCTAACTGTGGACTAGGGCTCCACCACCGTTGTTTTGAACTGGAAGGGTTACCTGGAGGAAGGACTCCACCAGCTGTCAGATTCTTCCACCTACAAACCTTGCCACAGTGACCCCATTCCAGTACCCCAGCAGGATCTCCAGTCACTATTGAAAACCTTAGACCCATCCCAGAACCTCTCCCCAGAGTCCATCTCTCTACTCAACCCTGCCACTCCTCAAACTGCTACCTTCGACATGCTTCCTGAAGTCCATAAACCTAACCACCCAGGATGCCCTGTTGTGGCCAGCTGCTGTGCCCCACTAAGAGAATCTCTGCTCTTGTAGACCAACACCTTCAACCTATTACCCAGAACAAAAGATACCAACTATTTCCTCCATCGACTCTCCACAGTTCCCGTCCCTCTACCACATGGTGCCCTGCTCATCACTGTTGATGCCACCTCCCTGTACACTAAGATTTCTAATGCCCATGGCCTTACCGATATTGAACTCTACCTTTCCCAATGCCCAAAGGATTCCAAACCAATGAACTCCTTCCTAGTCGCCATGACCAACTATATCCTCACCCACAATTACTTCTCCTTTGAAGGCATTACCTACAAACAAATCTGGGGTATGGCTATGGGCACCTGCATGGCACCTTCCTATGCCATCCTATTCATGGGCCATCTAGAGGAATCTTTCCTAAAAACCCAGAATCCTAAACACCTCACCTGGTTCAGATTCATTGATGACATCTTTGCTATCTGGATCAAAGGTGAGAACACCCGATCCACATTCCTCCAGAATCTCAACAACTTCTCGCCCATTTGCTTCACCTGGTCCTATTCAACCCAATAAGCCACATTCGTAGATGTTGACCTCCTCCTCGGAGATGGCTACATGAATACTTCCATTCATATCAAACCTACTAACCACTAGCAACACTTCCACATTGACAGCTGCCACCCATTTCATCCAAGAAGTCCCTTCTGTACAGCCTAGCCACCCATGGTCGTCGCATCTGCAGTGATGAGCAGTCCCTCTTGAAATATACTGATGGTCTCACTGAAGCCTTCACTGACCATAATTATCCACCCAACTGTGTACGAAAACAAATGTCCTGTGCCTTATCTTTCCAGTCTCCCACCACCTCCCACTGTCCGGCCACAGAGGAGCATTCCCCTCACAACTCAGTACCACCCAGGACTGGAACAACGGAATAACATTCTCTGCCAGGGTTTCGATTACCTCTCCCCGTGCCCTGAAATGAGAAATGTCCTGCCCACTATCCTTCCCACCCTATCCACAGTAGTATTTGACTGTCCAGCAAACCTCCACATTATACTCATCCATCCTTACAGAACCCCTGCTCCCAGTCCCTTACCTCATGGCTCATACTTAGGTACAAGACCTGTCCCATACCTCGTCCCACTACCACCTACTCCAGTCCGGTCACAAACATCACCTATCCCATCAAAGGTAGGGCTACCTGTGAAACCAGGCATGTGGTCTACAAGCTTAGCTGCAACCACTGTGCTGTATTCTATGTAGGCATGACAACCAACAAACTGTCTGTGCACATGAACGGCCACTGACAAACAGTGACCAAGAAACTAATGGACCACCCTGTTGTTGAATATGCTGCCAAACATGATACTGTTCATTTCAATGACTGCTTCACAGCCTGTGCCATATGGATTCTTCCCACCAACACCAGCTTTTCTGAACTGTGCAGTTGGAAACTTTCCCTGCAATACGTCCTATGTTCCCGTAACCCTCCTGGCCTCAACCTTTGTTAGTCACTGTCCTCACCCATCCAGCCCCTTCCCTGTTCCCATCCCAGCACTACACAGCCGTCATTCCACCACCACACCCACTCTTTTTATTTCTTTCCTCTTCTGCTACTTCCCCCCCACCCCTACCCCCCACTCCCCACCTCTCCCCTGCCCTTTTTCTAACCTGCAGCACTTCACTGTCTGTTACCCCCACCATAATATCCCTCCCCGTCCCCGCCCCAGCCTCTTCACTACCCCCACCCAGTCGCCATTCCCATCATGCACTGGTGCTGCTGCTTGCCGTGTGGTTTCAGTTGTCTGAGACTGCAGTCGAGTGTGTGAATTGCTTTTGCATGAGAGTGTATTGTATTGTATTTTTTATTGGTCCTGTTGTCTGCAGAGCAACTTATGCATAAGACATTGGACAAGTCAAGTTATAAATATACAGGCTGAAAGTCATTTCAAGGCATACATATTTAAGGTTACAATAATACACTTTACATGTAAGTATTTATATAACACATTTCATAAATTTAAATATTCTTCAATGGAGTAAAAGCAGTGATGCTGTAAATATGACTTTAGAGATTTTCCAAATGTATTGACCTCTGTGATAGCTTTTATGTTTTCAGGAAGTTTGTTATAAAGCTTAACTCCCATGTGAAAAGTACCTTTTTGGCACAGTGCTGTGTGTGTGTGTATGTGTGTGTGCGCGTGTGTGTGTCTATTGTTGACGAAGGCCAATGGCTGAAAGCTTTAATTGTGAAAGTCTTTTTGTTGTGCCTATCTGCAACTCAGCATCTCCACTATATGGTGAGTTGCAACTTTCCTTCTCATAATATTGTTACATTACATCCTGGATTTTCTGTTGTTTGCTATTATTAATTACACAATTTATGGAATATTAATTGAAATTAATAATGTAATGAAAACTAGTAGAAATTCATTTGTTAAGAAAAATTGCAAACCCTTTCGAATATTGTTATTTCCACAGAGTGTGGGAGTAGTAAGCTTTCCCCTGATGTGATCAGACGTATTTTTGTATAATAGGTGCAAACAATGTAATTTCAAGTTTGTTAATGTGAACAATCAAAATACTGTTTGATAAACTAAAATGTGAGAAATTGATGGAAAATATATTTACATAAAAAATTCTGCAACAACAATCTGCCAATTTATTTAGTTCAAACCAAACATGAGGACATGATGTCAGATTTTGAGCTTCAAGAATTAGACCCCCAGACAAGAAGAACTGGAGCCATCTCAACATGACAAGCTAAATAAACTTGAAAGTTTATCATAATCTTCACTCCTCTCAAATCTTCATAAAGACTTTGCTTATTAATTACTTAGACTGGCCATTTTTTAATGTGGACAGTAAATGGAAGAAGGAAGGAGGGGGGAGATTACAAGTGTGGGCATTGTCTGTGATTAATTGACTAATAATGATGTTTTGTCTGTTGCAGAAATTGTTTTATTTAATTGATTTTTGAAATTTATGTATAAATAAACTTTCAATCACATGAAGCAAAACTGAAGGCTGCCCAACAAAGGATCTTCGTACCAACAGTGACGTTACACTACCAATAATGATGGAGCAGACCTAATGAAAGTGAAGAGGACTTTACAACTACAACCAGGAACATCAAAAAGGAAAGATAAGACAAACTATTTGTGAAGTTAATTTGTTTGTGGATTTGTGTGCTTGTTAAAAAAAAATGAATAGGCATGATAGCAAAACTGAGGTAGAAATGGAAGCTGCAGGATCCATTCAGGACATGTTTGAGCCAAGTGAAATCATAGACAGTAAAGAAACAGTTAAGAATGATGTTTTGCAGTTAATTTTGGCAAAAATAGAGAAAATGAAGACAAATACCAATAGCAAATTTAGTGCAGTTAATGACCTGTTATCTGAAATATGAACAGATAACAATAGCAATTTTAGTGCAGTTAATGAAAGGGCAAATGATTTGCAAACTTCACTACAAGGACAATTAAATTACTTGAAAACTGAAAACAGTAGTAAAATGGACAGGGTTCAAGCTTAGGTCTTCTTAGTAATCAAGTCTCAGAGTTAAAGAATGGGTTGTCAGAGGGGTTAAAAAGTGTGTATGAAAAAGTTGATGTTTCAGAAAATAAATTTATTGTTTTAGAAAATGAGTTTGTAGATGAGCAACTGAAGCAATTAAAGGATGTTGATTATGTCAGAGTTGAAAAGGTGGCCGTAGCAGAAAAATTTTGTAGGCTGGGAGCTACCACCCAACAAAATGTCGCCAATTTAAACCAAAAAATTTTAAATGTAGAAAAGAATTTGCAAACTGATATAACTGTTTTAGATCAAAAAATTTCAGCAGGTAAGGAAAGTTGTATTAACAAAAATCTGTGTGCAAACAATGGTATTGCATGGTCCAACACTCATTTCAAAAGTTTTCTGTCAGATAATTTACAACCAGTGGATTTTCTGCACATATGCGGAGATAGCTTTGTGTCAGGCATGAATGACAATCAAAAAATTAAATTTGTTAAAAGATTTCTTGAAGATGAAGCTGTGTCATGGATAAATTTAAATTTAAGTCAGTGGGAAACATATCAGAGTTCCAAGAAAAGTTTTTTAAATAAATTTTGGTTGGAAGCAGAACAGGGGAAAATCAAAAGTGAGTTCTTGAATGGTACTAATTATAGGAATAGGGATGGCACTTCGAAAGAGTTTTGTAAGAACCAACTTAAAAAATGAGCACATCTTGACAAAGCATTGGACAAACTGACTTTGACTGATGCACTTAAAAGGAGATTACCAGGAAGATTGCAGTGGGATTTGGTACATGGACCTGACGATTGTCTTGAGCAGTTTTTACAATATGTTGACAGGCAGGATAGGGCAGTAGAAAGAAGTATGTACCATAGTAATAGGAATGATAGAAATTGCAGTGGGAGCAATCACAGAAACAGATATAATGGTAACTTCCATCAGGATCAAAGTGACAATTGTTGTTGTTGTGGTCTTCAGTCCTGAGACTGGTTTGATGCAGCTCTCCATGCTACTCTATCTTGTGCAAGCTTCTTCATCTCCCAGTACCTACTGCAACCTACATCCTTCTGAATCTGCTTAGTGTATTGATCTCTTGGTCTCCCTCTACGATTTTTACCGTCCACGCTGCCCTCCAATGCTAAATTTGTGATCCCTTGATGCCTCAAAACATGTCCTACCAACCGATCCCTTCTTCTAGTCAAGTTGTGCCACATGCTTCTCTTCTCCCCAATCCTATTCAATACCTCCTCATTAGTTATGTGATCTACCCACCTTATCTTCAGCATTCTTCTGTAGCACCACATTTCGAAAGCTTCTATTCTCTTCTTGTCCAAACTGGTTATCGTCCATGTTTCACTTCCATACATGGCTACACTCCATACAAATACTTTCAGAAATGACTTCCTGACACTTAAATCTATACTCGATGTTAACAAATTTCTCTTCTTCAGAAACGATTTCCTTGCCATTGCCAGTCTACATTTTATATACTCTCTACTTCGACCATCATCAGTTATTTTACTCCCTAAATAGCAAAACTCCTTTACTACTTTAAGTGTCTCATTTCCTAATCTAATCCCCTCAGCATCACCCGATTTAATTTGTCTACATTCCATTATCCTCGTTTTGCTTTTGTTGATGTTCATCTTATATCCTCCTTTCAAGACACTGTCCATTCCGTTCAACTGCTCTTCCAAGTCCTTTGCTGTCTCTGACAGAATTACAATGTCATTGGCGAACCTCAAAGTTTTTACTTCTTCTCCATGAATTTTAATACCTGCTCTGAATTTTTGTTTTGTTTCCTTTACTGCTTGCTCAATATACAGATTGAATAACATTGGGGAGAGGCTACAACCCTGTCTCACTCCTTTCCCAAACACTGCTTCCCTTTCATGCCCCTCGACTCTTATAACTGCCATCTGGTTTCTGTACAAATTGTAAATAGCTTTTCGCTCCCTGTATTTTACCCCTGCCGCCTTCAGAATTTGAAAGAGAGTATTCCAGTTAACGTTGTCAAAAGCTTTCTCTAAGTCTACAAATGCTAGAAACGTAGGTTTGCCTTTTCTTAATCTTTCTTCTAAGATAAGTCGTAAGGTTAGTATTGCCTCACGTGTTCCAACATTTCTACGGAATCCAAACTGATCTCCCCCGAGGTCCGCTTCTACCAGTTTCTCCATTCGTCTGTAGAGAATTCGCGTTAGTATTTTGCAGCTGTGACTTATTAAACTGATAGTTCGGTAATTTTCACATCTGTCAACACCTACTTTCTTTGGGATTGGAATTATTATATTCTTCTTGAAGTCTGTGAGTATTTCGCCTGTCTCATACATCTTGCTCACCAGATGGTAGAGTTTTGTCATGACTGGCTCTCCCAAGGCCATCAGTAGTTCTAATGGAATCTTGTCTACTCCCGGGGCCTTGTTTCGACTCAGGTCTTTCGTGCTCTGTCAAACTCTTCACGCAATATCTTATCTCCCATTTCATCTTCATCTACATCCTCTTCCATTTCCATAATATTGTCCTCAAGTACATCGCCCTTGTATATACCCTCTATATACTCCTTCCACCTTTCTGCCTTCCCTTCTTTGCTTAGAACTGGATTGCCATCTGAGCTCTTGATATTCATACAAGTGGTTCTCTTCTCTCCAAAGGTCTCTTTAATTTTCCCGTAGGCAGTATCTATCTTACCCCTAGTGAGACAAGCCTCTACATCCTTACATTTGTCCTCTAGCTATCCCTGCTTAGCCATTTTGCACTTCCTGTCGATCTCATTTTTGAGACGTTTGTATTCCTTTTTGCCTGCTTCATTTACTGCATTTTTATATTTTCTCCTTTCAACAATTAAATTCAATATTTCTTCTGTTACCCAAGGATTTCTATTAGCCCTCGTCTTTTTACCTACTTGATCCTCTGCTGCCTTCACTACTTCATCCCTCAGAGCTACCCATTCTTCTTCTACTGTATTTCTTTCCCCCATTCCTGTCAATTGTTCCCTTATGCTCTCCCTGAAACTCTGTACAACCTCTGGTTCTTTCAGTTTATCCAGGTCCCATCTCCTTAAATTCCCGCCTTTTTGCAGTTTCTTCAGTTTCAATCTGCAGTTCATAACCAATAGATTGTGGTCAGAGTCCACATCTGCCCCTGGAAATGTCTTACAATTTAAAACCTGGTTCCTAAATCTCTGTCTTACCATTATGTAATCTATCTGATACCTTTTAGTATCTCCAGGATTCTTCCAGCTATACAACCTTCTTTCATGATTCTTGAACCAAGTGTTAGCTATGAATAAGTTATGCTCTGTGCAAAATTCTACAAGGCGGCTTCCTCTTTCATTTCTTCACCCCAATCCATATTCACCTACTATGTTTCCTTCTCTCCCTTTTCCTACTGACGAATTCCAGTCACCCATGACTATTAAATTTTCGTCTCCCTTCACTACCTGAATAATTTCTTTTATCTCGTCATACATTTCATCAATTTCTTCATCATCTGCAGAGCTAGTTGGCATATAAACTTGTACTACTGTAGTAGGCATGGGCTTTGTGTCTATCTTGGCCACAATAATGCGTTCACTATGCTGTTTGTAGTAGCTAACCCGCACTCCACTTTTTTATTCATTATTAAACCTACTCCTGCATTACCCCTATTTGATTTTGTATTTATAACCCTGTAATCACCTGACCAAAAGTCTTGTTCCTCCTGCCACCGAACTTCACTAATTCCCACTATATCTAACTTTAACCTATCCATTCCCTTTTTAAATTTTCTAACCTACCTGCCCGATTAAGGGATCTGACATTCCACACTCCGATCCGTAGAATGCCAGTTTTCTTTCTCCTGATAATGACGTCCTCTTGAGTAGTCCCCGCCCGGAGATCCGAATGGGGGACTATTTTACCTCCGAAATATTTTACCCAAGAGGACGCCATCATCATTTAATCATACAGTAAAGCTGCATCCACACATATACATGATAGATAAACTCCAGTGTGTGGATGGATATGTGTGTGTGTGCGAGTGTATACCCGTCCTTTTTTCCTTTTTTTCCCCCCCTAAGGTAAGTCTTTCCGCTCCCGGGATTGGAATGACTCCTTACCCTCTCCCTTAAAACCCACATCCTTTCGTCTTTCCCTCTCCTTCCCTCTTTCCTGATGAGGCAACAGTTTGTTGCGAAAGCTTGAATTTTGTGTGTATGTTTGTGTTTGTTTGTGTGTCTGTCGACCTGCCAGCACTTTCATTTGGTAAGTCACATCATCTTTGTTTTTAGATATATTTTTCCTACGTGGAATGTTTCCCTTTATTATAACCATATCAATTATATATTTTCATGTACATGGATTTTAAACTGTAATGTTTATTGACAAGTCCTATGTCATTTTGATGATGTACTACAAGGATGCTAATAAACTGAATTGAATTGAATTGAAGAGATCATAGGTGCTGGGTAATTTACTCAAGCACCTGTCAACTACATCAGTCTTGTGACTGAAATTTGTAAATTGTTAGCCAAGAAATTATCCCATATGCAAAATTCTACATCTACATCCATATTCCACAAGCCACCTGATAGTGTGTGGTGGAGGGTAATTTGAGTACCTCTATCAGTTCTCCCTCCTATTCCAGTCTCGTATTGTTCGTGGAAAGAAAGATTGTCGGTATGCCTCTGTGTGGGCTCTAATCCCTCTGATTTTATCCTCATGATCTCTTCGTGAGATATACGTAGGAGGGAGCAATATACTGCTTGACTCCTCAGTGAAGGTATGTTCTCGAAACTTCAACAAAAGCCTGTACCGAGCATCTCTCCTGCATAGCCTTCCACTGGAGTTTATCTATCATCTCCGTAATGCTTTTGCAATTACTAATTGATCCTGTAACGAAGTGCTCTGCTCTCCATTAGATCTTCTCTATCTTTTCTATCAACCCTATCTGGTACAGATCCCACACTGGTGAGCAATATTCAAGCAGTGGGCAAACAAGTGTACCTACTTCCTTTGTTTTCGGATTGCATCTCCTTAGGATTCTTCCAATGAATCTCAGTCTGGCATTTGCTTTATCGACGATCAACTTTATATGATCATTCCATTTTAAATCACTCCTAATACCTACTCCCAGATAATTTATGGAATTAACTGCTTCCAGTTGCTGACCTGCTACATTGTAGCTAAATGATAAAGGATCTTTCTTTCTTTCTATGTATTTGCAGCACATTACACTTGTCTACATTGAGATTCAATTGCCATTCCCTGCACCATGCGTCAATTCGTTGCAGATCCTCCTGCATTTCAGTACAATTTTCCATTGTTACAACCTCTCGATATACAACAGCATCATCTACAAAAAGCCTCAGTGAACTTCCGATGTTATCCACAAGGTCATTTATGTATACTGTGAATAGCAATGGTCCTGCGACACTCCCTTGCGGCATACATGAAATCACTCTTACTTCGGAAGACTTCTCTCCATTGAGAATGACATGCTGCGTTCTGTTAACTAGGAACTCTTCAATCCAATCACACAATTGGTCTGATAGTTCATATGCTCTTACTTTGTTCATTAAACGACTGTGGGGAACTGTATCGAACGCCTTGCGAAAGTCAAGAAACACGGCGACTACCTGGGAACCTGTGTCTATGGCCCTCTGAGTCTCGTGGACGAACAGCGCAAGCTGGGTTTCATATGATCGTCTTTTTTGAAACCCATGCTGATTCCTACAGAGTAGATTTATAGTCTCCAGAAAAGTCATTATACTCGAACATAATACATGTTCCAAAATACTACAACTGATCGACGTTAGAGATGTAGGTCTATAGTTCTGCACATCTGTTTGATGTCCCTTCTTGAAAACGGGGATGACCTGTGCCCTTTTCCAATCCTTTGGAATGCTACGCTCTTCTAGAGACCTACGGTACACTGCTGCAAGGTGGGGGGCAAGTTCCTTCATGTACTCTGTGTAAAATCGAACTGGTATCCCATCAGGTCCAGCGGCCTTTCCTCTTTTGAGCGATTCTAATTGTTTTTCTATCCCTCTGTCATCTATTTTGATATCTACCATTTTGTCATCTGTGCGACAATATAGGTAAGGAACTACAGTGCAGTCTTCCTCTGTGAAACAGCTTTGGAAAAAAGACATTTAGTATTTCGCCCTTTAGTCTGTCATCCTCTGTTTCAGTACCATTTTGATCACAGAGTGTCTGGACAATTTGTTTTGATCCACCTACCGCTTTGACATAAGACCAAAATTTCTTAGGGTTTTCTGCCAAGTCAGTACATAGAACTTTACTTTCGAATTCACTGAACGCCTCTCTGATAGCCCTCCTCACACTACATTTCGCTTCGTGTAATTTTTGTTTGTCTACAAGGCTTTGGCGATGTTTATGTTTGCTGTTAAGTTCCCTTTGCTTCCACAGCAGTTTTCTGACTCAGTTGTTGTGCAACGGTGGCTCTTTTCCATCTCTTACGATCTTGCTTGGCACACTCATCTAATGCATATTGTACGACGGTTTTGAACTTTGTCTACTGATCCTCAACGCTATTTGTACTTCAGACAAAACTTTTGTGTTGAGCTGTCAAGTACTCTGAAATCTGCTTTTTGTCACTTTTGCTAAACAAAAAAATCTTCCTACCTTTTTTAATATTACTATTTACGGCTGAAATCATTGATGCAGTAACCACTTTATGATCGATGATTCCCTGTTCTGCGTTAACTTTTTCAAATAGTTCGGGTCTGTTTGTCACCAGAAAGTCTAATATGTTATCGCCATGAGTCGGTTCTCTGTTTAATGCTCAAGGTAGTTTTCAGATAATGCACTTAAAGAAATTTCACTGGATTCTTTGTCCCTGCCACTCGTTATAAACGTTTGAGTCTCCCAGTCTATATGTGGTGAATTAAAATCTCCACCCAGAACTATAACATGGTTGGGAAATCTACTCGAAATATTTTCCAAATTTTCCTTCAGGTGCTCTGCCACAACAGCTGCTGAGCCAGGGGGGCCTATAGAGACATCCAATTACCATGTTTGAGCCTGCTTTAACCGAGACCTTCACCCAAATTATTTCACATTTCGGATCTCCGTAAATTTCCTTCGATACTATTTCACTTTTTATCACTATAAACACGCCTCCCCCTTCACTGTTCAGCCTGTCTTTGCAGTATACATTCCAATCTGAGTTTAGAATTTCATTACTGTTTACATCTTGTTTCAGCCAGCTTTCTGTCCCTAGTACTATGTGGGCATTGTGACCGTTTATTAATGAGAGCAGTTCTGGGACCATTCTACAGACGCTCCTGCAGTTTACTATTAGCACATTAATATTGTCATTCCCTGTTGCGTTTTGCCTACTACTACCTTGTCGCGTCTCAGGAGGCGTCTTATCGGGCCTAGTGAGGGAATTCTCTAACCTAAAAACCCCACATTTGCACTCCACACGTACTCCGCTACCCTTGTAGCCACTTCCTGTGTGTAGTGCAAGCCTGACCTATTTGGGGGGACCCTATATTTCTCCACCCAATAGCAGAGGTCGAGAAATTTGTACCCCAGATCTCTGCAGAATCATCTGAGCCTCTGGTTTAAGCCTTCCACTCGGCTCCAAACCAGAGGACTGCGATTGGTTCTGGGAACAATACTACAAATAGTTAGCTCAGATTCCACCCCACGAGCGAGGCTTCCCGCCTTCACCAACTCCACCAACCGCCTGTATGAACTGAGGATGACGTCTGAACCCAGACGGCAGGCGTCATTGGTGCCGACATGAACAACAATTTGCAGTCAAGTGCACTCAGTGCTCTCTATCGCCGCCGGCAGCGCCTCCTCCACACCACGGATGAGACCCCCCGGCAAGCAGACAGAGTGAACACTGGCCTTCTTCCCCAACCTTTCTGCTATTTCCCTAAGGGGCTCCACCACCCGCCTAATGTGGAGCTCCCGAACACTAATAAACCCCTCCCCCCGTGTGCCTGCTCAGACCTTGCTGAAGGAGCGGCCACATGTCCACTCACAGGCAGAGTGGGCGATGCCACATGGCCAGCCTCCACATTGACCCTCCGCCTCATGTGCTGCGAACACCGCTGAACCCGCCGCTCCCCTTGGGGAGAGGGTGGCCCAACCGCGCCCGGTACCCACGAAGATGTCTTGACAGCAGGGACCATGGGTGAAGCATGTAACACCCGGGGTGTACCATGCGATGCACCAGACTCCCCACTGCAACTACACTCCGAGGCAGCAGCCTGAAGACGGCTGACCGCGGCCATCAACACATTCAGCTGTTCGCGAACAGTGGCCAGCTCCTCCTGCGTATATATTTTTCAAGTAGGGAGATCAACTTCCCAATGCATTAAGTAACATTAATTCTTGTTTGACTTGGGTATAATGCTCTGGAAAGTTGATGTTCCATGACTGATGGTTTGTTATGTTCAAGACAGAAATGTGATAACTTAAAAAGTTTAAGAGTACTTTCTATGAACCATGTTGTAAATAATTATCAATATATGATAATATTAACCACTGTTAGGTTAGTAGCCACATATTTCAATGAATTTTTGTATCTCAACACTCAATATGTATTTTTTAAATCAAATGTAAATGAATCTTCTAGGTTTCTACATATGTATGTTAGTTTGTGTAAACAATTAGCAAATAATGGGGAAATCATTTATGTTAGTGATAATAAATTGTGTATAGACTGTGTAACAAGATGTATACGTTTCTGATTTCACATACTGATTTTGGTCCTCATGCTACTCAGTTATGTCATACTCAAGCTATTATTAATGACTCAGATTACCTGTATTTATCCTGAGTACTGCATTATAGTATCTCTTGGAACTTTAGTTGTGTGCAAACTCATGCTTAACTCTGTTTTGGGTACCCCTAGTCATCACTACTCTCTCTCTCTCTCTCTCTCTCTCTCTCTCTCTCTCTCTCTCTCTCTCTCTCACACACACACACACACACACACACACACACACACACACACACACACTCACTCTGTGTGTGTGTGTGGGGGGGGGGGGGGGGGGGTGCGCGCACGTGCTTGTGTGCACGTGTGCGCGCGCTCAAGGAGAGTGTGCAACTATTGGTTGAGGCTAGGTGGTTCCTCCAATTATTCCTTACATATGATAGAATTTATTGATGTGTGAATATGAACTTTATTCATTCTGTTGTGTTGAAACATTTCTGCTGGTGTGTACCCGGTGTGAAGTTGTAAGCATAGGCCCTAATATTTTTTCATTGTTTTCTCTTTTTATGAGTCAACATATCCTTACATACTCTGACTTATGGGGTTGATTGATTTTGTGCTATACTCCTACTTGTGATTGTGTATATTTTTCTGGTCAGTACCCGTCATTGTGAGTTTCTTGAGTTGGCTCACTCATCATACACTTAGGCTCTGAAATTTTTCTTTTCTTTTGATGATTTTGAAGGTGTGAATTTATAGGTGTAAACTTGCAATTTGTGATTCTAGTACTTTACATTGTCTCTGCACTTATTTCTATAGTTTAGTGTTGTAATGTTGTAGTTTCAGCTTTGTATCATTTGGCTTGGGGCAGAATATTCCACAGATCTAAAAATTTGAGTGCCATGTCCTCATATATGTATAGATAATGACTTGTATAGTAGATATTTTTCTTACGTTTTCTGTAATATGTTAAGATTTTGGTTTTGGGATCATTGTAACTATGTTCTGTAACACACCAATCTGTACCCATATTGCACTGAAAATGTACTTGCTTCTTTTGTTGCAGATTTGAAACAGTGTTTCTGGCATAACTTCATCCTTAATTTACAGCCTGTTACTCACACTCATAGAGATCATTCAGTCTTAAGTATATTCATGAATGAGACCTATAAACTGGTGTAATCAATATTCTTGTAGTTAATATGTTATGTATCAGATAATTCTATATATCTGAATTCTACTTTATGATGGTTAATATGCTTACACTTGTGGAATTTACTATGTTTGTAGGAACAATATTTCACTTTTGTATCATGTTCATTCATATTAAGTTATTATGGTAACAATTTTTATAATATTTTATTATTCATTTTTACATAACATTAACAGACACTTAAACCTCGTTCATTGCAGTGCTGAAAGAGATTTAAAGATTATACTAATTAGACAGTTCCATGCGAAGCTAGATATGTTAGGGCAACTTCATGTGAATTTTGTCAATAATTTTGGAAATTGTCACCATATGTTAATTTTGCCATGTCACTACTCAGGTTTCACACTTATTTGGACCATAGACAAATTGTAAGCAAGAAGGACTTTGTTGTAATCAGAAATTAGTCACATGGTATGTATTTCCTTTTATGCCTTTTGCAGTTTTTTTCTAATCTGACCTATACTTATGTTCATAGTGAAGTGATGATCATACAACATAAAATGTTCTTGTAATTTTGGAATTTAACTTTGACAATTTGAATTCTATCTTTTGGGATCATTTTGTACACCGTTTAGGAAACCTTATAGTAGATCACAAAATATTATAAACACATTGTTTCCATATTATGTGAAAGGGCTGATGTAATAGGACATCATCCTCTAGCAGCACGTTTCCTCAACAGTAGTTGTTGATACCAGCATTATTTTTCAAAATTTGGACAGGTTAGTATTATCTCAGTTGCTTTTCTGAAAACTTTCATATAATTTTATACACAATATGTTATATTTCAAGCTAAACTATATGAAAAGGAATTATTTTATAGAATATATTTATTTTTAATGTTTGATGTTATAACTGATAAGCTCTAGTTCTCTATGCAGAATTAAAAATATTTTTTTAGAAACATTTGAAAATGCGAATTATTTGCACACTTAAAATTTCAATTATTAATTACACAATCTTGAACTGTTTACTATCTTTATTTCTGGATCATTTTATGAAATAATAATCGAAATTAATAATAATTATAGTAGGAATTCATTTGTTAAGAAAAATTGTAAACCTTTTCAAATATTGTTATTTCCACAGAGAATGGGAGTCATAAGTTTGGGCGTATTTTTGTATAATTGGTGCAAACAATGTCATTTCAGCTTTTTTAATGTGAAAAATCAAAATACAGTATGATATACTAAAATATGAGAAATTGGTGGAAAGTATATTTACATAAAAAATTCTGCAACAACAGTCTTCCAGTTTATTTTGTTCAAACCAACTGTGAGGATCTGATGTCAGATTTTCGACTTCAAGAATCAGACTCCTAGACAAGAAGAACTGGAGCCATCTCAACATGACAAGCTAAGTAATCTTGAAAGTTTATCGTAATCTTCACTCCTCTCAAATCTTCATAAAGACTGTGCTTATTAATTACTTGGACTGAGCAGTGTTTAATGTGGACAATAGATAGAAGAAGGAAGGAGGGGGAAGATTACAAGTTGTCACACCATGCATCATTTGTAGATCCATCAACCAGCTCTAAGTCAAGCTAAATGATAAAGATGTGCCATTAGGGATGAACTATTGTATGAATGCATCCGTCAGTTGGTCATCTGCAATTTTAACACAATCCACCATTGTTACACTGGTGATATTCCTGGAAGGACAATCTGTAATGGTGTTGTCCATGCTCTTGCTGCAATGCATGTCTGCAGTAGACTAAGCTACGTTCATCAAGCACTGACTTGCCATAAGAAGTTCAGTTGGCCACAGTAAAACAGAAGCTGGTGGTCAGTGGTCTGTAAACACAGCAAAATATTGAGCCTCCAAAATCGGACAGAAATGTTTGATAGCCTGATACACAACAAGTAGTTCCCTATCTATAGTGCTACTTTAGTTTGCACCTCTGTAAGACACCCAGAAAAAATGCATGTGGTTGCTAAGCTCCATTTATTTTTTTCTGTAGGGCTGCACCCAGTGCAACCTATCTGGCATTGACAAAAGTCCAACAGAGGTGCCAGGTTTTGGACGTGTGAGCAGTGTTGGATTGACCGGTGCTGTCTTCATATGTTCAAATGCATTTGATGATTTCACAGAGCTTACAATTTTTCTGTTACTTGAAGTATCTTTACCAGAGAGAAGCAGACCAAGAGATCACTGCACAACTGCAATGTGCAGTAAACGACTGGTAAAAATTTACCGTGCCAATAAAGCATGCAAGGTGTGTATTAGAGTGTGGAATATTCTGAATAGCTAAAATCGTATCACATAGTGGCGCCAGTCCAGTGGAGGAGACCTTTATCCCTGGAAAGAGTTCTCCATTTTTGCAAACACACTTCTCTGTATTAATGGGGATTCCAAAGTCCTCAAAGCATTGGAAGAGTTGGCGCAAATCAAATTTGTTGCAAGAATCTAGAAAAGGTCATATATCATCAAGATAGCAAAAAACAAATTGGAGATCATGTGACAACTATGCAAAAATGTCTTCCATGCCTGCGCAGCATTGTGTAAACCATACAGCATAAAACTGTAATGAGATAGTCTAAATAGCATTATAATGGCCATTTCCTTTATATATTCCTTGGCCATTGGGGTCTGTGAGAACACTTTTGCACAATCAAGGACACTGAAAACAGATGCCCCACTAATAGTTTAGCTAAAGTCACCTATGTTAGGTTAGTGGACAGCGATCCATTGCATAAGCATTAAATGCTCTGTAGTCACCACTTAATCTGCATGTGCTATATTTCTTTTTCACCATAAGGAGTGGAGAGGCCCAATCACTGCCTGAGGTAGACATGATGCCTCCAGATAACATTTTATTCATCTCCCTCTGTGAGCAATGAATTTATCCAGAGACATGCGCAACAGAAACAGCCTTCCTGAGTGAGGTTTCGATATGATGCTACTTGGTCTGGCAGAGCTGTTTTGCTCTGAGTGGGCCCATAAGTGCAGGGAATTCATTCAACAACTGTGTGGAAAGAGTATTATTGCAAAAGGTCTAGCTTCATGCATGTCACACAGGGCTGCTGTTGCATTTGTTGAGGTGTCAGTTTCATGGATCAGAAGTAAGTCCCATGGAAATCTTTGTGTGGGCTGTGACGAGCACCATGCACTGGTCGCAAACTGGCGTGAGTGCTGGGACCAGTAAAAGTTATCGATTTTAGTACTTAGCAAGCAGCCATTCCTTAGGTCTGACATCACTCTGAAAAGTTCCAGAAAATTACCTCCTAAGGTAAGGGTGCTGACATCAGTGATGATGAACTCCAAGTAGGACAGGAGCGTAATGATATCTCCCATTAATGAGGTGAATTATTGTGTACATTGTTTGCTGCCATCAAGATATGATAAGTAGCTGTTATCAGCTCAGAACACAAATGCCTTCGGGAAACCCAATCTCAGAACCCGAATTGACCTAAGAATTGCATCCTGTATTTCTGTCTTTAATAAACAACCTGTTGGAATTTCTGAGTGCTGCTACTGTAATATGAGAGCACTGTATACTGTGAATGTTTGTGTATTTATTAAGCTTCCCACTAGGAAAATTGCATGACACTGCACATTTTCAAGCTTTGTGTCAAAACTTTTGATGGAACCAGCACCAAGTAGTCTTTTTTTGTGCAGCATTGAACCATAGACATTGCCGTTGGTGGGGAGGCTTGCGTCCCTCAATGATACAGATAGCTGTACCGTAGGTGCAACCACAACGGAGGGGTATCTGTTGAGAGGCCAGACAAACATGTGGTTCCTGAAGAGGGGCAGCAGCCTTTTCAGTAGTTGCCGGCGTAACAGTCTGGATGATTGTCTGACCTGGCCTTGTAACACTAACCAAAACGGCCTTGCTGTGCTGGTACTGTGAACGGCTGAAAGCAAGGGGAAACTACAGCCGTAATTTTTCCCAAGGGCATGTAGCTTTACTGTATGATTAAATGATGATGGTGTCCTCTTGGGTAAAATAGTCCATCATTTGGATCTCCAGGTGGGAACTACTCAAGAGGACGTCATTATCATGAGAAAGAAAACTAGCATTCTATAGATCAGAGCGTGGAATGTCAGATCCCTTAATCGGGCATGTAGGTTAGAAAATTTAAAAAGGGAAATGGATAGGTTAAAGTTAGATATAGTGGGAATCAGTGAAGTTCGGTGGCAGGAGGAACAAGACTTTTGGTCAGGTGAATACAGGGTTATAAGTACAAAATCAAAAAGGGGTAATGCAGGAGTAGTTTTAATAATGAATAAAAAAATACGAGTGCGGGTAACCTACTACAAACAGCATAGTGAACACATTATTGTGGCCAAGATAGACATGAAGCCCACGCCTACTACAGTAGTACAAGTTTATATGCCAACTAGCTCTGCAGATGATGAAGAAATTGATGAAATGTATGATGAGATAAAATAAATTATTCAGATAGTGAAGGTAGACGAAAATTTAATAGTCATGGGTGACTGGAATTCGACAGTAGGAAAAGGAAGAGAAAGAAACATAGTAGGTGAATATGGATGGGGGCTAAGAAATGCAAGAGGAAGCCGCCTGGTAGAACTTTCCTCAGAACATAACTTAATCATAGCTAACACTTGGTTCAAGAATCATGAAAGAAGGTTGTATACATGGAAGAGTGCTGGAGATACTAGAAGGTTTCAGATAGATCATATAATGGTAAGACAGAGATTTAGGAACGAGATTTTAAATTGTAAGACATTTCCAGGGGCAGATGTGGACTCTGACCATAACCTATTAGTTATGAACTGTAGATTAAAACTGAAGAAACTGCCAAAAGGTGGGAATTTAAGGTGATGAGACCTGGATAAACTGAAAGAACCAGAGGTTGTACAAGGTTTCAGGGACAGCATAAGGGAACAATTGACAGGAATGGGGGAAAGAAATACAGTAGAAGAAGAATGGGTAGCTCTGAGGGATGAAGTAGTGAAGGCAGCAGAGGATCAAGTAGGTAAAAAGATGAGGACTAGTAGAAATCCTTGGGTAACAGAAGAGATACTGAATTTAATTGATGAAAGAAGAAAGTACAAAAATGCAGTAAGTGAAACAGGCAAAAAGAAATACAAACGTCTCAAAAATGAGATCGACAGGAAGTGCAAAATGGCTAAGCAGGGATAGCTAGAGGACAACTGTAAGGATGTAGAGGCTTATCACACGAGGGGTAGGATAGATACTGCCTACAGGAAAATTAAAGAGACCTTTGGAGAAAAGAGAACCACTTGCATGAATATCAAGAGCTCAGATGGAAACCCAGTTCTAAGCAAAGAAGGGAAAGAGAAAGATGGAAGGAGTATATAGAGGGTCTATACAAGGGCGATGTTCTTGAGGACGATATTATGGGAATGGAAGAGGAGGTAGATGAAATGGGAGATATGATACTGCGTGAAGAGTTTGACAGAGCACTGAAAGACTTAAGTCGAAACAAGGCCCCGGGAGTAGACAACATTCCATTAGAACTACTGACAGCCTTGGGAGAGCCAGTCCTGACAAAACTCTACCATCTGGTGAGCAAAATGTATGAGACAGAAATTCCCTCAAACTTCAAGAAGAATATAATAATTCCAACCCCAAAGAAAGCAGGTGTTGACAGATGTGAAAATTACTGAACTATCAGTTTAATAAGTCACAGCTGCAAAATACTAACGTGAATTCTTTACAGACGAATGGAAAAACTGGTAGAAACCGACCTCGGGGAAGATCAGTTTGGATTCCGTAGAAATGTTGGAACATGTGCAGCAATACTGACCCTATGACTTATCTTAGAAGAAAGATTAAGGAAAGGCAAACCTACGTAGACTTAGAAAAAGCTTTTGACAATGTTAACTGGAATACTCTCTTTCAAATTCTAGAGGTGGCAGGGGTAAAATACAGGGAGCGAAAGGCTATTTACAATTTGTACAGAAACCAGATGGCAGTTATAAGAGTCGAGGGACATGAAAAGGAAGCAGTGGTTGGGAAGGGAGTGAGACAGGGTTGTAGCCTCTCCCCGATGCTATTCAATCTGTATATTGAGCAAGCAGTAAAGGAAACAAAAGAAAAGTTCAGAGTAGGTATTAAAATCCATGGAGAAGAAATAAAAACTTTGAGGTTTGCCGATGACATTGTAATTCTGTCAGAGACAGCAAAGGACTTGGAAGAGCAGTTGAACGGAATGGACAGTGTCTTGAAAGAAGGGTATAAGATGAACATCAACAAAAACAAAACAAGGATAATGGAATGTAGTTGAATTAAGTCGGGTGATTCTGAGGGAATTAGATTAGGAAATGAGACACTTAAAGAAGTAAAGGAGTTTTGCTATTTGGGGAGCAAAATAACTGATGATGGTCGAAGTAGAGAGGATATAAAATGTAGACTGGCAATGGGAAGGAAAGCGTTTCTGAAGAAGAGAAATTTGTTAACATCGAGTATAGATTTAAGTGTCAGGAAGTCATTTCTGAAAGTATTTGTATGGAGTGTAGTCATGTATGGAAGTGAAACATGGACGATAAATAGTTTAGACAAGAAGAGAATAGAAGCTTTCGAAATGTGGTGCTACAGAAGAATGCTGAAGATTAGACGGGTAGATAACATAACTAATGATGAGGTATTGAATAGAACTGGGGAGAAGAGGAGTTTGTGGCACAACTTGACCAGAAGAAGGGATCGGTTGGTAGGACATGTTCTGAGGCATCAAGGGATCACCAATTTAGTACTGGAGGGCAGCGTGGAGGGTAATAATCGTAGAGGGAGACCCAGAGATGAATACACTAAGCAGATTCAGAAGGATGTAGGCTGCAGTAGGTACTGGGAGATGAAGAAGCTTGCACGGGATAGAGTAGCATGGAGAGCTGCATCAAAACAGTCTCAGGACTGAAGACCACAACAACAACATTTGCTTCACATTAGAGTCTGGTTCTATTACACATGAGATTTGCTGGCAGGTGCAAACCTGCATGATAAATTGTATGAACCAGTGTCAGTAGCATTGACTGATGTTGGCATACGTGGTTCAAGGCTGGTATAATCAGCACTCAATATCTGTGTCCTGCGACCACTCACAGAAAATGAAGAAACATCATCATGAAAATCGTCTTCGAAGTAGTCAGCTATAATGTCAGTCTTCTTTGCCAAAGCCACATTAGTGTCCACTGCCAACACAGGGCATAATCTGGTTGGAAGTTTGTTAAGCAACTTGTGACATAATGCAGTTTCTGTTAGGAGAGATTTACTTGTAAATGAGCACAATTCCCATAAAACTTCTAAAGGTTTCAGCTGCATGTAAGGTTGAGGTGAAAGCAAGCTGTTTAAAAGTTGTACATCTGTCACACAGGCATATGGCTGTTCATGTAGTACATCCTCATTGTTGTTTATGTCATCATTGTCTAACTGTGCCAGTACTAAAAACCCATATCTGTTGAAATTGAGATTTGTGAAAAATCACTTCCCCTTCAAGAAACCACAATTTACAGCTTGTTGATTAGAATGGCAGGAGTTTCACATTATCTACATTCGATGCTAATCCAATTTGGTATGAGAACTCGATTGTATGTTTGATGCAGGACAAAGTGTCATTAAAGGAGTATCCATTGTCTATGATGACAAAAATGCTGACTCCATTTGTAATTATTCTGCGTGAAATAGTTAGAAAGTCACCAATGCGGTATTCATTTTTTGGTGTTTGTAGAACCTGCACAAGATTCCACACCCGCAATCCATGCCCACAGTTCTACAGGCTGGCCAGCAGCTTGTAGAGCAAGGCCGCGCCATCTTCCCTCTCAGTCATATGTTGATTCAGACAGATTCAGGTAGTAATAATCTGTTGTGTTTGTTATTATCTGTGTGTTCTTGTAGTCAGAACACATTGGTGAAGAGTAGGGTTACTTTTCACTTGTTTCATTGTATGGTTGCTTTTTGCATTTGGTTGTGACATTTTACTTCTCGTGACATGGAAGCTCTGCTTCAATTATTGGTGCAACAACAGATAGAACTTCACCTGGTCATGCGACAGGCTATTCTGGCATTGCTCTCTCCCCCTTCATCTCTGGCTATGTTTTCTTCACCGTTCACACCGTTTGACGAGTTGGCAGAAGATTGGCAAATGTAAAAACACTGCCTACGGCAACATTTCCATACCTTCCATATTACAGAGGTGGAAGTATGTCAAGCACTGTTTTTTTGTTGGATTTCTCCGACCACGTATCAAGTGTAGCGGCAGTTGGCCCCCTTGCAGGAACTTTCTTCATTATCTTGTGACAATTTATGCTCATTGTTGTGTTCCTATTATTACTGCCACAAGCACATGATGGCGACTCTGCAGTCACACCCAAGTCAAAAGAGTCATATGCAGATGTCATAGTTTGCGGTAATATAATCCACTCCATCTTGGATGAGAAAGTCCAGCACTTGGTCCTCCAATTAGAAAACCCTTCCCTTGATTAGGTGTTGCCCATTGCCCAGTCATATGAGTTCTCACATGCTGCTGGTTGGCAGCTGGAAGCACGGTGCGATGTCACAGCAGTGCAGGGTGACACAGCTGCATCCACTGCATCCAAGGAGGACAAAGTAGCGATGTTGCAAGCCGCTGATCCAGTGACTTCTGTGCAGCATGTACAAATTGTTCCAGCTACCGCTCCCTATTGCCATGATGTGCGTCTTGTTACTCCCAACATGTTATCTGAAAGTGTCTCCAGTGTTGTACCATCTGTCATAAGGATCAGAGAAAAGGCCACATTGGGGCAGCCTGTGACTCAGTGGCACATAATGTGATATCAGAGAACATGGATATGAATATTCATGAAGTGTCATTTTCAGGACCAGTTCCCAATCAGGAGTCCAGCAAGTTTTTTTCGAGGTTTTGGTTCTCTCACGGCAGCTTCGTCAACAGGTGGACACCGACATGGCCGTATCCCTTCTTAATACTCAAACAAATTCAGACCTCACAACTCCTCTGCTGTTGCTAGGAAACAGGCATCTATGCTGATCTGGTAAACAATAAATCCACTTGCTTGGTTAATTCACAGCTGACATTACCTGTAGTCAGTAACTTGGCCTATTACCTTTATTGTTGTTCACAATGCTAGTTCAGCAAACCTGCCAATGTACCCTACCAATCTCGGTGCTCTGAATTTCAGGATGCCTTTGTGGAATGCCTAAGGTGTGCCACAGACTTTAAAGTGCACATAACAATGGAGCAATCTGCTCGTCCTAGATTTTTTCATGCCTAGCAGATTCCAGTAGGACTCTGCTCAAAAGTCAACGTGGAGCTGGACCAGCTCACATCTCTCAGATTTGTGGTTCCCATTTCCTCCAGTGAATGGGCGTCATGCCTTATTATCATGATGAAACCCTTTGGTAAACTGTGACTTCGTGGTGACTTTAAAGTCACCCTGAATTCAGTGTGTGGGGTTGACACATAACCATTGCCATGTCAGGGAGAGCTGTTCGCATGTTTAGCAGAATGTCAATTCTTTCTCTAAACTTGGTTTTTCTGAAGCATTTCACCAGTTACCCTTGGATAAGAAGTCCATGTGTTTCGTGGTTCTTAATATGCCTTTCAAAGTATGTCAGTACCGATGATTAATGTTTGGTGTGGAATGTGTCCCGCAATTTTTCAGTGCTGTCTGTAACAGGTCACGTCCACTACCCCACACTGTTTCAACTATCTGGATGACATTTTCATTACAGGGCGTGACATACAAGCAACCACCAGCACAATCAACGGGCCCTTTTTGAAAAACTTTGGGCCATGGGTCTGTGTTGCGATCTACAGAAGTCTTCATTTTTCCAACCCTCTTTTGATTATCTGGGCCATGCCATCTCACAGCAGGGTGTCCAACCAATAATGTGGCTGGGATTTTCTCAAAGGGAGGGTCTGACTGGTACACAATCTGCTTTTGGGAGGGCATCATAAAAATAGTATTTAGTCTATAAAATTAAGCAAGAAAAGATTTTCTTGAAAACTATAACACACATTCTATATGAGAAATACCCAAATGCACAAAAAAAAAATTGTTTATTTGGCAACATGATTTTGCCATTTGGGCCACTGGTGATAGACTTTTGAGGAAATTTTTTAAAGAAATGCAACCATTGGTGTATGGGCGACATTTTTGTTGATCAACAAATTTTCAGGCAACACAGGCAAGTACAAGTCCATTTTTATGCACTGACTTTAATTTAATGCTATTTTTAATTACGTTTACTGCTCCCTTGCCCTGTGAAATACTGAAATATTGCAATCCCAATGTTCTACCAGTCTCCAAATGTTGACTCCAGTGCTAATATTAATCTGTTGTAGATAGGTAATTAGACTATTATGGTGGTGCATACAAGTTTTTGACTTCCATAACACTAATGAACCAATCAAAATTGGTTTTTCTCTTTGTTCTTGTTAAAAATCCACAATCAGGGACTATCACAACAGCAGACAATACAAAAACAATAAACGACAGCACTTACATTAAAATCAACTGCAAGTAACAACTGAACTGATACATAAGTAAATAAGTTGAGCTCAAGTAATGCTAACAATGTATAGTAGTTTGCCTTAGCTAAAGTAGGGGTGGGTGATAGCAGATAGTGCTATGGATATAATAATTGTTTGCTTACTATCGATAGTGCGTAACACTTTTTCATCAAATGACTGAAAATGAAAATATCTTTCAATTTCACTACATTACAACTAGATCATGTGAAATTTCATTTAGATGATTTTTTTGAAAGAGGGGGGGGGGGGGGGGGGTGGCAGACCATCCGGACCTCCGCTTTGGCTACTTCCTTGATCCAAACCCTGAAGGTTTTGGTCAAGCCCATAATGGATCTGCCATGTCACTTATCGTTGCATGACCTTCAGGCTTTCCTGGGTAAAACTGCCTATTACTACTGGTTCATTCCTGTGGTGTGTGCCATTGCATGCCTTCTCTATCTTCTGTGCAATGGTACTTTTTTCGTCTGATCTCCAATGTGTCACTGGCTTTGCTACACTGAAGAAAAGCCTCTGGTCAGCACCATGTCTAGCTACTTTTGATTCTAACAAATCATTCGTTTTGGCCACAGATGCCTCTCAGTATGGTGTGAGGGCAGTCCTCACCCATCGGAAGACAAATGGCTCAGAGCAGCCACTGGTGTTTACACCCAAAACTTTCAGTCTGGCACAGGTCCACTACTCTTAGGTGGAGAGGGAGGTTCTGGTCATTGTGTATGCAGTCACCAAATTTCATGTGTTCTCAAATGGCACCAAATTCCATCTCATTATGGACCTTAAGCCGTTAGTTTCATTATTCAGTCCATTCACCCTGGTCCATAATAAGCCAGCGCACACAGGTTGCACTGGAGGGCCTTCTTCCTCTCCAGATACCACTATGACATCCATTTTTGACCCACTGGACGCCACGCAGCAGTGGGTGCCTTATCCAGGCTGCCCATTGATCCGAATTGAGAGGAGTTCATGTGTTTTCATTTGGATTTCACCTCTCACCAAGTGATCGATGGCTTTCTGATTGCTAGTACCTGGGTTTCCAAGTTCACAGCATCTGACCCCTAAGCACAAAGAGGTTGTCTGCCTCGTACAGAAGGGTTGGTCATCTCGTCTGCAAGTCTGCACTACTTTGTTTTGAACCATCATCCATTGCAGTCAGAGGTCTTGCAGTTGTTGCATGAAGGTTCCTATGATGTTTATGAAACCAAGGTCTTGGCTCACAGATGTGTACTGGCCCAGCATTGACTGGGAGCTGGAGCATGTGGTTGCTGTGTATCCACAGTGCGCAAGTCAACAGGTGGCTCCCAAGGCTTCATTTTCCCCACGGTCTCCAGCAACCCATCTCTGGGAACGCATCCATGCCAATTTTTCAGGTCCATTTCTGGGTGAGTTTTGACCAATTGTCATTGATGCATTTCCACGTTTTCTATACACTGTCGAGTGCTCCTAAGCCACAAGCGAAGTTACTATTCAGGCTCTTTCCAAATTTTTTCCTGTGGACAGTCTGGTTATTCTTTTTTCTAACAACGGAACTCAGTTCCTGTCCCAGGGATATTGTGATTTCTGCATGCAGTTGGGTATTCACCATGTTTGTTCCCCTCCCTTTCAACCTCAGTCTAACGGTTGGGCTGAGCACATGGGTCTCACCTTTGAAACCCAAGTGGTAAAGGACCTGCAGTTCTTTCCTCCAGGAGAAGATATTACTGTTGTTTCTGATGACCTACTGTGTGACTCCTACGGTTTGCATATCCCTGCTAAGCTTCTCTGTTGATACTAGCTGTGGATGCTGCTGCACCTTCTCTATCTGGTTTCCCCATCCACTATTGTGTTCCACGGTACCACCCTTTTCACCAGGGATGGCAGTCTCGGTGCACGGTTTTGGTCTCCACCACCGCTGGTTGCTGCAACCATCGTGCATCAGAATGGCTGCCATGTTTACAGTCTGAATGGGAGACTGGGAGGTCCAGCAGCTCTGAGTCTGGATGGGTACACACACTCACTTACCTTGGCCACACCACCATCTTCTCTGGTGCCTCAGTTGCTGAGTGCCACCTATACACTGGTGTTCCAGCCTCATTTCTTGCCCATGTCAGTGCCGCTTGATGAACCTATGACACCACAGCCTCCAGTAGCAGATCTGTTGCTCCTCCAGCTCATGGACATGGACTTCACCAGTTTGATGTCTCCTGCATGGCCTCTGTCTGTGGTGGAGTCACCTCCACCTTCCCCACCACTACCTTCCCAACTACCACTGGACATCGCCATGGATCCTAGCTTGGTGTGCTCGTTGCCAGTCCTGTTGTCTCACACTCCCACAGGGGGTGTCATGGCACTCCTCATGCCAGCCACTTTTGCCCAAATTCCAAGGTCTCTGCCAACTAGGAATTGCTCCTCCATCTCACTTCCAAGGCCTCCATGGATGTGGACACCATTTCCACTCACGGCCACCTGCATCTTGTCTTGGGAATCAGCGATGCTCCACTCCCGAGGTGGGAAGGGTGTAGTGACCCATGTAAGATTCCACACCTGCAATATGGGCACGCAGCTGTATGGCATACCACAGTAGCCATAAATGGTAGCACCAGCAGAGCCTTCCACTCTTGGATGCAAATGAAGCCTCTCTGTACTCTACCAGCCAGCCCGGCCAACGTCGCACTCAGTCATATGTAGACTTTCAGCCTGTGTGTCTCAGACTAGTAGTGCCACCATTCAACGGCAATTGTTTTCCTGTACACGTATTCAGGAAGCAATAAAATGTTGTGTTTGCTATTATCCACATGTTCTTGCAGTCAGAACATTGTTATCCTAATGGTGAACGATGAAACAGTATATGATAACACATAACCAAAATTTATTCAAAAATACACTTTGAGAGAGACACTGGTAGCATAGTCACATAACAAACACAAAAGATAAAAGGTACTAGAGACGTAAAGATATAACTTTGCACCACACTGCAATGGCACCCCAATCAGTCAATCTCGTGGATGCCATAAAGTCCTTCCTCCTGTACTCTATACATGAATGGAAAAGGAACAAACTGCAATAACTGGTACAATGGGAAGTACTCTCTGCTATGCACTTCACAGTGTTTGCAGAATAAGGATGTAGACGTGGATTCACAGCACACAGTATCCAAACAATCAGATGATCACAATAATGTGCGAAATATTGAGCTTAGAAAGAAGACGTGATGCTGGTACTACCCTTTACAAAGCTTTGGTGTCAGACTTAGCATGAAAATTGAACAATATAGTGTGAAAGTGTCTTGTGACATGACACAGGTGTTTTATAATGATATGATTGTCACATTTCTCACTAAATTTCTAATCTATGTAACATAAGTAATTTTCCGTAGTATAGAACATGTTGTTTAACAAGAACTTTTTAATTATCTTTTTGAATAACCATTTAGACCAGAATGTCTAAAAATAAGACACTCATTCTTTGAACATAGCAAAAGTTTTGTAAATTAAAGATTACTAAATCAAAATAACAGTGAAAATATGATAAGGGAACTAAAAGGTCACTAAAATGGAACATGCACAGTATGTTGGAAAACAGTAACTCTTACATCAGACTAAGGCTGTGGCGCCAATGAAATCTACACCAACATTGATATGCATTCATCTTTGGACTCTAAGCATTATCTTTGGCTGTTCCACCATGTTCAGTTCAGTTCATTGTGAGCCTTGTATGTGTTAAGGTTAATAAATGAACTATTGCCAAATGGGTGTGATTATTGGTGCAACCAACCCGGTAATCCTCCTCACTGGTGACCCCGAGTTGTAACATCTTCCGTTTTCGGCATTTTACTGTGTCCACGACCTCCGTGTCGGTTATTTTCGCGTGTATTACATCGACACAGCATTCAAACAATGACTTTGGCCCAGCGCCTAATGCCTGATTTTGTGATCGACATGCATCGTGTTGCGGGCAATGTACACCCACCAAGACTGCAACACGATGGCTCTCGCTCGATGATTCCGCCAATTTTGACAGACTTTTTCGAGCCTGCAACAATAAGTGAGGTTAGGAGTGCACATGACTCCGGCTATCAAATGCTCTTTGTTCCCGCCACATGTGCCCTCCCTCATCGACTGTGCAGTTACCTCTTACGGATCTCCGTGCAGTGCGGGACCAATGCCAATTTCTGCAAGTGCTTTGTTGGACAACCTACCACTGCCAGGACAACAATCTGCCACGCCGCAATCCATGCAGTACCACATGGATACCTGCCACGTGGCCGGAACTGTTTCGTTCACAGGTCAACCTCCTCAGCATCCGACCATGCCAGTGCCTGCCTCGGTTCAGCATCAGCACACGCCTTCCTACTTCGATACTTCGGCCTGCAACAGGAACAATAACTTGTTATCTGTGCCTGACCTCCATCTCCGCCTCACTGCTACACCTCAGTGTTTTGTGCCACGATATTCACCTTATCCGCACACCGTTTTGAGTGGAGTGATTATGAACAGCGAACAATCACACATTACGTCCCACGTTCGACATCATTTCCCACATTGTGCTTCTGGACAGCCTGCACCTCCGCGGCCTCCCTGCAATGCAGGTGGCCCCGGCTCTGATCATACAGCGAGCTTTCTGTGGACCAACAAGCGTTCTCAAACTTTGAACTTTTACTCACCTGTTGCCCCCGCAATGGCTCCAGTCAAGCTTCCGCTACCATTCTCGGCACATCTCGGTGCCTCAACCACGTCGGTCTTCCGTGACACATCAATCCAAACATGCCCGCAACATGTTGAGCTTCCGCAACCGGAATTGATACATTACGGTATCTCACCTGCGTCTGCCTTCCGCGTCCTGACGGATCACGCTCAACCACAACGTGTCACCTTCATGCTGCCACCCGAATAGCCATTGTTGTCACATCCCCTGGAGGCACACACTCCTGGAATACTACAGCAACAACAGGTCGATTCAGGCAGTGCCCCAATGAGCTCAACTCAACCTGTTCTTCTGAACATTCTACAACGCTTACTGACGCTCACACCATTTAATCCCGACAGAGCTACAACCTGGTTCAAAATTGTGGACAAAGTTTTCGACCATTACAAACTCGATGAGTCAACCAGGTTTCTGTGCCTCATCACCCACCTGCACGACCAGGAGGGCTTGATTGCTCACCTGGTCGATGCCCCGGACTCATCTACCTGGTAGACTCTAGCCAAAGAGACAGTTCTACGTCTGCTTGCACGGTCAACTGAGGCAGCAATACGGCAAGTGCTCCACGTCAAGCAACTAGGCAACGACAAACCTTCCCAGCTCTGGAGATGGCTACGTGCCCTGGTCAGCACCGATCTGTTCTCTGACACAGCTCTCCTCGCCATCTGGTCAGATAAACTATCTCCTCATATCCACTTTGCTCTGGCTCAAAGGTCTCCTGAACCTGTCAAGCAAAGAATGACAGTTGCTGACAAGCTATACAATGCATCACTGGTCTATTTTGCCAGGCACTGCCTACCTGACAAGTCTCAGGTTCAGTCTTATCGCCCTGCGACCAGGGCCGTAATGTGCCTACCATTCCACTCACTCCGGGAAGCAATAAACAAGCAACTGGGACGTCACCGGCTCCGCTCACGGTAATGCCCCCTCCTGCAACCGAACCTTCTGCGGCCACCGCACCTCGGCCACCGCCACAGGCAACGAACTTTCCGCAGGAAATGCAACCACACTACCCGT
The DNA here is from genome assembly GCF_023864345.2 of Schistocerca serialis cubense. Classification (NCBI taxonomy): domain Eukaryota; kingdom Metazoa; phylum Arthropoda; class Insecta; order Orthoptera; family Acrididae; genus Schistocerca; species Schistocerca serialis. The sequence goes on along the minus strand of NC_064639.1, from coordinate 1,127,428,116 downwards.
ACTGTTACTTCCACACACAGTTTGGTGAGGCGGCACGGAACTGCAGTAAGGGCAATAAGACTGAACCTGAGACTTGTCAGGTAGGCAGTGGCTGGTGAACTAGAGCAGTGATGCATTGTGTAGCTTGTCAGCAATTGTCATTCTTTGCTTGACAGGTTCGGGAGATCTTTGAGCCAGAGAAGAGCGGATGTGAGGAGATAGTTTATCTGACCAAATGACGAGGAGAGCTGTGTCAGAGAAAGATCGGCGCTGACCAGGGCACGTAGCCATCTCCAGAGCTGGGAAGGTTTGTCGTTGCCTAGTTGCTCGACGTGGAGCACTTGCCGTATTGCTGCCTCAGTTGAGCATGCAAGCTGACGTAGAACTGTATTTTTGGCTAGAATGTACCAGGTAGATGAGTCCGGGGCATCGACCAGGTCAGCAATCAAGTCCTCCTGGTCGTGCAGGTGGGTGATGAGGCACAGAAAGCTGGTTGAGTCATCGAGTTTGTAATTGTCGAACACTTCGTACACAATTCTGAACCAGATTGTAGCTCTGTCAGAACTAAACGGTGGCAGCGTCGGTAAGCGTTGTAGAATGTTCGGAAGAACAGATTGAGTTGAGTTCATCAGGGCACTGCCTGAATCGAGCTGTTGTTGCTGTAGTATTCCAGGAGAGTGTGCCTCCAGGGGATGTGGCAACAATGGCTGTGGCAGCGTGAAGGTGACATGTTGAGGTTGAGTGCAATCTGTCGCGATGCTGAAGGCCGACGCGCGTGAGATACCGTAATGTGTCTATTGCGGTTGGGGAAGCTTAACACATTGCAGGTGTGTTTGGATTGATGTGTCACGGAAGACTGACACGGTTGAGGCACTGAGATGTGCCGAGAACGGTAGCAGAAGCTCGACTGGAGGTGGCGCAGGGGCGACAGGTGAGAAAAAGTTCAAAGTTTGAGAACGCGTGTTAGTCAGTGGAAAGCTCGCCATATGATCAGAGCCGGGGCCACCTGTGTTGCAGGGAGGCCTCGGAGGTGCAGGCTGTCCAGAAGCACAGTGTGGGAAATGATGTTGAACGTGGGACGGAATGTGTGAATGTTCACTGTTCATAGTCACTCCACTCAAAACGGTGTGCGGATAAGGTGAATGTCATGGCACAAAACACTGAGGTGTAGCAGTGGGACGGAGATGGAGGTCAGGCGCAGATAACAAGTTATTGTTCCTGTTACAGGCCGAGGTATCGAAGTAGTAGGCGCGGGCATGGTCGGATGCTGAGGAGGTTGACCTGTGAATGAAGCAGTTCCGGCCACGTGGCAGGTATCCGCGTGGTACTGCACACATTTCGGTGTGGCAAATCGTTGTCCTGGCAACAGTAGGTTGTCCGATGGAGCAGTTGCAGAAATCGGTATTGGTCCCACACTGCACGGAGATCTGTAAGAGGTAAATGCACAGTCGATGAGGGAGGGCACATGTGGCGGGAACAAAGGCGTTTGATAGCCGGAGTCTTGCGCGCTCCTAACCTTACTTATTTTTGCCGGCTCAAAAACGTCTAGCGAAATTATCAGAATCATTGAGTGAGAGGCATTGTGTTACAGTCCTGGCGGATGTACATCGCCCGCAACACGATGCATGTCGATCACAAAATCAGGTGTTAGGCGCTAGGCCGTAGTCATTGTTTGAAAGCTGTGTCGATGTAATACATGTGAAAATAACTGACGCGGCGGTCGCGGACACAGTAAAACAGCGAAAACGGAAGACGTTACAACTTGGGGTCACCAGTGAGGAGTGGGTTCGATTGGTTGCACCAATAATCACACCCCTTTAGGTAGTAGTTCATTTATTAACCGTAACACATACAAGGATCACAAAGAACTGAACTGAACGTGGTGGAACAGCAAAAATAATCCTTAGAGTCCAAAGATGAATGCATATCAATGTTGGTGTCGATTTCATCAGCGTCACAATGTGATGGAGGGGTAGATTACAAGTCGATATAGAAGAGGTTGTAGTGGTTCACCTACTTTGTTTCTTCGTTTGTTGTTCTCAATGTGAATGTACTGGCTGAAGAAATAGGGGCTGGACATGCAGTACTGTCTACTGTAAGTGATGTAGCCAATAGATGCAAAGCTGCATTTCACAGACTTTTGCTATCACTTTTCAAAACCCCACAATAATACACATTTATATATGGCCAGTGCACTATTGTTTTAACTTCGCATAAGCCTCATTAATTGTTAGCAGGCAAAAATCCACATACTGCTATAATAGTTTACTGTTGAACATGTATGAGCAGTCAAGATCTAACCACAAAGTTCACAGTTCTTGAAGAATTCGAAGGTACATATGGAGCAGGCACTGTCATCGTTTTTACACATGGCCTAATTGTTTAACACTTATTCCACAGCCAAGTTGAAGCATTGTTGTTGTTCTGACCAACACAAGTTCCTCGTCTGAAACTCGGCCGTGGACTGACTGTCTTGTGACCAAAAATCAGGTCCTTATATACCGTCACAATAATAAGCCCCAAAATTACACATTGTTCAGAATTAAGTTTACAGAAATTACAATTAAAACTTAACTCATTAAACTAACTGAATACATAAAAAATTCTGTCTTTTTAACAGTTTTTTTCTGCTACAAGGGTTAAGGCGATTTATTTGTTTAAATCATGAAATTAACAAATATAGTTATGCAAACACTACTTTTGACCAGACTGTTAATTAGTTTGGAATTAATTAAGGGCTAGTTTTGCTAACATGTTTCCAACTTGATTCAAATAAATACTTTCATAATACTATTAGTTGTTAGTACAGAACTTATATTTTTTTATATGTCAACAATAGAATTTAAGCTCCTAAACAATTACTGATTTCACCCTATAACAAAAGATACTACCTAGGCATAGTCAAAATAAATTAGATAATCAAAATAAATACATAAAACTAAGCACAAAATTAGATCTGTTATTATAATCTTTAAAACTGAGGGGCAACCTTTCTCTTTTATGAAAATACAGATTACACTCATGTGTGTTAATGGTAATTAGTTAAAATTAAAAAAAGGAATTTAAGTAGGCAGATGGCAAAACAAGAGGGGAAGTAAAAATATTCCAGCTTGCTTTGTCACATCACCCCCTTATTGGACTGACCAGACAGATATTTCAAATAGCTAACTGGGCAATTCAATGACCACAAGTGACACCAGAAATTGGGTTTAAAATCTACACACACAAAAATATTACATAAGAAATCTTATCAAAAACTACAGTACATATATCTTTTCAAATGTATACTTATACTAACTGGCCATATGAAAATCCCCATATGAGATATTTACAAATAGTGTATTGCAAAATTACACAAAATATCCACAAGTCATACTTTTAACAAAAAAAATTAGGCATCTTCATCATAACTGATGTCTGTTTTGGGTATTTATTTATTTATTTGTCCATATAAATCTCTTTCTCAGTACATATATTGTACACAGGATATTGGTCAGAAAAATTTGTTAGCTATTGGTTTTTCAAATGTCAAACATACATTATTTCAATTTTTATAACAAACTGGGTCCATACAGTTAATAATTACAATTTTTTTAAATACTGTATATTTATAACTTATTACTACAATTAAAGATATAAATTACATTTTTTCTTGCATCAGATACTGTGAGATTGAATAGTAGCAGTTTTTCAGAAGGTAGGCTGTCACAGACTTTCTAAAGCTTTGTAGTTCAGGAAGAGATTTTATATATCTTGGTAATCTGTTGAAAAGTTTTGTTCCTGCATGATATACACCTTTTTGGAATAATGTGGTTTTACAATGATTAACATGGATGCCACTGTCTGACCTGGTACTGTAATCATGGACACTTTTGTTTTGAGGGAAAGGGTTTTCTTTTCTCGGTATGCATTTTTTTAGATGCATGACTACTTCCAGTACATAATTGCAGGGAAGGGGTAGGTTTGCATGGTTTTCTGCTGCTCACTTGTTTCATTATTCTTATAATTGCCTTTTGTTTCCTGAAAACTGTTATGGCCTGGTGTACATTTCCCCAGAAAATGATACGCACTAGTATTGTTGCAAAGAATTCTTACTACAGCTCATTTTTGCTAGTTTTGAATTTAGGGATATGATGTGAGTGCTCCATTTAAGATTTTCCTGGATATGAATCCCAAGAAATTTAGTTTCATTGACAGCACTAATCTCTTGGTTATCTATACATATTACGGGTTTTGCCGCATTGTTATTTTGATCAATGTGGAAATTCATGAGTACTGTGTTTTGGGGATTAACTATTAGCCTGTTTCTGGTAAACCATCCAGACAGTCCTTTTGTAATATCTTTTGCATATGCAGTAAGATTTTCTACTTTATTACCTTCAATCAATAGACCGGTGAGACCGGTGTCATCTGCAAACAGTATTGGTTCAGAATCCCTAACATGTGATGGGAAAAAAAAGAAAAAAAATGACCTAAAATGGAGTCCTGTGGAACACCATGACTTAGTCCACAAGGTTCTGAAAGGTGTACTTGGAGTTCATTTCCTGCCATGTACTTAATTTCAGTTACCTGAGAGCGATATTCCAAATATGATTGAATCCATTGATTTGGCACACCTCTTACACCATACCATTCAAGCTTCCTCAGGAGTACAGAATGATCAGTCACATCAAAAGCTTTTGTTAGTTCCAAGAATAAACCTGAGCTATTTCAGTGATTGTCCACTGCATTTAAGACATGGTTTATCAGACTGAAGGTGGCTGTTTCAATTGATCACTGTGGTCTGAAGCCATGTTGACATCCAGAAATAATATTATTCTTATCAAAGAATGTAGTTAGTTTTGAAAGGAACACTTTTTCAATAATTTTCGAAAAGGGAAGACACCACATGATAAGTATGAACTGCATATGTCCAATAAAGGTGAAAGTATTTGTCTTGAAGATTATATTTAAAGATATATATCATTTGACACAAGTCGTGTCTCGCTTCAAATAATAAATCCTCAATGGTAGCAAATAATTTAAATTACACTGTGCATTGCAGTTCATGTTTAGACAAAAAATTCCACTTGTGCTATGTTTAGTAATTTTCACATGCACTTTCACTTTTTCAGTGAGCTCTTACACACTTTCTCACTAAGTTGTCCATACCTTCAACAGGTCCAGGTGGCAGTTAGCAAGCAAATGCACTGCTATCAGTTCTCTTGGAGGTGCTTCTCCTCCACCACAGGACATGAAAAATATCAGACAAAATACCCTACTTTAGTACACTTACTTTTACTTCTAATTTAAGTCTAAGAAAAAAAAAATGTTTAACACTAATGGCAAATTATAGTCATTACATCATAAACAAATACATTACATAGTTCTTATAACATTACAATAGTTAGTGCTAAATTTGACCATAGTGTGAAAGGTGTGGACTAGAAAAAATCAAGTGCACATTACACTACAAAAATTGTTTCTTTCCCACTTGCAAAACAGCAATAACTCAAGATGTGCAGTAGCATAGATTTACTGATCATTATGTTATGAAAAAAGAATAGAGTCACCATCACATAACTTAATTACTATTCAAATCAAAATGTAAATGGAAGTTGTACCTAATCATTGCCCCACTTTTCTACTTAACAATACGCACTACTCTCATTCAAACAGAAAATTAAAGCTTCACAAAATATTAACTAATAGTTGACCTGTCAGAATTTTCACATCATTCTAGCACCACAATTACCAGTTAATCAGCAAAATTACTTTGCTTCATCCCAGTATTACCACTTTAAGCTCATAATTCCTCAGAACACAAATAGAAGTTTCCAGATAGCATAGAGATCCAATGATGCAGCATTATATGACGCAAATATTGCCCTTTCTGTTAATCTCTCACTCCAGCTGCAGTCTCATGCGCTGCACAATATAAACACTACCTAATGTTGCATGGTTCACAAATTGTTCATCAAGATAGTTACACCAGATTTGTTTTTATATAGTTAGCTTTTTAATTAATCATGTCTGTCAGGAGCATTATTTTTCTTACATTTCTCACCTTGTTAGCTAGTGGATTGTATTCTCAAAAAATATCCCCACTGCTGTACTAATGAGCTGATTACTGCAGATGTTAATTATCCTCCACACATGCTGACGCCTTTCATTTTCTGTTTACCTTACTTCCTTGTTTGGCAGAAATTCTTTAACCATGGTACCAATTTACTTTCTTCCATCCTCTTATTATTCTATTACTTATAACTAACACAGTGTAATGTAAATAATAGAGGGAAACATTCCACGTGGGAAAAATATATCCAAAAACAAAGCTGATGTAACTTACCAAACGAAAACATTGGTATGTTGATAGAGACACTAACAAACACAAACACTTACACAAAATTCAAGCTTTCGCAACCCACGGTTGCTTCATCAGGAAAGAGGGAAGAAGAGGGAAAGACGAAAGGATGTGGGTTTTAAGGGAGAGGGTAAGGAGTCATTCCAATCCCGGGAGCGGAAAGACTTACCTTAGGGGGAAAAAGGGACAGGTATACCCTCGCGCACACACACATATCCATCCGCACATATACCAATGTAAGGTAAGTCTTTGCGCTCCCGGGATTGGAATGACTCCTTACCCTCTCCCTTAAAACCCACATCCTTTTGTCTTTCCCTCTCCTTCCCTCTTTCCTGATGAAGCAACCTTGGGTTGGAAAAGCTTGAATTTTGTGTGAGTGTTTGTGTTTGTTAGTGTCTCTATCAACATACCAACGCTTTCGTTTGGTAAGTTACATCATCTTTGTTTTTAGATATACAATGTAATGTAATATATACATAGATAACACTGGAGAAAACTTTTCTAAAATATTCCTATACTGAAGTATCCTACTGTACAAAATCACATGACAGTAGAAGACAGAATAATTCTGATTCACTTACAAACTACAGACAGTAGAAGAGTTGGACTGCCTCAGGAAACATGAAAAATGAGACAGGCAGCTGGAGTAAGCATTATTGCCACATAATGAATCCAACGCAGAATGTTGAACCCCCACTTGCTTGTAGGTCTTACTTATGGTTCAATGCACACGCCATTCCCCTAACAAAATCAATACTAGCCAAGCTCAGAAACGTTTCAAACTGTTGTGGGTCAATATTCAAACATCTAATTGGTGATACATAGGGTTTCAGGTCAGTAATATTCTATAATCCAAAAATCCTGTTAGTTTTTTTATAATCCAATTCATAAGAGTTGTCATGGGCAATGCATACCTCTCTGAAAGGACCATGATACACATGCAAAAACTTCTTAATCTCATCATTTACTTTGCTAGATTTTTCTTTGGTTTTGATGAGGACAAGGTCACCTACTCTGAAACTAGTCGGATTCACTACTTTGTTATGCCTTCTCTTCCTTCCTGCTGCCTTCGTTTTCATTTTTTTAGCCAATCTGATCTTTTTGTCCTGTGCTACTTCACTTCCATGAGGGAAATCCACTTCTTCTCCAATGATGTTGCTGGGTCTCTCATTGAACATAAGCTCACATGGGACATATCCGTCAATTCGTTCCACAAGTTGTTGATAATGTTATCAAAATGTTGAATATGACCCGCCCAAGCGGGTTTCTTATTACAGTAAGTCCTGCACAGTCTATTAATCTCTTTTATAACCCTTTCACTCATGTTACCTTGTGGAAAATAGATAGAAATCTTGATGTGTTTTATCTTGTGTATTGACATACGGTGTTCAAACCTCTCTGAAACAAACTGTGGACCATTGTCAGACAAAAGTGATTTTGGTACACCTACATTGCAAAAGTAATCTGATGTCAACTTCTCAGTTATAGTACTAGTATTTGCCTTCTGAATTGGTTACAGTTTTATGTATTTTGAGAATGTGTCTGAAACAATGATAATATATTTACAATCTCCTGTAGATTCAGGCAATGGTCCCAGAAGGTCAACTGCTAAAAGCTCTTTAGGCTCACTAAGAAGGACAGAATGCACTAAGCCTTTTGATGGCACACCAGTTGTCTTTACTCTCTGATATTTATATCACCTTTCTAGTCCCTGCTTAACCCTTCTCCACAAGTTGTTAAATATTACTCTCTCCTGAATCGTAGCTACTATTTTCCTGGTCTGATAATGTCCATAACAATCATGCAAGTAGTCAATAAATTTACCAACATGTTGGTCAGGAAAGCATAACATCCAGACCTGCTCATTCACATTTTTCCTCCTCAACAACAACCCTTTATGTATAGTATAGTACTGTTTCACCTTTGGTATGTTGTCTGAATTGTAATACTGCTTAACCAACCTTAAACCTGGATCTTCATTCTGCTCCCTTCTCATTTGCTTGCAAATCCTCCTAATAAGCTTCTCGTCCTTCACTGCCTGCAAATAAAACAACCTTTCTTCTTCTTCTCGGTTTTCACTACTGTCAATATCCTCCTCCCCTGCTGGCATCCTATATAATGCATCAGCCACAATATTGTCTTTTCCTTTTACATACCCTACCTCCAAATCAAATTGTTGCAAATACAAAGCCCACCTAGTTAACCTGGTGTGTTTCAGCCTGCACTTCTGAAGGTTAATTCAAAGCCTTAATGATCTGTATACAATATGGTCTTGTGTCCAAGCAAATAGTACGCAAACTTTTGAAATCCAAAAATAATTGCCAAAGCCTCTAATTCTGAAATGTAATATTTCTGTTCATGTGGCTCTAATGTTCTACTAGCAAAAGCAGGAGTTTTGTGTTCAACCCCCATCTCATTAGGCACTATTCAGAAAATTTCTGCCCCCAAACCACAAAAACTTGCATCAGTACTCATACAGAAAGGCAGTGAAAAATTTGGATGTCCTAACATCTTATAATTTACTAATTCTTTTTTCAGACTCTGAAATGCCTCTTCACACTCCTCTGCCCAATTCCACACCACATTATTTTTCAACAAATTACCAAGGCAAGTACAGTTAAATGTTGATCTGATATGAACTTTCAGTAGAAGCAAAACAAGCCAAACATAGCTTTAAGATCCTTCTTGTTCTTTGGGGGTGGGAAATCCACAATAGCAGCAAGCTTTTCTGGATCAGGCTGTAAACCTTTCTCGTTAATCCTGTGACTCAAAAATGAAATTTCCTTCTTTACAAATTCAGATTTACTTAACTTTAGTTTCGTGCCTCCTCTATACATAGCTCTCAGTACTTCATTCAGAATTTTATAGTGCTTGAACCATTCTACACTTGCTACTAGGATATCATCTACATAGACCATGATTTCATTGGTTAATATCTCACCTAGCACCTTGCCAATACCTCTGATAAACACACACACACAGACAAGGTCAGACCAAATGGCACCAAACAGTATTGGTAACACTTTCCTTCATGCAAAAATACTGTGCATGGCCTAGATTCCTTGGCCAAACTGATATTCCAATAGCCACAAGTCACATCAAAAGAAGTCAGAAATTTACAACCAAGGAACTTTTGCAAAATTTCATCTATGTTAGCTGGTCTGTCACTCTCCCCTATTACAATTTCATTCAACTTCCTGACAGGCATACAGAACGAACCTGGCACCACTGTTCTTCTTCTTTACCACCACAAGTGGGTTATTATATCTGCTGGTTGACCTTTCAATAATCCCACATGAGACCATCTTTTGAATTTTTTTCCTCACTGCTTCCTTTTTTGAAAATGGAATAATATAAGGTTTCTTGAAAAATACTTCATGATCCTTAAACTTTAATTTACACTCAAAATCATTTACCAAACTTGGCCTGCCTGAAAATGCCTTACAGTTGCTCAGAAGAATACCTTTTAATTCCTCTCTTTGACTATTGGTAATACCTCCAATATCCTCACTCTCTTTATTATCTCCAACCTTACTCTCTCCTACCTTCTTCCTCAGTAACCTGCTCCATGTTCAAAACTGTTAATGGAAAATCTAATTCAGTTTGCACACTCTTGTCCACAACTTCCAGAAATGATACTTTGAAGCTAGTTCCATTGTACTTAAAACTAACTTATCACTAGCAAAATCAGTATTTACACATCATTTTCACAAGATATTAGTCCTACATATTACATCAATGCTAAGATTTTGAATTGTCACGAAATTGCACTCCAACAGCTGTCCTGCCAATTCCACTGTAAATAGTAGCTCTTGTTTCACAATCTTTGAGAGCTTACCAGTAGCACCAATAATTTTTATTCCAGAAACATGTGTTACTACTATACCCTCTGTGTTCTTAATAGATTCAAAAAATGCCTGTGTAATACCAATCAAATCACTACCATTGCCCAGCAAACACTTAACATGTATACCTTGTACACTTGCTGTTATTACACAGTGCCACACTTCTTTACTTACCATTACTTACTTCTTCATACAACAAATCCTCATTAATCCTTTCCCTGGAAAAACTATCATCCTGCTTACCAAATTGATTATCAGACACAGCCAAATGACAGATAGCATGGTTCTCTTCCTCATTACCATTCTTAAACTCTAACTCTTCATTAGGACTAATATTATCCACCTTTAATCTCTCTTTATGTACCACATGGCCATCATTATCAATTATAAATTCAAATACCTCATCCTCATCACTACCGGATTTGTCACTATATCATCATTACAACTACTGTCAGAATCAGACCTATTGTCACTATTACTGTCATCAAATATTTGGCTAAGTTGATCCTTGTTTCCAGTATTAGACCACAAAGCAAAACACCTGACTTCCTTACGTTCTCTTAAAATTTTAACATACATTTTGACTCTTTGGACATCCTGAGCAACATCAATCCACTCTGTTTCCTCACTTAATTTTATTATAGTAAGTTCCTCCTCACCTTTTATGGGATAAACATTGCTACCCACACTATCATTCAACATCTCATTAGAATTAGAAAATACATTCGTCTTACTACTATCATTTTCATTAACCTTACCTGTGATTACAGCACATTTACATACAAGTGGCTCTTCATCACTACCTGCTCATGTGTGAGCCAAAACTGGAGCATTATCTAGTTTAATTGGTTTGGTCCAGAATTTAAGTCATCTCCATTTCTTTTACTTGAATTTCTCCTAGCCTTTCCGTGCCCATTCAAGCTATCCTCCACCCAACCATTCATTGAATTTCTACTATAATTAGTCCTCTTCATACTATTTACCTGAAATTCTCTCCCTGATTGATTATTGTCATCAAAATTCCTCCTGCAATATTCCTCTGAGGGCTTCACCCTCTCCACTTTGTTGACATAATTCAAAAAATCACTAATATTACTCCTAGGGGCAGGTACAAGCAATTCTCTAACTTTCTGTTGCAACTTACTTTCTAAATCCATAATTATTGATTCACTGCCTAGCTCTTTGTCCAAACATTTCAGTTTGTTTATCCAAAGCTGGCAGAAACCTTACACCATATGCTTCCTAAAGTCAAATCTCTCTCCTCCCCAAATTTGACTCAAAATTCTCTGCTGCTTCTCTTTGGACCAATATTCATCTAAAAATGCTTTCTCAAAGCTTTGCCATGAAGTACAACTATCAGCTACTTGAGCTGCCCATTTATAAGCATCCCATTTCAAAAAACCTCTTGCAAATGACATTTTCTTTTTGTCATTCCATGTTTCAGGCAAATCATTAAATTCCCTAATGAAATCTAGTGGATGCAGTGGTTCAAAATTATTAATTTTCTTACAACTGACAAGTGAGGGACTGTTTGGCACACTACATACTCTATGCTTTAGATTTTGTACCTCACCCATCTTTTTCACTATTTCAGCCAATTTTGGATAAACATTTTTATTCACTTTTACCAGTTTTTCCTCTATCAATAGTGCACACTTGGTTTCTACCTCCATTTCAAAATCAGTTTTAATCTGATCTATTTGGTTCTAAAATTAAACCCTGTTTCAGGACAAAATTTCCTGTCAGCTTTGACTTCATCTTTACACAGTTTTTCAGAAGCCTCCACCCTCCTACTATAGTCATCACAAAGCTTCTTTGTCTCTTCTACACATTTACTACTCATCAATGTTAATTTCTCATTAGTGTTACGTACTACTGTCTTAATCTTTTCATAACATTCTCTAGCTACCACTTCAACCTTCTTATTTAATTCTAAAAGATTAGAGCTTACTACCTTCATTTCCTTTTTAATTTCTTTCTTCATTCCATCCTTTAACTTAACCATGTCAGTTTTAATGCCATCAATTTTCTTTTCCACCCAATAATATCTTCTTTCATTTTACTTTCCATCCTATTCATGTCTTCTTTCATACTCCTATTACTCAAACTACTCATAATTTAACATTGCTTCCAATTTTCCATCTGCCACAAACTTTTTCCCTTGCTGATTTTTGCTACTATGTTCCTCCTCCTCAACTTCAATGATTTCATTCACTTCAATTCTGGTTTCATCCATTTTGCTCTTTACAATAGGACTTTTGTCCCCATCCTTCAAAATTACATTCACGGTTAATTTATAACTATAATCATCTACAGAACCATTCCCACATAGGTCTTTCTGTTCACTTAAAAACTTAACCTCTACAGCTTTGATCTCATTCACACTGTCTTGTTCGTTAAAGTTACTCATTATGTATCACATAATACAAAACAGCTTTTGCAATGAAATTACCTTATTCTCATGCACTGTTCTTCTGCTGCTCTGCTGTTGCTGCTGTTGTGGTTGTCATCTTGGTCCATTGTCTCCACTGCTGTGGCAAGTTGTAATTCTCTCGGTGAGGTGTCTTGTCTATCTTGGTCAACTGTGTCCACCTGCATACTGATTGGCTGCTCCCGTACTCAGTAGATGCTTCCACAGAACCCGCTCACTGATTGGCTGCTGCACTTCTTCTTTGTCATGAAACCCCAGTGCTGATTGGCTGTATCATCTCTTCCATTTAAAACTGTACTGTAAACCACTCGAGTTCACACTTCACTGTCAAATTTCCTGAGTTCTAGTCTATTGTGCCCACATACAATAATTCTCTCATCGAGGCATCATTTGTTTCTTCGTTTGTTGTCCTTCGTGTTGACATACTGGCTGAAAAAATAGGGGATGGATGTGCAGTACTGTCTACTGTAAATGAAGTAGCTGACAGATGGACAGTTGTGTTTCACAGTCTTTTACTTTCACTTTTCACAACCCCCTAATAATACACAGTTATATTTGGCCAGTGCACTATTGTTTTAACTTCCCATAAGCCTCATTATTTGTTAGCAGGCAAAAATCCACATACTGCTACAATAGTTTACTGTTGAACATCTACGAGCAGTAAAAATCTAACCATAAAGCTCACAGTTCTTGAAGACTAGAAAGGTACATACGGAGCAGACACTGTCATTGTTTTTACACATGGCTTAATTGTTTAGCACTTATTCCACAGTTAAGATGAAAAATTGTTGTTGTTCTAACCAACTGAGCCGTGGATTGACTGTCTTGGGGCCAAAAATTGGGCCCTTGTATATCAACACAATAATAGGCCCTGAAACTACACATTGTTCAAAATTAAATTCACAGAAATTACAATTAAAACTTAACTCATTAAATTAACTGAATACACTGAAAAATTCTGTCTTTTTAACAGTTTCTTCTACTACGGCGGTTAACCCAAATTATTTGTTTAAATCATAATACTAACAAATATCATTATGAAAACAATACTTTTGACCAAACTGGTAATTACTTTGGAATTAATTAAGGGCTGGTTTTGCTAACATGTTTCCGACTTGATCCGAATAAATGCTTTAAGAATACTATTAGTTGCTCCTCCAAATGTTTATAATAAGTGCAGATTTTGTATTTGTTTGTACATCTAAAATGGAATTTAAGTTAGAGAACAATTGCCGATTTCACCCTATAACAAAAGATACTGACTAGGCATAGTCAAAATAAATTAGAAAATCAATTACATTCATAAAACTAAGCACAAAATTAGATCTGTTGTTATATTCTTTAAAACTAAGGGTCAACCTTTCTCTTTTATGAAAATACAGATTACATTCATGTATGTTAATGGTAATTAGTTAAAACTGAAAGAATAAATTTAAGTGAGCAGATGGCAAAACAAGAGGGGAATTAAAAATATCCCATCTTGCTTCGTCACAAGGTAGTGGAATCAGTATTAGGATCAGAATTTAAAATAACTTTGGAAGGCTTGAGATGATATAAGGCAAAATGAATAGATAGCATTCCAACAAAATTTCTAAAATTATTGGGGAAAGGGACAACAAAATGACTATTCATGTTGGTGTGTATATGTACGAGTCTAGCGATATACCATCTAACCTTTGAAAAAATATCATCTGCACAACTCTCAAGACTGCAACAGCTGCCAAGTGTGACAATTTTTGCACAGTTAGATTAACAGCCCATGCATCCAAGCTGCTGGCAAGAATAATATACAGAGGAGTGGAAAAGAAAATTCAGGATGTGTTAGGTGATGATGAGTTTGGCTTTAGAAGAGGTAAAGGCATCAGAGAGGCAGTTCTGACATTGCAGCTGATAATAGCAGTAAGACTAAAGAAAAATCAGGACACATTCAAGGATTTATCGACATGAGATGGTGAAAGATGTTCAAAATTCTGAGAAAATAGGGGTAAGCTATAGGGAGATGTGGATAATATACGACATATACAAGAGCCAGTAGGGAATAAGAAGAGTGGAAGACCCAGAATGAAGTGCTTGAATTAAGAAGCCCATAAGATAGGGATGTAAAGTCTTTCACTGCTACTGCTTAATTCATACATTGAAGGAGCAATGATAGAAATAAAATGAAGGTTCAAGAGTGGAATTAAAACTAAAGGTGGAAGATTATTAATGACAAGATTCACTGATGACATTGCTACCCCCAGTTAAGGTGAAGAAGAATTACAGGATATGTTGAGTGGAAAGAACAGTCTAATGAGTACAGAATATGCACTGAGAGTAAATCGAAGAAAGGTACTAGTAATGAGAAGTAGCAGAAACAGGAACAGTAATAAACTTAATATCAGGATTGATGGTGATGTAGTAGATGAAGTTAAGGAATTATGCTACTTAGCCGGCAAAATAGCCATGATAGATCAAGCAAGAAAGACATCAAAAGCAGACTAGCACTGTCAAAAAGGGCATTCTTAGCCAAGGGAAGTCTACTAGTATCAAGCATAGGCATTAATTTGAGGAAGAAATTTCTGAGAATGTACGTTTGGAGCACAGCATTGTATGGTAGTGCATAACACTAGCCTACCATGACATAAGTTAATGTTACCCTCTGAGAGGATTTATAATTTTGACCGTGCGTGTATGTCTAATGGATGAAGGTATTGGACAGTAATTTTAAATATGGTGAATTTAACAGAAAAACTAAACAGGTTTTAAACTTTGGGGTTTAATGGAAGTAGTAAAATTCATATACAAATGAAAAATTGAACAGTCGCCAGCCTAATTAGGCACATTAATTTAAAAATATATGTTTAAGAAAATTGAATATTAGTTATTGAAGTGACTTTCATTAAAATTTTCCTTTGAGTTGCACATAGGAAACAAACTGACACAGGGCACTCTGAGATGTCTGTAGCAGCAGTCACCAATAATGTACTTACTAGTAATCATAGAAAGCAAAATCGTAACAAACTCACACTAATAAGAGCTACACTCAATATTGTTATATGGATCAGTACTGAAATGTTCCTGCAAGAAGTGGAGAACTAAAATTGGCCAGGATGGGCTTCTGACTTAACTGGCATTACCACAATTAAAACCAATAATACACAATCACACTGTTTATGCTCCCATTTATAAAAATATATCAGATTTCTTTAATAGCAATAATATTCCAATTACCCTTCTAATGTGAGAAGAATATGGTGGGGACCCTTAAACTGGTTTAATATCACTAATCAAACCCTATGATTATTTCAGTAGCAAAATTAATTCAACTAAAGTTAATTCTTAGCTTCACTTGGAATAGTTTAAGTTTTTACTTTTCAAGGCAAATTGTTCAACACTGAGCACACTTAATTTAAAAAAAAAAAATCATTCATGATAGTAATTAAGATGCTAATAATTATAAAATGAGCTTAACTTGTCTGCCTTTTCTATCTCCTCTGAAGCAGGTATTTTAAACCATAATATTTACACAGTCTTGCACTGAATTTTTGCAAAACAATACTTCGCAATAAACTGAGAGCACTTTAGCAACATTCTAACTATCCTCAACTCTTGATAATCCTTGCACATTTGACAAACATAAATAAATAACTAGTTCATTTGAAACAGGATATGTGGTTTTCTGAACACTTAGGAGAGGACCCTGCATAGGTTCATGATCAGGATAAAAGATACGGTTCCAAATACTGATTTATAGCATTTGGATTGTTATTAAAATTCACTCACACAAATTAACTGGTCCATGCTCGGATACATATCTGTATGCATTAAGTTGGTGGAGCAGTGATGAAGTTATGATGGCAAGTGACGTGGTGGCTAAACTGTACTCACAGCTCTTGGTGTTTGAATCCCCTATACAATTTCTTTTTGGTGCTGGACTTTTAATGTTTTAGAGCCACTCCTTATTGCTGAGAGTACCATGCAACAGCCAAATCCACATCCGAGGCAAAATTCCTTGCAAAGTGGCTTCCAATTGCCTCCCTTGGCACCATCGATGTGTACCATGCAACAGCTAGGCTCTGACAGGATGTTGTCAACTTTAACTTCAAATTTCGTATAATAGTCTCGGATTTCAGTGGTTTTGCATATATTCACCTGAATCTATATTCTCATGATTATCAACAATATTCACTTGTACAAATTTTTCGTCAGCCAGGATCGCCTCATCCACACTATTGAGTATTTCATCTTCCTCCAGATCCTTATTTATACCGACCATTTTTATATTTTTAGCACCAATTTCCCTAACATTGGCAGCTCGTGTGCTCTGCGTAGCACCTTCCTTCCTCTTGTCAACCTCTTCCTCTAAAATTGCTGCTCAGGAATCTTGTGTGGTGCTAACTATTTCACCTCCTTTTAATTTTAAGACAATGCCCTCTTTCTGACGTTTCCACTTTCGTTTCTCTCTTTTATTAAATCTCTGCTCGTATAATCTTTTCAAAATTTTCCAGCTAATATTGCTCTGAACTGTAAAACAAATTGTATGCCCTTCTGCGATCCCTGATGACTCCCTTTCACACAAAATGTCTGTCTTTTCACTTTTACTTAATAACATGTTTCATTCTCTTTTCATTTCGGTGCTATTCCTCACCAAAACAGGTTCATTGAATTCCCTTGCAAAGTCATCTCTTCCTACTGACTGTACTACAGCCACATAATGGACAGCTGATAGCTCTGCAAAGTTCAGTGCATGTGATGGCTTAGTTTGCATGCTACTGCCTGGCGCATATTCTCCTGTACATGACTCATGTATGCCAGCACCTGTCATTCAGCTCACACCGCCTTGTGACACAGCTCTGCTGTTTGCTTGACTCTTAAATTCATTTTGCTTCAGCTGGTATGATTTCTTTAATTTGGGCCCATAATATTTTTCCGCACAAGTCTGGCCCGTAAAGCATTATCTCGGTTTTGATAATTTCACGGTACAATTCCTCTACCGCGAACTGACATGTTACAGCAATGTCTGCCTGTACCTCTTTGCATCGTATTTATGCGACAATTATGCGACAATGTTCATTCTCATTTTCTTCATTATTCTCCTGGTTTTCCCTACTCCGGGTGTAATTGTATTGATGGTAACCACAGTTTCCTCTTATAACAATACCTCCACTAACAGTTAATTAGTTCAAAATTTATCATGTCGCACACTCAAAGTATGATCTTTTTACTGCGCAGGCCACTCTTCGGCTCGCTACCGCGGGCAGTCGTCTCAGCTCCTGACACATGCAGGAGACTTCTGAAGCGAGAGCCGCAGGTTCGGATGCCAGATCATTGAGGGTCGTTGCCGCCACATTCTCAGCTACGCCAGTGAGGAAGAAGCTGCAGCGAAGTCAGCCTACGGCTCCCGGTGGAGCAGCACAGAGTCAACAGGGATGGTGGCCCCTGAGTCGGCTGCTGGCACAGCCATCCTGACATCATCGGAACTCAGCGGGCCGGTCAAGGCCAGCACTACACAGCATTTCATTGCACAGGCTGCTGGGGTGCTTCCTCAGCATTGCGGGGCCCTGTGACGCAGACCAAGGTGAACGGAGCACTGTATTGGAAGCAAATGAATCATTTGGAAAGTTCTCGCCGAGTTTTAAAAAGGCACCTCCTGGCTCCGTCCACAACATATAACCATTTCAAAAGAATAGTGACTTCCTCCACTCACTGGAAATAATAACATCCCTGCAAAACAAATATTCGCCCAAAAATCAAGCACACGAAATCCTCAAAATGTAACACAAAAAATTATAAAAATGAAAACTACTTTTGTTGTAAATTTCACATGACCTATACATCTCAAATGAAGACCACAATACCAGTAACCCATACACAACTCAAAAACTCAACACCACAATTTTCACTTGACCTACATAGCTCCGACAAAGCCCTCAATACCAGAAACCCATGTACAACTCTAAAACATGGTGTTGCCAATTTCACTTCACTCACATAGTTCAAGCAAAGCCCTAGATACCACACTTTCACTTACTCTATTTAAAGCAAAGTCCATAGTACAACAAACCAAACCATGCTCACATGATTAATATCAGAAGTGTACATTTTCATCTTCTCGCAATGTAATGAATAGTCCATTAAATTTCGGGCATGCAGCCACACAAATTAAAAAAAAAAAAAAAAAAAAAAAAAATTCTTTGCATGGCTGCATGCCCGAAATTTAATGACTGTCAGAAATGTATTTTAACCACTGATGGTACATCAATACCCATGATGCCCACCAATTATACTGCAGCACAATTACAAAACCCTATAACCGGGCCACTTCCCAAGCGCAGTAAAATTGGTAATATAACTAACAAACGAGTGAGGAACACGATGCGCTGCATCTTCTGAATGAATAACAGCACTGAACAAACGCCGGCTCCAGCGTCAATGGTACCACGTTGCTGGCTTCTGTAAACATTGTATTTTAGTGTGGGAACATCTGCTTTTGTATTATGTTGTGTTACCGCCTGGACTACACTTTTTATTTATTAAATAATGTGACCAAAACGATGTTGTTCACCAAATGACAATCTGTTACACTGTGGAGTTAAGTAGTCAGGTTTTGGAACTGCTATGGTGGACGCATGAGTTTTACGAGCAAGAAAAAGAATTTGTTTCTGTTCATGGGCATGCGTTGATTCCTGCCAATAAAGTTTTAGAGCATACCTCGAAAACTCTATGACTCAGCCAAAGAACAGTTATAAGGAAAGTGGTGCTACTTCAAGACCTACAAAACAGTGAAGTAAACCATATGGAAGAAAGCCCTTGTGGGAGGAACTGTGTATTTTTAAGTACCCTGGGAAAGGAAAAAAAGCAATCTTGTCCTGTTATAGATATTGATTCTTTCCAGTCTGATGCAATTCATCAGCATGTATACAGATATCATAAAAGGAAAGAATACCCCACAATAGTGAAGTTGCTAATTTCTTTAAAAGAAATTGAACTTTTCTCAGGGGGGAAAACATCACTTAAGATTGTATTAAAAACTATAGGTTTCCAGTTTAAAAAGTTAGATGGATGAAAACTGTTACTTGAAAAAGCTCACGTCATTGCAGCTCGTACCGATTTCTTACACAAACTTGTAGGAAAGGACATACACTCAATCATATGGTTAGACAAAACCTGGGTCAACTCTGGAGAATCAGTTCAGAAATGCTGGGCAGATGGTATTCCGATTAGCAGCAGTCATCAGCCAACAGGAAGAGGATCCTGATTAATTGTGGCCCATGCAGGATCTTCAAACAGCTTTGTGCCTGAAGGACTTTTAATTTTTTGATTGAGGAAAACCAGCGAGTATTATGAGTATATGGATCACCCATGGTTTCTACAGTGGTTTAAAAATTTGTTGCTCCAGTTAAGTGTTCTGAAAGTGTTTGTGATGGACGATGCACCGTACCATTCTGTGATTTTAGACAAAACTCCCACCACTAGTGACCGTAAAGAAACTATGATGCAGTGGTTGCAGGTGAGAGACATTGCTGCAGACATGAGCATGACAAAGCTGCTGTTATGCTCGCTCATAAAACAAAATAAGCCTGTGACGTCTATATACCGAAATTGCGAACGAACAGGGTCACTTGGTAATTGAGCTACCGCCTTTTTTCCAGTTGTGATGTTTTGTGTATTAATGGTGTATTGAATGTGTTTTAATTTATGATGCCTTAAATCGGGAAGTACTAAATCTTCAAAACAAAAATGAGAAACTGCAACAACAGCTTCTCAGGTACAAAATTGTTAATCAGAAGAAAACGATTGTATATGATAGTTTGCAAAATAAGGACTCATGCATTAATAATATGAATGCTAAGTGATGTGGGTGTGATGAAATCATAACAAAAGGCTTTCAGACATGTGCAGAATCTCAGCAGTGGGTACAAACTAACTGTCCATGTTCAGTAAACAAAACAAGAGCTTCAAAAAAGTGCAATGAAATAATAACAAAAGGTTTTCAGACATGTGCGGAATCACAGCAGTGGGTACAAAACAACTATTCATGTTTAGTCAACAAAACAACAGTTTCAAAACATGTGAAATAGGAAGATAGCACAAAAAAAGCACATAAATACATATAAGAAGTTGCAATTGGTTGGTGAGTTTGCAGAGATAGAAATTTTCTTGGACAGTCACGGACGAAATCTCATAGAAATATTTTGCTATGACCTTGAGGAAGAAACAAAACCAATTTCTCGGTAGTTCATTTATTCACCTAAACACAGGGAAGGCTCACTAAGAACTGACATGGCGGAAGAGACCAAAGATGATCTTAGCTTGGTTCAAAGATGAATGCATCGATGTTGGTGTCGATTTCATCGGCGCCACATAGCCCCCCCCCCCCCCCCCCACATTACGGATTACTCTTCAGAGACCGGGGGGTGGGGGGGGGGGTGACTATGGCATCGGCAGGAGTGGTCCACGGGAGCCGGACCACGGTCAGCTCGACAGCGTCGTCGGGGACCTGTATGGATAGATGTCGTGAAGGAAGGTTCGGCCACCGAACCTGGAAGTCGCTGAAGCGAGCCGGGCATCGTACTGGGCGTGCTGGTCGTGCAGCAACAGGTAGGCCGGCGGTTTGCAGGCGGAACGGAGCGATGACGACAATTTCTCCAGTGGGCATGGCGAATATACGAAGCATGTCCAGGTCGACATCGGGTGGGAGGGAAACATATTTCAAAAGGTGGCAGGGAATGGTGGAGGTTGTGTCATGAGCACCGGATGAAGAGAAACACACGACGAACAGTGTATAATCGCGCAGTATTATTGAGATGTCGTGGATTATGTTCGGGGGGACAGGCACAAACAACTCGAGCGAGTGCACGTTCAAGATTGGGGGGGGGGGGGGGGGGGCATGAGAAACCTCGACAGGGCGAGGCAGGCTATGGTGGAGGGGTCGAAGGGACCGGAGAAGGGCCCGGCGGCGAGGGCGTGGGGAGCATGTGGTCACTCGACAGAGTGCGTGACACTGGAGTAGAGGGCGAGGTCAGAGGAGAGCTCGACGATTGGAGCTGGAAGTCACTCGACCGAGTGTGTAAGTCCGAAGTGGAGGGAGTGGTTGGAGCGTCATGAGGCACGACAGTGAGTGGTGTGGTTGTGGCCTGAAGGGGGGTAGAAGAAGGCTTGACATGAGCAGGCTTAAGTCTGTTGAGAGAGACTGTAACAGCTGAATATTTCATCTATATGTCATAGGTGTTGGCTGAGCGCCGGAGGACTCGGTACGGGCCGGTATATGGAGGTTGGAGGGGAGCATGGACAGTGTCATCTCGGAGCATGACGTACTCGCAATTGTCCAGAGATTTAGGGGACGTGAACCTTAGGGTGGGAATGGCTGGCGGGCGGAGGGATGTGGAGGATGATGAAGTGGCGTCTGACATGGTCCATGAAGGAAGGAGGGTCAGACTGAGGGAGAGAAGCAGAAGGGCTCACAAGTCCACCAGGGAGAACAATGTTCTGGCTGTATACGAACTCGGCTATTGTGCCTTTGAGGTCTTCCTTATAGATTGCACGAATGCTGAGTAGCACAAGGGGAAGGGCCTCTGTCCATAGAGAGTCATGGCATTGAAGAGCCGCCTTGGAAGTGCAGTGCCAGCGCTCGAGTAGCCCATTACTTTGCGGGTGATATGCTGTGGTATGGATGCGCTGGATGCCGCAAATGTTACAAATCCCATTGAACAGGGCCAACTCAAATTGTCTGCCCTGGTCAGTCGTGATGATAGCTGGACATCCGAAACGTGATACCCATGATTCGACGAGAGCTCGAGCAACAGTTTCTGCCATAACATTGGGGAGGGGGACAGCATCGACCCAGCGAGTTGTTCGGTCGATAGACGAGAGAACATAGCGAAAGCCATTAGAGGGAGGGAGAGGGCCGACAATGTCAATATGAATATGATGGAAACGCCCAGGAGGGATCGAAAAGGTGAGGTGAAGTGTGCTTCTGTACTTTGCAGCATTAGCACGCGACGCAGGTGCGTGCCCATT
The DNA here is from genome assembly GCF_023864345.2 of Schistocerca serialis cubense. Classification (NCBI taxonomy): domain Eukaryota; kingdom Metazoa; phylum Arthropoda; class Insecta; order Orthoptera; family Acrididae; genus Schistocerca; species Schistocerca serialis. The sequence goes on along the minus strand of NC_064639.1, from coordinate 1,127,405,519 downwards.
GCTGGCAGTGCCCATTGACATTTCTCCACACAAAGCGCTCCGCTACAAGGCAGCCGGACGCACGAACATTGGGGTGGGCTAAATTATGCAGCGCGCTGAAGACAGCTTGATGGAGCGTGATCGGGATGAGGGGGCGTAACGTGCCCGTACTGTCGTCACACCAGATCACACCAGAAATGCCAGGGAAGGTGGTGCGGACGAAGTGTAGTGAAGAAGTAGAGTCTGAAATCAGGTTTTGTGTTTCCTTGTCGGCAGCTTGGAGGTTAGGCAGTTCAGAGAGGTCTAACAGAGAATTGGTGGCGTCAACTAGTGAAAGGAAATCAGCAAGTATATTGTCAGCACCCTTTATGTGTCTGACATCAGTGGTGAACTGAGATATAAAGCCCACGTATCTGAAGCGGCAAGGAGGTGGGTCAGCTAGCGGGTTTGTAATGGCTGCAGCTAGGGGTTTGTGGTCCGTTAAAACATAGAAAGGGCATCCCTCAACATCAGTCTTAAAATGCTTGATCGCTATGTAGACCGCGAGCAACTCCCTGTCAAAAGAGGAATATTTCTGTTGTGCATTGGTGAGCTTCCGTGAGAAGAACTGCAGAGGCGAAGTTTGGCCGTCAATAGTCTGGCTAAGGACAGCGCTGATGGCAGTATCGCTCGCATCTATGGTGATGAAAAGCTGTGCGTTGGGATGAGGATGCGTGATGGCCCAGATCACGTACGAAGCAGATTGCCCGATCGCTTGGTCTAGCAGGCAACCCTTGTCAGGGAACGGCCACCAGGCGGCAACAGCGTCACACCCTTACTTGTGGCACCAACCACTACATGGCACTCCGTTCTGTGAAATATGTGGCAACATCGTCCGAACGCGTGAAGCTTTTCACCATTTGGTGCCTGTGAAGTACAGCTGTTTCTGACATACCAGTGGTAGTGGATCGAGTCATCATGCCGAGGGCCTGCGAGTATATCAACTGTGGAAGGAGTAGACTGTCAAATACTGAGCTAAAAATGTTCAGATTTCCTGTCAAAGATAAAGAAAGGTTACGGGAGTGGATTTTAAATTCAGGTAAATCAATAAATTAGTTAAGAGTAAGAATTAATAAAGAGCCCTAAGCATTCGATCCTATCTAAATTTTGTCGATCTTATATTCTGATATAACGTGGCAGCCCTTCCTGTACAATAATCATATCATACAATTTTTAAATGAAATCTTTGCTGCAATTTGGACTTTTTTAAACTGTTTATTCACTTCACTATCGTAATTTTGGCTGTAGAGGCATTTTTGTGTGCAATGTGAAAACTGAAACCAAGATGAGATATGGATAACAAAATGCAAATCATAGTGTGGTAACATTTGGTAAACAATTTAAGAAGCATTACCTTACAAGACCTTTCCCTTGGTACATGAAAATGGCTCTAGAGCTGAAATCGCAACAGTGAAATAAATGAATAATAGCCGTCATTTAACTGCTGGGTCATCGGTCCCTCTCAATCGTGGTATATACTAGAGCAAACGAAGTGAACGAGTGTAAAACCTCATTTACACTGCTGCAAACGAGTATTCACAGATAATTCGCCAATGTTCACTGCCATTTGTTTACACTTGTGAACAAGCATTTATACTGGAATGAAGGGAGGAGAATAAAAGAGAACGAGCATAGCATGCAAACTATAGACGCTGTCTATTTTAATTTTTTTTTATCTGTGCGCTAATAATCCTCACACAGCGTTCACTCAAAAACAACACTACTTAAAGTAACAGGTCTGCGCGAGTGCGGATATCCCCAGTAATAACTGTGTTGCAGATAAAAGCGTACGTCTGTTGCGAATATTTGCGGGTTATCTTTAAACTGTACAAAGTAAATTTTTAACAGAATTATGGTTTGCCGTCTGTGGCCCTTCAAAGTTGACACCGCCAAAATATGCTCGGAAAACACGCTTTCGTTTGCATATTAACGCGTTTGCAGCCCCCTTTCAACAACAATCCAAAATTCATCGTTTTGTGCCACTCTTATATCATTTACGATAAGTTACATGCAAAGTAAAAGAATTTAAATTTGAAATGACTGTCACTGAAATATGAACAGCCTTAATTTGCATCATAACAGAGTGCAGATTTTGAAAACTTTCTAGTGTTAACGTGCACGTGGAGATCATCTTTACCACCATAGTCCGTATCAGAAGAGCTGTATAGCAAAGAGGAAATAGACGGCATGGAGGGCGAGTGTAAAACCTATGCGACTGCAATACAATCTGCATTTAAACAGTAACTCGCGAGAAATGTTTGTGTGTTACTTTTCATTTATTTCATTTCGCATATGATTGTAAGAAAAACTTGGTTTGTAGAATTACAAGAGCTAATCTACATTCTTAGATTGAAAACTCGGGAGAAACCACAGCCGATCATGAGCTACAGTCAGCAGCGTGACGAATGCATTTCGCGCGCAGCGCTCTAGCCGAACGCAAATCAGCATCATTCAAGTCACCGAAGATACAGCGTTGCCAATTCTGCGACATGGACAGGTCAGTTAGCATTGTAGAGTCGCCTGCGACATCTATTGACCGACTGGAAAACTATTTTTACGGTTGCCTGTTCCGCCGTAAGGATGGTCAATCTGTTTCTTACGCGATCTGGTGCGATGGTGAAGGCCTCGGCAAGAAGGGCAGTGAAAGAGTCAGTCTTAACAGCAGTCCATGGAATGGGCCAAGATCCAGAAGTGTTGGTGCCTGTCAAGGCGTCCGTCAGTGGAGCCTGAATCTCCGCAGCCTGAGGTAGATGTCGGCGATAATAATTAACCGTCCCCAGAAAGCGCCGGAGCTCTTTGAATGACGCAGGTATGGGTAGGTTTACTATTGTTTGTACTTTCTCAGAGGCGGTGAAATGCCGTCGGTAGAGACCCGAAAACCAAGAAAAGTGACAGCGGGTTGATGTGGTTTACTCGAGATCGGGGAACCTAGCGTGAGGCGAAGCTTGTGAACCATGGCGTTGGTGATGACGGAAATGTTGCCGGCAGCACGGAAGGCGGTTTGTTTACAATGTAAGGTGGGCAGGGCAGGTGAGGCGTGGTCGTGGTGTTCTGAGCTACTTGGCGGATCTGACGCGAGCCGAGGAGGCAAAGTGTCCCAGGAGTCTACGCGACAAGATGGCCGCCAGCCCGAAGCTGTGGCTCGTGGTCGGGTGAGCTCGGTAGAGCTCGTGAGCCGTTAGTGAGTCCATTATCCTAGGGCGCAACCTGTGGCAGCACAGTTGTGGGCGAAACGCTTGGTGCAAGTGCACTGTTTGTTTTGTCAGGGGTGGTCACAAGGTGGCGGGCAGGAGCCGAAGTTGCATAGTTTGAGGTGCTGTCCGTGAGGGGAGGGGTAGGAGCAGTAAGTTCGGGAACAGGTGACGTTCGTCGTGCATGCTACTTGTGTCGGGCTGAGTGTCAAACGCTGGCATGTTAGGAGGGTGTGGCTCGGCGGAGCTGTCAGTACAGTTTATGGCAGTCTTGATAGCACAGTTGCGAGGGGTAGCGGGAGGTAAACACACGGAGGCTCAATTGCTGGGACTGCAAGCAGATTCAGTGCACTTACTGACCTTGCTTTGTCCTTGCTGTAGTGTCTGTAATCCTTTGCTGCATCAGAGAGCTGGAGCTGAGTTTCGTGGAGCCGGAGGGAGACCTCGAAGTTTTCCTTGCGTAGGCGAGCAATGTTTTCAAGTTCAGCAAGGCACTTGTGTGTTGTTTCTTGTAACGTCATCGACAGAGACGAGCATGTACAGATGAGATGAGCCCAGACTGATGTGTCACGGGGGGGGGGGGGGGGGGGGTTGCTCGACGGAGCACAGGGCAAGTGAGTCTTGGATGGGTGATGAAACACGGTGTTTTGCACTAGGTCCGGTGAAAGTTTGTGGTGTCGCAAGAAGTCATGCCTAGTATAGATTTGTCAATTTCGCACACTAAAAAAGTCCACTCGAGTTTGCAGTTTGCAGAGAGTGAGACGACGTGGGAAGTTGAACCTGAGCTTTGTAGTTTAGGTGAATTCACGACTTGCAGTGAAGTATGATGAGGGCAGATGTTCGACAACCCTAAGGACGTGGGCAGCAGTGCTACATCGGTTCCTGTGTCCACTAGGAAAAGGTATCCCGACGAAATGTCTTTAATGTAAAGTCGTCTGCAATTATCAGTTTGTTCCCGGACAGAATGGAGTACTAGGGGGTGCCTGACATGTTGTGCGCAGGAGGCGGCACCCGGACCTACCTGCGATCGGCGTTTGGGAAGTAGCAGGGTGGTCTGCAGTTCCGTGCCGCCTCACCAAACTGTGTGGAAGTAACAGTACGGGTAGTGCGGTTGCATTTCCTGCGGAATGTTCGTTGCCAGTGGCAATGGCCGAGATTCGGTGGCCGCACCAGGCTCGGTTGCAGGAGGGGGCGTGACCATGGGCGGAGTCCCAGTAGCTTGTTTACTGGTTCCCGGAGCGAGCGGAATGGTCGGCACAGTGTGGCCCAGGCCGCGTCCAGCCACAGGACGATAGGCCTGAACTTGAGACTTGTCAGGTAGGCAGTGGCTGGCGACCAGAGCAATCTGACCAGATGGCGAGGAGAGCTGTGTCAGAGAATAGATCGGTGCTGACCAGGCCACGTAGCCGTCTCCAGAGCTGGGAAGGTTTGTCGTTGCTTAGTTGCTCAACGTGGAGGACTTACCATATTGCTGCCTCAGTTGAGCATGCAAGCCGATGTAGAACTGTCTTTTTGGCTAGAGTGTACCAGGTAGATGAGTCCGGGGCGTCGACCAGGTCAGCAATCAAGTCCTCCTGGTCGTGCAGGTGGGTGATGAGGCACAGTAACCAGGTTGACTCTTCGAGTTTGTAATGGTCAAACACTTGGTCCGCAATTTTGAGCCAGGTTGTAGCTCTGTCGGGATTAAACGGCAGCAGCGTCGGTAAGCGTTGTAGAATGTTCAGAAAAACAGGTTGAGTTCTTCGGGGCACTGCCTGAAACGAGCTGTTGTTGCTGTAGTATTCCAGGAGAGTGTGCCTCCAGGGGATGTGGCAACGACGGCTGTTTGGGTGGCAGCGTGAAGGGGACACGTTGTGGTTGAGCGTGATCCGGCGCGACGCGGAAGGCCGACGCGGGTGAGACACCGTAATGTATCTATTGCAGTTGGGGAAGCTTAACACGTTGCAGGTGTGTTCGGATTGACGCGTCGCAGAAGACCGACCCGGGTGAGGCACCGAGATGTGCCGAGAATGGTAGCAGAAGCACGACTGGAGCTGGCGCGGGGGCGACAGGTGAGAAAAAGTTCAAAGTTCGAGAATGCGTGTTAGTCCGCGGAAAGCTCGATGGATGATCAGAGCCGGGGCCACCTGTGTTGAAGGGAGGCTGCGGAGGTGCAGGGTGTCCAGAAGCACGATGTGGGAAATGATGTCGAACGTGGGGCGTAATGTGTGATTGTTCGCTGTTCATAATCACTCCACTCAAAATGGTGTGCGGATAAGGTGAATATCGTGGCACAAAATACTGAGGTGTAGCAGTGAGACGGAGATGGAGGTCAGGCATAGATAACAAGTTATTGTTCCTGTTGCAGGCCAAGGTATCGAAGTAGGAAGGCGTGTGCTGATGCTGAACCGAGGCAGGCACTGGCATGGTCGGATGCTGAGGAGGTTGACCTGTGAACGAAACAGTTCCGGCCACGTGGCAGGTATCCATGTGGTACTGCATGGATTGCGGCGTGGCAAATTGTTGTCCTGGCAGTGGTAGGTTGTCCAACGAAGCATTTGCAGAAATTGGCATTGGTCCCGCACTGCACAGAGATCCGTAAGAGGTAACTGCACAGTCGATGAGGGAGGGCACATGTGGTGGGAACAAAGGTGTTTGGTAGCCGGAGTCATGCACACTCCTAATCTCACTTATTGTTGCAGGCTCGAAAACGTCCAGCGAAATCGGCATAATCATCGAGTGAGAGGCATCGTGTTGCAGTCCTGGCGGGTGCACATCGCCCGGAACACGATGCATGTCGATCACAAAATCCGGCGTTAGGCGCTGGGCCGAAGTCATTGTTCAAATGCTGTGTTGATGTAATACACGCGAAAATAACTGACGTGGAGGTCGCGGACACAGTAAAATGCCGAAAACAGAAGACGTTACAACTTGGGGTCACCAGTGAGGAAGATGTTCGGGTTAGTTACACCAAACAACATCCATTTCTCTGTAGTTCATTTATTCACCTAAACACAAGCTAGGCTCACAAAGAACTGACATGGCAGAAGAGACCAAAGATAATCTTAGTTTAGTTCAAAGATGGCTGCATCGATGTTGACGTTGATTTCATCGGCACCACAACCTTCATGTGAAAGCATGCGGACACGTTAAACCTGGGGCACCTATGAAGGAAGTTACAAAAATCATAGGATTAGTAATAAGAGAGAAGAAAATGGAAGTATCGTGTTGATTGCTGGCGCAAACGATGTTTACAGAAATGAACTAGCAACTGCAACCTATAACCTAAAGCAAACCTTACATCTCACAAGAGAGGGGATCATTGTCGTTAGTGGAATACCTCACAGATATAATTTAATGCCCACCTATGTGTAAATCTTGAAATCAGAAACGCAAACAGACAGTTCCATAAGATCTGCAAAATGAACCATAATGCACATTTTCTCAATATAGACTCTCTCCAAAGGAGTCACCATACCAAATATGGAATGCATTTAAACAGAAGTGGTAAAACTCTACTAGTAAAAAAATTCTTCATACGTTAGAAAAACTCAGTCAACAAGAAAATGGTACCGCCATCACAGTGATGTTCTCAGGAGCAAAAGAGCAGCCTTCAACATCAAATAACTGCCAATACAAATGTGATGATACTGCAAATACTACTCTACCGGATGCACAAACACAGACAAAAATAACGGAAGCAACTGGACAACCCTTAAGAAAGAAAACAACAGAGACTACAATAAAAACAGCTAAGCAGCCATTAGCTTCTCCAGCAGATAAAGAGTCACACAGCAACAAAAACAGTCTAGCAGCAATCACTTTTTCCACCAGCAATAAACAAAAAGACACCAACAGCAACCAAATCAGTCAACCCGCCATCAGTCTCACCAGCAGAGATAAACAAGATGACACCTACAGCAGAGAAAAAGGTGGTCAACAGAAGAACTGTTCCTCCTCCTCCCAGATTTAACGATTTTTTATGGACAGGACTGAAGAGGAAAAAACCACCACCCAGTCAGCTACAACAAGTAAGGTAGAACCAAAAATTTCTCAACACCGTTCAATACTTTCTGACTCTTATAATCAGCAAATTCACTTCCACAATGTACAAGAACTCAGACGCAAATTGAGTGAAATAGAAATTTTAACAAATAGTAATAGTGAATTATCAATATCCAAATACTATGTATTACTGAGCACTTTATGAGCTGTTCCGAAACTGAATGTGTTATGATACCACAGTTGAAACTGATAAATCATTTCTCAAGGAAAAAATTCAGGGGTGGAGGGAGCTGCATATTTGTAAAAAACAATACTATTGCTCTACCACTGGACATATGCAACTCCCACAGCACTGAAAAAGCCATAGAATTATCGGGCATAGAAGTCACTGAACATTGTATTTAGGCCTACTTAATATCAATATATAGATCACCCTCAGGCAACCCAAGCTGTTTCTATAAGAACTTGGCCTTAGCATTAGAAAAACTAACAAAACGGAAATCCTACAGAATTTTATTCTGTGGCGATTGTAACATAGATTTCCTAGTAGAAGATAGGAAAATCAAATGGCTCTCAGCACTATGGGACTTAACATCTGAGGTCACCAGTCCCCTGGAACTTAGAACTACTTAAACCTAACTAACCTAAGGACATCACACACATCCATGCCCGAGGCAGGATTCGAACCTACAACCGTAGCGGTTGCGCAGTTCCCGACTGAAGCGCCTAGAACTGCTCAGCCACACCGGCCGGCTCACTTAGGATATTTGTTATTAATAACCCCCATTCCAGTTCAAAAATAACAGCAAAGTGCATAGCTACAACACTAGAAGAAAGGATGATCTTCACAATTCTGAGTTAAATCTGACTTTGGCACAGAAAGGGGTGAATTATACTGCCCCAATAATCTTTGGTCATTTGCCAAATAACATCAAAAGTCTCACAGACAGACAACCAATATTTAAAAACAAATCAAAAGAATTTCTGAATGGCAACTCCTTCTACTCAATAGATGAATTATGTATGTATGTAAGACGGAAGTCTCCGCTGTATGTGTTGCACATGTGACTTGTACAGTTTTGGGGGGGGGGGGGGGGGGGGTAGTTCATTTAATATTTGGTGCTGAACACTCCAGTTCCTCAGTGTAAGAGTGAAATTTAATGGTGAGGCAGAATGTGAAGTACAATATTTCACATTAAATATGCTGCAGTGAGATATTAAAAAAAAATGCATTTATGAACTTTTACATGAAACATAATTATTTTTTTTTTTATTTTGCTGTTGCAAGACATGTTGCTGTTGGTAACATCATGATGAATGATGGGTAATGAAGAAGGTCAGTCAGGAGCAAGGTGTTCATTTCACTAGCATTAATTTAAACTACGCTTTTAGGTTCCTGCCTAAATGCAACCTCAAAAATTCTTAGAAAACCATGAAGAATTTCTGACAAGGAAGACGGCAAATATGATTGACCATCTTCATTCCTCATCGTTTTATTGTAACACAGTGGTTGTTGTTGTGGTCTTCAGTCCGGAGACTGGTTTGGTGCACCTCTCCATGCTACTCTATCCTGTGCAAGCCTTTTCATCTCCGAATAAGTACTGCTACCTACATCCTTCTGAATCTGCTTACTACGTTCATCCTTTGGTCTCCCTCTACAATTTTTACCCTCCATACTTCCCTCCAGTACTAAACTGGTGATCCCTTGATGCCTCAGGACGGGTACTACCAAGCTATCCCTTCTTCTAGTCAAGTTGTGCCACAAATTCCTCTTCCCCCCAATTCTATTCATTAGTTACATGATCTACCCGTCTAATTTTCAGTATTCTTCAGTAGCACCACATTTCTAAAGCTTCTATTCCCTTCTTGTATAAACTGTTTATTGTCCATGCTTCACTTCCATGCATGGCTACACACCATACAAATACTTTCAGAAAAGACTACCTGACAATTCAATCTATACTCGATGTTAACAAATTCCTCTTCTTCAGAAACGCTTTTTTTGCTGTAGGCAGTCTACATTTTATATCCTCTTTACTTCGACCATCATTAGTTATTTTACTCCCCAAACAGCATAACTCATTTACTACTTTGTGTCTTATTACCTAATCTAATCCTCTCAGCTTCCCCTGATTTCATGTGACTACTTTCCATTACTTTGTTTTGCTTTTGTTGATGTTTATCGTATATCCTCCTTTCAAGACACTCTCCATTCCTTTCAATTGCTATTCCAGGTCCTTTTCCGTCTCTGACAGAATTACAATGCCATTGGTAAACATCAAAGTTTTTATTCCTTCTCCATGGATTTTAATTCCTACTACAAATTTTTTGTTTGTTTGCTTTACTGCTTGCTCAATATGCAGATTGAATAACATAGGAGAGGCTACAGCCCTGTCTCACTCTCTTCTCAACCACTGCTTCCCTTTCATGCCCCTCGACTCTTATAACTGCCACAAATTGTAAATAACATATCCCTCCCTGTATTTGACCCATGCCACATTCAGAATTTGAAAGAGAGTATTCCAGTCAACATCGTCGAAAGCTTTCTCTAAGTCTGCAAATGCTAGAAATGTAGGTTTGCCTTTCTTTTACCTATCTTCTAAGATAAGTCAGTATTGCCTCGCATGTTTCAACATTTCTCCGGAATCCAAACTGATCTTCCCCAAAGTCAGCTTCTACCAATTTTTCCATTCGTCTGTATAGAATTCATGTTAGTATTTTGCAACTGTGAGTTATTAAACTGATAGTTCGGTAATTTTGACACCTGCATTCTTTGGGATTGGTATTATTACAGTCTTCTTGAAGTCTGAAGGTATTTCGCCTGTCTCATACATCAGACACAAGAGTTTTGCCATGGCTGGCTCTCACGGCCTTGTTTCGACTTAGGTCTTTCAGTGCTCTGTCAAATTCCTCAGCTGGCCGGGGTGGCTAAGCAGTTCTAGGCGCTACAGCCTGAACTGCGCGACCACTGCAGTTGCAGGTTCAAAACCTGCCTCGGGCATGGATGTATGTGAGGTCCTTAGGTTAGTCAGGTTTAAGTAGTTCTAAGTTCTAGGGGACTGATGACCTCAGAAGTTAAGTCCCATAGTGCTGAGAGACATTTGAACCATTTCAAATTCCTCACGCAGTATCATGTGCTCCCATTTCATCTTCATCTACATCCTCTTCCATTTCCATATTGCCCTCTAGTACATTGACCTTTTATAGACCCTTTATATACTCCTTCCACATTTCTGTTTTCTCTTCTTTGCTTAGGACAGGTTTTCCACCAGAGCTCTTGATATTCATACAGGTGGTTCTCTTTTCTCCAAACGTCTCTTTAATTTTCGCGTAGGCAGGCAACATTATAAACATGTAATGTCTTGTAGAAGCTACTGATACTTAAAGTGCATTTAATCGAATGTCAAGTACATTATACAGAATGGTTCTCTTGTACTGAACGTATATTCACAGCTAATCTCTCTCTCCCTCTCTCTCTCTCACACACACACTGAATTTGGAGTTCAATAACTGACTTAAAGTATGCTGTAGTAAAATACAAAACATTGTTTGCAAATATCTGTGTGCATCAAGAAATTTAATGGCGAGACTGCACGATACTAATTGATAAACAAAATACGGTAGTGAAGGGTAAAACAATTATTTAAGAGTATTATTGTGATTGTTACCACACAGTACAGTGTTGTTAAACTGTATTAATCAAACTCTTTTGAGGCCAAATGTCTGAAGTACTTCTAAGATAATACAATTACTGAGAGTAGTATGTTTTAGTGTCAAGAGAAAATAATAATCAACGACCAGTAACATCATTTATTTCTGGGAAGCGGTAATGGCAGGTACGCTAGGTCGGTGCATGCCGAGTTGGGCCACTTCAGGGATTTTTTTTACAGATCTTGACTTGAGGGCTGTGTTTCGGCCGTAGCGCTACAACGCTGACGGCGTCAAAGCTGAAAGCATGCCCAGGCCAGTATCTTTAGTCGGTCGTAGACTCGTAGCAAACCTTCCTTCCTTAGAAATCTTGCCAATGCCGTGACATGACTCGACAGGACGGCCATTGTGGATTTTTTTGATTATTCTAAATACATAACAGCATTTACTTAATTTTTTATGGGGCCATTCTATTGTTTATCGCATTCAATGTGCTCAACTAACCAAATTTCTAAAATTTTAATACTTGAAGTTCGTAGTATTTTCTGTTCGCCCAACTTCACCATTATATTAGGGATTACTTTATTTGATGTGTGCCTGAAATTAATCCATAACGTTATCTTCTCATTAACGAACATACCGGTACTGTTATCTCTAAACCACTGAACTACTTTTCAGTTGTTATTTCTATTTTTTCTGTGAGTGAGTCACATTCTGGGCTTCCATAAAGAGACTAGTATTATCAGCTTGTGTTAAATCACTTGGTAAGCCATTTACAAATATCAACAACAGCAGTGGTCCCAATACCAGTCCTTGGTGTACTTTATGAGTAACTTTTTCATTCCCAAAAAACACGTACTAATTTGGTGTACTCTATGTACAACCGTTCACTACTTTATGGGGTAAAAAGTGAAAAAAATCAAAAGACCAACTCCAAATGTTTAAATGTACGTATGACAAATTTCATTTTCCTTGGACGACACACACCCCCTGGTTTTCTCCGCCCAACATTTCACAAGCATTTTGCGTTTATTTCTTCATATTCCATAAGACCATGTGACATGTCTATACCGACTACAAACAAAGTAGCCATACTTTAGATAGTTATAGTTGTATTCTACACAGTCTTACTTTATCTTTGTCACTATGAAATGAATGGGTATTTTTGAAGCTGGACATTTCAGTTGCCTTTTAACAATTTGCTACTAGGAATGACTGCAGCAGATGGACTACGGCAAACCTATAAAATTTTGCACAGATAATAACAGATTTTAAGTATTTATTCAGAATGCAACCAAACCGCGCATTACATCAGGGCACTCATAGAACACAAACTTTTTCTCCTTGCATATATTTCTCTTTGCATCTGTAGCAACAACATTAATTCAGTACTGCTATTGCTAAGAAACGAATTGTAAAAACACAACAAATACGTGTAATATTATTAGCTCTGAACTCCGCGGAAAGTATAAACAAAAGGCGTAGTCTCGTGATCACGTGACCCCAGCCTTAAATTGACAACATAACGCTCTGTGTTTGAAATGCATTGTTGAGATTCTTGACGTGCCGAAACGTGAAGCGACGGTCACTGTGAATTGACGTTAAATGTTAAATTACCAATTTCGATGCAGCTGGAAATCATATTGTGTGTTACAAACCGAAGAAGTCATGCAGAGATTTCACTCTTCTAACAAATTCGCTGCATTCTGGAATGATGATATAGAAGTGGCTTTTCTGTATATTTGCTCTTTGGGATCCCGCTGAAAATGTGAACTATGGATCAGGTGCTGTCAAACATGGGTAATAGGGTATGATGATGCAAATTTTTTGTATCATCTACATGTGTTGTTTTACCTGCTGCCCATAGGAATTATGCTGTCGCCATGGTTACTGTGTGAGTTAACATGGGACATCACAGCCGTAGACGTGGAATGTTTGTAAGTTGGATTGAACTGCACGATGTTCAGTGTTGTTTGTTGCAGATTTGGAAGTGGCGTACGTTTTGATACACTCGTCGTACAATGTTGAGGCCGAAGGCATAGACAGTAATCACTAATGTCATCACTTGGTGGAGCTTTTAAGCGGAGTTTGCTTTTCCTCATAAAGTTGGCCTGGGACTCGCGATTCCGCCTGCCTGTCATAATAACAGTTGGTTTTATGGTACTAGATGTGAGAATGCAGCTGGAAATAAACGTTGATGTTGATGTTCGTAATATGCCTGCTGATTCTGATGATGACTCTGATGAAGAGGAAGATGACGACGACGACGACGATGATGACGACGAGGATGATGAGGAGGAGGACGATTAATGTGTTATCAACATGTAGGACGTACCTTATGATATTTGTGACATCAGCAAATGTGATTTGTAGGACCCAGCGTCTAATGGTGAGCTGGCATGCATAACATATAATACGGATACGTTATGCCACTATACGTTTATTCATGCCCTCTGCCATTATTTCAAACCGTAAGTCCTACGTATAAATATTTGTTTGCCCATTAAGCTCAAACGAAGTTGTTACTGCATTGCGTCATAATAAGGACAAGATGAATTGCATTACCGCACCAGTACATTTTTAATGACATTAATAGATTCAATTTTATTAATGTTGTGTTGATTGTCGCATGTTTTCTCTTCGGTAAATGGAAATATAAAAAAAGGAGGATACTTGTTTTAGTCTTACGTCTGTCGCTTTAATAAAGTTAGCAGCGTTCATATTAAGTGACATATGAGAACTGTATGACAGATGATCAGGTCGAAACTGTTTCATGCACTGTTGTGATTCTTTTATTTATACTCAATCTGTGCATAAGTTTCATTAAGTAATAAATCATAACCCAACTGAAATGTGCTAAGTACTTTTATTACATTCTGTAAGTAACAATAATCTGTCTTGGCTTTAAAAGTATTTTTGCATTTGGTAAAAGTGACAAATCCTGTTTTAATTTTGAAAGTCTATCAGCTTCTTCGATAACTTGCTGCAGTGCATGAATAATTGCACAACACCCAGTTACCAATAGTAACTAATTTGCGGTAATAACCTGGAAAGTTAGTAGCGTACTAGGCATCAGAAGCCATGATATGAGCTATAATACTTGATTCAGATGTGTACTCATTGGTCACCAGAAGCAACACTTCATGTGGTAATAACCTGGAAAATTAGTAGCGTACTAGGTGTCAGAAGCCATGATATGGGCTATAATACTTGAGTCAGATGTGTACTCATTGGTCACCAGATGCAACACTTCATGGTTATGACTTGAGCTTTGTAGCACTAAAGTAAAGCATATTATTTCCATGTTCGTCCACTTCAGCGTCACCGTCTTGTATTGTGAACACAATGTGTCATGAGTGAAGATTAACATATCAGTGTTGATCTCATGTTTCATATTTCTTTCTGTATTTCTCACATGATTCAGTACTTAATATGATAATTTTAGGCGTAGGGAAATGATCATTGATAGGGATTAATTGTATATGAAATGAGTGAATTGCCAAAACAAAAAGAGGAACTTTAAATTTTTGAATGCTCATTTCATAGTTTTAGCAGATATGTGTAACAGTGTTGTTACTGACTTACTGAACATCGGTAGTAGCATAAAGAGCCACATTAACAGATTGATACTTTAAGTAGTATGTACTGTTCAAACTGTCTTCAGCTATAATGTAAAGAATATATATTTCTTCCTAAAACTCTCTTTATTCCCTGTCAGTATGCCTACTATTAAGGAAGGTCATCAGATGTTAATTTGTGCGTATAGGTATAATTTGGATGTTTGGGGCAAATTTCAATGTTTAACTCATAAAGTGACAGAAACAATAGTAACTAACTTGCGGTAATAACCTGGAAAATTAGTAGTGCACTATGCATCAGAAGCCATGATATTATAAATGGACACAAACAATATTTAACTTTAAGATATATTATATTTTGGCTGTGTGCTTTTCTTCCTTCCATGTAAATCGAATTTGTTATATTTAGTAGGTGTGTTATTTTAAAACTACAGCAAGTACATTACGATAGACTTCATAGTTTAAGGGAATGAATGTGCAGTGAGGCTGTCATTAGTATCCATCCTGTGTTGTGTGTGAATAATTACATTCCAGGTATTCATTGTATAACATGTTTAGATGCAGTGAAAAAGTGAAATTGTCCCAAGTGTTACTGCATGTAGTATCATTGAATAGATGTATGTAGTATCGGTTGATTTTCTTGCGCTCTCATAACCAGACATGGGCATAATACTCAGAAGTAATGTTGATAAACTTGTTTGTTGTAATAGATATATAATATGTGGTTTCCAGTTTTAACTTCTTATCAATATGCACACCCAGATATTCTAAACACTCAGTTTTTTATAGTTCCTTTCTGCCATACACTATCGTTATTCATGTAAGTATTGTTATTGTTGTTTTTATCATCATCATCACCACCACCACCACCACCACCACCAACAACAACAACAACAACAACAACATATCTAACACAAGTTGTTGGGGGGGGGGGGGGGGGGAGGAGGATTATGATGCTTGCATCTGCCAAGTGAACTGTACTTTTTCTTCTTGATCAGTATAGTATAGAAGGTCTTTTATAGAAACCAAAAGTGGAATGTATCCAGTATCCTGTGAAACACTTATAATGAATTTCTCCCAAGTCAGATGTACTGAGCTATCTGATACGACACTCAATTTCAATCTGTTACCAAATGAACCAGTTACTGTTTGTAATTTGACTGGAATTTATTGGCATAGTCCATATCAATTCAGGCAGGCTAGGAAAAAATCTTATCTTCATAGTCTCCGATATTATTTAGCAAATGTTAAAATGAAGGACTAATTAAGGAATGCATATTTTATTGTTTTCTCCAAAAAAAAATTCTGCTCCAAGGTACAAGCCTCCAAAAATGACGGTGCACATACCATTTTGAAGATGTGAATTTTGGAGAAAATCTTTGCTGTAAATCTGGAAAAGTTCTAGTTTTTAATGTGAAAGGTAATTGCTTTATGATTACAAAGAAATCCTCCATTTGGACTTAGCTTTGACAGATATGTTACTATAGCATTTTGAACTTTTTTATAATGTGTTTTTTTTTTTTTTTTTTTCTTCAAAAATGCCAATCCATAAAATTAAGAATTTTTTTCTGTTGGTTAGTACCATGTTGTTGTTGTTGTTGTTGTTGTTGTTGTTGTTGTGTGGTCTTCAGTCCTGAGACTGGTTTGATGCAGCTCTCCATGCTACTCTATCCTGTGCAAGCTGCATCATCTCCCAGTACTTCTGCAACCTACATCCTTCTGAATCTGCTTAGTGTATTCATCTCTTGGTCTCCCTCTATGATTTTTACCCTCCATGCTGCCCTCCAATACTAAATTGGTAATCCCTTGATGCTTCAGAACATGTCCTACCAACCGATCCGTTCTTCTAGTCAAGTTGTGCCACAGACTTCTCTTCTCCCCAATCCTATTCAATACTTCCTCATTAGTTATGTGATCTACCGATCTAATCTTCAGCATTCTTCTGTAGCACCACATTTCGAAAACTTCTATTCTCTTCTTGTCTAAACTATTAATTGTCCCATGTTTCACTTCCATACATGGCTACACTCCATACAAATACTTTCAGAAAAGACTTCCTGGCACTTAAACCTATACTCGATGTTAACAAAGTAAAAGAACTTTGACATATATGTCTAAACAGAGGATACCATTGTTATCATAAAGTAATTATCTATCAAATAAAGAAAATTCTAACAAAATATCTAGAACTTTTACAGAGATACAGCATTTTAAAAATGTTTCTGAAATTCACATCTTCAAAATGGTGTTCGCAGTGTCATCTTTGGAGGGTCTGTATCTCGGGGCAGAAATTTTTTTCCAGAAAACAAAAGTTTTAACATATGTTAAATTCAATAACATCAGAGACTATGAAGGTAACCCCCCTGCCTGAAGTGATACGGATTATGCCTATTTATTTACCCCACTTAAGTATTTTAATATATAGTTGGTAAAAGAGTGGACTGCTTATTCAGCGAAAATGTCATTCTGCAGTCCTTACTGACAGACAAAGAATCTCATGCCAGACATTCTCAACCATTCTGATATACATTACTTTTTCCAAAACTTTTGGGAAATATATTAATAGAATAGATATGAACCGTGGCCCATTTCACTAAAAGAAATGTTAAAAATGGTATACTTTTAGTGTCAGTATAGGTCTCTTGTGAAAGTGATGCATCACTATGTGATTGGAGCACAAAAGCTGTATCAGTAAATGTGCTTTTAATGTTTTACGTTAGATTTAATCAATGCTAAAAATATTATATTTTAAAATAGTTTAATTATCTTTATGTTTTCCTTGTAAGAAGTTGGAGTAACATGATACCATGATGGGGGAATGTAATGACTTGCCTTCAGCTGAAGTCCAACACAGCCCTCTACAAATTCACAGAACATGAGGTCACTCCAAAACCCTATCACCTGAATATGTCTTCCACCTCATACTGCAAACCCACCCGTACACCCACCTCTTTTCCCACTTGCATAGATCCACAAATCCTTCTTCACTCGTCGCTCAATTGTTACTGCTTATTACACTCCCAAAGAAATATTCTTCACCTTGATCAACTAATCCATTGGAGATACTAACCACATCATTTACATTACTAACCACATAATTCACACTTCCTCATTCCTGTCATATTACCATCAGACATTTTTCCTGACCCTGTGGTTGCTTCCTCTGATTCTTGGATGTTGACAAACACCTCTAATGGCCCACTAAAGCCTCAAGTCCCTGCTCTGAGTGGACTCGGGTACAAGATGTATCTCGTGCACCGTCACATTACTTCCTACTACAGTCAAGACAGTCATTTCCCACCGTATCAAAGGTACTGTCACCTCTGATAGTCATTGCGTCATACACCAACTGCACGTCAATTACTGAGTTGTTAGCACACTGGACTCACATTTGGGAAGGCAACAGTTCAAACCGACATCCAGCCATCCTAATTTAGGCTTTCTTTGATTCCCCTAAATCACTTCAGGCAAGTGCTGGAAATGGGCAGGGCCAATTTCCTTCCCAATCCTTTCCTAATTGAGCTTGTGCTCCATCTTTAATGACCTCATTGTCGATGGGATGTTAAACACTAATCTCCTTCTCCTCTAATTATGTGCAGTTTTCTGTTTGGGTATAACAACAAGCTATAGCTGACGAATGAGTTCATGGATGAACAGCCAGGTTTTCTGGCTGTTCATCTGTGAACTCTTTGGTCATGAAGTGCACCATGAGAAATTGAAGAACCACAACAAACCATAGCTGTTTAATAAGAAAAATAACTACTGCTGAATTGTAACAATAGTCACTTCAACTGCTTCAGTACTCGTTTAATTTGGAACTTCCATACTTGAATGAACTGTGCTTACAGCAAATGGCAAGAATAGTGTAATAGTATCAGTCTGCATAAGAGTAAAGGTAGTCATCAGAATGAATCTTTCACTCTGCAATGGAATGTACACTGTTTTGAATCTTTCCAGCAGATTAAAACTGTGTGTTGGATCTGGATGCAAACCCAGAACCTTACCTTTCACAGGCAGTATTCTTACCACTTGAGCACTTCAGGTTCTTCCTGGGCCAGAATGTTTCAAAATAGCACACATTCTGGTATAAAGTGAAATATTTGCAGTGCAAACTATTTTCTAGCCTGTGTCTAAGCCGTATCTCTGCAATATCCTTTCTTCCATTTTTTAAAGGTTGTTCTAAAAGTCTATTACCTGAATATATATTGAGTCCTATAAGGTATATAGGAGAGCCTATGTGAAGTTTGGAAATTGGGAGAAAGATATTGGTACAGGTAAAACTATGAGGGCAGGTAGCAAGTCTCGTCCAGAGAGCTCAGTCAATACAAGCATTGTCCATGAAAGGCAAAGTTCTGGGGTGTGTTCCAGTCTGGTACACAGTTTAAATTTGCCAAGAAATAGTAATAGATATGTTAAGTGCTTTGCAGGTGCTCTGTCCTGTCTCTAATTCACATTCTATTACACTAGTAGTCCGTTACAGAGGAATCTGCCAGCTACTAGTAATCTTTTCATGAGAGACACAGAGAACAGCTGTGGGAACAATTTTGCATAAGTGTTAAATCTTGTTTTCACCACTTTTAACTGTTACACATAACTATGGCCATACCTCCTTACACAGTTAAAACTTATATAATATCTACAACATAATGAATGATATTATTTAGAGTGACATGTTGAACTTGATTTTTTTCTTTTGTTACTTCATTTATTTTTTATTTATTTATTTATTTATTTTTAGATAATGGACAGGGTCAGTAAATTGTGCTTTCTTCTTGATTCCCTCATTGGTTCTCCAAAGGAGAAACAGCCTCAAATGAAAGAATTTTTGCCAGTCTCTACATCAGAATTTAGTAAAAGACAATGGCACTCTTGGGTGTTTCATACAGCAGTGTTGTCAGCTCGTGAATGATATATGATGGAAAAATACTCGTTTGTCCCAACCCAACTACAACCTTTTAATATTTGACATATTCAGAAAAAACAAAGATTATTAATTTATTTTTAGAAGTAAAACTCCTATTCCGGTGCTGAGCTGCAGCTCAGTCTGTCATCAGAGCCAGGTTTTTTAGGGTTCACATTTGTTGGTTTTGCCATCTTGGACAAAGTGTCACATTCTAACCTAACTCCAATCTTATTAATTTGTGACATACTCAGAAGAAAACTTATTTGGTGGCAATGAAGATGAAATTTATATTTCAGAATAAAAACAGTCTTGGTCGTGAAATTATTTAATATCAGTGACATGTTTCACCATTTTTAGGGCATCATCAGATTGTGTAAAAGTGGCTGGATGTGTAACCAAATCCATTTTAAAGCCATATAAAATGTCCACTTTCCATTTTATATGGCTTCATGACATATGGGTATATATTTAGCTACTTTTATGTGATCTGATAATGCCCAAAAAAGGTGAAACACATCATTCATATTAAATAATATTGCAACCAAGGCTGTTTTGATTCTGAAGTAATCTGCAACTGGTTGCCGCAACAGAATGGAATAATTTTTATTAAATTTATAATCTGTGCTCTTGAGTTCCAGCCTAACCACACCCTTGGAAATCACAGCATATTCAGGGGAAAATAGACAAATTTTTGTAACAAGCAAGAGTGCAGACGTTGGCTGCATGAAACTGATGCATTCTCAGTCTATGAACAGTAAAAAGATCCAGACTTTAGTCCAGAATTAGTCGTGTACTAAACGGAAAAGTTTCTGTGACTGATCTGACTGAATATTATCAACTTTGCTTTTGGCTGCATGCTGTATTGGCATTACATTAGTTCAGTAAATTAGAAGAGAAGCTAATAAAACAAAGCTATATTGTCTTGTATACTAAGTTCAGGAGTTCCCACAAAATGCTCGTTGAGTTTTATAGAAAGACATGAATATCATTTTGTGGGGTGTACAAACATGCATAGATTGTTAATAGTAGTGAACAGTTTTACTTACATAATGGAGTAATGAGTAACATTTGCAACTACTGTGCTGCAGTGAGAATTAGGTAGCCAATAAGACCCACACACAGGTATGCAAAATGTGCATGCGATGTCAGTTTGCACTTCTAGCAGGAGATGTATTTTTGGGTTGATGGGTGTCAGACCTACTGCACACCAGGCCATAAAAAGCATTATGTCAATAGTGCCCTCGCAATATAGATGCCTTGATGACAGTCAGTGTAGTGATGCCGTCATGTGCAGGCACAGTCGGCCTGTGGATTCATCACAGTATACTGCAACATTGGTGCCTTGCCAGTTTAGTGTTGTTATGCAGTGTTGAAATCTATTGGTTGAGATACAATGATGACTCTAAACAGAGTAGTTGTGTATTTGGCAGTGAAATTCAGATCATTCTGTTTCAGCAAACACCCCATGAGCAGGAGTGCTCACTGCCAGTTCGATGTGCAGTGTTGAGGGGAGCTTATGCTGCATATGCTCATGCTCTGCCTCTGCCTGTTTAGTTCTTATGGATGTGTAGTTGTGACAGTAGCAAGTGTCTTGTTGTGGAAGGTCACTGCCTGCTTCATCAAAAGAAACATATTTCTTCAATGAAAGGCGGAGGCCCATGGTACCTGTTGTCTCAAAATGCTTGTTTCTGCAAAGCAATAAGATGTACAGCGCCTTCCCAAGCCCCTCAAGCGGTAGGTTATGATCAAATGGAAGGGGATGTCGCAGTGAGCTGGTTTCCAATTTGAAGGGCAACATTCAGTAAGGTGTAAGTTTAAAAAAATATTGTGATAGAGGATTCTTTGTATTAAAAAAACCTTCTTGTATCACGTGAATGTAGTTATTCATTTCAGCTGAATGGTGCTGAAGAAAACTGAAGTTAAGCTATGATTTGTGGAAGTTACAAAGTAGCTCACATCACGGCCCTGACAGGCAAAACATTTTCTTTGGGACTTATTGTTAAATTATGGCTCTTAACAATAGCAAATTGCATAGTTCCAAGAGAATTAGCAAGTTTTGAATTTGTCTCTCAAAGCAAATGGTGTCCCATCAAATCCTCAGAAGGAGAACTGATTTGGAGGTTCAACTCAGGACTAAAACGCCCTGAGTTCAGATCATTATCTTTCACACTTGATGAGCACCCAGTTATATCTGATTGTGCGCAACTTACTATTTTTGTATGTGGTGTAGGCACGCAACTGTAAGTTAAGGGGGGAGCTGCTAGAAATGGCACCACTGGATTACATGACAGGGCTTGATGTGTTTGAAGCCTTATGTGAGTCTGTGGACAGCATGAACTTGCTGTGGAGAAAACCTCCATTCTGTGGCCGCAGTCAGTGTGCCACAAATGGTTACACATCTGCAAGACTTTGTCTCTCACTTAAAATATAAACTGAAGAGTGATTTTGGAAAGGACATCTACAATTCACACTGTTTCATGTCAGGCAGCGTTGTGTGCAGAAACTTCGTAACTTTGTCATGTAATGAACATTGTAGTGAAGTGTTAAATTTTGTATGAAATGGAGGTGTGGTGTCAACTATTGTCAGTTCAAAAGGTTTCTTCGAGGTACTGGTTTGTGTGTGTGTGTGTGTGTGTGTGTGTGTGTGTGTGTGTGTGTGTGTGTGTGTGTGTGTGTGTGTGTTACCTGAATGTCTCACTACAGTGGAAAGATTTGTTGATAGAATGCCTGTGTGACAAACTCAGGCCATTCAGAGATATGTTTTGTTTACTTGAGAGGCAAATGGGTAACAGAAATCTGACGTTCTTCGCTCATCTTGATTCTCTATATTTGCGTGCTGATGTTTCCTTTGTAAGTTGTAAATATATAATTAATCAAATAATAAATAGTTTTGAGTTCCAAGAAATGAACTTTTTAGAAGAAGAGTTGCAGGTGTTCAGTACTTCATTTTCAGTTTTTCCTGACATGCCACCTACAGTGCACTTAGAACTAATTGATTTGCAGAATTCAATACTGTTAAGGGACAGGTACTAAAATTGTTTAATTTGTCTCAGTAGTATCAAAATGTAAAGACAGAAACATTCCCCAGGCTACATAGGAATGCAGCTGGGATTATGTGCATGCTCGTGTCAACACACTGTTGTGAGCAGCTATTCTCTGCAGTGAAGAGGGTATAGAGCAAAGGAAGGTCATTGCTTCAGGACCCTACAGTGAAGAGTATGCTGCACACTGCTGCAGCAAACCAGACGTCATCTGATATAAGTGCACTTGTGTCACAAAAGATCTGTAAAGAAAAATGTATTTTGGTGATTGTACAAAGGTTACTTGTTAATTTGTTGTACTCACTACTTCCACATAGCCAGCTCATACCTTGCTAGCTGTTAAATTTTTATGGCTTTCAGTTTATAATTCTGACTAATTTCATGTAAATTAAATTAGAATTAGGATGCTTTCAAAAACAACCATGCCTGAGGCAGCCTTCAGAGTGCAACTGCAGTTCCTTGTGATTTTACACCCTGCCCAGCCCTTTAACTTGTACACGATTGCCACAGCTGCGTGCCCATATAACTGCAGCTGACAGCAGAGGTGGTGCCTCGCAGGCACTCCCCAGCTCACAGTCGAGCGCACAAGCTGGAACAGCCTGATTCAGGTGAACTAGAAGGTAGTTGTTCTGGGGCGGCGAAAATGTGAATGTCAGTGTCTGTTGGTCAGTGTATATGGTGAAGTTGTGACCTTTGACTATCAACCAAAAATATTTTATGGTGTCATAGGTAGTCAGTAGTCCTGTATGGAATGGTGACCAAGAGCACAGGTTTTCTGTCAGAATTTGTAGGAAAAGACCAATGGGTTCCCAGATATGGTGCTGCAGAACCACACCGATAGAACAGGCTGAAGCACCTTGAAAGATACCAAGGGAGCTCCAGCTACCATATAAGGCAACAGTACAGCCCACACCCTGATTGCCTCTTGACGCCTCATGTAGCTTGTTATTTCACACAACAGCTCTTGATCCATTTGCTGTGGAGGCAGCTAGGACTGTGTGGGTTGATTCCTGGATTGGGGCAGTGAGAAGTAGAAGTTTGTTATGCCTAGGTATCAACACAGATCTTAAACTGTCACCATGAATGGATATTCCCTTGCAGTGGCAACCTATTATGGAGGGGGGGAGGGGAGTCACCTTGTGCCAATGGCAGATATTTTGAATCTGTTGAAGGTCAGTGGTAAAATATTTGGCAGGATTCTGCAGCACTCCATAGTTGACGAAGCAATGGAATATTTCTCAAAGATGGTATTTATATTTTGTTGGCACCTCATCAACCAATCTTTCTAAAGTCAATGCAGCATTGCATAACCAGCAGGGGAATTCAAACAGTCCAAATGGTTATGTGATAGCATTTTTGTGTATATCTCCTGTGGCCACGGGGCTCTGTTTGTAGGCTTTGACACGGTCCAGTGTGAAAAAAAAAAAAAACCCTACAACATGAAAGATGGTGTGAAATTTCCAGTGTGTCATGCTGGGTAGTTGTTTTGCAATGACAGAGGATTCAGTACTTTATGATTATTGCACAGTCACCATCCGACTTCTTTGCCACCATGTACATCAGTGATGCTCATGTGCTTTTCTGTATTCTGTCAGGCTGAACTATTGCCATGAATTCGGCATTGGTGATTCAAAGGACATTGGACATAACCTCTGCTGGAGGGGCCTGAGGCAAATTCACTGGATGTGTAATTGACAGATCCAGTTATAGGCACAAGAGTAGAGGTAGTTGTGTAAGAAATGTGCTGTCAGATCACTGCTCTTAGTAACTGGCTAGACATTCTTACTATGCTTGACAGGCCCTGGCTCCTATGTCTTATGAGACCATAGGAAATAGAAAATGCAGGTCTTTTAATTGGGTGAGTGTTATTGGTGACAAGAAAGCAACACTCAGAAACTCTCCATAAACCTAGGTTCAAATTTAATGTCACTCAGCCCTAGATTGTTATATGGGGAACTGTTTCCACATAGACTGAAGCTGTTGCTTAACGTCCACTGCCACAAGAGTGCCCGTGGGAGTAAACCTACATTGAAATCTTTGTCAACTTGAAACTGCAGCTTGGCAACTTCATCTGTAAACCACTGGGTGTCAGTTGTTGGCCAGGCTGCTGTTGTCCAAGTTGTTATTGCTGGCAGGCTTGCCCTGTGGGTGTGGTGGGCTACTACTTGCATTTCACAGCTAGGGTCTGGTGGTCTGCTGTATCAACAATGGCCTGCCTGCAAAGTGTCCATGATAACAACATACCTCCATCTCTGATGGAGGTGAGGATTGTATGCTGCCAGGTCTGCAAAAAGCAGTTCATTCCTTTACCTGTGTGCTGTAAGTGAGCCTGTTTATCCTTTCAGTGTTCTAAAAACCGCAATCTGGTGCATGCAGTGCTCATTTATGATGTGCTTTGTATAACAAAAACTTCTAGAGCTGCAACCTCTGAAATTCTGTTTGCAGTTCTTGCAAGCTTGCAACTCTAGTTCACGTATCATTGCCTGTAAGATGCAGTGCATTTCTGTAAGTGTGACTGCTGTGGAGTGCAAGAATTAATTGGTCACTTCAGACCCCACCAGTAGGTGGAGCTGGCGTGGGAACTGAGATAGTTATCTGTCTCTTAGCTCCTCGTTGAACAGCAGCTACTATGACCATTGCCCATATGTTGGATGATAGTTGTCTCACAAACTTTTTGTTTAGCCACTTGTACTGTTGTGTTGCGCGGACATGTGTGTTTGCAGGTGCAAATGCTCGTGCACACACACACACACACACACACACACACACACACACACACACACACACGTATTCACTCATTCTCCACGGGTTCTAGCGTTAAAAGGTTTTTTTGGCTTTTCACATTTAACCAAATATAACATTGATGATGATAATTCATGGCAATGTTTGCCGACAAGATAAAGAATGCAACCTTTTAACACTAGATTGCGTACTCACGGCAGTTCTCCTTGGCCGTTGTTTTACGACTTGGAAAGAGAGAAAAATTAATGAATGATCGACGATACGTCGGTTATCGATTGTGTTCAGGAGACGTACAGATTGATTGCGTGAAAATAGTTTCTCTAATGACCTCTTAACCCGTATTGCTTTCACGCAATCACTCTCTTCAATGAAATTACCTAAGGTATCTATTTGAATAATAAAAAAAATGCAAAACAGTGAAATTTTGTAAAAAAAAAAAGTTGTCAGATCGGAAACTGAACACATTAATGGTCTTCCAAATACAATCGAGACACCGCGATAAAGAGCGAACCTGTAACAAAGTTCATTTAAACATAAACATTATTTGTGGTTAATTTAAAGAAAAGAATAAGCATAGATTTTCTGTACAGTGAAGAATCAATATATTCTCAAAGAACAAAGGCGTTAAACTATAAACATTAACAAATTTACAATGAATACAAAACTTACTTTTTTATGTTTTTCTCATACATGGAGCAGTCCAACAATCGCTGTTTTTGTATGTGCGATATTTTGTAAAAATTAAATGTCCTGGCGTGCGCGTAAGTATTTTTTATCGTCACAAGGTTTACAAAAGCGTTTTCTTTCTTGATGATAACGTGGTTTTTCACACTAAATGAAATATAACTTGTAGCGGTGCTACACAACACGTCTTAACAAGTCGGCGACCAAACATCAAAGGTAATGAAATACATGTTGACATATCGGCGACCAGAAGTACAACTAACTATAAAGATTCTAGAATTTTCCTAACAAATGATAAATTGTTCTTTCTTCTGTTTCGCAGCTTCTTGCTATCAAGCGCTGCGGCAATGATTTTAAATATCTGCGCCCAGCGAGTCATAGTGTTTAAAAGTACCTTTTAAACGCTGGCCGCGCGTCTTGGTATAAGCGCACGTCATAAACAGATTTCGTTTCTTTACTCTCGCGTTGTCATGCTTAGTATTATTACAAACTACAGCTCGGTGGCTATCCTTTTCTCATATGCAAAATGTCTGAAATCCAATAATATCACACGGTGTAGGAACTGCTGTACAAGAATGAGGTATTCAATCATTCAGACACTTTAAGAATTGTTAAAGAAGATTGTACGTGCAGGGGAGATCTGGAGACACAGGAAGGTTTGAGGTAGAATTGGTAAGAGGGAGATTCTGAAACAAGTTTTTAAACACCAAAATATTGCCAGTGGCAGATTTGGACTCTGGCCATAATTTGTTGGTTATGAATTGCTGATTAAAACTGGAGAAAGGTAGACTGTACCTGGATAAATTAATAAAAGAACTGGAGTTTGTTGAGAGTTTCATATGGAGCTTTAGGCAACAATTAACCGAATGGGAAATTATTACAATAGAAGATGAATGAAATAATAAGGGTGGCTGAGGGTCAAATAGGAAGAGAAAAGAAGCTGCAATAGAAATCCTGGGATAACACCCAAGGTACTGAATTTAATTGATGAAAGGAGAAAACATAAAAATGAAGCAGACAAAAGGCAATACAAATGAGTATAAAATGAGATTGACAGAAAGTGCAAACTGTCCAAGCAAGTGTGGCTGGAGAACGTGTTGTTGTTTTGTGATCTTCAGTCCAGAGACTGGTTTGATACAGCTCTCCATGCTACTCTATCCTGTGCAATCTTCTTCATCTCCCGGTAACTACTGCAACCTACATCCTTCTGAATCTGTTTAGTGTATTCATCTCTTGGTCTCCCTCTACGATTTTTACCATCCACACTGCCCTCCAATACTAAATTGGTGATCCCTTGATGCCTCAGAATATGCCCTACCAACCGATCCCTTCTTCTCGTCAAGTTGTGCCACAAATTTCTCTTCTCTCCAATTCTATTCAATACCACCTCATTAGTTATGTGATCTACCCATCTAATCTTCAGCATTCTTCTGTAGCACCACATTTCGAAAGCTTTTATTCTCTTCTTGTCTAAACTATCTATCGTCCACGTTTCACTTCCATACATGGCTACACTCCATACAAATACTTTCAGAAACAACTTCCTGACATTTAAATCTATACCCGATGTTAACAAATTTCTCTTCTTCAGAAACGCTTTCCTTGCCATTGCCAGTCTACATTTTATATCCTCTCTACTTCAACCATCATCAGTTATTCTGCAATCCGGCGTCCGGCCATCCTGATTTAGGTTTTCCGTGATTTCCCTAAATCGCTCCAGGCAAATGCCGGGATGGTTCCTTTCAAAGGGCACGGCCGACTTCGTTCCCCGTCCTTCCCTAATCCGATGAGACCGATGACCTCGCTGTCTGATCTCCTTCCCCGAAACAACCAACCAATCAGTTATTCTGCACCCCAAATAGCAAAACTCATTTACTACTTTAAGCGTCTCATTTCCTAATCTAATTCCCGCATCATCACCCGATTTAATTCGACTACAATCCATTATCCTCGTTTTGCTTTTGTTGATGTCGGAGAATATATCCAAGACTATAGAAGCATGCATGACTGAGATAAAGATACTTCAAGAGAAGAGATACAGTTCTGTGGACATCAAGAACTCAGGTGGCAATCTTGCACTAAGGGAGATGTGAATGAATATTTAGAAGGGCTACGCAAGGGAAATGAACTTAAAGACTGTAGTAACCTACACATTACTACACCTCTGCTGCCACTACCATGGCGTGTGCCAGATATTTGAGTAGTCTGCTGCTCCACATCCCCCACCAGAGTCCACTGAATGTGGTCAGCGCCTCACTCGTGTGCAGCCAATAGACAGCGGCGCAACCTCTGTCGGCAAATGCTCTCTATACGGTGATGTACCTGCTCTGGCTGGCAGTCGTGTACAAGTCACCAAGCTGTATTGTTCTACATTGTTTAAGCTGTGACCTAATAAATCGATGTTGGTTTTTTGCAACCATGTTTTCCGTTGTGTTCAGAGTTAGATTGTCAGTAGTGATGAATTAACTTTTGTGTGCGCAACTTCAGAGACTGTTTATCCACATAACATTCCCATGGAGGCAGTATTTCAGTCACTAGTCCACCAGCAGCAACATAGCCACCTTGGAAAAATTTGTGGATACCTTGACTGTTCTGACTCCAGTCTCTGGTCCACCCGCTGCTGTTTCTGTCATATGACAACTTTGCTGTAAACTGAGTTGATTACGGGAAATGGCTCTGCCGGCACTGCATTGCATTTAGGGTGATGCCTCAGATCACATGTACCAGTTCTTGTGTCAATTGGCCCCTTTGCAGGAACCAGCTTCGCTCTCCTTTGGTGAAGTATGTAATTTGTCATCTTCTTATTATCGCAGGTGCACCGATGTCATTGCCGCTTGTGCAGAATTTTACCAGTGTGACGAGCAGGTACATCAGTCTTATTGGGCTCGGACGGTGGAGCTGTAGGGTTTGAGGTTTAAGTGTTGCTTTATTACTAAAACATCCAAGGCATCCTATGCCGATTCCATGGTTAGAGATTGAATCATCCGTATAGTGCCCAACAAGATGGTTTGTCAGAGTCCTTCAGTGGGAGAATCTGTCCTTTCAAGATCGCTCAGTCAAAAAGTGTCCTGTGCTGTGGGCCACCAAATCGAAGCATAGGATGACTTCACCATATTGATAGTGAACCACATCGGCACATAGCAACAGGTTCGCCAGTGAAGAGGAAGTCAATGCCATGCACACCAGGAAACCATGCTGCAGTGGGCAACCCCATCAGCAAAAACAACAAGTAACTGTGCAGCACTTCTGTCATGCCCCTCTTGCTTTGCAACATGAGAGAGCTCCATGCTTCAGGTCATGGTCGTCATTCCACAAGTGTCACAAGAGAGGCCACACTCCATTTGTCTGTTGTTTCAGCCATCCTCAGAACAAAAGGACATGGACATTCATTCTATTTCATCTTCGTCTGCAGGTCAGCATAAGCTTTTTATTGAAATGCGTGTGCTGAATGAACCATTGTTACTACAAGTGAACACTGGAATGTCTTTTTCACTCCTCAATTCCCAAATGCGCACGTGGCTGGGTTCCCCACCATCTGGAAAGCTACGCTGAACAGCATATTCCCGTTCTTGTCAATTTACTGCCACCATGACTGCCAAATTTGTAGTCCATCCTATCACATATTTTGTTGTTAATGATCTCCATACTGAGAATTTGTTTAGGTTAAACACTTCCTTCGCTTTTGAATTTTTCATTACCGACACTGTACGTCTTGTATGTGATCAAGTTCCCTACCAAGTCCTATATTTGTTATGTTCTGAATTCGGCTCGACCCCATTTTTATTGGGTGTGGCCTGTACCTGTGCCCTTACGTGAGCGAGTCCAAATTGGACCGGTTGATGTCACCTGGCGTTATTCAAATGATTTCAACAAAGTAGTAGGCTATGCCATTGGTGACTGTCAAAAAGATGTCAGGTTGGCTCCGACTTTGTAGAGACTTTAAAGATACCATCAATGCACAGTCCTTATTGACACACACACATACTCTGTGCCCTGAACTGATGTATTGCGTGCAAAATTGGCCAGGGGCCATTTCTTTTCCAATATTGACTTTGTTGAGACCTACCCGCGGGTTCCATTAGATGACCTGTCCAAGCATTTGCTTGTCATGAACATGCTCTTTGGTCTTCTTCAGTATCAATGTATAATGTTTGGAGTGGCTAGCGCATTAGCTATTTTTCAACGCTTTTTGGAGAAACTCACAATGGCGGTTCCTTCCTGCGTCAGTTACCTTGACGATATTGTAGTACCGGGTGCTATGACAGAATATTGCTTACATGACTTCCATTCTTTCTTAACTACTTTGCTAATTGCAGGCCTTAAGTGTAGTCTTACCAAGATAAAAATTTTTCAACCCTCTGGTGCCTGTCTTGGTCACGAACTTACTAGGCAGGGTGTTCAAGCTCTGCGACAAGAAGTTGCCTCTATTACATCTTTTCCTTGTCTGACCAATTTGCGGGATATACAGGTGTTCTTTGGTAGAATAAGCACACTATCACAGGTTTCTTCCATGTGCAGCTACTGTTGACTCACCCTCTGCACCGTTTGCTTTGTAAAAAAATTCGTTTCAAGTGGTCGCCAGCCTTGTGGCTTGCATTAGTACAGCTTCAAAACAAATTACGCTCCATGCCTTGTCTTGCAACCTTCCAACCTGGTAAACATTTAGTCTCGGCCACAGATGTGTCCCAGTATGAGATGGGGGACAGTTCTGCCCCATCGTCACACTCACAGCAGCTCAGCAGCACTATTTGCGACTCGAAAAAGAAGCCCTTGTGATTATTAATGCTGCAAAAAAATAATTTATGTCTTCTTAAACAATACAAAATTTCGGTTGGTCACAGATCAAAACCTTTAGTTTCCTTGTTTCAACATTCAGCTGCTTTACCTGACAAAGCCACTCATCACCTCCAATTTTGGGCCTAACTTTCATCAAGATATTGTTGTGCAATCCATTTCCACCCTACTTCACAGCATGGAAATTTGGATGTTTTGTCTCAGCTGTCAATGGGGTTTGACCCATTGTTTAATTAAGTAGTAGTATTGTGTTTCCAACTTGACATGGAAGCAAGACAGACTGCTGATAGTTTCCCCATTACCAGCTCCAGATTTGTCTGCAGTAGCTATGGACCCAGTGTTTCAATAAGTTGTGCACATGATGCAACATGAGTGACTCAACTGTCTGCCAGGCCAGGTATCCAACCCATTGTGGAACTTGTACAATTTGTCATTGTCTTTCCGTGTTAGATAGTGTTGTTCTCTTGTCAGTGGAAGGATGCACTCTTCATGTTGCAATTTCCACAACACTGTGTAGATAGATTCTCAGCCTGTTACATGAAGAAAATTGGGAAGCCCCCCTGCACTAAAGACTGGCACATCAGGACATGTTTTGGCCTGGTGCTGTTCGTGAGGTTGAGTGCCTAGTTACAGCCTGCTGCAAGCAGCATTCATCTCAACAGGTGGCATCACACCCTGCTTTTTCCGCTTGGCCAGTGCCCGCAGTACCCTGGGAAAGAATCCATCTACCACAGCGGTTGCAATGGTCAAGATGCTGTCAGCAATTTTTTCTATTGAAGGGCTACCTTGTGTGGTGGTTTTGAAGA
This sequence comes from Schistocerca serialis cubense, assembly GCF_023864345.2. Lineage (NCBI taxonomy): Eukaryota > Metazoa > Arthropoda > Insecta > Orthoptera > Acrididae > Schistocerca > Schistocerca serialis. Next base: position 1,127,374,130 of record NC_064639.1, on the reverse strand, counting down.
ATGGCCCTCAATTTTTGGCTCTGCCCTTTAGAGATGTTTGCTCACACAGTTGCATCTGCCCCATCATGGCGTGTTCGGTTCATCCGCAATCCAATTGTTAGGCAGAATGGCTTGATGCTGGCTTTCAAAATGTGAATTTACAAATATGTCTCGCAACATCTGGCAGAAATTTCTTACAGAATGACTCCGGTTGGTGACAAGGGCCTGGCTGAATACTTGCTAGCTTAGCAGCTGTGGATATTGCTCCATCTACTGCAGCCAGACAGGTGTCCTGCAGCAGCACCGACACCATTATCTGTACCCAGAACTGATATCTGGGCCCAAGGGTTAGGACATAACCACATTGGATTTCAGGCATCATCCACACCATGTGTTGGTAGAGGAGACACCTGCATTTGCATAGAAGGCATAATCCACAGCTAGTGCGGGTATCATGTTCATGGTGTGTTCCAGTGAGCTCCTTGTGGCATAACATTGCAATCAGCTTCACCATTCCAATCAGGCTATGCACTCGAGTGGGGGTACTGACGAATCAATGCGGACTGCCATGCCGGTGCCTCTTTCATTGGTGTCGTCATTCAGTGGGGACCGCACTCCACTTGGGCTGTGCCCGCACACCCTCCTGAGATGCTCACCAGCCTTTCCACCTGTGACTGGCTACACACTGGCGACACAGTTTGCTCTCAATGCCTCTGCAGTGTCTCTTCTCATTGGGGGAGGGGGGGGGGGGGCTGGGCTTCATCAGTGTGTGCCTGCAAGTGCTTCCTGCACTGATGCAGGTGACCCTTCCACTGGTGAAGGCATCTTCTACACTGACACAGGCACCTGCTGCCCTCCTCAATTACCTCTAAGTGCAGTCTGATGTTGACATAACCCCTGCCTATGGGGTGCTGGGGTCATCCATCTGCTTTGCTGGAGGGAAAGGAAGAGCACAGTTCTGCACCTGCCCCACTTCCACCCCTTTCTGGTTCACGTGGACTGGATACTGTTCACACTGAGGACAACCACTTCAGACAGTATGTATGTTTTAGCCATCAGAGCATTGTGGAGGAACTGGTATTTGGTCAGTCTTTCCCTCAAGTCTATAGTGACCCATACGTACATTACTACACCACCTCTTTCTCAATCATGGCGCATATTGAACAGTTGAGCAGTGAGTAATAGACCATTTGGCTACTAAAGTCCTACACTGGCCAATGACCGTGGTCAGGGCCTCAGTTGTCTGCAGTGTTTAGCCAGTAGCCCTGGGCGGGCAAATGCTCTTTATATGGTCACGCAGCAACTCTGCCCGGCAGTCTTGTACATCTCACTAAACAGTATTGTTCTACCTGTTTTTATGCTGTCACACTATGACCTAATAAATAGTTGTTGGTTTCTCACAAAAGTGTCTTTTATTGTCTTCAGAGTTAGAACAAAGACAACATAGAAAGGATGTAGACAAAGTTATGATGAGATACATGATACTGTGAGAAGAATTTGACAGGACTCTGAAAGGCTCAAAGCGATTCAAAGCATCTGAAGTAAACTACTTTCACTCAGAATTATTGAGATCTTTGGAAGAACAAACCAGGACCTAATGACACACTGTATGTTCATCTTTTCAGTGATGGTTGTCGGACTCTGGTGTTTGATAGAGGATGTCAAATTAAACACCTTTCAGCCTTATTTATTGGGCAACCAGTTAGTGTTTCAATACGCCTTCTTCAGTCCCATGACAGACGTGTAGGAATAATCTACCTCACTTGTGATCATTACAACAGGGGCCAGCAATACTCTTATTAGTAGATATTTGCTATAGTGACCTTTTCAACCATCACCTGCCACCAGGTGATGGTCGAAGTGGTCACTGTAACAAATATGTACTAATACCAGTATTGCCAGTCCTGTTGTAATAATCACAAGTGAGGTAGATTATTTCTACACGTCTGCCAGGGGCCAGAAGATGGTGTATTGAAATGCTGAAACTACTTGCCCAAGAAAATTGAAAGGTATTTAATTTGACATCCAGGACCTAATGATTCCACCTGGTGTGTGATATTCATGAGACAGGTGACACAGCTTACCCTTAAATTTATAATATGTATGTAATTATAAAATGTAATAATTCCAATTTGAAAAAAGGCAGGTACTGACAGTTGTTAATATTGCTGCACTATCAATTTACTAAATGATGCTTGCAAAAGACTGACACAAATTGTTTACAGAAAAATGGATAAACCGATAGAGGCCAACTCCAGGCAAAATCATTTTGTGTTGCAGATCAATATAGAAACATCCGAGGCATTGCTGGGCCTGTGGCACTTTAGAAGATAAGTTAAAGAAAGGTAAACCTGTGTTTATAGCATCTGTAGATTTAGAAAATGATTTTGACAACACTGACTGGGCTTCACTCTTTGTAATTCTGAAGGTGCTGGGATAAACTTGTTGAAGCCTACCCTAGCATTATTCAGTCACTACATTGAGCAAGCTATGAAGGTAATCAAGGAGAAATTGGGAAAAGGGAATTAAAGTTGGGGGAGAAGAAATAAAAACTCGAGGTTTGCCAATGGTATTGTAATTCTCTGAGGCAGCAAAGTACTTGGATGTGTTTTTGAACGGAAAGGATAGTGTCTTGAAAATGGGTTAACAGGGTGTATACGACCCGGGAAAAACCCGGGAATTGTCTAGAATTCCGGGAATTTTTCATAGTTTTAGTTTTCAGTTAAATTTTTGTGATTTTGACTGGTAAGAACCAATACTCAAACAAAGGATATTACTGTATCCGGCGACTGCAGAATAATACTGCAGCAACAAAACATGAAAGAGAGAGAGAGAGAGAAAAAAACTAAAATAAAACGTAAGTTGCAAAGGAAATGCGCCGTATACAACAACAAAACAGTGCTCATACAAGCGTCTGCCAACAGCAAAATGTGCCAAAGGCTTTAGGAAGACCATGCAATGCTTTATAACAACAAATTGCTTCCGATGAGCGTGACGTGGCAACTGTTTAAATCAGATTCGTTTGAGCTGTTGCGGACGGGCTCTTGAGCATGCGCAGTTGAGTCGCGTATGAGTAATACCTTCTCCCACTTCTGGTTACAGAAGTGTGGCTGGGCGCCACTACTTAATATTGCCTCGGTTCGGAAATATAGTAAATCTGGGCTGATGCACAGAGCAGTCTGAGTTGAGGTGGGGAGTCTTCACGTGACCTGTGATTTTGTTGTTTCCTCTTCGTTTATTGCTCTCACGTTAAATGATAAGCAAACGGATTTTTGTGGCCGGGAGGGGCTCAACCAGTCACAGGGGTGGTGGTTGTGAGAGGGTACAGATGTCTTTTTTTGAAACATACATGAGCATTTGATTTTATGTTTGAGCAAGCATGGGTATTTCAAACATTGTTTGGACAAAACACAGGTGCTATTCGTTAATTAAAATATTAGTGTGATGCTGTTTTTGTTTCACGGTTATTTCGTGTTTGGAGTGCTCCTTGGGTGCTGTGCACTGACACAAGTTCTCACATTGCTTACATCATACAGTGTCTGAGACTGCAGTACCTAGTGCCATGCCGTGGAGCCCTCCTGGAGAAGGTGTTTGCCATAGACTTGGCAACAATTGAAATAGATATCGTGTATTCAGTATAAAACTTTCAGTTAGTTCAGATTTGATGTTGACTCGTCTGGAAAATATATCCAAGTTGTCAAAAGAATATTCTGATGTTTGTGATTTATTAGTTGTGATGTCTCTGTTTCTTGCACATGATAATTTCCGCTTAACAGTTTGGCAAAGTAGTGTATTCATTGAGCTGTCCCTTCTTTAAATTACATAATCCTTTCCCAGGAAATGTCTTATTGAGTAAGTTTTGTGATGATTTTCAAAATATAGCCTACAGCACAGAAATTTTAATTTTTTTTCTTCATTTTGCTTTTGTAAGATAACTAGATAATTTATCACCATGCTGAAGAGGAAATGCACATTTGTGGATAATCTCCAAGAAAAATATCCTAGCTTTCATCTGGAAAGAGTGTGATGGGAAGCAGAATGTCTGGCTTTTTGCCCAGGGACCTATGTTTCAATACTGAATCATAGCGTTAGTGACCTGGATGTCCACTTGAAAACAGTGAAACATATGAAGTGTGTTAGGAGTGCAAGTTCATCAAGTTAAGTAATTTTTGTGTGGAGCTCTTGGGCACAACTGGAAACTGAAGTAAATGCTGCTGAAGGTAAACTTACTTGTCATACCATGACACACCACAGTAGTTATAAATCTAAGGATTGTACCAATAGACTGTTTAGAGAAATTTTCCCTGACTCATTCATATAATTTAAAATCTCATGTGGATGTACCAAAACTGAGGCTACAGTAAATTCAGTTTCAGCAGCTCATTCAGTAGAATGTGTCATGGAAGCTCTAGAATGCATTCCTTTCGTTGTCTTGATAGATGCTAGGAACCATGGGGATATTAACATGATCCCCATCATAGTTCATTACTTTGACCACAAGAATGGAGGACTCTTAATAAAACTTCTTAGTATAGAAAGTAGGCCAATTGAAACTGCAGAAAGTTTTTCATATTGTATTATTGATACCATTAACATGTTGAAAATGAAGGATAAATGTGTGGCATTTGGTGCTGACAATTGAACACAGTGTTCAGCAGTATTAAAAGAGGTGATGGTAATAACGTGTTTGCTAACCTCAACATGATGTTTAAGAAGGTGCTGGTTGAAGAGAACGCCCTGCATTCAGCATGAAACTTACCTTTTATGAAATTGACTTAACAAGATTTAATGATGAAAATATACAACCACTTTTCAATATATATTGTCTATGTTGAGTCTCTAATCAAATTTTTTGACTTTGTTGAAATAGACCCGTTAGTTGGAATTCTTCATAATTATATCAGAAACTCATAAAAAGAAGAAAACTCCTTTACTGATATGACAAATGTATATTCATTCATTTACAATGTTCTTCAACACAGAAAAGATGATTATTTTATATCTTTGAGTGACAAAAGGTTGGATCAATTGGAAAATCATGGTTACGCAAAGGCGAAGGATTTTAAGTGCAGTGTTGTAATCCTCTATGATGGACACGTAGAATATCTGAATATGGGGATGCAGCCAATTTAGAGAATTTTCTCATTTCAAGTGGCTTGGTTTTGCAGATGTATCTGGAAGAATCCATCATATTTGTGTGGGATAAAAAATTGAAATTGATGATGAAAATCGTCTTGATCAGTTTTAAAATAAAAAGAAAAAAATCATAACCATATATGATGGATAACGTGAACCAGCCAGAACAAATGGTGCAAGTACAATCGATTAGTGTACTAGTGAGGAATAGTTTAGTGAATTAATTAAAATTGTGCAGTACTTCTTGCCAGCTTAAAATGCTTGTGTTGAGAGGTTGGTTTTCCTGAATAATGGCAGGTATGTAATGAGAGAATTATCATTGCTGACCATTGAATCTTTAAAAGAGATCGCAGTGGTGAAATTTAATTTTAGACGTTTGAACTGGAAAAAATCTTCTAATATTTGTGTCAACAAAAGAATTTAAAAAAAAAAATTGGGTCCAATGAAAAATATATTTAGGACATGGGCTGTAAAGTAATGTAGGTATGTGGTTTCTTTTGCTTAAGAAATAAATTTAAAGTATGGAAAGTACCCTCTTTTTGCAAAATATGGTAACCCCAACTACAATATTCAGCATTAACAATTCATTTATCATGTTGTGCAGCAACCAGTGATATTACCAATGGTGTTGACCTCAGCTCAGCTCTGCAAGCAATGAAAATGCGTTCTTTTAAATCATAACTGCCACTTCATTATTATTATTATTATTATTATTATTATTATTATTGAAACTCTACTTACTTTAAAAGTAATAGAAAATCAACCCACATTTAGGAAAATAACCTCCACCAGCTTTTTGATAAATAAGATCACACACAATTCCATAGCATATTTTCGCTAATTTCAGAGATGCTATTCTGAAGACTCAGTTCTTTTGTGTTATATTTCAAACTTAATTTCAGGGTAGGTAACTTCAATACTTCCTAAATTGTCATGTTATCACAGTTATTCAGGAAAATGGTCTTCAAACAGAAATTAAAATCTTCTGAATAACTTTTTATACATTTAAAAATATTTATTACTTAAACTTTTGTACATACTGACAAGATTGCCACTTCTAAAACATTACTACAATTTCTCAGCAGTTTTCATCTAAGTATGGTTAAGGACAAGCATGAATTGAATAGCATAATTTTGTAATTAATACAGTTTGTTTGTCCTCATGTTACTGCACTGTCTGGTGAGTTGCTTTGGAATGTCTTCTGTGGCAGGCGGCTGTCGATTTGGTGCCAGTGGAGTCTGATAACAGCTTTTTCAGCTGAACATCAGTATTGGTCCTGCCACCTCTGCGTCAACATCGCACAGAGATTGTATTTCCCCGATGTCGCCCCACGCCTGTATTTGTGCTCCAGTGGCACGAGAAATTTCAAGAGACTGAGCGATGGATAGGACTTCATCTACAGTCGGATTTGCCAACTGAAGGGCACGTTGCCTAACTTCTTTGTCGGGCGCCGATTGGATAATAGCATCTCGTACCGTGGAATTGGCGTAGGATTCTTTATGAACTTCAGTAACAAATTGACACTTTCTACTGAGGCCGTGAAGTTCAGCAGCCCAAGCACGATATGATTGATTCAATTGTTTTTGACAACGATAAAAGGCAACACGAGAGGCTACCACATGCAGTAGCTTTTGAAAATAGACGGACAGAAGTGAGCACATTTCAGCAAAGGACAAAGATGCAGGATCTTTCAAAGGAGCCAGTTGCAACAACAACTGATACATTTGAGGTGAAATCCATGAAAGGAACAGAGACTTACATATTTGTTCATCCGCGACATGAAATTCCAAGAAGTGCTGTCGAAGACATTTTTCGTAATCAGACCAGTCTTCCGCCATCTCGTCATGAGGAGGAAAAGGAGGTAGAGACAATGACGAGAGACACCTCGCATTTGATGCCGCGACGAAATCACGAACCGCATTTGTGAGAAGAGTCTGCTGTTCTATGAGACCTTACAACAGTTGCTCTAAAGTAGCCAAGGAAACATGTGGGTCAACGATGGAAAAGAAAAATCACTAACTCGTCGCCAATTGTAATAACTTCATGTTGAACAAATATATTTCAAGGAAGACGCAATACATGAAAATCACAGATCAAGTAAACAGAGTAAAACATGAGTACACTTTAATAGTCAAATCAGAACTGATTCCAAGTATAGCGGCCACTGGCTGGCTGGCCACTTAGGTTGCACTGCTGCTGCATGGCTGGCAGACAGCGCCACATGTAGAGGATGCACGTAACTGCGCGGTGGCACTTTGAAAGATCGGTGAGTCACAACAGATTCTGCCCATTATAATGTACCAGACAGATGGCTGATGGGGCCAGAATAATGGTAGTAGGGGATAGACACTAAATCAATTGGAGGCAACAGCATCAGGAAGTCGGGGATGCTGGCAAAGTCACACAGTATGCTGGTTGTAGGATGTCATTGTTTGGCATTATTGATAATTGTCGACACTCTCCTCTGGTGAGCATCACTGTCACTTTTAAGGAATGCACTTTGTTGGAAGTGTGTTGTGGCGCACCATACACTGTGGCATGCATTTTCATAATTCATGAATGGTGACATACTATGGTTTCAATGTTGCTGCATGGGATCTGGTCCAATTTTTATATACTATAGTTTACAGTCATTACCAGTCATCAATGAACATCCGTATGGTGAGGGTATAGTGTGGGATATATACAACATGATATGGTACTGAATGACACTTTATTATGTACAGACAGCAAACAACGAGAAAGCGTGTCTACATCATTTCAAACTCCAGAACACATTGATCCTGCACAGTCAACACCAAAGATCATCTATTGTGAAACAAGATTGATTGTCAACAGAATTACACAGATGGCGTCCCCACAAGTCTCACATGTGCTACAGTTTCTTAGTCTGTATTGAAATTCTTTTCTGAACCGTAGTTGGGCATCAGTTTTGTAAAGATTTGATGCTATATGCCTCTGGAAACCTATATACATAACATTATACCAGATTTATGATTTTACTGAAGATTTCCTAGGAAGCAGCTGTTCAATTTCAATACTGAGGCATGATTGAGATATTAGGTATGTGCTTGCTAAGTGGGATACTATGTTGGAATATCCTGCTTGCCCCAACATGCATGAGATGGGCATCACCATGGTACCGAATGAAAGCTGGTAGAGACGGAGCCTCAGAATATGAGCTGTGTTTGAGGCAGTTGAGTAGGTCTAACAGGTAGCACAATACAAAGCTGTATAATTCTTAAACGAGATATAATGTAGCCATATGTGGCATGGATGCATTTTCTGTAGAATACAATAGGTGACTGGCAAACATTTGCCTGCATTCCGAAGTTATGAAGTGGTGTCGATTTGTCAAGACGCGCATAGTGCAGTTAAAAAAAAGTTCTATGCCACTGCTGGCAAGTCTTGGAATTGGCAATACACTTGAGTATGAAGCTTGTTTAACCTTCCGGTGCGTGCACCTGTGAAACTCACGTGAGCGAGTGCATGCAGCACTGACTGCTGCCTCCAGAAAATCAGCTTTTTCCGCTAATGTAGCAGCCCTGTTTTTTATGTAAGGTAGGTAAAAATCATTAGAAACAAATCACAATATCAGACTGAATTATATATTTGGTTCTTCAGCGTGATTCATACACCTTCATTACCACTTATCACATACACACCATGCACCTACCAGAGGGTTAAATAATAAAGATGCAACTGTTCCTCTCTTTTCCTACTACATTGCGCGTGGCTTTAATCTTAGGGTAAATAAGCTGTTGGGTTTTTAATTTAAGGTAATATTCGTTTAAACTGCATCATCCTGGGGGCTGTATTGTTTAATCTTTGGATAGCTGAGCTAGCAAAATTTTGAATTTATGATAAACAGATTGAAACATTAGGGAAAAATCGATTATTTTTTGTTTAATTTCACCCATTTTATACTAAAGACATGATTCTAATCTTAGAGCACATGATATGTGACAATCATGCAGGCTGCACCAGTGTCTCAGGGCTCACCATATTGGATCTTTAGTGAACAGAATAATTGTCAATTCCAGATTTTTTTAATTCTCTGTAATTTCTCATGTTTCCCACTGCTTTATATATTGGGAGATTATCCTACATTGGAAAGGGTGAAGGGAGGATGGAAAATCTGGCAGTATTGCGTAACATCATAGGGGGAGGGGTGTATCTGGCAACAATGCCAACTGAACCAAACCCAGACAGCTATACTACTAACCAGTAATAATATGTTATGCAGTTGTTAAAATTAATATTCAGTAAATCGTGGCTTAGTGCACAGACAAATACGTGACTTCCTCTGGTAGACAACAGCTGCTGAACATGCCCTGTGTTGCAGTCTTAGTATCTCGGTTTAAAAAAAATCTGGAGACTGCCCAAATCTGTATGCTACCAACCCACAAGCAATGATGACACCATTGTATTCAGTCACTGACTGTACACAGGAGGGATCTTTGTAACTGTATCTGGTTGGCACCTATGGTGAGTACCACAATCGTGATTTTATTTATTTCATTGTTGAATAATTCCATGAAACCAGTAAGTTGTGCACAGTGAGAAACTTTACTCTGTAGCATTGGCCTCTTACTTAGCCTGCAGTTATCGCAAACCCCTTGCCCAGCCGAAAGCTCCAACAAATGGAAAAAATTGCATGTGACTCTTGTCTATAAGAAAGGCAGATCAATTGATCCACATAATTACAGACCAATTTCCTTAAAAGCAGTTTGCTGCAGAATGCTAGCTTCTGTCCACAAATCAGCATGGAGTTGGGAAGTATTGCTCATGCATAACTCAAGTAGCCCTTTTCTCTCATGGTATCCTAAAAATCTTTGATGGAGGGCAAGAGGCAGATTCCATATTCCTAGATTTCTGGAAAGTATTTGACATGGTGCCCCACTGCAGATTGTTGACAAAGGTCCGAGTATACAGTTTAACTTCCCAGATATGAGTAGCTTGAAGACCCTTTAAGTAACAGAATGCAATACATGGTCCTCAATGGCGAGTGTTCTTAGAGACAAGGGTACTGTCAGAAGTGCCCCAGGGATGTGGCATAGGACTGATTTTATTCTCTATGTACGTAACTGAGGTGACAGACAAGGTGAGTGGAAATTTACAACTATTTGCTCATGTGCTGTGGTATACACAAAATTGTCATCGTTTATTGACTGTAGGGATACACAAGATGACTTAAGACAAAATTTCTTGTTGGTGTGTTGACTGGTAGCTTGCTGTAAATGTAGAAAAATGTAAGTTAATGCAGACGAGTAAGCAAAACAACCCTACAACATTCGAACACAGCTTTGGTATGGTACAGCTTGATACAGTCACTTTAATTAAATGTCTAGGTGTAACGTTGCAAAGCTATATGAAATGGGATGATCTTGTCAGGTTGGTAGTAGGGAAGGCAAATGGTTGACCTCATTTTCTTGGAATAATTTTGGGAAAGTGTAGTTATTCATAAAGGAGTCAGTGTGTAGAATGCCAGTGCAAACCCTTCTTGAGTACTGTTCAAGAGCTCGGAATCCCCACCAGGTTGGATTAAAGGAAAATATTTAAGCTATTCAGGGTCAGGATGTTAGATTTGCTACAGGTAGGTTCGATCAGTATGCAAGTATTATGGAGATACTTCTTGAATTCAAACGGGAATTATAATGTGCCAGTTTGAATGTGCACCATCCTTACCTCTGTGCTTAAGTGAACTCGTTAATCCCTGTTTTTGTTATCAGTATATGTTAAAAAATGTATACCAAAATGTTGTTGCCTTTTTTGTTTGTTACATGTATTTAAGGAAGTTTCCGACAAGGTGTTCCAGCAGTGTCACAGTCCACAACTGGCAGTGCAGGGTACTTCATCTGATAGAGCTGATGTGTAGGTACATGGTGAAAGGCCCCTGGACATGATAAAATTAAAATTTATTTAAAACAAAAATGAACGAAACAGACAGCCATAATGACAAAATCACTGTTTAATCAGGATGACAAATTAAATATCTTTCAGCCATCAATTTTCAACCTTACTTTGATGGCAACCAGTTTCAGTGTTTTACTATGTAGTTTTCAGGTTCCTGACCAATGTGTAGGAAGAATCTACCTCGGTTGTGTCCAAAACAGGGGCCAGCAATACTGGTCTTAATAGATATTTGCTACAGTGATCACTTCAAGTATCACCTGCTGACTAGCATGGTTGAAATGATCACTGTAGCAAATATCTATTAAGACCAGTATTGCTGGCCCCTGTTTTGGACACAACCGAGGTAGATTCTTCCTACATATTGGTCAGGGGCCTGAAGATAGCATAGTAAAAAACAAAAACTGCCTACCAAATAAAGTAAGGTTGAAAATTGATGGCTAAAAGGTATTTCATTTGATATCCTCTATCGAACATCCGAGTCTTGCAACCATTTTTAAAAAGATGGACATACAGAGAGCTGTTTGATCAAGTTACAGTGACTGAATATTTATGATAAATGGTGTTTGAAAATTGGAAGTTAATCATTATGCTACAATAAAAGTAATAACATCGCTGATAGTCAGAATTTTGCTAACCCAATGCTGCATTGTTTCACGTAACATTGTACAGCTAGAGACTTACAGCGATGCAAATAAGTCACAGTTTGAACCTCCCCTTCTCTGTCATAATAAACGATCCTGCAAAGTTCAATCAACTCAGTTTAGAGTAAAATTGCCAATTAAATGTATCTCCAAGCAAGGACGAAAACTTTGAGTGAGGCTTTGTCCCAATCCGATACGCACAGTCAAGATTGTATGCGGAGGAGTATACTACGAAAGAAGCAGATTCTTAATGTAATAATCCAGCAATTAACATGGCAAATCACCTCATCATGGTGACTGACATGGCCAGGACTTCGCTAGAGGAGAAGTGGAGAAGATATTTTAGTTAAGAGTTGTCATGAGAAGGCCAAGACTATGAGAAGTCTGTGGAAGGCAAGACACGACTTGCACCTGCAGCAACAATGTCAGTTTGTCCAGGTGCAGTTCTGCAGTCAGCGTGGGGTCGCAGATGACTTCGACTATATTTGCAGTAGCTGTGGGTGCCTCTGACTCTTCGCCACTAGTCTTCAGCAGCAGTTGTGAACAGCAGAGGCAGGTGACGTAGTAGCTGTCAATGCAGAGCAGCCATATGCAGTCCATTGAATGAGCAGCGGCTACAACATGTTGGAGACATTGCTTTGCAGATGACAGTCAACAGCTTCCCATGGTCATCTCAGCAGCAATAATTAGAGTTAATGGTGAGTCATTTTCAAAATGACAAGTAATATTTATGGCAATAGTTTTTTCAGCGACATATTGACAGATATATAAGAGGACTTTTTATGGATATTGTAAGACATCTGTCTAAATGACATATTTTGAATTTGGAAAGTATTTAAGGGTTAATAATTTAAGATGGATTCTGAGGCCTTTCAGCAATTCTTAAGAGAACTATGGAAGGAAAACAGGGAACGGAAAATGGAGATTAGTGAATAGAGATCTAGGTTTGATGAGCATTTAGCCATTTGCTACTCAGATGTCTGAGCAGATGTCTAGCTTTGAGGAACATTTGACTAATGATAATCAAGGTCTTACTGTTCAGATGTCTCAGTGGATTAGTGAACAAATGACTACTCATAATAGCTGGAGTCCACCCAAGATCATCCTGCAGACATTTATTTAAGGATCTAGGGATATTCACAGTAGCTTCTCAGTATATATACTCTCTTGTGAAATTTGTTATTAACAACCAAATCCAATTCAAAAGTAAGATTAAATCTAACTTTGGCACAGAAAGGGGTGAATTATATATTATACTGGCACTAAAGTCTTTGGTCACTTACCAAATAGTATCAAAAGTCTGACAGATAACCAACAAGTATTTAAGATGAAATTAAAAGAATTTCTGAATGACAACTCCTTCTACTCCATTGAGGAATTTTTAGATATAAATTAAGGAAAAAAAAGAAAAAAACAAAAATATTAAAAAAAGTAAAAAAAATAAAAAATAAATAAAAACACAAAAAATAAAAAAGTTGTTATATTAACTTAAGTATGTTGTTAAATTAACCTAATTATGTCATGTATTGGAAAATTCGACTCGTTCCACATCATTACGAAATATCGTATTCATGATCCATGGAACTAGTATTAATCTAATCTAATCTCTGGTGGAACATCTTACGGTGCAAATTACTGAGCAAGTAATCACACGATTATCAGAAAAATTAGGTAATAGTAATCCTCTTAAGTCAGAACTGTCTGAACAAATAAGTGCCATTAAAGAACAGCTTCAAACTCACATCAGTGAATCTTGAGCTGTAAAGAAACAACTTTGTATTGAGATGCAAAGTGTTGCAGAAGATTTGTCAAATGTAAGTTTAAATTGTGTTGGAGAATTAGAACAACATAAAGACAAGTTACGTAATGAATGCAGTAAGAAATGGTTTAGTAGAATCTAATAAAGAAGTAAATTTGAATTTAGACAAGAAATAGGAAGGAGGTTTGTCTAGTTTAAGATAGGAGATTTAAAGGGATCGACTGGTACTAATTTCAGTTAAACAAGTAGAAACAGAATCTAAAATTCTGAAATGCAACTGAAAGAAATAATACCCATCAAAACAACCACTGTTAACAATTAAATAAGAAACTTGCTGATTTAGTAGTCCCCATGCCTAGTGTAAGATTACAAAATCAGGGTGTATACGATCCGGGAAAAACCCAGGAATTTCTTAGAATTCCGGGGATTTTTCATTGTTTTAGTTTTCAGTTAAAAAATGTGTGTGAAATCTTATGGGACTTAACTGCTAAGGTCATCAGTCCCTAAGTTTTCAGTTAAATTTTTGTTACTTTGACTGGTAAGAACCAATACTCTAACATAGAATATTACTGTATCTCGCTACTGCAGAATAATACTGCACCAATAAAAAACGAACGAGAGAAAAAATACTAAAGTAAAGCTGAAGTTGCAAAGGAAATGCACCATACACAACAACAGAACGCAATGCTCATACAAGCGTCTGCCACAGCAAAACGTGTCAAAGGCTTTAGGAAGACTATGCAATGTTTCATAACAACAAATTGCCTCCGATGAGCGTGACGTCACAACTGTTTACATTAGATTCGTTTGAGCGGTTGTGAGCGAGCTTATGCGCATGTGCGTGTGCTGTTGAGTCGCGTATGAGTAGTACCTTCACCCGTTTCTGGCTACAGAAGTGTGGCAGTTAGCTGTATAGGCAATAGGAGCACACAGCCAGTTCTATCCGGAAAAATTTTACTGGTGTGCCTAAGCTGACAGATTCACGCATGCGCAACAGGCCCGGAACTAGGGAGCGGGGACAGACCGGGGTATCTGCCCCAGGCGGCAGTTTCAAAGGGGGGGGGGGGGGGGGGGCGCCAAATTTATATTTTCGTATTATTGAGGAAAAAGACCTTGTTTCACAAAGCGCCTAACAACCAGCGCACGTTGGTCTATCGATTACTCACATGATTTTGAACACATTCCTGTTGGTTTTTGAAGAATCGTAACTTGCTTTTTGAATGCGTGCATAGTGTACGTGATGTCTCTGCCAGGGGAATCCCCGTCGCATCTAGAAATAAACTTTCCTGCAGACAAAAGGGGACGGGTCTACACAAGCATAGCGGAATAAAGCTGAACGGGTGAATGGCAGTCGCTGTTTATGTGGTTGACTGGGTTTGCAAATGATCAGCGTTGTTGTAACTACTAGCGAATTCCATAGATTCAGACTACCAGAGTGGAAATAAACAACTAACGGGAATAACAGGCAACAAACATTACGTATTGTCTCCTCCGTGTATCCAAGAAAACGAAATTTTGACAGAAAATTTTTGGCCAGACCGCTTCACTTCTAAGGGCCAGTAATACAGTCCCCGGCTAGCAGCTGCTAAAGTTCTATTCTGGGAGTAGCGCGGAAAACGCGTTGTACGAACACGTAACAATGCCTAACCGGAGAATAAATGCGGGGTAACTAAACCGGTGATTGTGGCAGGGTTAGTGAAATTAACCGAAGAATAAGTTTTGACATTGGCAGGAATAGTTACAGAATTAGAGATTACAAGATTGATTGATAGAACATGGAAGGAGAAGAAAGGGGGACTCACACAAATCACGGAAGTATATGATGATTCCCAATTTTTATATAAATTTTGTACTACTACTTTTTGATTTCATGCTTCAGAAGCTAGAGAGTATGAATGAAATGTGAAACTATTTCCTAACATAGAACTTTTTGCTTGTAGTGGGCCTAATAGGCATTTGGTATTGGTACTTCGTGAATTATATTCCGAGGTGTTATAAAAATGACCATTTATGCCAAAACAGTCTCGTTTATTTGGTGTGTGTAACAATTGCTACAGTATTAGGAAGGCATATTTCATTTTATCTAGCAGACAGACAAAATACATGTAATCAGATCGAGAAACCACACCAGTCTTGGGTACTATTTGTATCAACAGCTTTTCTAGCATTAAACAACCACATATAGCAAAACGTTGACGAACTTTGATGTGGTAATAGGCTCTTTCGCAGAAAGGAAAGCACATAATGTAAAGCTGTAGCAAGATTAGAGAGGAATAAAAGCTAGGACTTAAGGATTGAAGAAATGTGTTCTACTGTCTTGCTTGTCTCTTGTCTTAACTCGTTTTACGTACCCTATATTTAATTTTAATAGGCATTAAGGATTGCAGATTTTCTGAAGACTTCTTGTTTTGCAGTTACAAATAATCCCATCCAGTATTAATTGTGAGAGTTTTTTAAAGAGGGGTCGGATGTCAAACCGGCTGATTGGGAGCAGGAGAGGTACCACAGGACATTTTAATTTCCACTGGCACGAATATAGTTTGATGGTACCCATTACAAAATATTACATGTTTGAACTCCACAGAGCGAAATACAGAAATGTGCGATGGAAGAATGCTGTGTGAAGAGGCGTGGCACTGCAATTTGGCACACTTAAGACCAAATAACATGTCTTACACGTGACCCGTGTTTACGTTAAGTGAATTTGCTGTTTCCTCTTCGTTTATTGCTCTCACGTCAAATGGAAACAAATCTGATTTCTGTGGCTGGGAGTTATCAAGTGAATTAAAATACATTCACATAATTACGGAAGGCTAAAATATGTAATTAGTTTCAGATTTTATTTTGTTTCCACCTGTCTGACAGTCAAGCTTTAATCGCCTTGCAGAACAATGAAGTTATTTTTGTCGGTTTGTTAAAGAAATCTTTTCTGCTGAGGCAGTCGATTTATTTGAATGAAGTGTTTCATTCCACACTATTGGCTAGTTTCAACTATTCACTGCATTTCAAGTTCACAGTTTCATCTTCTAGCACATCTGGGATTATGCCTTAATCAAGAACCAAACATGAGATAATACAGTACTGGTACTCCAAGAAAATTTACATCTGAATCTGGACATACAAATGTGCACTTTAAGCCGAATGATGCATTTTATTATGGTTCACAAAATCCCCATGCTCTTGGAGTGTCCTCTAATGTCTTCTTTCTTTTATGACATAATGTAAGATCTTTGAACATTTTACACGTACGAACGTACGGGCTTCCTGCGTCACCGTAGATGCGCAAGTGCGGCGATGCCTGTTATCTGGTGCTTTGTGGCAACTGCTGAAGCGAATCTATTTCTAATATTCCGAATGGTTGTTTTGAAAGTGTTACTTTCAAAGTAAATTTCTTTTTACGCAAGATGAACTCTGTGTGCGAATGTCCGATGAATTTTTTAAATCACAGAGCGTTTGGCTCTCATTCAAAAATAAAATCTTTGACTACGACCATACAGAATATTTTCGAGCCCAGAAGATCAGACAATTATGTCGTTGTTAAAAATTTTACTGACACATTTGTGTGATGTATCTTAAAATGTAACACGTGCAAAAAAGATCAACATTGTGTGTGAAAGCTTAGCTTCTCTTGCAGCTTATTAATTTTAGAGACCATATTATACGTAAAAGCTTTTCTTTTCTTGTAGCAGCACTATGTATATTAATTTAAACCGTTACCCTTTCCTATTTGTGTGTTTACGATACTTAACAGTGATTTTGCTATTGGGTAACTATATCACGTGTCCTATGCTCTGAATATCCACTGTCATCGGCTTGCGAGACCACTTGACATAAGCTACGACTGGCTTACATAAGCGCATCGCAATCTCGATTTCAATTCTTCAGAAAGTAACATGCGGCGTTTGGTGTAATTCGAATTTATACTTCCGTAATACGCAAATATGCAGTGTACATGTTGCTGCACATCAGACATCTTTCCAAAACGTGTTTTTTCCCCTGAGTTTCGTTTTCTAAAGTGCCCAGAAATTCTACGCTGGTGAATAAAACCACAACCTTTGAAAGGATTGATAAGTTTTACAGTTCCAAGGAAAAGTATGCTGTTACTTAACACAGAAAAAATGTATTTTCATCCAGGAGAAAGTGTATTTTTAACCGGGAAACACGGGAATTTTTTTCCTCGTCCACGTATACACCCTGAAAATGAAACTTCACTTGTTAGTAAGCATGTACCTAACCAAACTGGAAGTTAATACAGAATGAATAGTGATAATTGAAGTATGAAGGAAAGTAACAACCCCAACAAGGGGGGTTATGTGAGCGAGTTACTGTTCCTCTTGCTAGAGGCTGGTGGGAAGATTTCTTATTGGGAAGTCGCAGTCATTTGCCGAATTTTTTTCTACCATTTAAGCCAGAAGGTTCAGTGCACCATAGTCTTTTTCTAAAAAACCTTTGAAGATGTATTACCTACTTCATGGGATGATGGAAAGAAAGTAAATTTGGTTCTATGTCATTTGGAAAATGAGGTTGCCAAACAGGGAGTATTGCATATCAAAGAATTTCACACTTGGGAAGAGTTTAGTAGACTATTTCAGAAGTATTGACATGAAGGTGAGCAACAAAAACTAACCTTGCAACTGCTCAATCCAAATCCATGTGATAGACATTGGGGAGGTTTCAGAAAATATTTTGAGTGGCATTTAATGAGAATGAAATTTCTAGATGAACTCATCAGTGAAAGCCATTTACTTAAGGCATTAATTAGTCACATGCCAACTTATGTAAGAGAAAAAAAAATGATCAGTAGAGTGTGGAATAAAATAAGTACCAGCCTTAATTACCTTGAACGGTTAGATATTCTAAATAAGTCTAGAGAGGAGGATAGAACTAAGTTTAATTGAGAACAATTTAGAAGAGGAAATGATGATTCATGAAAGGACTGATAAACCAGGCATAGTCAATATTGCCAACTAATAAGACCTGTTAGCAATACCCATGAAAATGAATGTACAAGGAGAAGTAATGGAAAACTTTGTAGAGGACAGAAAAATTATGTAAGTATGAAGTAGTTTTTTCAGATAAATGAGGAAGAATTGCAGGTGAGACATAGTAGATGCTAGAGGATTTCGTCTGCATCCAAAGAGAGTGAGTCCATAGCAACCTGTCCTTACCCAAAAAAGTCCTTCCTAGGTAAGAATAATTTTTTCCAAAAATTTTTAACAGAAAACCATGTTATTCACCCTACAATCATGTGTGTTTTAAAATAAAGTGCTCATTAGCACTGGGGTGAGGAGGAAAAGATAACATGTGATAAAATCAAAGAAAACTCAGTTAATGCTTCTATTCTGTTACAACTTTAAGGAGGTTTTTATGCCATCCACAGATGCTTCATACTATGGTATTGCATGTGAAATGTTCCAAGGAGAATTCCCCACAGATAGCGGTAATCACTTTAATAAAGCATTCACTACTACAGCACTTAACAAGCATGATAAACTATTCTGTCACAGAAAAGGAAGTGTTAGCAGTAGTATGGAGTTTTAAAAAATTTCACTATCTTCTGGCAAGCTCTTACTTTCTATATATATAGTAAATTACTGTGTCCTAGACTTACGAGATCGATATTTTTTCTGCAGAATTCAATTTTAAATGAGATACATAGAAGGTTCTAAAAATATTATACTAGATGCATTATCTAGATTACCAGTTGGCGTGGAAGAACATCCAGGAACTTTTGATCCTGCTATCAAATGTAGAATTTATTTAATAAAAAAGGGTCCCCATAATGGTGAAATAAAGAAACTGGCTAAGAAAATTCTAACTGATCAGAGTTGGTATACTAAACTAAATGAAGTTATCTGAAACATGCAAACAGGAAATCGTTACCATGGGGAAAAGGAAATTGGTTAATTAGTAATAATGTATTATACTGGAATAATTCTGTGGAGAGTAATCATTGGTGGATTTGTGTACCTAGACATGTAGAGATCCAGATAGGGGCACTTTGGCCTAAAGAAATACCTAAAACATTTGAACAAGTATTACTATATGCACAATATGAGTAAGAGGGTTAGAAATGTTACCCATGCCAACTGTGCCAGAGAATAAAGGAATACCTGAGACATTATGGGACCTATGTGCTATCGATTTTTATGGTCAACTGCCGAAAGGTAGATGTGGAATGCAATAGTTATTTGTGGTGCTAGATTGCTGGTCTAAATATGTTAGACTACACATGTTAAATTGTGCGAATGCACAATGTGCAATATTACTTCTGAGAATAGTTGTCAGTTTATGAGTAGGTCTTTTGAAAATGTACTTGGCAACCATAATATTCAACATGTACTATATCAAAATATTACCCCTAAAATAACCTGGAAGAAAAATGTGAAAGAATTAGGCATCTTTGTTGTACTTACTGCTCAGAGAAGCTTAGTAAATGGGCAGATATGTTTCCTGTATTCAGGGCAATATTAAATGAACTACCACATATTAGTACAGGAATGGTACTGCAGAAAGTCATAGGCAAAGAAGTAGAAGGTGAACCATTGTTAACTTTATTAAAATGGCACAAAGCTATGAAAATGTTATCAAAATCAATCAGAAAAATTAACCAGAAAAAGATAGAGGGTAGTCCAAAAACAAGTGCAGAAGTAAGGCTCAAGAGGCATGACGACACCTCTGTAGTTCTTAGATTCAAGGTAGGGGAGAAAGTTATGGTTTTTACATACGCTAGAAGCTCTAAGCTTCATAAAGAAATAGAGAAGTTTTTTTATTTGTCCCAGAGTCTATGGTAAATCATAAGCATTCCTCTTTCAAAAGCTGTAGTGTTCTATGATGCAGTCAGTCAGACTGTAAAAGGTCTCTAGAATGTACCACAGGTGAGGGAGTTTTGTGAAGCTATAGATTGAAGAAAGTTGAGTGAAGCCTTTATTTATAGTTGGTAAAAACCTTGCAGCAAATAGTATTTATAATGGAAAGGAGTTTTTATTTAGAGGTTATACATAAATATGTAAAGTTACAGACAAGATATTAATTTAGTATGTCTCTTAATGTGGCTAATCAAGAGGATAATGCTAAGTTCAGATCGACTGGCTAGACAAGAGCATAACATTGGAAAAAATATGCTTGTGAGAGAAAGGACACAGAAATAGTTATTAATTTGTTTCAAGTCGAGAACTTGTTTGAATGAACATATATGCAGAATAATAATAAATAGAATAATGCAAATGTCAGGATGTGAAGAATATGAGAATTTTAGGACCCAGATGATAGATAATAATTACACATCATATCAGTGCTACATGGAAAATAAGGTTAGTTCACCAGGGCAAGTCTTATGTCATATATTTGTTTTGACAAATAGGCATAATGTGGACTTGTCATTAATCATTAATATGACACTGTGGTTGGAATGCATGGAAGCAGATTCCAACCTGACCATTACCATGAGGCATAATGTGGCAGGTGGACCAAGCAAAGTGCTTAAGGAAAATGATTATGATGATCCTACACAGGGGCCTAAGAACGATTAATATGAATATGCACAAGAATCCCATAAGTGAAGATGATGTTCGTATCTGGTACTAAGAGAGGTAATGGACAGAGTTTCATCGGGCTGATAGTATGAAGAAAGATTTCCACATGCTTTTCACTCATAGGTGGCATAGTTAGACATTACAAGAGTTCCCCAGGAACATTTAATCAAAAGTGAATCTTAACTCAGTTCTTGAGGATAAATTAATAATGAGAACTTTAACCCTCAGTATATAAGTAAGTTACCAAGCAATAGTTCCAATGTCCGGGATATGCACAGAGATGTAAGGATTAAGGTGCCTGTGCAAACATCATAAATTTAAAGAATCGTTTTATACTAAGTAAAATAAAGAAAGTGTCGATTGGAACTAGCTGTAGCAAGGAAATTTGAATGATAAGTATAAGAGAAACTGAATTGCTCTGAGCGCATTCTTAACCTTACACCAACTAAATACAACCTCTGATGATTGAGAATATCAAAGTACCCAGGTGGTCCAAAAGTACCACAACAAATGTTATAATTGGCACAGGCATAATATAAGAAAGGGAAAAAGAGATGTTGCTAAATGTATAAATGTTAATCTTAAAAATACTCCTAAGAATAACGAAGGATTACTGGAAAACAAAATTAAAAAAGGCACCTGATCTAACACATAAGACTAAGATAAAATCACCTGATCTTGGATGTAATAATATCAAGAGACATATTAAAAAAGAGTGTCAAATTTTTAAACATAACAATATTTCATGTATTAACAAGGATATTAACAAAATTGTAATGATATTAATGTAACTTGAAACCTCCTGGCAGATTAAAACAGTGTGCTGGACCAAGAGTTGAACTTGGGACCTTTGCCTTTCATGGGCAAGTGCTCTACCAACTGAGCTACCCAAGCATGACTCATGACCTGTCCTCACAGCCTCAGTTCTGCTAGTATCTCGTCTTATGGATATTATTGTAGCCAAATGACCATTAAAGTTGCAGTGACTAATCAAGTACATACATGAGTAATGATGGATAAACTTGATAGAAGTTATGGCTTTAGATTACAGTTTGGGCTGTAATGTTACAGACATTACAGTCAGTGCAACTATAAAAGAAAAAGGGGCCATGAAATTCTCAGTAAAGTGATGAGACACTTTGGTGTGGAATGGTTGAAAAGAAAGAGTGTACTGTATTTAAATGTATTGAGATTGTTCCTCTAAAAAACCTGTTAAAATAGCTGAGATTGCTTAGCTAGGGATGAGTAGATGTATTGCACCAGTTTGGATGCATACTATCCTTACTTCAATGCTTACATGAACTCAGGTAAGCCCTGTTTATGTGAATAATTTCTGTAACCAGTTTGTTAAAAATGTATACTAAAATGTGTTTCCTTTTTTGTTTGTTACATGTATTTGAAGAAGTTTCCAGCAAGATGTTCCAGGGGTGTTCCCCCAAATCAGAACCTGGCGGTGTGGGGCACTTCATCTGATAGAGCTGACGATCTCTCCATCATTGTTAAAATTCTAGGAATCATTGTTAAAGAACAGTAGCACAAAAAATGTTGTGAAATGTAAAAGCTTACGGTTGGACTTCCGAACTGTACAGATGTTAATATTTTTGATTGTATGTTGGAGTGGGAAAAAATAAAACACCCCAGTTCATCATTAAAATTCTGTTGTCGAGGTGTTTATTTGACTAAGGTAGTGAAGAACTATTTTTCTGAAAAATTGACTTCGCTAAAGCGTTTGCAACAAGTTGAAGGGCAATATTGAGATGTATCATGAAACAGAGGCCTACTGAAGTTGGTGAAGACGTAATGAAATGGTGTTTTCAGAAAAGTTTCATGTCACGCAATTCAAGAAGTTGAAGCAGATTGTATTTTTTCATGAATTTGATTCTGAGACAGTTTTCAGGAAAGTGCCTTAGTAACATTGATTCCATTAATTTCAGAAAGGCAAAAAGTGATAAGCCAAAATTTTTGAAAGCACTTTGTGATAAATAATTGAAGAGCTTAACTTTCAAAAAGCGTTTGAGGTCAGTTTTGCTCTACCCAGTGACTAATTGTCGATCTCGTGTAAGCTACGTACAAGAACTTTATTGTTCAGTTTCGAAAGAGTCTAACTATTGCAGCAAATTAGAAGGGGCTTTCAGAAACAAAGACATAAACCGTTGTTTAATCAACGTACATGGTACTAAATATTTACGATAAATGGTGTTTAAAAATTGGGAGTTAAACCTTATGCTAGAGTACAATTAAACAACTTCGCTAACTCGATGTTGCATTGTTTCACGTAAGTTTGTACGATTAGAGACTTATGCTGATGCAAATAAGTCACAGTTTGAACATCCCCTTCTTCCTAGGTCAGAAAAACGAGCCTGCAAAGTTTAATCAACTCAGTTCGGAGTAAAATTGTCAACTAAATTTATCCCCAAGCAAGGCTAAAAACTTCGAATGAGGCTTCGTCCAAATCCGATACACACGGTCAAGATTGTATGTGGAGAAGTATATTACGAAAGATACCTTTTTAATGTTATAACCTAGCATTTAATGAGGCAGGGTACCTCACAATTCAAGATGATGCTGTTCCCACAATCCACTAGTGTGGAAATTAACAGAACTGGTATTTGAAGCTGGCTGCAAAACGATTCTACTGCTGCCAGTGTACATTTCCAGTAAGGCCCATGAAGATAACTGCAAGAACTTAGGGCTCCTAAGGAGGTGTTTAGTCAGTCGTTTTTCCCTAAGGTACTCTATTTGCGAGTGTAATAGTGATGGGGAGCTCGTGAATGAGTCGTTCAAATGAACGCTTCACTCTAGAGAAGGGTGAACTAACCACTCAATTTCAATGAACTGGTACTTCAAACTCTTCACAGATGGCTAGTGATGGGGAGCTCGTGAATGAGTCCTTCAAATGAACGCTTCACTCCAGTGAAGTGTGAACTAACCACTCAATTTCAATGAACTGGTACTTCAAACTCTCCACAGATAGCACACTCCACACTTTTTTTCTAGTTCGTTCACTCACTCTCTTTCCCTCTTCCTCCCCCACTACATTAGCACTACGTCACTCGTTCTCCCTTCACTTCAGTCCTCCCTCTACTGCCTGTCGACGAATCGCACGGTGAAATACACTGACAACAACAGTTGCATTTTGCTTTCCCATCACCTAAATCAGCGAAGAAACACCAAATTTCACTACTTCTACGCGATCGCGAGTTGCTAGCCATTGTATAAGCGTGAACAGACACAAAAATTGCTTTCCGAATTAAGTAAAGAGGGATTTTACCTGAAATCGTACCAATGACTACAGGTGACAGTTTACGTTTTGAATTTAGAGGGTTATTATTCTCAACAAAAATAAAATCTACAGGCAAACTTCTGAATAATTACTTAACGTAGATATATAGACTTTGTGACAGTGGTAAACACACTCATTCTATTTTGGATTAAATTTTAAAAGGAACATAAAATTGGACTGAATTTCGTTAGTAGCCCTAGTTTTCAGTCCATAAATACAACAAATAAGGTTTCACTTGGCAGATGAAGACTCTTTTTGGCGCTTCATGAGAAAATGTCGAGCAAGGTTAAACGCAATACCTTCTTTATATGTGACAGGCTTCTCTATTTATCTTTCCTTTGTCCCCTTCGACCATGCTGTATTTAAGTTAACTCAGACACTGTAAGACGCAGAACGTTGCGTGGACGTTACTGCATAGTTCGGCCATCTGTTGGTAAAATTATGAAGTATTACGAAGCTTTATTGTACGAGCGAGGCGAAGCGAGCGTAGCCGCGGCTGAGCGGCGAACTGGACAACTTCGCCAGGCTTCTGTACTTCGTGAATGAACTACTTCATTTGA
Organism: Schistocerca serialis cubense; assembly: GCF_023864345.2. NCBI lineage: Eukaryota > Metazoa > Arthropoda > Insecta > Orthoptera > Acrididae > Schistocerca > Schistocerca serialis. The sequence continues at coordinate 1,127,349,320 of NC_064639.1, read as the reverse complement.
ACGCTTCACGGCAAAGAGTGAAATGAATGAAGTACTTCACGAGAATGAACGAGTTCGACCCATCTCTACAGATGGCACACTCCACACTTCTTTCTAGTTCACTCACTCTCTTCCCCTCCCCGCTACATCGGCGCTACGTCTCTCATTCTCCCTTCACTTCAGTTCCCCCTCTACTGCCTGTCGACGAATCGTACGGCGTTTGTGGGAAACGATAGGTTTGCGAGGGGTTGTGGAGGTGAGGGGTCGAGGGGAAGGCAGCGTCAGCTGCTTCCTGTAGTGCTGACATCATTACCCGTGACTATTTGTGCAGTTCAGTTATACTTCGCGTCTACCGGTAGCGTACCGTTGACAGCGCTTGCGGACAAATGAATATTACAGATACAAACGAAGAGGCTGGCTGTGTGAGCACGCACAGCCAACATGAAAATAAAAGGTTTGTTAATAACACTGAAAGAGGGATTTTACCTGAAATCGTACCAGTGACTACAGGTGACAATTTACGCTTTGAATCTGGATGGTTATTATTCTCAACAAAAATAAAATCTACAGGAAAACTTCTGAGTAATTACTTAACGTAGATATATAGACTTTGTGACAGTGGTAAACATACACATTCTATTTTGGATTAAATTTTACAAGGAACATAAAATTAGACTGCATTTCGTTGGTAGCCCTAGTTTTCAGTCCATGAATACAACAAATAATGTTTCACTTGGCAGATAAAGACTTTTTTTGGGCGCTTCATGAGAAAATGTCGAGCAAGATTAAATGTAATACCTTCTTTATATGTGACAGGCTTCTCTGTTTATCTTTCCTTTGTCCCCTTCTACCATGCTCTATTTAAGTTAGTTCAGACGCTGTAAGAGCGTAAAACGTTGCGTGCACATTACTGCATAGTTTGGCCATCTGTTGGTAAAATTATGAAGTATTACGAAGCTTTATTGTACGAGCGAGGCGAAGCGAGCGTAGCCGCGGCTGAGCGGCGAACTAGGCAACTTCGCCAGGCTTCAGTACTTCATGAATGAACTACTTCATTTGAACGCTTCACGGCAAAGAGTGAAATGAATGAAGTAGTTCACGGGAATGAACCAGTTCGACCCATCTCTAGAGTGGAATGGGAGAGGAAAGGACTAGTTTAGGTAGAAGGTGCTCTCCGTCATTGTAGAGTAGGTATGCAGATGTAGATGCAAGGTATTTCCTTTAACTGGAAATGTTACTGACAGTTCTCCTTGCTGATCCCAACGATATTAAACCAGTAAAATTCAGCTGTATGTTAGACTTGTGCATCAGTGCGCAGCATTTTGTTTTCCATGTTTGTATTCCAGTTTGCATATCGATTATTATTTATTTATCGATTGTCTTTTTCTTGCAGTTCACTTTTGCTATTTGAGTTTACATTTTGTCATTTGGAGAGAGAGAGTGTGGAGCTGTGGATGCTATAAAACAGAGTGCGAAGAGGAGAAATCGCAGCGTTTCAACGTATTCTTCTATTTGTGTTCAATAGTGTGATGCCAGCAGCGGTAGCAGCCAAAAACATTTGCGCTGTGTATGCGGATAATGCAGTTGGACAGAGCATGGCAAGAAAATGGTTTTCTCGTTTTAAGGAGGATCTTTTTGACAATAGTGATTCTCCACGTTCAGGAAGGCCTTCAGGGTTGATGACCATTTAAAGGCGTTAATTCACAATTATCCACGTCAGTATACTCAAGAATCGGTAAAAATGATGAACTGTGATCATTCCACCATGAAGCGACATTTTCATGCAACGGGGAAGGTTCAAAAATTGGGTCCAAGTGTACCATATGCTCTAAGCCAAAATCGCAAAAATTCGTGGGCGGCCGTATGTGCATCTCTGCCTGCTTGTCATTTGGTTGATGAACAACACTGGCCATTCCTATCCTGTAACAGTACCGGTGAAGATAAATGGTGTCTTTACGCTAACTTAAGAAAAAGAAAGGAATAGTTAAGCCAAAAGAAAGCAGCAACTTGCTGTACAAAGACGTGTGCACATCCACAAAAGATAACGTTATGCTTATGACGGAACAGCGTCGGTGTGGTGTACTACAAATTGCTTTCCTGAGTGCCGATATTTATTTTCGACAACTGAGACATCTTGCAGACTCAATCCAAGAACAACAACCAGTAAGACTGCTTGAAATGATGCTACTACACAATGCCTGCCCGCATTCTGCTAGACCGATAAATAACGCTATACAGGTGTTAGGTTGGGAAGTCATTCCGCATCCACATTATTCACACGACCTTCCACCCACAGATTTTCACCTGTTCTGCTGTCTATCGAACAACCCTCAAGGTACTTTCATTCCGGATGAAAATGCGCTCCAGACATGGCTCGATGGGTTCTTTGCCACACAACCATGTGATTTCTATAGTTGCGGAATTGGTAGGATATTCCAGCTTTGGTAGACTGATTTAAATAGTGGAGGAGGATAGATTATTGACGATTAAAATATCTTGTATGCATCTGTTGTGTTTATTAAACATATTGAGAAATGCCACAAACTTATTCCTCAACCTAATAGTTTCATTGATTCTAGACTAATTATCGTATCAAAATTTGAATTAGATGAATGCAAATCTATAATTTTTATTAATTAAATAATACTATTACTCAAAGGAAAACTATATATATTTGAGGTGCTACAAACTGACAAAGCAAATGAAACTGGAGCTGCAGATCTGTGTACTTTTAGATGTTCAGTTGCAGTGCTTCCTTCAAAGTGGGAGTAACTTCAGACCAAACAATTCTTCATTGGTTTCTTTCACTAGCCAAAACACATCTGCATACTGTTTTCCATCAGGGTGTGCAGAAGGTCCTTTTTTGCTCTATATCTGAGTACAAACTGCAGTGAGCAGTTAGTCCTTTGCCACCCAATCGTTCAGTCGCAGCGTAAGGTTGAGGGTTCATAGTCGATAAACAATAGTAGGCCTACACTGACACATTACAGCAAAAACTCCCTTAGTAATGTGAGAAGTCTCTAGTCATACATCGTACATCATCTCTCGCTTAGTGATGCTATTACACACGCATTCACAGCACTATGGTCCAATACAACATGAATTTATTTCTCACAAGAGAATGTACGTCATTGAACATACGATAGATCACATCAGAGTGTCTATAATTACAAATATCAACCTACAACGGCCTCCTCGCGCTGGTCAATGTGTGGAGGACTGACCAGTGAGATGTTTTGTGGGATTATATGGACTGCTCAGGAGTTCATGAGATTACAGTTCGTATTTTTCCATCTCTTCCATCATTAAGATCTTCTATCCACGTCTTCCTCCACATGTGTCATGGATGAACATCATCCTTTAAAAGAACGACAGCACCCAGATGGAGTCTTCCTGAACCTGTCTGCAGTTGATGAACTTCAAGGAAGTTCTTTTGCAGAATCAGGTACTCTTTCTTCCACCCGTTCCAGAAGTGTTCTACCACCTTCTGCTGTCATTGAAACTCCTTGTACAAATCCGTTCTAACTAATGGATGTAGACCTATGGGTAGCGTTGTGAGTCGCTTGCCTACAAGGAAATGTGCAGTTGTCAGGAGTTCAGATTCCTCTCACCCTTGCATAACTGGACTAGAATTTAACCCAGCGAGGATGTGGTGCAAAAAGGGTACATCAAAGATGTGGAGGGTCATATTGGCCACATTTTTCATTTATATTTTTTAAGTATTTATTGGCACTTTTTAATAGATGATGGGAATTAAATTTATGATTTATTTATTAATTGAAGGATTTTAATAGAATAAACACCATTAAGCATATAAATGCTTTATTACTTAATTTTTACATAAAATATACAAAATAACAGCTCTTAACGTTACATATTTTTTAAAATCTACAAAACCATACTTTCTCATCAGTAATTCGGATTTTTTACAAAGTATTTACGAGATAAATCTTCTTCAAACACAAAGTGAACAATAAACTTTTGACATAAGATATCAATCAGCTCTTGCCATCGCACATTGTTGGCAGAAAGGAACAATGTGTTCTTGGCAAGTGTACTTATGACAACCTTCACAAACATGAGGTGACTTACGATGTCTAACATAGGGACTCTCTTGACATCTTTTTCGTACACGTTGGACTCTGGCAGTCGATTATCGTGAATATTCTCCACAAAATTTCTTTGACTCTCTAGCAAAAAGTGCTTGGCAGTTGAGGTATTTCCTGTCGGGCACTCAAGCAGTCACTGACGAGCATATGACCTAGTGTTTTTATGAGATTATGACAGTTTTGGCTTTTACTATTATTTGATCGCTGAACAATAGCAGAATTTATACTGGCCATATTCAGTATTGCGTAGAAGAGGCAATTTTTTTTAGTTGCGGCTTACATCATAAATCACTGAAAGCCCATCTGCAACGTCAACTCCATCTTTCATGGAAACATGTTTATCTCTGGTTTCTTGTTATCTCCTGTCGATTCATCAATTTCAGCATTGTGGTCAAGACTAGACATGAGCGAAACAACTTTGTTTTTCTTTGCTATATGAGAAACAAGTGTAATATCCTTTTGGAAACCGAACTTAGCTGAGTAGATTTCTCTATCATGAGTTTTGCAAAATTCAGGATGGATTTGCCTCATGTTCTTACACACTGCTGTCACAGAAGTTAGCTTGTGATCTTTCAGCAGACGTGACGCCAGTACATAGCTCGTAAACCAATTATCAAAAGTCACATTACGGCTTGTTTTTGAAATGGGTTGGACCAGCCGATTCACCACATCAGATGGTTTACTACTCAGTGAAAACAGTCCCTCTGGCAGTGTTGCCAACAGTATATAACTTTTTCCAACCAGATTGAGAGTAAAAAAAGACTAAAAAATGCCTTAAAAGAACGAGATTCTAAATTTTTATTTAGAAGTATAGAAATGATAATGAAACACCAATCACTCGAGATACAGACTACATAAATAACATTTTTTACTAATCTTACCTAAAACTGGATAAGAATGTCTTCATCATTATCGCTATCGTTCTCGTTGGAAAGAGAAGCTGCAGTAGAAGTTGATGGTCTCTATTTATATGCTTCAGTTGTACCAGTTGTTCCGAGAACTGACTCAGGAAATATGTAATTATGGCAGCACCGATTCTTTCTGCGAAGACGTGCGCGAATCCCTAATACAGCGTTTACTATATCTATACACATTCGATTCCTTATCTTCGTTTTGACGATATTCAACTGGATGAATATTCATTCTACCTTGCCGTTGGACCAAGGAAGTAGGAGCCTAGATAATGCAAATTCTGCACTGGCGTCATGGTAACTGAAAACCTCACACCAGAAATCGACAGAATTTTCAACATTATCTCATTGGACGATGGTCATTTTTTGCCACTGTAATTCAATTATAGTAATTGTATCATTATCCAAACGAGAGCTTTCTAACAGGGGAATTAAGGGTTCTTTTACCACTTACTGCAAACGCTTTTGAAACTGCAAGAAGAAAGAATTTCCTCAATACTTCAATATTATCAGGCAATCTTTGTTGTAACTGTTTGACAAGTGAAGAAACAAATTTTACACATCTTTCTCTAATATTTTTTCTACACCTTCTGTTATTTTGTTTCTAATTTCTGAAATTTTTTTTCAGACAACTATCCAAGATACAGCTTTGGATCCAGGTCATTGTCAAGATATTTTCTCTGAACTGGATAGTTGGGAATGATAACTTGCACGGGCCCACACCATTTGACTCTAATTCCTTATTGACTCTCTGAAGACTTGAAAGGATAGGTTTCAAAAATAGCAGATATACTAAATTAAGTTCGTCACTGAACATCGAATAGAGCAGTCCAGCTGTGCAGTATTTTTCGCTTTGCTTAACTATTTCAAAATGAGGTTTTAACTCGAGCCATAGATCAGTTATTCTACATACCGCAGGTTCAATAGATAACCATCTCTTGTCACAAGCATGGCAGATTTTCAGTGGCTCCTTCCCATCACTTAGGACTGAGAAAATCTGGCAGTAAAGGAGCTGTCGTGAAGAACATCGAAAAACCAGTTGAATGTTGCGCTAATCAAAAAGTCCAAATTTCTTGGAAGACATTCTGTAGTTGCTGCAGAGGTTGCCAACTGAATGGAATGATTGACACACCTTATAAGTACCAAATGCGGAATCTCCCTTTGAAGTGGTTCGTACACTGTTTATTAATACCGACCATCACACTAGCATTTTCTGTTCCTACTCCCTGCAATTTCTTTAAATCTAAATTAACTTTTTTCGAAGCCTCTTTAATAGCTGATACAATAGACTCAGTATTGCACTTTTCAAGTTCGGCTAGTGTAAGAAATGTCGAAACAATCTTGTGAGTTGTTTTACTATGATAAATTATAGAAATTGCTAGAAGTTTAGTGACAGTTGATTCGTCAGTTAAAATACTGCACATACCATTATCAACACCACTTCTCAGATCGTTCGCAAAATAGGGCCCAAGAACATTCATGATAATTGCACTACACTTTGTACGATGTAACTTAATCTGGCTTGCAATAAGACTGTCTTTGAACATGTTTTTACACATTTCTCCTAAGTGATCACACGACGTTATAGCACAATGTGCGGACACAAAGCTATGTAACGCCCTACAGAATCCTGAACTGGTTTAAAATTAATTTTTGCCTGTCTTTGGGAGAAAAAGAAAGAAACTACAGATTTATCTCTGTTCTGTGTGATTTTCTATATCCGCTAACCGAGCTCTTACAGTACAGCGACACACTTTACAGAACGCCTTTGCGTTACCTCCCACAGCTTGTGATAACCATTGGACAAATTTCGAATTTTTAACTATTCTTCCCTAAACTTTTGGGTATATTGCGATCTAACTTTACTCATTTTAACAGAAGTATAATCAATCACTATGACGAGAAGAACAAACACCACTTGTGACACGAACTCGACAATAACTGAATAATAACAAGCAGTTTGCTTTTCATTCAGCTGCTCGGTCCTCGACATTGGGAATATATAATAGGAATATTATACCGTATCATGCATTATTGAAGTTAGTTAAATTATCACTTCAGTTTTTCATACATTTAAAATAATTTTACAAAATAAAGTATGAGAGTTGCATACTTAAGTACTTCTTGCCTCGTTGTTTACATTGTTGAGTATCAGTAACAATTAAGCTTAGGTTCGTTCGAAGAGCTGCCAGGAAGCTATTTTAGCCGTCTTTATTCAAATACATGAATAACACATACATACATAATAAATCTTACATGGCACTGTAAGTAGGTGTTGTCTTACTCGCCAATGTCCGCCACCGAGGTGGGGACTTACAGAGCGGATACACCAAGAGAAAAATTTAAAGTATGTATGAAAGGAAGAAAACACAAATATAAAGAGAGTAAAAGACAAAGAACAAAGACGGAGATTCCTCCTGTTGACAGGCCCCAGGAGTCAAGGCGAAGAGATAACCAGCAGCCTATCCGACGCCGGCTCGTTCCATCGGGCGTGGCGCCATCATGTGTTCGAAGATCCGATAGCTCGTGCAGCAGCTCTGCAGTACCCTTGTGCTTAGTACCGCCAGTTCTTGGGGTCGAAATCCAAGTGTAGAAAGGTCCCTCGCCGACGCTGGAGACCAAACACCCCTCCAATTCAATGTTGCGGTGGACACAGTAACCTCCTCGACGTCTCGGTGCAGGTTGGAGATGGCACGCCTGATGGACGGCGTGTCATAGTAGGCCGCCTTCTGGGAGTGACGCCAGTCGAGCCGGAGATGGTCTCTGACTACCTGGCCGTCGATCACGCGGGCGATGCCGTCTTTAACCGCCACCACGTCAGGCTTGCAGATTCCCTCAGGTGTTCGGAGGTGGGGCTCCACAGAGACGTTGAAGCCCCGCTGCACGACTCCACGAGCGACATAACGCACGATCGCGTCATGTCGTTTAACTCGGGACCCGTGCATCCTGAAGCAAGCCTGTTGTACGTGGTTGGCGGTCTCCACGGCTTGGCAGCCCGCGCGACATCTGGTGTCTGCCTCACGCCCCCGACTGCGCCGTGCCCTCGTCGGGAAGCCGTTGATGCGGGCGCGGAGGGCGTCGATGTGGTTACGCCCAGATAGCAGGCGACTGGTGTCGGCGACCCATTGGTGTTGCCTCTTGACAGCGGCAGAAGATGACAGCGCCGCACCGTCAATAGCAACGTGCAGGCGCGCGGCCCACATCTCTCCAACCTGCGTCGACGATTTGAGGAGGTTGCCCTCCCACGTAAGGTGCCGCTCCAGCACCTCAATCTCACGCTGTACCTCGTCGAGGCCTGCACCGTCGAAGGCTGGCCTTATCTTCTTTAACGCCAGGAGACGGGACCGGCGAAGGATTGGCCCCATCCATCGGCATGATGGAATGCCGAGGCCCCCCTGGGCAACAGGAGCGTGGAAGTAGCCCAGGGGAGTGTCCGCCGGGAGGCGGAACCATCTCCTGACGGCGGCCCTGATGGTCACGTCCGCAGCTTTCGGGGCACCCACTCGGGTGCGACTGAGGGCCAGCCCATGGTACAGGCCAGGCAGAAGCACATTGGTGAGAGCGTGGAGGCGCTGTTGCGGCTTGAGCGGAGCTCGGGAGATGACGTCAAGCTGCTTCCCCCCAGGTGGCGTCGGGGATTGAAGACGCAGCGACCGGCGGTGGAGAATTGCAGCCCCAGGTACCGGAAGGTTTCACACACACGCAGGGCAGGCACGATGGTGTTGCCTGCCTTGAAGGTAACGTCTGCGTCTACCTTCACCTTCTTGTCGCGTCCAGACGAGGCGAGGGTGAAACACTTCCGGGCGTTGATCTGCAGCCTCCGGTGTGCGAGGGCTGCGACGGCTGCGTCGATGAGGGACTGCAAACCCCTCGCGGTCGATGCGAACAGCAAGACGTCATCTGCAAAGCCCGCAGCGTTGACTCTGCGACCAAGTATCCGAGCTCCGATGTGGGAGGGAAGTTGACTCAAGACATAGTCCACCGCAAAATTGAAGAGGAGGGGGGAGAGGGGATCGCCCTGACGGACGCCCGTTGACGGCTGCACAGACACTCCCACGCCGGCGCCGCCCGCTATCACCGTCGCGCTGCCCTCGTAGCACCTCTCGACGCACTCGATAAAGCAATCCGGCAGGCCATGCGCCCTCAGCACAGGGCGAAGGGCAGCATGATCCACCGAATCAAATGCTTTAGAGACGTCGATCGGCGCCACAAAAACAGAGCGACAGGAGCGGACTGCGTCGGTGAGAGCAGTGTCCAGGATGAAGGAGTTTTCCAACATCCCATCCCGAGGGATGAAAGCCCGCTGACGTTCGTCCACAGCACACGCACGCATCAGTCGTGATGCGAGAACCTTATGAAAGGTCCGCGCCAGAACCGAGCAGACGGTAATGGGGCGAAAGTCAGCGGAGGATGTTGGTGCAGCCGTTTTGGGGAGAAGTGACGTCCACGCGCGAAGCAGACGCTCGGGAAGGGCGCGGGCCAGGAGGAAGAGATTCATGACTTTCACCTGGACTTCATGCGGCAGGCGCTGCAGCTCCGCTGAAGTAAGGCTGTCCGGTCCGGCTGCCGATCCCCTGGCCGGCAAGGCAGCAGCGACCTCCTCGTGTGTGACCGGCCCCCAAAGGCACTCAAGAGCGACAGGCTCCGAGTGCGGGAGGAGGCGGTCACGGATGAAGCCCGCGGTGGAAATGGGCTTCTTAGTGAAGAGGTCCGCCCAGAAGTCCAGCAGACCGGGGATGTCAGGTGGCGGCTGCAGCAAGGTGCCATCCAACAGGCCACGCACGCAACGTGCATGCGACCTGCGGAAGGCATCCTGCGTCCGCGCGTACTCCCAGCGGCGCTGCTTGCGCTTCTGCAGCGGCAGAGCGGCAGGCGGCCGCTTGGATGGTTGGCGCGGCCGCTGCGTCCTGGTGTTCGTCGTCTCCCCCCTGGACCCGACCGACGCAAGGGCATCCGGGAGCATGCCCAGGATGACATCAGGCGGCGTGCCCCGCCCCAGACCAATGACTCGGTCCAGAGCAGAGAAACGCTGGGCGGAAGCAGGCAGCTCTGCCAGATGCTCCCAGATGGCGGCGTCAGTCGGCCCCTCCGTTGGCGGCCCGGTGGTGTCGACCACGAAGTCCTTGGCTGCGTTGTTGGACGGCGCAGCGCCATCGCCCGCGTCAGGCAGCGGGACGCCGGCTCTTCCCCCCGACCGATCTCAAGTGCCTCCATGAAGTCGCGGACAAGCTGAGTGTGAGCAGCTTTCCGCCGTTGACACTTGATTGCCTCAAGCGTTCGGTCGGGGAACATCCTAGTCAGCTCTTCGTTGACAAGGAAGAACCGTGCGTCCCTCTCAAGGAACAGTTCCGCCTCCGCTTTGACGAGCGATAGGACTTCTTCTTCCATCCACCTCGCGCGATGCCTCTCCGTGATGATCTCCGCATTGGCGGCCGGTAGATGTTGGCGTTGCCGGTGGACCCCGAGACCGTTTTTGGTGGTGAATGTGCGGTGGCACTCACTGCAGGCAAAAGCTACACAAGCTATCACATCTTCGTCACGGCCGGTTGGCCGGATAAGTGCTGGGGAAGCTGGGGTGGCACCTTCAGCGGAAGGGCCACCATTTCTGTTTTCTTCTGTGCTGCCCCCAACTATAAGGGATAATGCGAGGGGGGGCTGGTAACCCCCCCAAGCCCCTGGTGCGGTCTTCCACTCTGCGAAAATCAGCGGGCCCACGTGAAGGGGAGAAGACCGCAGGAGAGGAGAGGCTAAGAGGGCTAGGCCCATGTATTGCACATCACTCTCCCTGTAGCTACAACCCAAGGAAGGTACCTCGCAGCAGCAGCAGCACGACTCCATCAAAACCGCGCTTCGAAAAGCCGAGTCCGGATGCAGCCACACCGCCGCCACTTGGCCACCTTAAGAGAGTCATAGTTACTCTCGCCTCTTGAAGAACCAGCAAACAGGTGCTACTGAGCATGCGCGTCGACGTTGACGCCAAAAGCCCCTGCTTGGTGTCTGGGCTCTTCTTCAAACTCATTTTACTGATCGACTATCGCCGAGCGGTGAACAGCTGAACTTCTACAGGTGATTTTATAATAATAAATAAAATTAAAACATAAGAACAAATAAAGTGCTTACCTTAAAATTATCGAAGGTCCACAAACAGTGAACTAATGCGATCGGCTATTGAAAGACAATCGAAAAAACGCCACCACATACCCTCATTACAAGACACTTAACTATGCGCATTCGCGAAACTGTCAGCTTCACAGCGCGAGAGAATTTTCCCTAGGTTTGCAACTGGCTACTTGCTGCTATTTTTTAGTCGCTCTTCTAGCAGCTGGCGCCCCACTTCAAGTGGCCAGATTTGGGACCAGACGAGCCTCGAACGCGACTTCCGTTCTGCGCATGCTCGGTAGTGAGGAAACAGACTTTCGAACGAACATTTTATGTTCGTTAACAGATTTTATAGTAGAAGCAGTTGCAAGACAGTAATTTCTTCTATAACCTGTTGAGCACACTGAAATGAACAAAATAAACTTTTCGAAGAATATTAAAAAGACGAATCCAACCATATAATTTTAAAAAAAACTAAATTTCACACTAGCAAACAGGCCTTAAATTTTGCAACCAGATGGCCTTTCAAAAAACTAAATCTAGTTAGAAATCAACTAAATTGGCAACGTTGCCTCTGGCTGCTTCCCAGTATATATTTCGAGGTTGAAGATATAGAAATTCTTTGGGTCAATTCTAGTGTCCGATACCACCCGTCGGCTTTGACCACTGACATAATGTGTGATATTATTTTGTTTGTTCAGAAGATTGCTGTGATGAACGTCAAATGATTTCTCTGGATTTCCTCGTTACGCGCGTATATAAAAAATTCGATGTAGATCGTTTTGCTTTCATCTCGTAATTTGTTTTCGGCATCTTTTGTTAATGAAAGTAGTCGTGATTTATAAGTAGTCGTGATTTATAAGTAGTCGTAATTTATAATGTCTTGATTTCAGACGCTGTTCGGGGTCTAGCTTAGCAGGGGATACAACCACCACCACCTAGAGACAAGGCCGCGGCACGAAATTCATAGCAGGTCGTGACGTCACTCCAAGCGGGCCACCATGTTGTGTTTCGAAGCGTTTGTTTATCTACACGTTTGTTGGATCGAGTGCTGTATTCGTGCTTTAAACTAGCGATTACAGAGTTTACGTGTAGTGAAGCTGCTGTGAACATGGTTTACAAATGTTGTGTGCCAAGGTGTCGTGGGAATTACGGAACTGGACCAAAAATAATGTTGTTTTCCTTTCCGAAAGATGCGAATCTGCGTTGGAAATGGCTTGCAGCGATTCATCGGGACAATTTCCAACCCACTGAGCACACGAAGGTATGTAAAAACTATATACCTAGTACAATTATTATTTTTTTTCTGGTGGAATATCTCGCATTTTGGATACATTTGACTAAAATTGTGAGCAAAAGTTAGCAGTAAATAGGCCTAGTATTCGTTTTCAAGTGGCTTTTTTTTTATTTTGAAAACAAAATATAAATTTGTGGCTCGTGTTACTTTTTATTCGTGTTTAAATTTCTCTGGAGTTCGTATTTTGTTACGTATTACCGATACGTTTTATTCTCTATTTGTGAGTGGGTGTTGTTTTTCACTCTCGCATTAGTCAGCATGAGTGCTAACGAATGTTGAAACTGCTGTTTTCATGTTTAAAAAGCGATCTCTCTGTATGAAGCATATATGTGTTGTTTTTCTGTGTGTTAGTTTTTCCTGTTAGACATTCGCCAACCCACGAACAAATAATTATCTTTCAACCTAACCTAACTTCAGGTTACGATGCAAAATAGGTGTCTTCACAAACAGATTTCAATGGCGTTCTGTATCACTTGAGCCACCTCATATAACGACATTCTCGTTAATAACGCATCCAGTTACTTAATCTGTCCGGTATTTTAAATGTTTCAGATGGTTAATTGAAGTGACAAGTGTCATTTAGTTCATACAGCACAGCTTGGGACGGAATGTTTAGTTGATATCGTCTTAACATACTTCCAGTTGGATGGTCATGACTGTCTTACTGAGGTGTGTCATTTATGTTGGCATCTGTTCAACTTTATTTTGTGTTTGGCATGCGTTTGCTTTGGAGTTGTTGTTCTATCCAAACATGAAATTTGTGCTAGGCATATATCAAGACCCTCATTCAGTGTTACCTGCAATGACACAGTTTTAATATGTGCTGGCATAAAAACACCCACAGTGAAATAGTATTCTGCAGCTGTTGATATCTCTTATACCATGACAATGCAGAAACTGGAAAGTCAAAATTATAAAATAATTGCTATGTTAACATGCAGAATCCAACAGATTACTGAAATTTGGTGCCACTTAATCCATAATAGGAACTTCACTCTTATAGTTCCATAAATATCACAGCACTGCTGAAACACAAGCAGTTCACAGGTATATTCATCATTTACTGATGCCTTGTGAGGTATGCTCCTAGTGCTTATAGTACTAATTAAAAAAAGAATATTAAAATGGAATATGCATGTTGTTGTAGAACATGGTATATTGCTGTTAGGCCTAAATAATTTGTGTACTTCCACTAAGGTGTGACCTGTCAAGCTTATATTGGTGGAAAATGAATGAGAATCCAGTGTTTGTTACTTTCACATACAGACACACATCTCTAGATCATGCTGTATATTGTACTGACTCACACTACTTTGTTTTAGGTTTGTGAACTTCATTTCACCGAATCTGACATCTGCCGGCATACGGAATGTTATGATGAAGTGAAAGGCACAAAGCTTTCTGTCAAGCTTTCAAGACCAAGGCTTAGAGAGGGTGCTGTCCCATCAGTGTTACCAGGCTGCCCAAGCTATTTGTCTACTCCATCCACCAGCTCTCGAGAAAGTGCAGAGGAAAGGAGAGCTAGATTGGACAATGAACATCTTCTACAAGCAATTAAAGACAGTATAGTAACCAAAACAGAGTATGATTCGAGGAAGTTATTTTCTACTTTTGAAGCATTTCTGCAGTGCCTAGAAAGAGAAACCATTCCCAGTGAATGGACCATTGTTAGGAGAAGTGACTGTGTCCTATTTCTATTGCTTACTGTATTGCCTGCTCCATCTGTGTCTGTATCTGTTGTAGTGACAAATGATTTGCAGTTGTCTGCCTATCGAAGTAACACTGAGATAAGAAAGATAGGCAGTAGAAAAATATCACACAAACTTTCAAATATGAATGATTTGTTTACAGTATTAGACAAAGTGAAGGAATTAGTCAGTGCAAAAGAAAATTCATTAAAAAGCCAGTGCCTTCTTATACAGGACATTTTAAATGACATGTGCAGTTCTGTAGATGAAGAAAAACAGAAACAAATTCAATTCTTAAGTGAGCAAGTTAAGTTGCTATGTAGCTGTGAGGAAAACTATAGGTTTAATCCTCACTTTTCTGTATTTTGTTGTATCCTGCATTCTATCTCCCCTCATGCCTATAAATTTTTGAGGTCATCTGGCAATCTTATTCTTCCTCATCCAAGAACTTTACAGAAAATATGTTCCTCATATACTAATGGTCCTCATAATGAACAAAATGAAGGTGCTATGCTCCTGTATATTAAGGAAAGATTTAAATCTTTGCAGCAAAGTGATTGTACCATTTCTTTAATGATGGATGAAATTCATATTAAACCTTATTTTGATTACAAGGGAGGAAACATTGTGGGGGCAGCATTTGATAGTGACAAGGCTGCTACTACAGCATATGTCTTTATGATACAATCATTGCTGTCTTCTTTTAAAGAAGTAGTGCATGTCCTTCCAGTGAGAAACCTTATAGCTGAACAGTTATTTTTGTATGTGAAGAAAATATTATGTGGCCTTCATGACATTGGTTTCAAAGTTATTAGTGTAGTTAGTGACAACAATGCTATAAATAGAAAAACTATGGCACTTTTTAGCTCACCTCCAAAACTCAGTATAGTTTACCCACATCCAGCTAATCCAACTCAGCCACTATTTTTTATAATTGATTCTGTCCACATCCTTAAGTGTATACGTAATAATTGGGTTAATCAAAAGGACTCTCAAGTTTTGCTCAAATATCCACAATTTGATGGAAGCAGTGATGATAGTCAGGTATTAATGGCATCTTTTGAAGCACTGAGGCAGCTTCATAAGATTGAATGTAATGGTCTACTTAAGTACTCTTATGGTCTTTCTTTGAAGTCTCTTTATCCATCTTCACTTGAGAAACAGAATGTGAGCCTTGTTTTGCAGGTATTCAATGAACATACAGCTGAAGCCATTTCAACTGTAGGAGAACAGAAAAACTTGTTACATTACCAGACCACTGCAGAATTTATTAAAATTATACTTACATGGTGGAAAATTGTAAATGATAAGACAGTTCACAAAGGTGTTCGACTAAATGATCTCTTCCAGTGCCCTCTGTCTTTAAGTAATAATGATGAAAAATTAGTTTTTTTGGAAAAGTTTCTTGTGTGGCTCGATGAGTGGAAGGACTTAGGCCTGAAAAATAATACCCTTTCAAAAGATACACATATAGCTCTGACACACACAACCTATGGTTTCAATATAATAGAAGGAAACATTCCACGTGGGAAAAATTATATATAAAAACAGATGAGGTGAGTTACCGAACGAAAGCGCTGGCAGGTCGATAGACACACAAACAAACACAAACATACACACTAAATTCAAGCTTTCGCAACACACTGTTGCCTCATCAGGAAAGAGGGAAGGAGAGGGGAAGACGAAAGGAAGTGGGTTTTAAGGGAGAGGGTAAGGAGTCATTCCAATCCCGGGAGCGGAAAGACTTACCTTTGGGGGAAAAAAGGACAAGTATACACTCGCACACACGCACATATCCATCCACACATGTCTTTCAGCTATTCTGTGCAGAAATATTTACATCTTCCTTTCAATTTGTTGAGCCTGTGCTGCCCAACAAGAAGAAATCTGTTAAAGTAATTCTGTATGTGTGGATGGATATGTGCGTGTGTGCGAGTGTATACCTGTCCTTTTTTCCCCCAAAGGTAAGTCTTTCCGCTCCCGGGATTGGAATGACTCCTTACCCTCTCCCTTAAAACCCACTTCCTTTCGTCTTCCCCTCTCCTTCCCTCTTTCCTGATGAGGCAACAGTGTGTTGCGAAAGCTTGAATTTAGTGTGTATGTTTGTGTTTGTTTGTGTGTCTATCGACCTGCCAGCGCTTTCGTTCGGTAAGTCACCTCATCTTTGTTTTTATATACAACCTATGGTTTGATTGAGATGGCAAGGTACTGTACTAAAGAGCTCGGTTTCACTTATTTTTTGCCTGGAAAAATTCAAACTGATTCTCTGGAAGCAAGGTTTAGCAGTTACCGATCAATGGCTGGCTCTCAGTATCTCATATCTGTGAGACAGATTTTTGAAGTGGAAGCAAAGATGAGGATGCAGGACATGTTACCACTCATGTTGAATTCAAGTACTTTTGGTAAACTGCCTGTTGCAGAAGGGTTCATCTTTAATTGTAATGATGACACAAAAGAGACTATACAAACAGACTCTGAGTTTATGGTTGACATTATATATTTGGAGGAAGATTTCATGCAGGCAGAAACATACCTTCCAATATTAACATATTTAGCAGGGTATTGTGTTCGCAGTGTACTGAAGAAACAGCAGTGTGAGGTGTGCAGCAAATACCTTCTCTTAGACAAAGAAATGTGTCTGCATGGTGAACAACACCTTAGTTTAATCAAAAATTTGGACTGGGGTGGTCTGTTTTTCCCTCAGCCTGATGTTGTGAATGTTGTTATTTACAATTACATTACTGTACAGAAATTAATATCTGCCCCTAATGAAAAAATTTTTTGTCATACAACAGTCAAAGGGTGCTTGTTCAAAATGTAACCATAAATGCTGTTCAGAAGAAAAGTTTCTTCTTAACAGACTTTATTTGCAGTAATGGTCATTCGGCAGATAAAATACTGAAATTGTTAGTCAAAGCATCCACCAACGCATTATTAAATAATTACATTAAGAAAAAGAATGACACCTTTACTGCTTCTTTTAAGAAACGGAAGCTTAGCACATTTTAATTTGCATACAGTTTACATGTTAGGACATTTATCATGTGTCACACGAAATTTCTATTATGTCTCACACTTTCAGTTACACTGTATTTGGTCCACTGAAAGCAGAGGCAGGTTCCATAACCCATATTGGTGTAGTACCTTCAACTGAATGCACACTAATAGTCATTTGGTCCATATAGCCTGTAAGTTTTGGAAAATTTGCTTCCACCAGTTTCAAATGTCAGAAGGTCACAAATGTTTCCATGCACACTGTTCAGCTGAAGTAAATACTTTGTCCTGCACTAATGGCTAGTTTCAATCTCATCATTGTAAAATTTTATCACTTTGTGTACACATACATGTGTGCACCTGATACTGGCCTAAGGTTGAAACTGGGCCAGTTTTTCCTAGTAAAGTTTTTATGTCTTTCAGCTATTCTGTGCAGAAATATTTACATCTTCCTTTCAATTTGTTGAGCCTGTGCTGCTCAACAAGAAGAAATCTGTTAAAGTAATTCTGTATTAAACCTCATGTAATTCATTATAACTATGTATGTAATTAGAGGCTATTATTTTGGCATGCAGACATATAAAACTTACAGTAGAATATTACAATACTACAAAAGGGAAAGCCAAAAATGGATTTCTCCCATTTTCCTGAATCAGAATGACACCAAGGTGTTTCCTAATGTAGTTACTTCTCATAACAGCTGTTTATCTAAATTTTGATACAAGCTGTCAGTATTGTTGCATATGGGTAACAGTTAGCTACTGCTTTGCATATATTATTTTACTGAGACATAATTACATTCTAGTAGTTGCTTATTCCACTCAGTTTGGAATAGTTTAATATCAGACATAGTAGTTGGTATCCATTCCCAAATTTGCATCTCATCCAGACTGTGACCCTTAATGTGTTACTAATCTTACTGTTTTTTATGAAACCCCTTGGTAGTGTGACGCTGTGTGTCAGACTTGGACCGCACATGCGTTTAATATGCTAAAAAATTTCATAACAGCACACACTTTGGTAGTGAGTGAAAAGTGTGTTCTTGAACTGTTTCTGCCAGTAGCTGTAGAATCTTGTGTTACAGAAAATCACTTCACAGCATTAAAATACAGCTTCGGTGTTCCACACAGTCAGTTTAATTGAAACAGTTTATTCTGAAAGGAATAATGTGAAAGGTGGTGTTTATATAGTAATTAACGAAAAGTTCTTCCCATCTATATAGAGGGAGAGTATCCTTACAAACATTAAGGAGTGTCATGTTGCTGCATTTTATTTGAATGTGTAGGACATTATATCCTACACCATTCAGTTTAATTTGGAATCAGTGTAAAATTGTTACAGTTTTGATTTATGTTGTACTTTTTTTTGTTTACACTTAAGTTCATTACAAGGAAATTTGCCTACTTCTAGCTTATGGCAGGGTTTTCAACAAATGTTGCATAGCTGTGCAGTAACAATATAAAAGAGTTCTTTCAGTTGTGGATCAGGTATTAAACTGTAATGTGAGGTTGGTCTGATATGTTGTCGTACTCAGTATTACCATTACTTATTAGTTTCCAACGACTAGCTACATTTTCACTTCGTTGAATGTCCTTCAGTAGGGCCTCATCCCAGTACACCTTTGTATCATGGTACATACATTCCAACAAATGTTTGTTGCTCTATTAATCTGTCTGAGTTAATACTTTTGTCAGCAACATAAGTAATTATTAGTCACAATTATTAAATTTTATAGACAGTAAGACTGGTAATGTAACCTGTTATACGGATCTGACATGTTTTGCAACTGTCATTTTTCACAAAATACAATATATCAAATGTGTACAACTAATCAATCATTCTGAAAGTAGAAAAGGCTTGCTGCCTTTTAAGATGGAAATCGTGATCTATTTCTGTAATGGAACCATGTTGTGCCCTGGATTTTGTAACAGCATTTTCAGGAAGTAGATGTACATATGACTGACTTAAATAAATTATAGTTCATTACTTCTAGTGTTTTATAATACTACATTAACATAAACTATTAATAATTACATTATTTTAAGCATGCTGAGTACTACCGTTCTCATGTTACATTAATCTGTCTACATATTACAAAGAATTTAACTTGCTGTAGTCACCAGCAGTGATTTCTGATCTATCCCTGGAGTTACTAAAGTGCAAATGTGAATTGTAGTATCCCTTGTTCTGGAGTTTAATACAATTCTTAGTATTGTATACAGCATTCCCCCCCACCCCCCCTTTTTTTAAATACAGTATAGCTTGATTCCCTTAATGAGTCACTGTCTCCTGCAGTCACATAGGGAGACACTTAATGAAATTCTATTACGAAATACAGCTTCAAACAATGGAACAAATTAATCTAGAAGTAGGTTAATTTATTATTGACATTTTTAGCGTGACACATTGTCTCATTCCAACTGCTGCAAATCTCTGCTGTAGGTTTGTAGATTTTCGCTGTTGACTCATATAAAGGTCCTGTTGATAAAACTACTGTTGTTTGCAGGGCTTACAGCATACATTTTGAACAGC
This sequence comes from Schistocerca serialis cubense, assembly GCF_023864345.2. Taxonomy (NCBI): domain Eukaryota; kingdom Metazoa; phylum Arthropoda; class Insecta; order Orthoptera; family Acrididae; genus Schistocerca; species Schistocerca serialis. The sequence continues at coordinate 1,127,329,711 of NC_064639.1, read as the reverse complement.
TGACCACTATGGTCAGGAATACATCTAAAATTTCAGTTAAACATATGTTGCTAATTCTTTTATCTGCAGAGTATTGTCAATCAGGCTTGCAAAGTTCTTTGCAACTTTTGTGAGAAAGTCAACACCTGCACGCGGCTCCTTACATGCTCAAAATCTGCCATATTTTTACAGGAAAGAATATTTACATTACAATAACAACGCATAATTGTTTTTCTTTCTGAGGAAAGGTGAGTTAAAAGTGATTGTTTGCTTGGGGAATGTACTCAGCTTTCCTGAGGGCGCCCTATGAACAGTTACAGAATATTTATTTAGGATACTGAAGGTAGAGGAATTTAATATTATACACTGTATTAGTGCAGAATTTTTCAAGTGAGTGTAAATAATAGTCGTCTGGTCCAGAAAATCACAGTGCATTTTTCACAAATGTACCTTGTTTTATCATGTATATCGCAATATTATTTACATCCCGCACTCGTACGTTTTCACTGGCCATTGATAAGTCTTAAGCAATTACGTTACCGGTAAAAAGAGTATAAGAGTGAAGTTCCTATTATGGATTAAGTGGCACCAAATTTCAGTAATCTGTTGGATTCTGCATGTTAACATAGCAATTATTTTATAATTTTGACTTTCCAGTTTCTGCATTGTCATGGTATAAGAGATATCAACAGCTGCAGAATACTATTTCACTGTGGGTGTTTTTATGCCAGCACATATTAAAACTGTGTCATTGCAGGTAACACTGAATGAGGGTCTTGATATATGCCTAGCACAAATTTCATGTTTGGATAGAACAACAACTCCAAAGCAAACGCATGCCAAACACAAAATAAAGTTGAACAGATGCCAACATAAATGACACACCTCAGTAAGACAGTCATGACCATCCAACTGGAAGTATGTTAAGACGATATCAACTAAACATTCCGTCCCAAGCTGTGCTGTATGAACTAAATGACACTTGTCACTTCAATTAACCATCTGAAACATTTAAAATACCGGACAGATTAAGTAACTGGATGCGTTATTAACGAGAATGTCGTTATATGAGGTGGCTCAAGTGATACAGAACGCCATTGAAATCTGTTTGTGAAGACACCTATTTTGCATCGTAACCTGAAGTTAGGTTAGGTTGAAAGATAATTATTTGTTCGTGGGTTGGCGAATGTCTAACAGGAAAAACTAACACACAGAAAAACAACACATATATGCTTCATACAGAGAGATCGCTTTTTAAACATGAAAACAGCAGTTTCAACATTCGTTAGCACTCATGCTGACTAATGCGAGAGTGAAAAACAACACCCACTCACAAATAGAGAATAAAACGTATCGGTAATGCGTAACAAAATACGAACTCCAGAGAAATTTAAACACGAATAAAAAGTAACACGAGCCACAAATTTATATTTTGTTTTCAAAATAAAAAAAAAGCCACTTGAAAACGAATACTAGGCCTATTTACTGCTAACTTTTGCTCACAATTTTAGTCAAATGTATCCAAAATGCAAGATATTCCACCAGAAAAAAAATAATAATTGTACTAGGTATATAGTTTTTACATACCTTCGTGTGCTCAGTGGGTTGGAAATTGTCCCGATGAATCGCTGCAAGCCATTTCCAACGCAGATTCGCATCTTTCGGAAAGGAAAACAACATTACTTTCGGTCCAGTTCCGTAATTCCCACGACACCTTGGCACACAACATTTGTAAACCATGTTCACAGCAGCTTCACTACACGTAAACTCTGTAATCATTAGTTTACAGCACGAATACAGCACTCCATCCAACAAACGTGTAGATAAACAAACGCTTCGAAACACAACATGGTGGCCCGCTTGGAGTGACGTCACGACCTGCTATGAATTTCGTGCCGCGGCCTTGTCTCTAGGTGGTGGTGGTTGTATCCCCTGCTTCACTAGACCCCCGCTGTTCGTTATGGATGAGTCAGTTGTGTTTACTGCGAAAATTCTGATTCAGAAAATGAGTGACCGTAAATCAACTATAAAGTTTTTGCAATCATTGGGCGTCATTTGCTGAATTTTGCAAGTGCAGTGTCTGTGGAAATATATGGCTTTAACGAAGACTGCGTCATCACGAACTTCCGACGAATTCATGTGGAGGTGCAGAAAAAATAACATACGCATGGGGACATGGTTCGAAAGACCGAGGCTGAATTTAGAAGTAATTATCATGCTAACCTACTATTTTTGCTATGAATATTCTTGCAAATCTCTCATGCACGAAGCAGGGGTTTCGTGTGGCACTGTAGTCGACTGGTTCTCGTTTTGTAGAGAAATCTGCGGGTAATTTATAAAGAGTAGGGGGGGGGGGGGGGGGGGGAAGCAGGGGTTATACAGGGTGTTACAAAAAGGTACGGCCAAACTTTCAGGAAACATTCCTCACACACAAAGAAAGAAAATATGTTATGTGGACATGTGTCCGGCAACGCTTACTTTCCATGTTAGAGCTCATTTTATTACTTCTCTTCAAATCACATTAATCATGGAATGGAAACACACAGCAACAGAACGTACCAGCGTGACTTCAAACACTTTGTTACAGGAAATGTTCAAAATGTCCTCTGTTAGCGAGGATACATGCATCCACTCTCCGTCGCATGGAGTCCCTGATGCGCTGATGCAGCCCTGGAGAAGGGCGTATTGTATCACAGCCGTCCACAATACGAGCACGAAGAGTCTCTACATTTGGTACTGGGGTTGTGTAGACAGGAGCTTTCAAATGCCCCCATAAATGAAAGTCAAGAGGGTTGAGGTCAGGAGAGCGTGGAGGACATGGAATTGGTCCGCCTCTACCAATCCGTCGGTCACCGAATCTGTTGTTGAGAAGCGTACGAACACTTCGACTGAAATGTGCAGGAACTCCATCGTGCATGAACCACATGTTGCGTCGTACTTGTAAAGGCACATGTTCTAGCAGCACAAGTAGAGTATCCTGTATGAAATCATGATAACGTGCTCCATTGAGCGTTGGTGGAAGAACATGGGGCCCAATCAAGACACCACCAACAATGCCTGCCCAAACGTTCACAGAAAATCTGTGTTGATGACGCGATTGCACAGTTGCGTGCGGATTCTCGTCAGCCCACACATATTGATTGTGAAAATTTACAATTTGATCACGTTGGAATGAAGCCTCATCCGTAAAGAGAACATTTGCACTGAAATGAGGATTGACACATTGTTGGATGAACCGTTCGCAGAAGTGTACCCATGGAGGCCAATCAGCTGCTGATAGTGCCTGCACACGCTGTACATGGTACGGAAACAACTGGTTCTCCCGTAGCACTCTTCATACAGTGACGTGGTCAACGTTACCTTGTACAGCAGCAACTTCCTGACGCTGACATTAGGGTTATCGTCAACTGCACGAAGAATTGCCTCATCCATTGCAGGTGTCCTCGTCGTTCTAGGTCCTCCCCAGTCGCGAGTCATAGGCTGGTATGCTCCGTGCTCCCTAAGACGCCGATCAATTGCTTCGAACGTCTTCCTGTCGGGACACCTTCGTTCTGGAAATCTGTCTCGATACAAACGTACCGCGCCACGGCTATTGCCCCGTGCTAATCCATACATCAAATGGGCATCTGCCAACTACGCATTTGTAAACATTGCACTGACTGCAAAACCACGTTCGTGATGAACACTAACCTGTTGATGCTACGTACTGATGTGCTTGATGCTAGTACTGTAGAGCAATGAGTCGCATGTCAACACAAGCACAGAAGTCAACATTACCTTCCTTCAATTGGGCCAACTGGCGGTGAATCGAGGAAGTACAGTACATACTGACGAAACTAAAATGAGCTCTAACATGGAAATTAAGCGTTTCCGGACACATGTCCACATAACATCTTTTCTTTATTTGTGTGTGAGGAATGTTTCCTGAAAGTTTGGCCGTACCTTTTTGTAACACCCTGTAGTTGAAGTAGATGAGTCACATTTTGGAAAGAGAAAGTACGAAAGGGGACACGACGTTGTTGGGCTTTGGATTTTTGAAGTAGTAGTTTCTGGAGGAGATTGTGCTGATGATGTATTTAGGATTGTACCAAATCGGACAAAGGAAGTCTTGACATCTTTAATAGAAGAATATGTGGAAGAAGGATGGGTTTGCTTCGTACAAAAGGTTGGTTGAAAGGGGTTATCATCATTTGGTCGTGAATCACAATATCCAGTTTAAAGATTATAAGACGGGGGCATGTACTAATACTATCGACAGGTATTGGGGGGCTGTAAAATCTGTTGTCGGGCGGGGAAGGAGAAGAATTTCTGTGTTGCAAGGCTATTTCGATGGATACTGTTGGAGGAAGAGTATTCCTAAAGGTTATTGTTTATTTCTTACATTTATGAAAGTAGTCAGCAAAATGTACAGCCGGCCGGAGTGGCCGTGCGGTTCTGGGCGCTACAGTCTGGAGCCGAGCGACCGCTACGGTCGCAGGTTCGAATCCTGCCTCGGGCATGGATGTGTGTGATGTCCTTAGGTTAGGTTAGGTTTAATTAGTTCTAAGTTCTAGGCGACAGATGACCTCAGAAGTTAAGTCGCATAGTGCTCAGAACCACCCAACCAACCAAAATGTACAAGCCTCATTTTGTTAGTTAGGTGTTGGTGGATCTGATACTTTTTTCTTCTTTTATGTTGCGTTTTTTTATGTTTCTGTATTGTGCCAGTGCTACTTTTTGGTTTCTCTGGATGGAGGTTTTTCTGTCGTTTTCATATTCTTTGCTTACAATGGTGGGACGAGGGGTATTGCTGTGTCTTTGCCGGAGGGTTTATGTTATCGACTCGTGGTTTCATTTTTATTTCTATTTTAAAATTTTGCTTCTGATTGAGGGCGGGTGGTAGGGAAGCACTAATTTGGGTGGTACGTCATTCGTGCCTGGCGATTTGTGTTCCTTATTATTTTTTTCATTAGTTATTCTGGATTTTGCTTCTTTCGTTACAGTTTGACCTAACAACATTATTTCTTGTTATGTCCTTTGACTCCTTTGGAAGATCATATGCGGTGAGTTTCTTTTTATGTAGCCACTTTTATGTTTTCCTTTTCGATGTTTCTGCTACGCTTCTCTTATTTTTACCGTCACTCCTGGTGTATCAGTTTTACTGAGTGTTATTTGGAGCTACTGTAGCTGGTGTGACTTTCGTGTAGGAAGTATAGTTATTGATTGCAAAGTTTGGTCATTTTTGCGTTTTATTTCTTTGTGCGTGCAGTAGTGTGTGTAATACAGCGAAAACAGTGGTCCAACTAAAACATTCATATTTCTTTAGGTGCTAAACGAATGTGTATAAAAAAATGGGGGTTCCTATTTAAAAAACGCAGTTGATATCCGTGTGACCTATGGCAGCGCCATCTAGTGGGTCAACCATAGCGCCATCTGGTTTCCCCCTTCAAGCTAGACAAGTTTCGTTCTTTCTAGTTTTTTCGTTGGACGCTTATTTTGTGAGGTATTTGGACCGGTCACGATCAATGGACCACCCCGTATATATGTACACTGCTAAGGAAAACGTGGAAATGGACGTACATTACATTTGCAACCTGTACCTCAGTTGAACCACGTGAAGGGGCAATAAGACGACACACATACCATTTGTATCCAGTACTTCGCTATGGGGTACAGTATTTTTCCCTTTGATGCTAATAGTATCGACTGAAAGCAATGACAATAGTATCCCATTCTTCAGTTGAGCTATAAAGCTACACACAACATTTGTATCCTGCTCTCCAGCTGACATATATAGGTAAATCTCATCAATGTTACACATGTGTTCTTTTCCAATGCGTAGTGTCAGTGTAAAGGTCAACTGAAGGACGGAATACAAATTTTAGTTGTGTCGGGCATTTCGCCTTTAATATTGCTAGTACAGATTCGAAAACTCGTACTGATACTAGTGCTGGGAAATGAAAGAAGAACGACAGCTGCGAAATTTCTATTACGTACTGGATAACACGAAAACATACGTGATGTTGTAAACTTCTTAAAAAAACCGAAGCTCGCCTAGAAAGACATCAACAAAAATCGCATACCCACATACACAACAAACAAAATATTACGAAAGCGCACACACGCACACACACACACACACACACACACACACACACACACACGCGCCCTCCCCACCCCCATCCTAATGTGAAATTAGCTAACATATTTCGGACGGTATATTTGCCCAACACGTCAAAACATGTAAACGGGCAGTATGTTTGGGGAATACTACGCCGCCATGAATATTCGTCTAAGTGTCTCTGAAGTGTGGAAATCCGGCGTTTCCCCTTCCCTACAAGAGATGCTGACCAATAACCCTCTATGCTATTTGTGCAAGCCCCTGCGGATAATGATCTGAACTCAATATTGTGATTAACTGCGAGATGCTGATAACCCCTTTCCCCTAAATCCCTAATGAAGAAAAAGGATCTGAAATTGCAATGGAACCCTCTACAACGTGATCTTCAATTAAGCTGACCAAAACTTCCTACCTTCGATTGGGTACTACTTTAAACACTACATCGTCACACTTTTGACCTGGAACTACCGCCCCCCCCCCCCCCCCCCCAAACCCATAATCCCACCGGAGGTTCCCCCCTGTTGTACTTCCTTTTGAGTCACACGACGTTCATGGACACACAGCCACACAGGGTATCTCAAACACCAACAGCACGTGATCTTCATAATGTGTCTCAAGGTGAGCTTAGATTTTTCGAACCACGTCCATCGTCTAATGGACCGCCACAACCGATCTTTGCTGCAGCGCCCTACGAATAAGCCGTGAGTACGGCGATGAGATACACTTGTAAGGCGGTTATGTTCGCCGCACTCACGACATCGAACATACTCGGCAACGAGACCACACATTTGTAAAATACAAATCGTGGCCAACATGTTTACGCCCATAGTCTCTCTCAAATCATCCAGGTTTATCGGAACAAATAAATCCATACCTACAAACGAAAATGAGATACTAATAAATTGTCCTAAAATAAAAAACTAATATTCGAAATTACCTCAATATCACTAAGAATGAAATTAAGTACCGAATGAATTACAAACAACCAATTATTTAAATAAATGCACACGAAGAATATTTTGAGCAATATGTAGTGATCTCTTTTAAAATCACATTCAGTTACTTTAATGTACAATTATAACGCTTATCTGGAACACAGAATTGTTTTATTATCTGTGGCTGAAAATGACATTATTATCTATGAGTATAGTATGACATCATTGGTCATAGCTGACGAGTGGTATCGGACACTAGAATATATCCGAAATTCTTTGCGTCGACCAAAGCAAATATTTTTATGCCGTATTTGGCCGGTTTTGATGGAACGTATTGTCTAAATTTGTATCTGCCTCCGAATGCAAGAAGCATTTAATTTATGGTTGTATATTCTCCTAGTACATAGATTTCCTTGCAGTTTTCAACGAGTATTTCAATTGTTGGTTATTTCCAAGAATGATTGCCTATCGAAGTTGCGGGGTCCAAACGATACATATCGAACGTGCGATCGTAAATGGATCATGCATCTCCAGTGGCAGGTGTTACGGTCAATTATTGGTAATTTCCAAGAATGATTGCCTATCGAACGTGCGATCGTAAATCGATCATGCTACTCTGCTGGCGGGCGTTATGAGTATGTTTACGGCAGTCACTACAGCAATGACAAAAGATCAGCGTTACAAAAATACTTGTAATTACAAAGGAGACGGCTTGCCTTTTCTCGTCGTCGGTGTGGTCGTCATGTGAAAGTCCATGTGATGTGTACGCTACAGGAACAATTCCCTTTTTGCCATAGCCTGGGTAAACTCTGCCAATATTACGCAAGAATATGGGTAGGGTGTCTAATGCGTTAACTTTTCCCTGCAGGGAAACAAGTACAGTTCGTCTCTCTCTCCTGGACGCCCTTCTCTTTTAATGGAAGACTTCACAGATTTCCCTAGCCGCTCAATGTTCTGCGTGTGCACACTGGGGTCATCCGAAGACACGAACTCTACAGAGTGGTTGACTAACTCGTGGCCGAATCCTTCTGCTTTTAGTGTCTTGTAGAACTGATATCCTTCTGTAATGACTTTACTACCAGGCAGTATGAAGTGCTTTATCAGACGCATTAAAGTGATCTTGTCTGTGGACAATACTCTGACAACGAAACACTTCCAGGACTCTCGTTCTATTCCACCGAATACCCAAATATGAGCGATTTCACTCTTTGAAGGTCATCCTCTCTGGGCCTTCATTCTTGCTATGTGAGATTCGTCCACTTTAACAAATTTACTCTGTCCACTAATCGGTACACTGTCGTTCGTCACTGTAATAACACACTTACATGCAAAACCTGAAACAGTCGCACACGGTATTAGCAGATAAGTCAGTTTCCGATGCTATTGCTTGCAGGGTGTAGTCTCGAATCCAGCAAGATAAAAGAATTACGCTGGTCTGGATGGATAATTTGAAAGAGTCGAACCATGTGTTCGTCCTGATACTCGTTTTTTTCCCACAATGTCCACAATAAAATTGTAACGGTATTTCAGCATCGAAACTCTTCTTACGAAGTTTTGCATACTTCGCACCACCAAGGTCTGCACAGTGCCTCCTTTCCTTGTCTGGTAGTACTCCATATTTGCGACAAAAAGTCAAACAATTTTCTACGCTGGATAAACCTGGAATTAGATTTTTCCATGTGAGAGAATCCGCTGAAGAAACGGTAGGAACATCAGACATCCCACTCACTACCGACGTAAATCGTCTGGGTTTCCCGACCATCTCACAAATAATTCGTGGAGGTGCGTAATTTAGAGCAATTAAGGGAACGAGGGAAAACAGATAAAAATGACGGTCATTAATAATAGATCATAACGCCCGCCACCAGAGTCGCATGATCGATTTAGGATCGCATGTTCGATATGTATCTTTTGGACCCCGCGACTTCGATAGGCAATCATTCTTGGAAATTACCCATATTTTCATTGCAAAACAGACTTCAGCATTCAAGCCCCGTCTTTGCTAATCTTGCCACTAAACTAACGCCATATACCTGCCTGATGATATTTTCAGAACGGATCCGAACTTGTTGTTGAGGTACATTTTTGCATCTTTTTTTGCATATTTTTGCATCTTTTCGACAATAAAATGAACTGTGTACCTGATTTTCGATGGCTTGACTAATTCTGGTATCGCAGCATTGTGGGCATTATTTTGCAGTTCATTTAGTGGTGTATTAACTTCTTTGTCACTGCCTTCACTTGCATCTTTCTCAGTACGACTATTGCCACCACGATCACCTACACAATCTTTATTTTCACTGCCATCTGTCGTGAAGTCGTTTTCACTCTCCGAAAATTCCTCCAGACAATGATGTGTATGTTCAGCCTCCCTTTCTTCGTTGTCTATTTTGGCTAAAAACACCAAAAAACACGAAACATTCGTGAAAAGAGACATTGAAAAATGGCACAGAAATATTTCTTCATGGTTGTGGAAGGCTCAATAATACCCTCCTACCGTTTGCACTCGTTTATCACCTTTCACGGATGGCAGCCAACTGAGTGCCTGCACGCATTAGGGAGGGAAGTTCAATACTTACAGCTACTGAGAACTTGCGACAGTGTGCAGCTGCGCAATAAAGAACGGCCAACAAAACAAAATGAGGAGTGTCAAATTGACCCTATCACATCCTCGCCTGGTTAATGCCGCTTCTATGATGAACAGGATTGTGGTAAGACCTCCTGCGACCATCCTACAACCTTTCTGAGGTAGTGTTTGACAGATTACACCATCTATTCCCAGAATCCTCCCCACCAAGGTGCGTGTTGGGGGGCGAAGAATTTCCATGAGATAGCTTGCTAGGCAAGGTACTTGCTTGGTATTAGAGACTGCCACAGCTCCTTGAGTTATACATGTGTGGATTGGAAGGTAGTAGCTTTGGCAGCGTAAATCGTGCTGGGCACTCCTCGTATGCTCACAAACTTTTGTAGGGTTTGAATAAATCTGTCTGTTGACTTATCTGAGCATAATTTGAGATGTAGGGCTCATGTTATTGTGTATGTGAATAGAGTAATATTATGCCTTCTCTATTACGTGTCCTGGTCTGATATCGAAGGGTGCAGCAAAGTCAGTTCCTGTGACTTCAAATGGTGTCAGTGGTGAGATTCGTTCAACTGGTAATGGAGCATGAGTTTGTTGAACAAATGAAGTTTCACCATCTTGAAAGGTAGGCAGTAATGTAGAATATGTTTAATTGCCTGTCGAGCTCTAAAAATGCAGAATTCTGTTCTCAGTTCAGATAACACCATGTTTACTCCAAGGTATGTAGGCGAATGTGAATCTGCTGGATCAGTAAGTAGGTGAAATGATGCCGTCCATTGAGAAGAGTTGGATGGCGTTTGTGTCTGGGTAATTCTGTGGACTTCAGACATCCACCAAGATGAGTGAGGTTGGTATCCAAGAGGGGGTTTAAACAAGCTACCTTAGAATTTCGTAGCAAAGGCATATTGTTGTACAGAGAATGTAGTTAGACAGCAAAATGTTGCTGTTGAATAACATTTTTTTTGTGGTTTCAGGGCACACAACTACAGTGATCATTAGCGCCCAGACTAAGTTATGAATGCACTGCGAGGCACAAGGTTAAAACAGCAACTAAAAGGGACAACACTATAAAAGACATTAACAGGCAAGGGATTAAAAGAAAACAGCATAATCAAATGTCCTTAGACAGGTTTGTCAAGTGGATAAGACGAAGAACGCGAGCAGCTGCTCCTGGGTCATCCGCTAAAATGGCATCCAGAGTACATGGCAGGCCAAGATCAACGCACAGTGTATTAAAATTCGGACAGGACGTTAAAATGTGGCGTACCGTCAGCAACTGCCCACACGGCCAGAACGGCGCCGGCGCAGCCGTCAGCAGATGGCGATGGCTGAACCGGCAGTGTCCAATTCGTAACCGGGCCAAAACGACCTCCTCACGCCGAGAAGGGCGTGAAGAGGTCGTCCAAGTCGTGGGAAGAGGTTTCAAGGCCCGAAGCTTGTTGTCCGTAAGTGTAGCCCAATCGGCATGCCACAGCGATAAAATGCGCTGACAAATGACCCTGCTAAAATCAGATGAAGGCACACAACAAGAAGGTGTCCGAGGCTGGAGGACCGCAGCCTTGGCCGCGGCATCGGCAGCTTCGTTCCCAGGGATATCGACATGGCCAGGAATCCACATAAAGGTAACCGGAGAACCGTCGTCCGCCAGCTGCTGAAGAGAGCGTTGGATCCGGTGGACGAAAGGGTGAACTGGATACGGATCCCTGAGGCTCTGGATGGCGCACAGGGAATCACAGCAGATGACATAAGCAGAATGACGGTGACAGCGGATGTAAAGAACAGCCTCGTAGAGGGCAAATAGCTCAGCTTTGAAGACCGAACAATGGCCATGGAGCCGGTATTTGAAACAGTGTGCCCCGACAATAAAAGAACACCCGACACCGTCATTGGTCTTAGAGCCATCTGTATAAATGAAGATCACATTAATGAACTTCGAACGAAGTTCAACAAACCGGGAGCGGTATACCGAAGCTGGGGTAACCTGCTTTGGGAGCGAGCTGAGGTCAAGGTGAACGCGAACCTGAGCCTGGAGCCAAGGTGGCGTTTGGCTCTCGCCCACTCGAAAGGTCGCAGGGAGTGAAAAATCAAGGTGCTGAAGGAGGCGATGAAAACGAACTCCTGGGGGTAGCAGGGCAGATACATACAACCCATATTGACGGTCGAGATAGTCGTCAAAAAAGGAACGATGAGACGGGTGGTCGGGCATTGACAATAGCCGACAGGCATACCGACAAAGCAATATATCGCGCCGGTAGGTTCACCGGCTTCGGCATGAAGACTCTCGACGGGACTAGTGTAGAACGCTCCGATCGCAAGACATAACTTCCGATATTGTATAGAGTTGAGGCGGCGTAAGATGGACGGCCGTGCAGAGGAGTATACAAAGCTCCCATAATCCAGCTTTGAGCGGACGATCGACCGCTATAGGCGAAGTAGGACGGTTCGATCAGCTCCCCAAGACGTACCGCGGAGAACACGGAGGACATTTAGAGAATGTGTACAACGGGCAGCCAAATATGACATGTGGAGACCAGCTAAGTTTCCTGTCAAATGTAAGACCTAAAAATTTTGTTGTCTCCACGAATGGGAGAGCAACGGGACCGAGACGCAAAGACTGTGGGAGAAACTCTTTGTAGCGCCAGAAGTTAATACAGACCGTCTTCTGGGCAGAAAAACGGAAGCCACTGGCGACACTCCAGGAGTAAAGGCGGTCAAGACAACGCTGAAGACAGCGCTCCAGGAAACATGTACGCTGCGCGCTGCAATAGATGGTAAAATCGTCCACGAAAAGGGAGCCTGATACATCAGCTGGGAGGCAATCAATTATTGGATTGATCGCGATGGCGAAGAGAGCGACGCTCAAAACTGAGCCCTGTGGCACCCCATTCTCCTGGCGAAAAGTGTCTGACAGGGCAGAACCCACACGTACCCTGAACTGTCGATCCATTAAAAAGGAACGAATAAAAAGAGGGAGGCAACCGCGAAGGCCCCATGTATGCATGGTGCGGAGAATGCCCGCCCTCCAACAGGTGTTGTAAACCTTCTCCAAGTCAAAGAACACAGCCATGTTCGGGCGCTTCCGCAAGAAGTTATTCATAATGAAGGTCGACAAGGTAACCAGATGGTCGACAGCAGAGCGGCGCCTACGAAATCCACATTGTACATTGGTAAGTAGTCGTCGAGATTCGAGCAGCCAAACCAAACGAGAGTTAACCATTCGTTCCATCACCTTACAGACACAGCTGGTAAGGGAGATCAGTCGATAACTGGAAGGCAAGTGCTTGTTCTTTCTCGGCTTAGGAACCGGGACAACAATAGGCTCGCGCCAGCATGTGGGAACATGACCCTCAATCCAGATGCGATTGTAAGTTCGAAGAAGAAAACCTTTACCCGCAGGAGAAAGGTTCTTCAGCATCCGAATATGAATGGAATCAGGCCCCGGAGGGGAGGACCGTGACCGGGCAAGTGCGTTTTCGAGTTCCCGCATGGTGAATGGGGCATTATAACTTTCACGATTCGAGGAGCGCGGAAGTTAGGTGGCCTTGCCTCCTCTGCCTGTTTTCGGGGGAGGAAGGCAGGGTGGTAATGAGCGGAGCTCGAAACCTCTGCGAAAAAGCGGCCGAAGGCATTGGAGACATCCTCAGGGGCCACAAGGACGTCATTCGCGACCGTCAAGCCAGAAACTGGTGAGTGGACCTTAGTGCCAGATAGCCGGCGCAGGCTACCCCAGACAACAGAAGAAAGAGTAAAACTGTTGAAGGAGCTTGTGAAAGCAGCCCAGCTGGCTTTCTTGCTTTCTTTAATAACACGACGAACTGTGCACGTAATCGTTTATAATTGATACAATTCGCCATCGTAGGGTGGCGTTTAAAGGTGCGTAAAGCACTTCGACGAGCACGTTAAGCATCTCTACATGCCGCGGTCCACCAGGGGACCGGTACACGACGTGGAGAAGAAGTAGTGTGAGGGATGGAATATTCAGCAGCAGTGAGAATGACTTCCGTGAAGTGTGCGAAGGTTTGATCCTGAAAGGTCGCCCTGCAAGAGAAGAGCCCCCAGACTGCCTTGGAGATGTTCCAACTAGTTGAGCATGGAGAGGTGGTATGATGCAGGAGATGGATAACACAAGGGAAGTGGTCGCTCGAATACGTATCAGAAATTGCGTACCACTCAAACCGGCGTGCAAGTTGGGTAGTACATATAGAGAGGTCTAAATGGGAATAGGTGTGAGTTGTGTCCGAAAGAAAAGTAGGGGCGCCAGTATTGAGGCAGACAAGATTGAGGTGGTTAGAAAGGTCTGCTAACAGGGAGCCTCTCGGGCAGGAGGCTGGAGAGCCCCAAAGGGGATGGTGGGCATTGAAGTCTCCAGCCAACAAAAATGGTGCAGGTAGCTGAGCAATAATTTGCATCATGTCTGCCCTGGTAACGGCAGACGACGATGGAGTGTAAACGGTACAAATGGAAAATGTAAAAGTGGGGAGAGTAATTCGGACAGCAACTGCCTGCAGGTCGCTGTGCAATGTGATGGGATTGTAGTAAATATCATCACGGACCAGCAACATAACCCCTCCATAAGCCGGAATACCTGCCACAGGGGGTAGGTCAAAACGCACAGAGGCATAGTGGGCCAAGTCAATTTGATCACATGGGTGTAACTTCGTTTCCTGGAAAGCTACTACGAGCGGACAGTGCAAGCGTAGCAGGAACTTTAAGTCCCCTCGGTTGGAAGGAATGCCGAGAATACTCCTATGAAGAAGTGCCATCGTGAGAAGAAAAAGGAGAAGCAAGAAGGGGTCACCTCGAAGGCCGCTGAGGGCCTGGCTTCGAGTGAGCACTGCCGCTGCTATTAATAGGCGGAGAGTCACCGTCCATTTCTTCAAGAGGTTCGTAGGCCATCTTGTTAAGATGGCCGGGAGGGGGAGCTTCCTCCGCCGGTGAACGGCCAGATGTTCGGCTACCAGCAGTGCGGCCAGGCGAAACGGATGACGGCCTGGGGCGGCAACCGCTGGGTGGCGCGGGAGAAGAAACGCGCCGTGGCGGAGAAGGAGAACTATTCTTCCTATGAGCCTTCTTGGAAGGTCGTTTAGTCGAAGTACTGGTCGATGGCTGGGAGTTAGAGGTACATTGGAAGTCTTCACGGGACGGTTCCTTCTTGAAGGCCCGTGCAACTGATTTCTGGGTCATAGACTTGGCAGAAGCTGATGAAGGTGCTTGTGTCTTAGGGTTGACGGGAGGAAGAGGAGACATTGACCGGGCGATATTAGCACTGGCCGAACGGACGACCGTAGTGCTAAAGGTCAGATCGCATGTCTGCGTCGACACCTCCCTGGTAGTCCGAGGAGAGGCGAGGACAGTACTGTATTTCCCCACTGGGAGCAGCGTGGGCTTCCTATTAGCAAATAGCTTGCGAGCAGCCGAGGTGGACACTTTCTCTTTGACCCGAATTTCCTGTATACAGCGTTCACCTTTGTAGGTGGGGCAGTCGCGGGAGGACGCTACATGGTCACCCTGACAGTTCACACAACGAGGAGTAGGAGGTGGACAGTCACCCTCATGGGCGTCCCTGCCACAAGTGACGCATTTAGCCGCATTAGAACAAGACTGGCGGGTGTGATTAGAACGCTGACACTGGTAGCAGCGCGTAGGTGTCGGGACATAGGGGCGAACAGAAATAACCTCATAGCCCGCTTTGATGCGCGATGGCAGCTGAACACTATCAAAGGTCAAGAAAAGTGTCCGGGTTGGTACAAGGTCAATGTTGACCTTTTCCATGACCCTATGGAGAGCCGTCACGCCCTGCTCAGCGAGGAAAGACAATCTCCTCGTCAGTCAATTCGTCGAGTGATCTAGTAGATACCACACCACACGACGAATTCAAAGTACGGTGAGCCTCCACCCGGACAGGGAACGTGTACAGGAGTGTGGCCCGAAGCAGTTTGCGTGCCTGAAAGGCGCTCACAGTTTCTAAGAACAAGGTACCGTTACGCATCCTGGTACAAGACTTGACAGATCCGGCTATGGCATCTACGCCCTTCTGAATAACGGAAGGGTTGACAGATGAAAAATACTTTCCGTCCTCAGATCTAGAAACTACGAGGAACTTTGGGGCAGGCGGTAGTACTTTTGTCACTGTTGACTGGTCAAGTTTCCGTTTTTGGGCAGAAGTCGAGAGAGAAGAAGAAGAGAAATCTATTGCGGATGAATCCCCCACGATTGCCAGCGTCTCCGATGGCGTGCTCCTTCCTTGTGGGGACCCTCTCAGAGGGCACTCCCACCTTAGGTGAATGTTTGCACCTCAGGTCACACCTCCCGAGAAATAGACGGAGGGACCAATCGGCATGGTCGGAAGGTGTCAGCTCAGGCAATCACCCCTCCCTGGCCTGGCCTTTACCAGGGGGTACGTGCGTGCCTTACTTGTCTACCCAGGGCGGGGAATTACGCGTTACCCCGTCACTGGCTACACGTGCAAACGTGTGGATCGGCCTTCAGGCACGCGCAGGGAGGAAAGAAGAAGAGGAAAAGAGAGGGAGAGAAAGGACAGACTGTCTCAAACGCCGAGGCGGAGACCAGAGGCTGAACAAGAAGGCAAGGAGGAGGAGGAGGCAAGGAGAAGGAGGCAAGGAGAAGGAGGCAAGGGAAAAAGTAAGGAAGACTGTGAGAGGAAGAAGAACCACAATAAGTGAAAAACCAAAATGACCAGAAGTAGAAGTCGTGGAACCTTCCGTCTCCGGACGCAGGCGCAAACTGTTGAATAACTTGAATACAGTAAGTGCATGCTTTGTCCAAGTCTGATGCCAGTTCTCTAAATGTCCTACTTTCTTTCATTAACTGCTGTTTAAAGTGAAGTATCCATCCTGTGACTCTTAACAGTTCGAAGTAGTTACTACACTGCATAGCCGTTAAAACAGGGAGTGTTTTTACCACGAAGGCTCGGTCTGTTAATTTCTTTTCTCTGACAACGAATTATCTTTTGTTTGTATAGATCATGGGCACTTTGATTTTTTGTTACCAACCAGGCCCACAGTAGTGTGCAGTGAGCATTCTGATTGGCTCTTACTGGTGTAGGAGTAACACCTGCCGTTTTTTCTGCAGACCGTCAAATTACAAGACTTTCAATGGCAAAAATATTTTGTACAGACTGAGAAAAACAAACAGCAGCCATATTGCACTGACAGTTAAGCCCTACGAAAGTGGTCTGCAGATCACGAAATGCGGAAAGACACTTCCTCAATTACACTGCTCTGCTACTGTTGAGGAAAATTCGAATATTTCAGCGTTAAACCGATCCCCAACCTGGCTATTTCACCACATAGCATATCGATGTGGTAAACGCACAATTCGTATCCCGCACCATACAGAATCATCACGCATGTGCACCGTATATAGTCCTCGCAGTGCTAGATATATCCCGCAAGGTCAGTCAGTCATCCACAACAGCCAACGAGCACATAGAAACTGCCCCTGCACATGCTTGCCTGATACGCTAACTTTAGCCCAAGAGTGCGAGAATGCTCTGTGACTCCCGCCCACATAAGGAAAAATGGGCAATTGTAATCGTAAATTACACACTATGATCAAAGTGCTAGAAATATGTTAATCGCCATCTGGTATGCTTTTGTGTATATTTTCGAAAATTAACAATGAATGTATGTACTGCACAGTCATCTGTCCACATTCACAACGGTACTCGCAAAGTAGGGAAAGTGCATTTTAGTGATGATACAGAAATTGGGAAGCATGCTGCTGTGTCACTGATCGGCGTTGTAAAAAAATTGGTAAAATTGCCAAAATTGATAGCACTATGAATTGTGATGCTTCTTACAGTACATCGGTGGTGTCTTTTCCATCCCACCTGTCCACTGACACGCTGTTGATTACCGCATATGATTGACTGATATCGCTAGTTTGAGATGGAGAAAGAATCTTGGCAAGGGGAAACACCTTCTGGGGATGGCTAGCACTGAAACAGTGATTGTGTACATGACTGCAGTATGAGGGATCAATTGAAATGGAACACCAAGCCGTCAGTTATCCTGCCACTGTGAAAGATAAGCTGTTTGGAAGTGTCCCACAATGCCCAAAAACTCTTCCAATTTCATTATGTTCTGACTGTCTTTTATTTCAATCATCCTGTGTGTGCGTTGTGGGAGCAGCAGAAACATGATTTACACTGTGCAATGTACAGTTTTCTGTGAGAGCCAATGGATCAAAATGTGTTAATATCAATTCAGAACTTGACACAGACCTTGAAGTCGTGGTGGAAAAAACAAAATATATGGCGGTGTACAAAGCATGTTACAGCAGAAAAAAATGTATCAGGCAACAAGAAAGGGACCCTCTCTTGCGACTGATAATCTATGAGATATGGTCCTTCTCCTAAGGTACAAGTGATGAAACTTTACACTGATCTGTGCAAGCGACTTCGATCACTGGCTCCAATGGATCATTACTTGTCTATTTAATAGGATCAGCACATATGCTTGATGCCAGCACACAGATGGTATTTGTCCCCCCCCCCCCTCTCTTCCTCTCTCTCATTTATTTTATATATATACACTCCTGGAAATTGAAATAAGAACACCGTGAATTCATTGTCCCAGGAAGGGGAAACTTTATTGACACATTCCTGGGGTCAGATACATCACATGATCACACTGACAGAACCACAGGCACAAAGACACAGGCAACAGAGCATGCACAATGTCGGCACTAGTACAGCGTATATCCACCTTTCGCAGCAATGCAGGCTGCTATTCTACCATGGAGACGATCGTAGAGATGCTGGATGTAGTCCTGTGGAACGGCTTGCCATGCCATTTCCACCTGGCGCCTCAGTTGGACCAGCGTTCGTGCTGGACGTGCAGACCGCGTGAGACGACGCTTCATCCAGTCCCAAACATGCTCAATGGGGGACAGATCCGGAGATCTTGCTGGCCAGGGTAGTTGACTTACACCTTCTAGAGCACGTTGGGTGGCACGGGATACATGCGGACGTGCATTGTCCTGTTGGAACAGCAAGTTCCCTTGCCGGTCTAGGAATGGTAGAACGATGGGTTCGATGACGGTTTGGATGTACCGTGCACTATTCAGTGTCCCCTCGACGATCACCAGTGGTGTACGGCCAGTGTAGGAGATCGCTCCCCACACCATGATGCCGGGTGTTGGCCCTGTGTGCCTCGGTCGTATGCAGTCCTGATTGTGGCGCTCACCTGCACGGCGCCAAACACGCATACGACCATCATTGGCACCAAGGCAGAAGCGACTCTCATCGCTGAAGACGACATGTCTCCATTCGTCCCTCCATTCACGCCTGTCGCGACACCACTGGAGGCGGGCTGCACGATGTTGGGGCGTGAGCGGAAGACGGCCTAACGGTGTGCGGGACCGTAGCCCAGCTTCATGGAGACGGTTGCGAATGGTCCTCGCAGATACCCCAGGAGCAACAGTGTCCCTAATTTGCTGGGAAGTGGCGGTGCGGTCCCCTACGGCACTGCGTAGGATCCTACGGTCTTGGCGTGCATCCGTGCGTCGCTGCGGTCCGGTCCCAGGTCGACGGGCACGTGCACCTTCCGCCGACCACTGGCGACAACATCGATGTACTGTGGAGACCTCACGCCCCACGTGTTGAGCAATTCGGCGGTACGTCCACCCGACCTCCCGCATGCCCACTATACGCCCTCGCTCAAAGTCCGTCAACTGCACATACGGTTCACGTCCACACTGTCGCGGCATGCTACCAGTGTTAAAGACTGCGATGGAGCTCCGTATGCCACGGCAAACTGGCTGACACTGACGGCGGCGGTGCACAAATGCTGCGCAGCTAGCGCCATTCGACGGGCAACACCGCGGTTCCTGGTGTGTCCGCTGTGCCGTGCGTGTGATCATTGCTTGTACAGCCCTCTCGCAGTGTCCGGAGCAAGTATGGTGGGTCTGACACACCGGTGTCAATGTGTTCTTTTTTCCATTTCCAGGAGTATATATATAAGACAGGAACGCCGTAAATATATTATCGAGTTCTCTACCGGATGACGTTAGCGGAGTTTTTATAGTTCGAATTTTTTTCTCTCAGGTGGATGATACAAAACAACGATGGTAGAGAGAATGTTTGTGTGACATGGGTGAATGCAACATTAGGCACACAGATCTCCTTCATACTGCAGTACCCATACGTAGTCTGGAGATGCACCACAATGCAGTAGCAAAACCCTCGTCCTTTAGAAACGCTCCACAACACCACTAAAAATATTCCAGTTTCCATATGATGTGACTATGTTTAAAGTCATCCAGTGTGCGTGTTATGGAGCAGAAAGCTTCGCTTGGCGTTGGCCTTACACATCATACACTATTGGCAGAATTACGGCAACACGTTTCCACTTCCATTGAATGATCGAAACATGGCGATATCGCACTAAAGTCAGCTCACTGTTTCTACACAGTGTGCAGAAGGTTGTAGATATAATGCTCTCCGACGTTTGCTCGGTTCCGACTTAAACTGGAACAATCACATGCACAAAGGTGCAGAGACTGAAGAACAGTTACAAGATGCATAGGGGCTGCCTAAAAAACCATGTTGAGATTTACTGTAGCAGATAGGCTCGAAAAAGGTGATTCATTTCGACATATGAGTGTGTCGTGAATATGATTCACCAGTAGCTGTAACCATTAAGAGACTTCTCCATAGGATCCAACGTAGGTATGTGGCTGTGTGCGAAGTTTTAATTCCAAATCACAGACAGCATTTATACTGGAGTGCGTAACACTATAGATATGAAAAAAGTCAGTGTGTTTTTCATGGGATTTTGTACATATCTTACGACCACAATCTAGCTTTTTTTTTTTTTTTTTTTTTGAGAAATATCTAGCGGTGACATGAGGGAGCTGTAAATACTGGCTTCATATCACGTTTCTTAGCAGAATCACTTTCTAAATTAGGTGATTTTATTGTGAGCTTACACGCCGGCCCCTGCACCTCACGTCTACATCTACATGGATACCCTGCAAATCACATTTAAGTGCCTGGCAGAGGGTTCATCGAACCACCTTCAGAATTCAGACTTGATCCACACCCCAGCGATTACCATTTGTAATCAGTATCATGGTATTTGTGTGGAAAACCACTTCATTCGGAAGCAATACCATACCTCAATTTATAAAGCTTGTACAGATTTTAACATGGTTACTTGTGTGCGCCTTTAGAAACAAGACTGCCTGTGACAGTAACATATCCTTTGCGATCGTGTTCTTAACATATGTTGACTTGTAAGACGATTATGTCTCTCCTCCTTAGACATGCTGGTACCTCTCGCAAGAAAAACTTATGAAACATGTCCCTCCATCACGGATTTTCGCTCAGTATTGTTTCGCATCGCCGGCATTCACTTATTGGCGAGGGGGATGCGTGATAGATCCGCCGTGACCAGCAGGCTTATAAATTGTGTGTGTGTTCCAACATGTGCAAAGAAAATGGCTGTGTCCTGTCGTAAGGAGGGATGGATTTGACGCGGTAAAATTGCACTAGCTGCAAGGGCAATGCACGATCTTTGTACTTGGAAAATTATATCCAGTCATAAGAATGTTACAGATATTTCTGTTTCCACAGCCACAGTCGTCGGGTGGAGACAGTTCTGATGCTTCGCTCATTGTCGAATGTTGCCCGATTGAGGCTGCAGTAGTAATATTTAATGGTAAGTACAGTGATAAAATATATGTGGCCTGTTTCCTAGGACGATTCTGCCTGGTGTTCGGGTAGTACATGGCAGCGGTGGCCTACGGCGGGAACGATAGACTTCTCCGGCTTATGGCAAGAGCCATCCAAAT
Source organism: Schistocerca serialis cubense (assembly GCF_023864345.2). NCBI lineage: Eukaryota > Metazoa > Arthropoda > Insecta > Orthoptera > Acrididae > Schistocerca > Schistocerca serialis. The sequence continues at coordinate 1,127,308,299 of NC_064639.1, read as the reverse complement.
GGAGAGACTGGCTGGTGTAGAGGAACGTAGCTGACCTAACTGTGTCGCTTTCTAGATGGCTTAAGGGGCTCCGGAACGCCCTATACTTGCAATGTTAAAATAACGCTTTTAAATTACATCTTTCCTCACAAAGTATTTGAGGTAGGAAGTTAAACTTTTTACAGATTATTTACTGGAATATGGGCTACAACTTAACTCAGGGATTTTACAAAATTTTAGTTCAGTTATTAAAGATGATTTTTTTTCAATTGTAATGAAAATTCACAACATTTTTTTGCAATTTTTTATTTATATATTCAAAAATATACAGTTTTTTGGAAAAAAAAGGCTGTGTTAAATTATGCAGAAGGTACTGTGTAACATTTACTGAAAGTTTGAAACAAATATGTTTGGAAGATCCTTAGAAAACATGTAATTACTATGAGAAAATAAAAGTTTTGGGAATCGAGCGACAAAGATTGGATTAACTTTTTAGTGCATTCCAGGTCCATAGGATGGATTATCTTCACCCTCTGCAAACTCCTCCTCCAGCTTCCTCTTGTTCCTCCTCCTGTTTACTCTTGCTTGTATTTCTAGACTCTTTACAGCCCTGTCTGCAGCCCGAAGGCGTTCCTTGTCTAAAGCAAGCATCGCTGGTTGTTGTGTTCGTAGATTTTGCTACCATTTTCTTCAGTTGCAGTTACTGCAACACTGTTCCAAAAGGTGGTCATGTATGAACACTTATCACATTTCAGTTGTATTTCACTAGCAAGTCCTACGTGCTTTATTATGGAGAGTTCCAGGCCAACTTCACTACAATGAATACATCTTACACAGTTTGAAAAAATTCCTTTGAGAACCGACATATCAAATATTTCATTCACATTCGATTCGCCCATAAAACATTCATAGTTTTCACTCATTGAACCAAGCTTCTTCTGTGAAGTATTTTCTTTCCCACTTTGACTGCTATGGGCAGGTGTACTTGAGAGGTTAGGTTCACTCACTTGGTTATCGTCTTTATTGTTTACAGTAATAACACATACCTTTGGCTTTCCAACATTTCTCCTTTTCTTAAAAGCCCTCAGAGGATTTCTAATAACTTTCCTTTTACTCATTATTATACTTCAACAAAACAGAGACTCAAGAAACAGAATTAATTACGAATATTTTCGAGATAACGACAGAGTAAATAAACATGAAACAATCGACAATCACACCAGCGACATATATTGAACCATCACAGGTTAGCCACAACACATACTTTATCGCACATCACTAAAATGTACCTGATGAGCACGGACGTTAATAATAACACTATTTGACAGCAGTTTAACAGCGCCACAGTGGGTCACGCCCATGTAGAACACATTTCAAAAAAAATTAAAAATAGTTGTAGTCTTCGGAATTGAATAAATTATATATCTATTAAAAGGTAATAGTCTGCAGATTCAGAAAACGCAAAAAAGTAAAAACTGAACTTTTCATGATTTTGAGCCTTTCCGGAGCCCCTTAATAGCGAACTAATAACCAGTGTGTGTTGGGCAACCTTCGTGATTGCGCGTGTTCTCCTTGGAAATTTGAGAAAATTCAATATGGACGTGTGTTTGCGTTTGAACATTATTCCCTCCCATGTAAATTGCCCGCTCAACTGCTTCCAGACATATCCCATGTTTATTTGGTTGAGAAAACATCGATTGTGTTGTGTGCATCTTGATAGTGAAAGACAGATGGAAGACAAGTTTGCTGGGTCTCCGGACACGAGAAACACCTTAGTTGTCTGTAAGGTAGAAGCATGATTTGGAATCCGTTACGTCATTGACATTGGTATTCGCTAGTGGAACTATCAGTTTCCTCAATTTTTTCGAGTTTTCACGTAAAGATCTTCACATACTAGATACGTTTCTAGTTACTGAGCGGTTTTCAGCGCGTTCCACCTCGGTGCACGTCGCTAAGGTTTCGGATTTCTAGAGATATAATTTCCAGTCTCTATTTTCTGAATTATACTGTGCTAGCTATCGGTAGCATACTGCTATGTGCATGACAGCTAGAAATATCGAATAAATGGCATGATATTCTGGCAAACCATGTGAAAATACATGTATTTGTGTAATCGAGAGTCTGAAGATGGATGTAGAAAGCAAGCGAGCAAGCAGGTTGGAGCCAGTAATGACTTTGTGTCGAGGGAAACCAGCCCAGCCTTTGTACAACAGTTTGGAGAGTGACCGCTGTCCTTGTAGGGCACTCTGATTGCATATCAGGCAAGCATACCCAGGGGCAGTTGACTCGTGACTGTTGAGTGCAGTGGATGACTAACCTCGTGGGAAATATCTAGTGCTGCGAGGACTATATACGGTGCACATGCTTTTTTTTTGGGATCTGTCTGTCTTCGCGGTACATGTTTGAGTGTCTGGTGGTCGATAGCTATATGCAAGACACAGGAGTGATGATTTTGTATGCTGCAGGATACGAATTGTGCGTTTACCACATCGATATGCTATGTGGTGATATAGCCTGGTTGGATATCAGTTTAACGCTGAAATATTTGAGTTTTTCTCAACAGTAGTAGAGCAGTGTAATTGAGGAAGTGTCTTTCCGTATTTCGTGATTTGTAGATCACTTTTGCAGGGCTTAACTGTCACTGCAATATGGTTGGTGTTTGATTTTCTCAATCTGTACAAAATAGTTTTGCCATTGAAAGTTTTGTAATTTGACTGTCTACAGAAAGAAATGGCGGGCGGTGGTACCACCACCACCACCAGTTTGGCGACAAATTCAGTAAGAGCGAATCAGAATGCTCCATTCCATCTTTTGGGCAGGGCATAGGAACCTCTACAGAATGGTTCAAACAGGATGGTTCAAACAGGATGGGGACAAGGTATCTATGAAAAATACTGAGACTAACGTGATGTCTTCTTTTTTCAAGTGTTCAAAGACAAGTTCAAGCAAACTATCCATCTCTAGTGGGATGCTGTCCAAAATCTGCCATTGTGGTTTTAGCGCATCTCCAGATCAGGAACTGTAGGACACTGAAAATTCCAGCCATTTTCTCATCTGTAGGATAGTGTTTCGAACTCTGTTTGTGTAATTGTTCTGATTTCTGTAGTGTAACGACGTAAGTTTTCTATAACCGACTTTCGTTTGATATATGACCATGTGCAGACTTCGTCACCTACGTCAGTTACAACCCACTTCAAAATGATTTATATTCTTTTTAAATTGTCATAGAATGGTTCTTGAACGAAACTGTAAAACATCAGTTGAGTCGTATGCAAAGAATTACATCACTTGGGCCAATTGGTTTTCGTAAACTTTTTCGATTTAAATTTAGTTTGTTTCTCCTCAAATTATATTGACACACGTTATCTTGATTTAATCGATATCAGAATCACACATTGAATAAACCTTTGAGATTCAAAGTTTCGATGAACGCTGTCAGAATTCAATAATCTTGTCAAATGTATTATTAATCCGTTCACATAATTCTTCATAAATAAATCCTCAGAACACGTGTTTCAACTTTAGTAGCATCCACTATTTTATTAGCTTCCTACACATACAGATGTGAACTTGACCGTTGACAAACTATGACTGACTTTTCAATAAGATTAAGCTCTCTATGACGTCATTGTTGTACAAAAGAGTACAAAAAAATTCATTTTTAATTTTTAGAAGCACGACGCAACAACTCGGATCCAGGATCTTCTGTTGCTCTTTGGCTGTCGACCCGCGACGTATAGTGGCCAGCAATTTCCTCTCTGGTCGCGGCAGCGAAGATGCTGTCTCCGTTCGTCGCGCCGCCCTCTCCGTACATGAAACATAAAAAAATACAAAACTTTTAGATAATTCACAGCCATTACAAATATTAAGAAAAATACATAAACAAAACTAAATTAAACTTATATTCACCTGCAAACTGGGCTGACACTGGTGGATGGGTGACGCTTCAATTTCGTCCCACTACATTTCCCCGTCTGTGCTTCGACACCAGTATGTGCTTCGAGAAGTGAGGAAAATAACGTACCTGACTCCAGCAGAACCAAATATAAACTAAACCCATTCACCGTTTCGGGAAAGTGATAACACCACAGGAGCTGTAGTACTCAGAAGTCTCTCTCTTTCTTTCTCTCTCTCTCTCTCTCTCTCTCTCTCTCTCTCCCTCTAAGTGCCTTCAAACAAACAGTTTAAACTTGAGAAGTTGTGAGCATCCTGTGTTTAGAGTTAGAGAGATATTTATTTCATCTTCCAGATATTGTCGTTTTGGCGTGTGAAATCTGATATTGCAGCTGTTATCGGTTTCGGGATCTATTTCCAACGAAAGCGTATGAGGTGTCTCAGGGAGGTTTCACAAGTTTGCAGCAATCTGAAGAGTCCATGTTCGAGTGTCGCGGTATACATCGCAAAACTGAAGAAAACTTCTGTGCAGCGATCCTTTTGGAAGTGCATTTCGAGACATATTCAGTTGTATTTGGTAATTCCTGAAGCAGCTCATGCTCAAGGACAATGGTATTTGTGACAAAAGCGCGAAGTGTCTCAGGGGTGGTTAGACAAGTGCGTCGCAATCTTTTCTTCTGGAGTCCATGCTCAAGTGTGGCGGAGGTGGTATTCCTCAGAATAAAACATGTAATTGTTTAAATATTTTCGCTTTATCTGCAAGGCTGGCTGTCTCTTTGTACAGAGGTACACTTAGTTCTTGTGATATCTTCAAGTTATGAATGTGACAATATTCCACAACACCAGATGTAATAACTCCTATTCGTGTTCAACGACAGAGGGTATCCTTGTGCCAGGGATAAATTTGAAAACTTAATAAACCACGGAATAATGTAGACAGAGAGGTAAAAATTGACCCACATGCTTGGAATGACATGGGGTTTTATTAGAACCAAAAAAACAAAGTTCACAAAATGTCCGACAGATGGTGCTGGACAGCAAAACGTCGGTGACTGCGCATGACACTCGTGTATAAAAGGAGCTGTAATGAGAGAGAGAATCAGATGCGCCAGCGGTCGCAGCATGTTTACGTAACGTGAAAAGGCGCTTTTAGTGAAGCTGTACCGACCGAGCACAAGGCGTAATGCTGCTGAGACAGTTCAGGAAGAAATGGAGACTGTAGCTGGTTCGTCTATGCACGGGTAAGTCAGCGCTCGTGCAGTCGCATGGGCGTTCCATACACTACTGTTTGTTTGGCACTGAGGCGTACCCTCCGATGTTATCCCTACAAAATCCATCGGCGTCATGAACTGTTGCCTGGCGATTTAATGAAGCTGAGGGCTTTTGCGGTGTGGGCGTTTCAAAAGATGGCGGAAGATCAAGATTGGTTGAGTAACGTGTTGTGGACCGACGAAGCTCATTTCACGCTCAGAGGGTCTCTCAACACCCACAACTGCAGAATTTGGGCTACCGAAAATCCTAGAACTGTCATGAAAACTCCATTGCACGACGAGAAAGTCGCGGTATGGGTTGGATTTACCATATCTACCGTCATAGAGCCTTTTTTCTTCGAGGAAATGCGTGATTCTGGTTTTGTAACTGCTACCGTGATGGGTGAGAGGTACGCCGATATGTTACAAAATTGTATCATCCCCAACCTGGCTGATAAACACCTGCTGGAACGTACGATGTTTATGCAGGATGGCGCTCCACTCCATATGGCTAGACGCGTGAAAGATCTATTGCGCGCGTCGTTTGGCGATGATCGTGTGCTCAGCCGCCACTTTCGTCATGCTTGGGCTCCCAGGTCCCCAGACCTCAGTCCGTGTGAGTATTGGCTTTGGGGTTACCTGAAGTCTCAAGTGTATCGTGATTGACCAACATGTCTAGGGATGCTGAAAGACAACATCCGACGCCAGTGAACTCACCATTACTCTGGACATGTTTTACAGTGCTGTTCACAACATTATTCCTCGACTACAGCTATTGTTGAGGAATGATGGTGGACATGTTGAGCATTTCCTCTAAAGATCATCATCTTTGCTTTGTCTTACTTTGTTATGCTAATTATTGCTATTCTGATCAGATGAAGCTGCATCTGTCGGACATTTTTTTGAACTTTTGTATTTTTTTGGTTCTAATAAAACCCCATATCATTCCAAGCATGTGTGTCAATTTGTACCTCTCTATCTACATTATTCCGTGATTTATTCAGTTTTCAAATTTATACTGACTTTTTGATCACCTGGTATTTGCAGCGCTACAGGAAGTGGTTAATGGCTACGGCGTGACAGTGCCGCAAACCAGCACGCTTCCTGGCCAAGTCATAAGCCAGGAAGCATTGCCTGCCCAAGTCTCTGGGCCTGTTGGAAAATGTCATGCACACGAGTGGGTGAACACCTTGCCTCTTGCACTTCGAAAGACAGATTGGACTTTATCGATTGTTCTACAGTTACAGCACATGCATTTATCAGTGTGAGTTGTGAAGTGTAACTTAGACCATATTCATTATTTCGTGAAATGTATTTGTCTTTACCAAATATCATTACTACCGACCCAGTCCTCAGATGTTAATACACTCCTTACTACCGACCCAGTCCTCAGATGCTAATATACTCCACCTCCACCTCAGACAACTCATTCATTCAATACAGTGCACAATTACATCTGCCCACCCAGTCCAGCAGCTAGACAAAGACAGTCCTATTTCCTGCCATTTTCCCCAGACTGCTATATTGGATTACATCATTGGAGGGGAGAGGGGGGGGGGGGGGTGGGACGACAGCGCCCTCTGGTGATGGTGCTGTTAACTAGGTCAGTTGGACACCAGACCTCATGGTCAACACACTGGATGGAGCTACTGCCGATGACAACTCAAATTATTTAAACAAACAATGCATACTTATGTCCTTCCTACCGGGTAGCCCAACACAGACCGAGTCCTTGTCCCACAAATTTCCAGGTGGGGAGGGGCTGGAGGGGAGGGGGAAGGAAGGGGAGCACAATTGATATCTTGCTTGCTTCTGCAGTTTTGTGAGTTCTTGTTCTTGGTAGTTCTTTGTCCTCTTGCTTCCTAGGAGTGATGTATTTCCCAACAGCTCCCATGGCAATTTTTTCTGTAACACTGTTGCACGTGTGATGAAGCAATTTTCAGACCATGAGTCTTTAGAAAAGACTTTCTTTTCATCTGTTGCTGTGCTTTTACTAAGAAAATTCTGTAAAACATGTTAAGTGGTTATCATTGTGCACCCCCTTGAAACAGAGTATGCAGTGTCATTTTGACCATATTTAGATTAAAGTTCAGTCTTGATCACGTTATGTCTGTTTTAAAACAGACATAACGTGATCAAGACTGAACTTTAATCTAAATATAACAATTAATTGATCACTGAACTCCAAAAATGTTTATCATTTTGACCAGTTCATCCACTCCTCTTTTGAGACTGTTATAAAATAGTGTGATCTCTGGTTTCTTTGTTGATTAGATTAGATGAGATTAGATTAGTACTTGTTACATAGATCATGAATACGACACTTTGTAATGATGTGGAATGTGTCAGGTTAATAAAAGGTGTCCATACAAGATATTGCATTACACAAAATATTACATGACACTTAATATTTTTTGGGAGGGTGGGAGTGGGCAAATTATCCACTTACTATATCCAAAAACTCATCTAATGAGTAGGAGTTGCCATTAAGAAATTCTTTTAATTTTCTTTTAAATGCTAAATGGCTGTCAGACTTTTGATGCTATTGGGTAAGTGACCAAAGACTTTTGTGGCAGCATAATTTACCCCCTTCTGAGCCAAAGTTAGATTTAACCTTGAGTAGTGAAGATCATCCTTTCTCCTAGTGTTGTAGCCATGTACACTGCTATTACTTTTGAATTCGTTTGGATTGTTAATAACAAATTTCATAATTGAATATATATTTTGTGAAGCTACAGTGAAGATTTCTAGCTCTTTAAATAATTGTCTGCAGGATGACCTTGGATGAGCTCCAGCAATTATTCTGATTACACGCTTTTGTGCAATGAACACTCTTTAACTCAATGATGAGTTACCCCAGAATATGATGCCATATGAAAGCAGAGAATGAAAGTAGGCGTGGTAAGCTAATTTACTCCGATGTATATCGCCAAAATTTGCAATGACCCTAATAGCATAAGTAGCTGAACTCAAACCTTTCAGCAGATCCTCAGTGTGTTTTTTCCAGTTCAACCCCTCATCAATGCATACACCTAGAAATTTTGAATATTCTACCCTAGGTACCGATTTCTGATCAAAGTCTATATTTATTAATGGGGTCATTCCATTTAGTGTGTGGAAGTGTATATACTGTGTTTTGTCAAAGTTTAATGAGAGCCCATTTGCAGAGAACTACTTAACGATTTTCTGAAAAACATCATTTACAATTTCATCAGTTAATTCTTGTCTATTGGGTGTGATAGCTATACTTGTATCATTGACAAAAAGTACCAGCTTTGCATCTTCTTGGATATAGAATGGCAAATCATTAATACATATTAAGAAATGCAGAGGACCTAAGACCAAACCTTGCAGCACCCCATTCTTGATTGTTCCCCAGTTTGAGAAATCACCAGTTTTTTTGCATATTATGTGAACTGCTTATTTCAACTTTCTGCACTCTTTCAGTTAGGTATGATTTAAACCATTCGAGCGCTGTCCCATTCATACCACAGTACGTGAGGTTATCTAGAAGTATTCCATGATTTACTCAGTCAAAAGCCTTTGAGAGACCACAAAAAACCCAACAGGTGACTTCTGGTTAGTCAGAGCATTTAATATTTCATTAGTGAAAGCATATATAGCGTTTTCCGTTGAAAAACCTTTCTGGAAACCAAACTGACATTTTGTTAAAACTTTATTCTTACAAATGTGTGAAGCTACTGTACAATACATTACTTTTTCAAGAGTTTTGGATAAGGTAGTCAGAAGAGAGATTGGGTGGTAGCTGTCTGATGAACAACAAGGGTATTACACATTGGAGACCTAAGTACTACAGATTTTCCCTTTTCAGGAGTGAAGGACACAAGTGTTATTTTTCTGATGAAAAATAAATTCCGACGGTACTTTCTTCCTTTTGTTGGGTAAGAAACGTGGTGGAACTTTCGCCTTATTTTTCATTATCAAATCAACAATTGCAAAATTGTCTTTCAGCATCATATTTGCGACAGGTATAGATGTGAACTAATTGTCACAAGTGGTGTTCGGACCTGCCCCATGAACAGTTGTGGACAGAGCTTTCACATAGTATGTTGCCAAACTTTCGTTTGTGTTTCTATCCTCCCCTACATATGGAATAACATCCATCATATAAAATGGTTTGGCATCAGACATTGTGATTACAGTATTTTGATTCCATATTTATCAGGTTTCGAGGCAATCTTAACACTGAAAGAACATTTGCCACGAGATCGTCAAAGCTGCTCATCAATTGATACATACATATAAAGAATAATTTAGGTGGCAGTTGTTTACAAAAGGTGTCCACAGCCCACGAATAGGGAAAAACGTATCTCCCCTATGCCTCTTGGTCTTATCAAATGTCAGACACTTAAGACGAAATTTGAACCTCATTTGGACAATAAATCTGCACACTGATTAGCCAAACTACATTTCTTCAGTGTTGATGTGACTATCTTTTCTGCTAGCTGACATACAAGGAAATCCTGTTAAATGCCTTAGTTCAGCTACATTTGCAGTACGTACGATAGCAAAAAGAGGAGATTTAAAAATGAAGCTACACTCACGCTCAGAAATTAAGGGTAATTGCAGAATGTGGTGCCACACAACGTGGCACTACACAAAACTGGCGCTAATAGCATAAGTATATAGGGAACACACAAGACACAGATCTGTAAGTCCACGGTATTGGTGATAAGTCGAGAAAACCGTCCCGAAACACATGTGCTACAAAACGCCACTGTTTCCTGCGCATTTACCCCGACATCAATATGGGATATGATTACCATGCACACGTACACAGGCCGTACAACGGATTGGCATACTCTGGATCAGGTGGTGGAGCAGCTGCTGGGGTATAGCCTCCTATTCTTTGACCAGTGCCTGTTGGAGTTCCTGAAGTGTCCTAGGGGTTTGAAGACGTGCACATGCAGCGATACGTCGACCGAGAGCATCCCAGACGCGCTCGATGGTGTTTAGGTCTGGAGAAGAGGCAGGCCATTCCATTCGCCTGATATCTTCTGTTTCAAGGTACTCCTCCACGATGGCAGCTCGGTGGAGCCGTGCGTTATCGTCTATCAGGAGGAAAGTGGGACCCACTGCACCCCTGAAAAGTCGGACATACTGGTGCAAAATGACGTCCTGATACACCTGACCTGTTACAGTTCCCCTGTCAAGGACATGCAGGGGTGTACGTGCACCAATCATAATCCCACTCCACACCATCAAACCACGACCACCACACAAATCTCTTTCAAGGACATTAAGGGGTTGATATCTGGGTCCTGGTTCACGCCAGATGAAAACCCGGCGAGAATAACTCTGCAGACTATACCTGGACACGTCTGTGAACGTAACCTGGGACCACTGTTCCAATGACCATGTACTGTGTTCTTGACACCAGGCTTTACGGGCTCTCCTGTGACCAGGGGCCAGTGGACTGGACTGCACCTTGCAGGTCTCCGGGCGAATAAACTATGTATGTTCAGTCGTCTGTAGACTGTGTGTCTGGAGACAACTGATCCTGTGGCTGCAGTGAGGTCCCGAGCAAGGCTACCTGCAGTACCCTGTGGCCGTCCACAAGCACCGATGGTGAGATATCGGTCTTCTTGTGGTGTTGTACAATGTGGACGTCTCGTACTGTAGCGCCTGGACACGTTTCCTGTCTGCTGGAATCGTTGCCAAAATCTTGAGATCACACTTTGTGGCAACAGAGAGCCCATGCTACGACCTGCAGTATTCTACCCCTCATATCGTCATCAATGTGTGTTCTTCGAGCCATTTTCAACACACTGTGACCATTAGCACGTCTGAAAACGTCTGTACACTTACTCGATGCACCGTACTCTGACAGGCACCAACACACCTCTGCGTATGTGGAGTTCTACCAGCGCCACCGTGCGATGACCACAGGTCAAATGCACCGCGTGGTCATACCCCGAGGTGATTTAAACCCGCTAACCACCCATCAGAGCGTTGTTTCACCATGTATCAACATTAGCCTTAATTTATGAGCGTGAGTGAAGTTTATTCGGCCTACTTCCATTCAATAATGAGTTATGGAATCAACTTTTGGGGAAACTCCTCTCACGAAGAGAACATTTTCAAAATTCAAAAACTAGTCATTAGAATTAAATCTGTTGTCATTCCTAGACCATTATGCAGAGACCTCTTTAAGAAACTGTGTATTCTAGCTACTACTTCTCAGCACATATACTCACTGACGTCCTTTCATTTCCAACGTGTCTTTTTACACGAAATAGTGCAAAACTTTATAATACTAGAACCAGAAACAATATGTACAAGGACTGTAAAAGCTTAACATCAGTACGAAAAAAGAGTCAAATACATGGCTACTCATATTCAATAACTTACCAGAGAACATCAAAGGCCTTGTAAGTGAAAGATCGGTTTCAGAGTGAATTAAAGAACTTCCTGTTGGCCAACTCCTACTACATCGTTGAATATCTTCACAAGGATTATAGCTCATAAATCTGTCTGCATTAGAACCGAACAATATCCAAGTATCTGAGTAAAAAAGTACCTAAAAAAGAAGAAAAATGTCATTTAGCGCCTAGTGGTAGTTTCACTGTCCCTCTATGCTCACGACAGTAGCACGTGAACATTCGACCACCTTTTGCGTTTTCGAGGTACTCGTTCACAGGCTCTGTGAGATAATCTTCCCTCAGTCACTTGTCTCAGTGGATTTCCGTATTTTCAGCCACATCTTCGCTAGGATGCTCCCCTGTCCGTGTCTGCTCCGCTTACATTCTTTTGGTACAGTGTCACGTGGGCGCAACGTCACCAGGCGGGATCCAACGTCGCGGTGCGCAGTGGTCATAATGTTTTGGCTTATCAGTGTACTTGCACCTAATAATATTTTGAGAGCATCTGGTTGGTAATTAATGCTCTCGTAGAAGGTACTTTACACCGAAAAAATCCATCCTCCCGTATGTTTGTGTTTACTGATGACTGCCTCCTGTCTGGAGTTGCAGCTTCAGTCTCAGAATTATGTTCAGACTGTGTTTCTAAATTATGTTTCTCACTTGAAAATAAGTCGTGTTCACTGCTATCGTCGTCGTTTTCCATAGCAATTTTTACAAAGTCCTCAAACCATGGATCATTCACATTTACAGATTCCAAGCTTGAAAAACTTGCAAAAGCTAGGCGAGGAATTTCAACTACATGGATGAGAATGTAGGTTACCCATAATCCCTATGATTACTCAATGTGAAGTAGCGGCTAAAGGCAGTTTAGAAACAAACATCACGACTGACTGATAACTGTTTTACACAACAGTGACAGAGGAAAAGATAAGCACGGCAAAAGTAAGACCGTTGAAGCCATTGAAGAAATGAAATACCACTCGGGTGACGCCATCACCGATGAGAAATCGAATATTTCGTTACCACACACAACGAAAGAAGCTGTCTCAGCGGTGACACTAATATTACACTAATCTACAGCTGACAATATGTTGTTGTTGTTGTTTTCTTCAGTCCTGAGACTGGTTTGATGCAGCTCTCCATGCTACTCTACCCTGTGCAAGCTTCTTCATCTCCCAGTACTTACTGCAACCTGCATTCTTCTGAATCTGCTTAGTGTATTCATCTCTTGGTATCCCTCTACGATTTTTACCCTCCACACTGGCCTCCAATGCTAAACTTGTGATCCCCTGATGCCCCAGAACATGTCCTACCAACCGGTCCCTTCTTTTTGTCAGGTTATGCCACAAACTCCTCTTCTCCCCAATTCTATTTAATACCTCCTCATTAGTTACGTGATCTACCCATCTAATCTTCAGCATTCTTCTGTAGCACCACATTTCGAAAGCTTCTATTCTCTTCTTGTCCAAACTATTTATCGTCCATATTTCACTTCCATACATGGCTACACTCCATACAAATACTTTCAGAAACGACTTCCTGACACTTAAATCAATACTCGATGTTAACAAATTTCTCTTCTTCAGAAACACTGTCCTTGCCATTGCCAGTCTACATTTTATATCCTCTCTACTTCGACCATCATCAGTTATTTTGCTCCCCAAATAGCAAAACTCCTTCACTACTTTAAGTGTCATTTCCTAATCTAATTCCCTGAGCATCACCCCATTTAATTCGACTACATTCCATTATCCTGGTTTTGCTTTTGTTGATGTCTTCTTATACCCTCTTTTCAAGACACTGTCCATTCCATTCAACTGCTTTTCCAAGTCCTTTGCTGTCTCTGACAGAATTACGTCATCGGCGAACTTCAAAGTTTTTATTTCTTCTCCATGGATTTTTAATACCTACACCAAATTTTTCTTTTGTTTCCTTTACTGCTTGCTCAATATACAGATTGAATAACATCGGGGAGAGGCTGCAACCCTGTCTCACTCCCTTCCCAACCACTGCTTCCCTTTCATGTCCCTCAACTCTTATAACTGCCATCTGGTTTCTGTACAAATTGCAAATAGCCTTTCGCTCCCTGTATTTTACCCCTGCCACTTTTAGAATTTGAAAGAGTATTCCATTCAATATTGTCAAAAGCTTTCTCTAAGTCTACAAATGCTAGAAACATAGGTTTGCCTTTCCTTAATATTTCCTCTAAGATAAGTCGTAAGGTCAGTACTGCCTCACGTGTTCCAACATTTCTGCGGAAACCAAACTGATCTTCCCCGAGGTCGGCTTCTACCAGTTTTTCCATTCGTCTGTAAGGATTTCGCGTTAGTATTTTGCAGCTGTGACTTATTAAACTGGTAGTTCGGTAATTTTCACATCTGTCAACATCTGCTTTCTTTGGGATTGGAATATAGGACTTTCAAAGAGCTTCACAGTACCTTTGCTCGGATTATTTTTAGCAAGCAGTACTGCAGAAAGTCCCTCGGTAGAAAGCAATCTTGGAGCAGCTGTGAGACATTGCCTCGCCTGAGCTCTGCACGAAGTTAATTTTACGCCCCTCACTGAGCTGATGGACATGGACGTAAATCTTTATCTGGGGATAAGCTCCAGTGGCAGAGAAATTCATTTTCACGCCACCAGCCAAGTCGCCTACTGTTCTCTTACTGAAGGGGACAGATGTAACGGCAAACTGACGACAGTTCAGTGTAGCTTCACGTTCACTAATTCGCTGAAGAGTAATCAAAATTTGCTTGACAATTTTCGATTAGAGAGAGAGAGAGAGAGAGAGAGAGAGAGAGAGAGAGAGAGAGAGAGAGAGAGAGTGTGTGTGTGTGTGTGTGTGTGTGTGTGTGTGTGTGTTTCTCAGTTCATACTATAAAGGTGCAAAAGCCAAGTATTGTGCTGCAGGACAAACACGATGAAAGATTATCATGTATGATGCGTGGCATTCGCGTTAATATATTTTCCAAATTGGTAAGTGTACATAAAGTTGAAATGGGGAAATAATGTCGTGTTACAACGTGGAATAGATTTAATGGAATAAAATTCCAAAGCTAAGGTGTCCAACACACTATAAAAAGCGTACTAACAAACTGTCTCAGCAGAAACTGTGTAATGGTTAGACATAGTTTAAGGAAACTGGAACCTTAACGTGGCATCGCATTGACGGCCTTGGTTAAATCTAGTTGAATTCTTGACAGGTGTTTAATGCTCGGTACTTGTGACTATTCCTGTATTTATTATTCGTGCAAACTAGCGAGGAAAACTGACGAATGGTTTCATAGTATTTGAAGTTTTCTTAGATGAAGCAGGAATACAGCGTACAGGACCAAGGTGGTCAGACAAATTAGGAGGCATATAGACAAATCGTTTCTCTCTCGCTCATTCCGTAACCACAAAACGATAGTAAAGAGAATAAGAATATATGGCAACAGCATTTAAAAATCTATCTCATGCAGATGTAATCATATCCTGAGCTGGTTATTTGATCGAAAAATTCTATTCTGCTTTGTAGATATTTTATGGGAGCTATTCAGAAGAAAATACTCTTGAGTGCATTGCAGAATGGATGCGGTAGGTGGCACATCTTTCGATATCATGCCAGTTCACGTGTCATGTGTGACACTACAGCTTTCTTATCAGAGCCATGACTCACCTGCAGCGACTGGAAATACAGCAGTACATTCCTTTTTTCGAGGGAAAGACGGACACCATCTGCAACTTGGCATTGAAGTAATTCGATACTGAACATGGAAACTTAGTCCAGACTGGGACTAAAACCCAGATCTCTGCTTAGCATGAGCGGTTGCCTTAACTGAGTCATCGTCTGACATATGGGTTAAGACATAGGGAATTGCTTTCATCGAACACCATGGAGCTGAAGAGGGTAAAAACCGTAGGGGAGGGTGGATTTGAATTTGTCCAACAAATAATTGAGGACACACGCTGAGATGAACAGGTTGTCATAGGAGGTGAATTCGTGGTAGGCCGCATCGAATCAGAAGTTGAGCGACACCAAACAATAGTAATGAAAAGTCTGAATATTTTTCGAACACTTTGCTAGTTTGGTTGAACCAGTCATAAAGAAACAATACCCTACTTGTAGAAATGCAGTATGTATGTAGTAAGAAGAGACTGGCAGTAACGCTTCCTGTTTTGGCTTCGTTTGCAAGTTTGATGTATCTCTTTGAAGTATCCAAGGAAAGCATCTCAATGATGCACTGAAAAAGAAATATATTCTTTTAGTTTCATTTATTACCAGTACAAACTGAACTCCTTGGGCAGGTAACTATAGTCCGTGAGACGAATGATTGGTACTGACAGTTCCGGCGGGCACACGGCGCTGTTGCCGAACGTGGCTCACAGCACGCGGCGCCCTGTCTGCTACACGCATTCTCTAGCAGCAGAAATAAAAGCGAGACAAAATACAAGTCGTATTGGTACGCGTGAATTTATTTAAAGTTGATGCTTGAAATATATTAACTCGAAAACTGGTAAGAGCTATTTAGTACAAGTATCTAAGATGCTGAAACATAATAAATTTGACCGATGACCGTGGCAGTCTGGTCCCTTTAATCCCCCAAACCAACCAACCAACCATAATAAATTTATTTGTTAAACTTCACAACTGAAATGAAAACTATTTTCGCAAGTTGTTGAACATTAGCAGTTTTGGTTTCCATTGTTAAGTATTAGCATTATTAATTTGTTCTACTACAAGCTACAGAATAATTGGTCAGTGTATTAAGAGTTATAATCTGAAGAAAGTACTCACAATATGATGATCTGGTTGTAGATCGATAGCAAACTCCCTCCTTACATTCCTGAATACGTTGTAGTTACTGTAATGGAAAAACACCACTCACATCACTGTCAGAATCTGATTTGACATTGTCTTCCTCAGCACTACTCGAACTATCACTGCTCTCTCCCAGATGTATAATTAAATTTTCGACCCATTCTTCCACAACCCCTTCGGTTTTGGCCGCCTCTCTGATGGCACTTGCAGTGCTGTTTACAATTTTAGCCCACGTCTCGCTTGTCACTTTATTGATAGCTGCTGGAAGGAGAGTTTCCACTTCAGAGATCGTGAATTTTTTATTGTTTGCAGCAATGTAATTTTTTATCTGCGCCCACACTCCCTCAATTGCATTGAAGTGACAGTGGTATAGAGGAAGCCGAACGATTTCATGCCCGTGCCTTTTAGCAATCTCGTCAATTACGTATGTTGGAAATTGGGGTTTCTTTTGTGCCACAATTTCGAGCAGTTCCGCCTTCCTTAAATCTTATCTGAAATCTACTTTTCGCCGTTTCAACCACTGAATGATATCGTCTTTTTTTGTTGCCAAGGTTGGTGCCTTATCGTGAACAACGGAATGATAAGGCGCATTGTCCATAACAATCACTGATGGACTTGTCAGATTCGTCATAAGCGATGTCTCGAACCATTCTTGAAATACTACACTGTTCATTTCTTCATGGTAATCTCCCGCCTTTTTTGACCGAAACATTTTCAAGCAGTTTGGCACAAAACCTTTCGATGTTCCTGCATGTAAGACAATAATACGCCCTCCTTTGCCAACAGGCACTGCCATTGTCCCCTCGGGCGTTCCATCATTCCAGCCTCTACGTAAAGAATGGCTGGCATTGACCCAAGTTTCGTCTAACCACACTATACTTTCGAATTCCACACCCATGATCCTGCGCAGAAATCTGCACCGCCATGCAACTACATCTGTCCTTTCCATTAATATTTTGCGTCCGTTAAACAGTGAATAGCTGAAGCCTATGTCTTTCAACACTGTACACGATGAAAATTTGCTCCCTTTAAAAAGATCGTCTTTCTGAAGCGACACCTGTAATTTAGATAGAGTGGAATGTTCCCTTCTCTTATAATAGCTGTATATATGACGACGAATAGCGTCTTTCTGAAAATCGTCCAAAGCTGTCACTTGCTTATTTCTCGGTCGCTTCTTTCCTGGTGTGTGCAGCTTTGTTGTGCCACACTCGTCACAATCTACACTATACTGTTCTTTCCCTATCTTTACAACAGTGTTCTTACTTATTTTCAATGCTGCTGCAGTTCTCTTCACAACCTGAACAACAGGAATTAAGGGCCCACCTTTGTCCTTTTCTTTCTCAAAGTAATCCCTCACAGAGCACACGAATTCACGGGCCTGGGTGTGTAGCACACTTTTCTTCCTCCGTTTCACTTCTTGTGTTGGGCTGGTACTACCCGCCGCACTACACATTGTTTACAACGAAACAAACAAAGAAACACTAAAACAAAAACGAAATAAACTGCGAATTCAACTTCAGACAAACGACGAACGACCGCACCGCCTGCACGCGAGACACTGGTAAGTTTCATAAGCGCGCGCGACCGGGTTTCAGAGCGGCAACGTGGCCCTAGCTACCCGCTCAAAGTCAGGCCGTCATTGGCTGCCTGGCTGCGGTCGCTAGGCAACGGAAAGACGCTACCGAGCTGTCAATACCAAAGACTCGTCTCCCAGACTATAGTCTACCTGATGTGGAGAAATTAGGTGTGATGCGGGCAGAGATGATCGGCAAGCTGGTGGTTCAGAATTTTATTGAATACGTTTGTACCAGGAGTGTAAAGAGCATCACTTTTTATGTGGTAACCTTATTTACTATTCACAAATTGCGGTTATTCTCGCTACAGATTTATGTTCGGATGATTCCACACCAAACCCGTTTTTAGAATGTAAATTAATTCGTACTCCACCTGTTCGTAACTGTCGTCTCGTTCTGTCTCGACAGAGAGAAATTCTGTCCAAACAGAGCAGACACGAAAGAACCGTTAGCGCTGATGAACTGACACTGCATGCAACTTATTCGTTGTCGTTCGACAATGCCCAGAACGGCGCTGTTTGCCATCGACTGGCCGCGCAGCGCTCCGACCAACCTCGTTTCTTGCGGTTTTTTGTGGTGCGTCTGCGTGTGTGCCTTTTATGGGTGCTCAACGGCGATATTATCAGCGCCCTAACACTGAAAAAAAACGAAAATGGATAAAATCGCTAAACTTGTTGCACAGTGAGGAGGAAATCTATAAAACGACTCCTTCACTCACTTCAAACTCACTTGCGTTGAGCCATACAATCACTGTCATGCAACCCCGAAGACAACTGACAAACGGTGGAAGTCTACACTTCTACATCCACACTCCGCAAGCCACCTGACGGTGTGTGGCGGAGGGTACCTTGAGTACCTCTATCGGTTCTCCCTTCTATTCCAGTCTCGTATTGTTCGTGGAAAGAAGGATTGTCGGTATGCCTCTGTGTGGGCTCTAATCTATCCGATTTTATCCTCATGGTCTCTTCGCGAGATATACGTAGGAGGGAGCAATACACTGCTTGACTCCTTGGTGAAAGTATGTTCTCGAAACTTCAACAAAAGCCCGTACCGAGCTACTGAGCGTCTGTCCTGCAGAGTCTTCCACTGGAGTTTATCTATCATCTCCGTAACGCTTTCGCGATTACTAAATGATCCTGTAACGAAGCGCGCTGCTCTCCTTTGGATCTTCTCTATCTCTTCTATCAACCTTATCTGGTACGGATCCCACACTGCTGAGCAGAATTCAAGCAGTGGGCGAACAAGCGTACTGTAACATACTTCCTTTGTTTTCGGATTGCATTTCCTTAGGATTCTTCCAATGAATCTCAGTCTGGCATCTGCTTTACCGACGATCAACTTTATACGATCATTCCATTTTAAATCACTCCTAATGCCTACTCCCAAATAATTTATGGAATTAACTGTTTCCAGTTGCTGACCTGCTATATTGTAGCTAAATTATATGGGATCTTTCTTTCTATGTATTCGCAGCACATTACACTTGTCAGCATTGTGATTCAATTGCCATTCCCTGCACCATGTGTCAATTCGCTGCAGGTCCCGCTGCATTTCAGTACAATTTTCCATTGTTACAACCTCTCGATATACCACAGCATCATCCGCAAAAAGCCTCAGTGAACTTCCGATGTCATCCACAAGGTCATTTATGTATATTGTGAATAGCAACGGTCCTACGACACTCCCCTGCGGCACACCTGAAATCACTCTTACTTCGGAAGACTTCTCTCCATTGAGAATGACATGCTGCGTTCTGTTATCTAGGAACTCTTCAATCCAATCACACAATTGGTCTGATAGTTCATATGCTCTTACTTTGTTCATTAAACGACTGTGGAGAACTGTATCGAACGCCTTGCGGAAGTCAAGAAACACGGCATCTACCTGGGAACCCGTGTCTATGGCCCTCTTGAGTCTCGTGGACGAATAGCGCGAGCTGGGTTTCACACGATCGTCTTTTTCGAAACCCATGCTTGAGACTAAAACAGATTTAAAACAATAGTGAAAGTAAAAGAAAGACACAGAAATGTAACTGGCAGGCCACTTTCAAAAAACGTAGGTGAGCCAGTTACCCTATTAACACATTGATACCATCTTCCTAAAATTTTCGGAAACGATTTGGACACACCGCAAGACTTTAAAAGCCGCACCACGTTCGCATCAGCGTCACTTAAAATACAGGGGAGATCTGCCTAAAAATGTGCCGCAGCCCCCTCACTCGAAACTTAAGCACAGCCTACTAAAATGTGGCGCACGGTGATCCGTACTCCGCGGACGCCACACATTGGTGGGTCCTCCCGCCGGAGCAAGAAGCCATGCGTCAGAACTGTGGCGACTGAGGAGGATCTCATCCCGTGTTCGTGGCTGAAGGGGGCACCCCACGGCCGCGCAGTGGGCTTTACGAGATACAGTTTTTTATGTCACTTCCAGCCTCTCGTCTTCCCATCAACGCATGACTCTGCACCTCGACTGCGAGGTAATAGCATGCTGGAGGGGTGGCACACTGAAATAACTGAGAATGAAGACATGCCTCCTTGGCAACTACATCCGCCTTTCATTCTCCACAATACCATGTGCCCTGATGTGCAACAGAAAGATCTCTTCTCCAGCCATTGTAGTTGGGGGAGGGCGTCCTGGACATTCTGGACTACTTTATCCACAGGGTACAAGCGTTAGAGAACGGGAAGGGTATTCAGAGAATCGGTGCAGACAAGGAATTTAGCCCTCTAAGCACATCTCATCCGCTCCTGTGCTACCAAGGGCGCATATAATTCCGCTTCAAAGACATTGAAGTCCCGAGGCAGTCGTACCTTTTTTTTGTGGTTTTAGGGCGCACAACTTCAACGGTCATTAGCGCCCAGACTACGTTAGGAATGCACCGCGAGTCACAAGTTTAAAACAGCAACGAAACTGAAAACACGATAAAAGACAGACTGACAGGCATAGGATTAAAAAAAAGAAAACAGCATAATCAAATGTCCTTAGAGAGGGTTGTCAAATTGATAAAATGAAGAACGCGAGCAGTTGCTCGTGGGTCATCCGCTAAAATGGCTTCTAGAGTACATGGCAGGCCAAGATCAAGACGCAGTGTGTTAAAATCCGGACAGGACGTTAAAATGTGGCGGACCGTCAGCAATTGCCCACACGGGCAGAACGGCGCCGGCGCCGGCGCAGCCGTCAGCAGATGGCGATGGCTGAACCGGCAGTGTCCAATTCGTAACCGGGCCAAAACTACCTCCTCCCGCCGAGAAGTGCGTGAGGAGGACGTCCAAGCCACGGGAAGAGGTTTCAAGGCCTGAAGCTTGTTGTCTGTAAGTGCAGCCCAATCGGCATGCCACAGCGATAAAATGCGCCGACAAATGACCCTGCTACAATCTGACGAAGGGACACAACAAGAAGGTGTCCGAGGCAGGAGGACCGCAGCCTTGCCCGCGGCATCTGCAGCTTCGTTCCCAGGGATACCGACATGGCCAGGAACCCACATAAAGCAAACCGGAGAACCGACGTCCACCAGCTGCTGAAGAGAGCGTTGGATCCGGTGCACGAAAGGGTGAACCGGGTACGGATCACTGAGGCTCTGGATAGCGCTCAGGGAATCGGAGCAGATGACATAAGCAGAATGTCAGTGGCGGCAGATGTAAAAAACAGCCTGGTAGAGGGCAAAGAGCTCAGCTGTGAAGACCAAACAATGGCCATGGAGCCGGTATTTGAAACTTTGTGCCCCGACAATAAAAGAACACCTGACCCCGTCATTGGTCTTAGAGCCATCTGTATAAATGAAGGTCATATTAATGAACTTCGAACGAAGTTCGACAAAACGGGAGTGGTAGACTGAACCCGTGTCTATGGCCCTCTTGAGTCTCGTGGACGAATAGCGCGAGCTGGGTTTCACACGATCGTCTTTTTCGAAACCCATGCTTGAGACTAAAACAGATTTAAAACAATAGTGAAAGTAAAAGAAAGACAGAAATGTAACTGGCAGGCCACTTTCAAAAAACGTAGGTGAGCCAGTTACCCTATTAACACATTGATACCATCTTCCTAAAATTTTCGGAAACGATTTGGACACACTGCAAAACTTTAAAAGCCGCACCACGTTCGCATCAGCGTCACTTAAAATACACCGGAGAACCGACGTCCACCAGCTGTTGGATCCGGTGCACGAAAGGGTGAACCGGGTACGGATCACTGAGGCTCTGGATAGCGCTCAGGGAATCGGAGCAGATGACATAAGCAGAATGTCAGTGGCGGCAGATGTAAAAAACAGCCTGGTAGAGGGCAAAGAGCTCAGCTGTGAAGACCAAACAATGGCCATGGAGCCGGTATTTGAACCTTTGTGCCCCGACAATAAAAGAACACCCGACCCCGTCATTGGTCTTAGAGCCATCTGTATAAATGAAGGTCATATTAATGAACTTCGAACGAAGTTCAACAAAACTGGAGTGGTAGACTGAACCGGGGGTAACCTCCTTCGGGAGCGAGCAGAGGTCAAGGTGGACGCGAACCTGAGCCTGGAGCCAAGGTGGCGTGTGGCTCTCGCCCACTCGAAAGGTTGCAGGGAGTGAAAAATTAAGGTGTTGAAGGAGGCGACGAAAGCGAACTCCAGGGGGTAGCAGGGCAGAGACATACAACCCGTATTGACGGTCGAGAGAGTCATCAAAAAAGGAACGATAAGACGGGTGGTCGGGCATTGCCAGTAGCCGACAGGCATACCGACAAAGCAGTATATCGCGCCGGTAGGTGAGTGGCAACTCACCAGCGTCGGCATGAAGACTCTCGATGGGACTAGTATAAAACGCTCCGATCGCAAGTCGGAAACCCCGATGTTGTGTGGAGTTGAGGCGGCGTAAGATGGATGGCCGTGCAGAGGAGTACACGAAGCTCCCATAATCCAGCTTGGAGCGGACGATCGACCGATATAGGCGAAGTAGGACGGTTAGATCCGCTCCCCACGACATACCACTGAGAACACAAAGGACATTTAGGGAACGGGTACAACGGGCAGCCAAATATGACACATGTGGAGACCAACTAAGTTTCCTGTCAAATGTAAGACCTAAAAATTTTGTTGTCTCCACGAATGGGAGAGCAATGGGACCGAGTCGTAAGGACGGTGGGAGAAACTCTTTGTAGCGCCAGAAGTTAATACAGACCGTCTTCTCGGCAGAAAAACGGAAGCCATTTTCGACACTCCAGGAGTAAAGACGGTCAAGAGAACGCTGAAGACAGCGCTCCAGGAAACACTTACGCTGCGCGCTGCAATGGATGGTAAAATCGTCCACGAAAAGGGAGCCTGATACATCAGCTGGGAGGCAATCCATTATTGGATTGATCGCTATGGCGAAGAGAGCGACGCTCAAAACTGAGCCCTGTGGCACCCCATTCTCCTGGCGAAAGGTGTCTGACAGGACAGAACCCACACGTACCCTGAACTGTCGATCCATTAAAAAGAAACGAATAAAAAGAGGGAGGCGACCGCGAAGGCCCCATGTATGCATGGTGCGGAGAATGCCCGCCCTCCAACAGGTGTCGTAAGCCTTCTCCAAATCAAAGAACACAGCCGCAGTCGGGCGCTTCCGGAAGAAGTTATTCATAATGAAGGTCGACAAGGTAATCAGATGGTCAACAGCAGAGCGGCGCCTACGAAATCCACATTGTACATTGGTAAGTAGGCGTCGAGACTCGAGCAGCCAAACCAAACGGGAGTTAACCATTCGCTCCATCACTTTGCAGACACAGCTGGTAAGCGAGATGGGTCGATAACTGGAAGGCAAGTGCCTGTCCTTCCCCAGCTTAAGAATCGGGACAACAATAGACTCGCGCCAGCATGCGGGAACATGAGCCTCAATCCAGATGTGATTATAAGTACGAAGAAGAAAACCTTTACCCGCAGGAGAAAGGTTCTTCAGCATCTGAATATGAATAGAATCAGGCCCCGGAGCGGAGGACCATGACCGGGCAAGTGCATTTTCGAGTTCCCGCATGGTGAATGGGGCATTACAACTTTCATGATTCGAGGAGCGGAAGTTAGGTGGCCTAGCCTCCTCTGCCTGTTTGCGGGGGAGGAAGGCAGGGTGGTAATGAGCGGAGCTCGAAGCCTCTGCGAAAAAGCGGCCGAAGACATTGGAGACAGCCTCAGGGGCCACAAGAACGTCATTCGCAACAGTCAAGCCAGAAACTGGTGAGTGGACCTTAGTGCCAGATAGCCGGCGCAGGCTACCCCAGACAACAGAAGGAGTAAAACTGTTGAAGGTGCTTGTGAAAGCTGCCCAGCTGGCTTTCTTGCTTTCTTTAATAATACGACGACACTGTGCACGTAATCGTTTATAATTGATACAATTCGCCATCGTAGGGTGGCGTTTAAAGGTGCGTAAAGCACGTCGACGAGCACGTAAAGCGTCTCTACATGCTGCGGTCCACCAGGGGACCGGTACGCGACGTGGAGAAGAAGTAGGGTGAGGGATGGAATATTCAGTAGCAGTGAGAATGACTTCCGTGAGGTGTGCGACCTGACTATCGCAGCTTGTGAAGGTTTGATCCTGAAAGGTCGCCCTGGAAGAGAAGAGCCCCCAGTCTTCTTTGGAGATGGTTCAACTAGATGAGCACGGAGAGGGGGTATGCTGCAGGAGATGGATAACACACAAGAAGTGGTCGCTCGAATATGTATCAGAAAGTGCATACCACTCAAACCGGCGTGCAAGCTGGGGAGTACATATAGAGAGGTCTAAATGGGAATAGGTGTGAGATGTGTCCGAAAGAAAAGTAGGGGCGCCAGTATTGAGGCAGACAAGATTGAGCTGGTTGAAAAGGTCTGCTAGCAGGGAGCCCCTCGGGCAGGATGCTGGAGAGCCCCAAAGGGGATGTTGTGCATTGAAGTCTCCAGTTAACAAAAATGGTGCAGGTAGCTGAGCAATAAGTTGCATCATGTCTGCCCTGGTAACGGCAGACGACGATGGAGTGTAAACGGTACAAATGGAAAATGTAAAAGTGGGGAGAGTAATGCGGATGGCAACTGCCTGCAGGCCGGTGTGCAACGTGATGGGATCATAGTAAATATCATCCCGGACCAGCAACATAACCCCTCCATGAACCGGGATACCTACCACAGGGGGTAGGTCAAAACGCACAGAGGTGTAGTGTGCCAAGGCAATTTGATCGCATGGGCGTAGCTTCGTTTCCTGGAGGGCTACGACGAACGGACGGTGCAAGCGGAGCAGCAACTTCAAGTCCTCTCGGTTGGAGCGAATGCTGCGAATATTCCAGTGAATAAGTGCCATCGTAAGAAAAAAAGGAAGATGAAAGAAGGGGTCACCTCGAAGGCCGCTGAGGGCCTGGCTTCGAGCGAGCACTGCCGCCGCTATCAGTAGGCGGACAGTCATCGTCCATTGGGTCTATAGGTTCATCGGCCATCTTGGGAAGATGGCCAGGAGGGGGAGCTTCCTCCGCCGGTGAACGGCCAGATGTTCGGCTACCAGCGGTGCGGCCAGGCGAAACGGATGACGGCCTGGGGCGGCAACCGCTGGGTGGCGCAGGAGAAGAAACGCGCCGTGGCGGAGAAGGAGAACTATTCTTCCTATGAGCCTTCTTGGAAGGTCGTTTGGTGGAAGTACCGGTCGAAGGCTAGGAGGTCGAAGTACGTAGGAAGTCTGCACGGGACGGTTCCTTCTTGAAGGCCCGTGCATCTGACTTCGGGGTCTTCGTCTTAGCAGAAGCTGATGAAGGGGCTGGTGTCTGTGGGGTGATGGGAGGAAGAGGAGACATTGACCGGGCGATATTAGCACTGGCCGAACGGACGACTGTAGTGCTAAAGGTCAGATCGCATGTCTGCGTCGACACCTCCCTGGTAGTCCGAGGAGAGGCGAGGACAGTACTGTATTTCCCCACTGGGAGCAGCGTGGGCTTCCTATTAGCAAATAGCTTGCGAGCAGCCGAGGTGGACACTTTCTCTTTGACCCGAATTTCCTGTATACAGCGTTCATCTTTGTAGGTGGGGCAGTCGCGGGAGGACGCTACATGGTCACCCTGACAGTTCACACAACGAGGAGTCGGAGGTGGACAGTCACCCTCATGGGCGTCCCTGCCACAAGTGACGCATTTAGCCGCATTAGAACAAGACTGGCGGGTGTGATTAGAACGCTGACACTGGTAGCAGCGCGTAGGTGTCGGGACATAGGGGCGAACAGAAATAACCTCATAGCCCGCTTTGATGCGCGATGGCAGCTGAACACTATCAAAGGTCAAGAAAAGTGTCCGGGTCGGTACAAGGTCATTGTTGACCTTTTTCATGACCCTATGGACAGCTGTCACGCCCTGCTCGGCTAGGAAAGATTGAATCTCCTCGTCAGTCAACCCGTCGAGGGATCTAGTATAGACCACACCACGAGACGAATTCAAAGCTCGGTGAGCCTCCACCCGGACAGGGAACGTGTACAGGAGTGTGGCCCGAAGCAGTTTTTGTGCCTGAAAGGCACTCTCAGTTTCTAGTAATGAGGCACCGTTACGCAACCTGGTACAAGATTTGACAGATCCGGCTATGGCATCTACGCCCTTCTGGATAACGAAAGGGTTGACAGAGGAAAAATCCTTTCCGTCCTCAGATCGAGAAACGACGAAGAACTGTGGGGCAGGCGGTAGTACTTTTGTCACTGGTGGCTGGTCAAGTTTCCGTTTTTGGGCAGAAGTCGAGAGAGATGGAGTGAAATCCATTGCGGAGGAATCCCCCATGATTGCCAGCGTCTCCGATAGCGCGCTCCTTCCTTGTGGGGACCCTCTCAGAGGGCACTCCCGCCTTAGGTGAATGTTTACACCTCAGGTCACACCTCCCGAGAAACAGACGGAGGGACCAATCGGCATGGTCAGAAGGTATCAGCTGAGGCAATCACCGCTCCCTGGGCCTGGCCTTTACCAGGGGGTACGTGCGTGCCTTACATGTCTACCCAGGGCGGGGAATTACGTGTTACCCCGTCACCGGCTACGCGTGCGAACGCGTGGGTCGGCCTTCAGGCGCGCACAGGGAAGAAGAAAGAAGAGGAAAAAGAAGAGAGAGGGAGAGAGAGGACAGACTGTCTCAAGCGCCGAGGCGGAGACCAGAGAAGGCAAGGAGAAGAAGGGAATGAGAAGGCAAGGAGAAGAAGGCAATGAGAAGGCAAGGAGAAGAAGGCAATGAGAAGGCAAGGAGAAGAAGGCAATGAGAAGGCAAGGAGAAGAAGGCAATGAGAAGGCAAGGAGAAGAAGGCAATGAGAAGGCAAGGAGAAGGAGGCAATGAGAAGGCAAGGAGAAGGAGGCAATGAGAAGGCAAGGAGAAGAAGGCAAGGGAAAGAGTAAGGAAGACAGTGAGGTGGAGAAGAGCAAAGCAAGGAACCAACCAAAGGAAGGAAGAAACGAGAAGTGAAAAAGCAAAATGACCGCAAATAGAGGTCGTGGAACCGTCCGTCTCCGGACGCAGGCGCTAACTACCCCCTTGAGGGGGAGGGACTCCTTTTAGTCGCCTCTTACGACAGGTAGGAATACCTCGGGCCTATTCTAATCCCCGGACCCGCAGGGGGGGAGTCGTACCTTGAGGAAATGGTCGGGAAAACAACAGAGTCCCCTTTTTCGAACCATCCATAAAGACAGCTGCATAGTTGTAGTACTCACGTAAAATGTCATAAAATATTAAAAACAGGTGCAAGAGTGCAGTCGCTCCTGTACTGCAACGTGTCTAAAATTACTCTGGGCCTCTGCAATAACCAGGGTGGCAGAGGATTAAAACCCTGGATTTTGGCTTTGCTTTACTCCACACTAAGTGACTCCAGGACATGCCGCACGTGAGTTCCAAATGGAATTTCTGTGTGTGGACGACTGAAGAAAAGGCAGTCAAGAGGTGGATGAGCAACAGTATGGTGTGCAGGTGAATTCGGAACTGCGAGGAACTTACACGCCTGGCGCTCCATGAAGGGTTGTCGTCATATTGGAAATGGCGGTTCAACAGCCTCAGTATAGACTGGGTATGGGGCATGTTCTATAAGCTCCTGTGACCAGCCGAATCCCCTCATGGTGGACGGTGTCCATGATCTTCAAAAAAGGTCTCGCCCACTCCTGAAGTGTGCATCCACAGTCTAGTCGCGAACGCACGAAAGCCACATAAAACGGGAGCAGACACTCCCTGACCGCTCCCCAGGACCTGTGGCTAAGGCACTTTGTACCTTCTGGGTTCTGGCTTTCAGGCTCTCAGGTGTGGCAACCACGACAGTTTGAAGTCTAAAAAGAAGCCCAGAAACCTCACTGAGTTTTTAAAATGTAAAATAGTGTGTCATATGCAAGCCTGGCAAATTAAAGATACGACGAGAAAGATGAAAATGAACACACAGACCTACACACCTTTCGGGAGAAAACTGAAAAGCCGTCTTTGCAGCCCACTCCTCTAACCTCCGCACTGGAAGCTGCAACTGGCAGCACGCTGTTGTAATACTGGAGCAGGAACAGAAAACAGTAAACTCGTCCACAAATAAGGAGCAATGTACAGGACTCTGTCCAGTAGACATGATACTGTTTTAACAAAGGCAAAAAGGATAACCCTTAAAATATTACACTGAGGGACACCATTTCCCTGCTCAAAATACGACTGTGTCACCAACTCCAGACCTAAATATCACTGAGACAACATGTAGGTGGGAAGGTGACCATGAAAGCCCCATTGACGGAGTTGTGCGAGAGTACTGCCTTCAAATAGTACTGTATTCCTCACTGATACGAAAGAATATGCTGATACAGTGATGACGTAAGAAAGCCTACTGAACAGCCGCCTCTAGCAGGGTCAGGTTGTCGACAGTGGGCTGAAATCTCCGGATCATCTTGATCAGATGATCAAAACGATTTGCAAAATGATTTAGATAAGATATCTAGCAGTTGAACGGAATGGAGAGTGTCTTGAAAGGAAGATATAAGATGAACATAACAAAAGCAAAACGAAGATAATGGAATGCAGTCGAATTAAGTCGGGTGATGCTGAGGGAATTAGATTAGGAAATGAGACAAAGTAGTAAAGGAGTTTTGCTATTTGGGGAGCAAAATAACTGATGATGGTCGAAATAGAGAGGATATAAAAGGTAGACTGGCAATGGCAAGGAAAGCGTTCCTGAAGAAGAGAAATTTGTTAACATCGATAATTGATTTAAGTGTCAGGAAGTCTTTTCTGAAAGTATTTGTATGGAGTGTAGCCATGTATGTAAGTGAAACATGGACGATAAATAGTTCGGACAAGAAGAGAATAGAAGCTTTTGAAATGTGGTGCTACAGAAGAATGCTAAAGATTAGATGGGTAGATCACATAACCAATGAGGAGGTATTGAATAGAATTGGGGAGAAGAGGAGTTTGTGGCACAACTTGACTAGAAGAAGGGATTGGTTGGTAGGACATGTTCTGAGGCATCAAGGTATCACCAATTTAGTACTGGAGGGCAGCGTGGAGGGTAAAAATCGTAGAGGGAGACCAAGAGATGAATACACTAAGCAGATTCAGAAGGATGTAGGTTGCAGTAGGTACTGGGAGATGAAGAAGCTTGCACAGGATAGAGTAGCATGGAGAGCTGCGTCAAACCAGTCTCAGGACTGAAGACCACAACAACAACAACAACAACAAAAAACAACAACAACAACAACACAACAAAAACAACATTTGTATGGTGCCAATAGGGGCAATTGAGCCTGAATAAGGGGAAGTGTGAAGTTATTCACATGAGTACTAAATGAAATCAGCTGAAATTCGATTACGCGATAAGTCACACAAATCTGAAGGCCGTAAATTCAGCTAAATTCTTAGGGATTACAGTTATAAACAACCTAAATTGGAACGATTACATAGATAATATTGTGGGTAGAGCAAACCAAAGACTGCGGTTCGCTGGCAGAACACTTACAAGGTGCAACAGGTCTACTAAAGAGACTGCTTACACCACGTTTGTCCGCTCTATTCTGAAGTATTTCTGTGCAGTGTGGGATCCACATCAGGCGGGACTGACGGATGACATCGAAAGAGTACAAAGAAGGGCAGCTCGTTTTGTATTATCGCGAAATAGGTGAGATAGTGTCACAGACATGATACGTGAATTGGATTGACAATCATTAAAACAAAGGCGTTTGTCGTTGCGACGGGATCTTCTCGTGAAATTTCAATCACCAGTTTTCTCCTCCGATTGCGAAAACATTCTGTTGGTACCCACCTACATAGGGAGAAATGATCACGATAAAATAAGAGAAATCAGGGCTCGCACAGAAAAATTTAAGTGCTCGTTTTTGCCGTGTGCCGTTCGAGAGTGGAACGGTAGAGAGACGCCTTGAAGGTGGTTGCTGTAACCCTCAGCAGAGCACTTTATTTTTTTTTTTTTTTGTTTGCAGTTTTAGGGCGCAAAACTTCTATGGTCATTAGCGCCCAGCCCGTGACATAGAAAACAGGAAAAAACGAAATTTAAAAGCAGCAGCAATGGGAACAAAATCATAAAATTTGAGTAACTAAAGGCAGAAGGAATGCTTAAAAATCCACTATAGAAAGGGGTTGGTTGTCCCCCAAAAAAAAGCTTCAAATGACTGACGTCATTTCACTGTCACTAATAAACTGTAGAACGCGGTCAGCTGAGCGCGTGTCATCTGCTAAAATCGACGATAGATCAGGCGATAGCTGTAGACGGGAGCGTAACGGATTAAAATAGGGGCATTCAATTAAAAGGTGTCTGACCGTCCACAGCTGAGAGCAGTGGGGACAGAGTGGGGGAGGATCACCGCTTAAAAGATGTCGATGACTAAAAAGACAGTGCCCTATCCGGAGTCGAGCTAAAATTACCTCCTCCCGACGACGCGTTCGGGAGGAAGAGGTCCAAGCGCAAGGAAGGGCTTTCACTTCCCGCAATTTATTGTGGGGAAGTGTTGACCAATGCGCATGCCATAAATGAGCAGCTTGGCGGCATAAAACGCTCCGTAGATCGGTAAACGGAAGAGACTGAATAGCTGGCCGAGGAAGAGAGACTGCAGCCTTGGCCGCTATATCGGCCGCCTCATTTCCATAGATACCAGCGTGTCCTGGGAGCCAGAGGAACGCCACTGAGACGCCCCCCAGGTGGAGCAAGCGCAGACAGTCCTGAATCCGGTGGACCAGAGGGTGCACAGGGTAAAGAGCTTGGAGACTTAGGAGAGAGCTGAGAGAATCTGAGCAGATTACGTACTGTATCCGCTGATGGCGGCGGATGTAATGGACAGCCTGGAGAACAGCGTAAAGCTCCGCAGTATAAACCGAACACTGGTCGGGAAGCCGAAAGTTATTTCGGGTGTCGCCAACAATATAGGCACTCCCTACACCTAACGATGTTTTCGAGCCATCGGTGTAAATAAATGTGGCATCCGTCATTTGTGCACATAGAGCAGCAAATGCCCGACGGTAAACAAGTGTAGGGGTACCATCCTTGGGAAATTGACATAGGTCTCTGAGCAAGTTGATCTGGGGACGGAGCCAAGGCGGTGCTGTACCCCAAGTTGTCAAGAAGGTTTTAGGAAAGCGGAAGGAAAGAGAATGGAGCAGTTGACGGAAGCGGACTCCCGGGGGTAGTAGGGAGGAGGAGCGGCCTGCATACCCGACATCAAAGGAGGCGTCGAAAAAATG
The DNA here is from genome assembly GCF_023864345.2 of Schistocerca serialis cubense. Classification (NCBI taxonomy): domain Eukaryota; kingdom Metazoa; phylum Arthropoda; class Insecta; order Orthoptera; family Acrididae; genus Schistocerca; species Schistocerca serialis. The sequence goes on along the minus strand of NC_064639.1, from coordinate 1,127,276,790 downwards.
GTCATGCGCTGGATTAGCAGGCATGGAAGACAGATGGCTAGCATAACGACTCAGAAGGACTGCCCGCCGATTGGACAGCGGAGGTTCAGCAGTCTCAGCATAAAGGCTTTCCACAGGGCTGGTGTAAAAAGCTCCAGATACTAAACGTAATCCACGGTGGTGGATAGAGTCGAGACGCCGAAGAATAGACGGCCGAGCAGAGGAGTAGACTATGCTTCCATAATCCAATTTCGAGCGCACTAAGGCGCGATAGAGGCGGAGAAGGACCACTCGGTCCGCTCCCCAAGAGGTACCATTCAGGACACGGAGGGCGTTAAGCGAACGCAGACAGCGAGCCGAAAGATAGGAAACGTGGGAGGACCAGCACAGTTTTCTGTCAAACATAAGACCCAAGAATTTAGCGACGTCGGAAAACGGAAGGGTGACAGGACCTAGATGTAAGGAGGGTGGAAGAAACTCCTTACGTCGCCAAAAATTTACACAAACGGTCTTACTGGGTGAGAAACGGAAGCCGGTTTCGATGCTCCACGAGTGGAGGCGATCGAGACATCCTTGAAGACGTCTTTCAAGAAGGCTGGTCCGTTGAGAGCTGTAGTAGATCGCAAAATCGTCCACAAAGAGGGAGCCCGAGACATCAGGAAGGAGACAATCCATAATTGGATTAATGGCGATGGCAAACAGTACAACACTCAGCACGGAGCCCTGGGGTACCCCGTTTTCTTGGGAGAAAGTACGGGAGAGAGTAGTGTTCACCCGCACCCTAAATGTGCGCTCTGCCATAAATTCGCGAAGAAAAAGGGGCAGCCGGCCTCGAAAGCCCCAAGAGAACAGTGTGCGGAGAATGCCTGTCCTCCAACAGGTATCGTATGCTCTCTCCAGATCAAAAAATATTGCTACCGTTTGGCGTTTCCGGAGAAAATTGTTCATGATATAAGTGGAGAGAGCAACAAGATGGTCAACGGCAGAACGATGCTTTCGGAATCCGCATTGGGCTGGTGTTAAAAGACTGCGGGACTCCAGCCACCAAGCTAAACGGTAATTCACCATACGCTCCAAAACCTTACAGACACTACTCGTGAGAGAAATGGGGCGATAGCTAGAGGGGAGATGTTTGTCCTTTCCAGGTTTCGGAACGGGAACGACAATAGCTTCCCGCCATCGCCTGGGAAAGGTACTGTCGGTCCAAATTCGATTATAAAGGCGAAGGAGGTAACGCAGGCTATGGGTTGATAAATGCAGCAACATTTTGACATGGATACCATCCGGTCCTGGGGCGGAGGAGCGAGAAGAAGAGAGTGCATGTTGGAGTTCGCGCATGGAGAAAACAGTATTGTAGCTTTCGCGATTGTGAGAGGAGAAAGCAAGATGTCGCACTTCCGCTGCACGTTTCTTCGGGAGAAACGCTGGCGGGTAATTTGAAGAGCTCGAAATCTCAGCAAAGTGCTGACCCAATGAGTTAGAAATTGCGACGGGGTCCACTAAGGTATCATGCGCGACAGTGAGCCCAGAGACCGGGGAGAAACTAGGCGCGCCTGAGAACCGTCGAAGCCGACTCCAAACTTCCGAGGAGGGAGTGAAGTTGTTAAATGAGCTAGTAAAGAATTTCCAGCTTGCCTTCTTGCTATCGCGGATGACGCGACGGCAGCGCGCACGGAGCTGCTTATATCGGATACAGTTGGACAAAGTTGGATGGTGACGGAAAATGCGAAGAGCACGTCGCCGCTCACGTATTGCGTCACGGCATGCCTCGTTCCACCAAGGAACTGGAGGGCGCCGGGGCAATTCGGAGGTGCGTGGTATTGAACGTTCCGCAGCTGTGAGAATAACGTCGGTAAAATGTGTGACCTCATCGTCGACGCTGGGAAAGCGACGGTCATCGAATGTCGCTAGAGACGAAAAAAGTGTCCAATCGGCTTGGGCAAACTTCCAGCGACGCGAGCGCATATATGGCAGTTGAGGCTGCAGTCGAAGAACACATGGAAAGTGGTCACTCGAGTGTGTATCATCAAGGGCGAACCATTCGAAGCGCCGAGCTAGCGGAACAGTACCGACCGCAAGGTCCAAATGAGATAAATTTGCCGTGGAGGCAGACAAAAATGTGGGGACCCCAGTGTTGAGGCAGACTAGATCCGCTTGGTGGAAGACGTCTAGCAATAGTGAGCCACGTGGACAAGGATGTGGAGATCCCCAAAGCGGGTGGTGGGCATTGAAGTCCCCAACCAGCAAATAGGGGGGTGGAAGCTGATCAAGAAGATGAAGGAGATCAGCTCGTGCCAGTGGAGTAGACGATGGAATGTATACCGTACATAGAGAGAATGTGTATCCAGAAAGGGAAAGACGGACGGCGACAGCTTGGAAGGAACAGTTTAAGGGGATTGGGTGATAATGGAGAGTATCATGGAGCAGAAGCATGAGTCCTCCATGGGCTGGAGTGCCTTCAACAGAGGGGAGGTCATATCGGACGGACTGAAAATGAGGGAGAACAAAGCGGTCATGGGGACGCAGCTTTGTTTCCTGAAGACAGAAGATGACCGGCGAGTAGGATCGTAAGAGGATCGACAATTCATCCCGATTGGCGCGAATGCCGCGGATATTCCAGTGGATAATGGACATAGGGTGAACAGAAAATGGAGAAACGTGACCAAGGGTGCTGTCAACTCAACGACTGCTCAGGGCTTGCGACCGACAGCATGGAATGGCATTCAGTCGAAGGCAGAAGATCCTGATCCATAGGTTGGTCAGGAGCAGCTCCTGCCACCAACGATCGGCCAGTTGACTGCCCACCAGCAGTGCGCCTCGGCGACACAGAAGATGGCCGAGGGCGATTTCCGCCTGGTGGTGCTGTAGTTGGGACATGCCTTGGCGGAGAAGGAGAGGAACTGTGTTTCTTCGTAGCCTTCTTGGAGGTATGATGTTTAGATGAAGGAGGAACCGATGGTTGTGAAGTTGCAGTACGTAAGAACTCTTCACGAGAATGCTCTTTTTTCGAAGACTTGGCGTCTGACTTTTGGGCTCGAGATTTAGCAGAACCCGACGAAGGGTGAGCCATAGAGTGGGCAGGCGAAAGTGGTGAGGTTGAACGGGCGATCTTTGCGCTGGCCGATCTGACGACCGTGGTACTAAATGTCGCAAGTCTGCGTGGCCGCCTCCTTTGCTGGCCGAGGAGAAGCAAGGACAGTGCTGTATTTTCCTTTCTGAGGCACGGTGGGCTGTCGACTGGCGAGTAACTTTCGAGCAGCAAAGGTCGACACCTTTTCCTTCACTCTTATTTCCTGGATGAGCTTTTCATCCTTAAAAACGGGGCAATCTCGAGAGGAAGCAGCGTGGTCACCCATACAGTTGATGCAGTGAGGGGATGGAGGTGGACAAGCACCCTCATGGGCATCCTTGCCACACGTAACACATTTGGCCGGATTGGAACAGGACTGGCTGGTGTGATTGAACCGCTGACATCGATAGCAACGCGTAGGGTTTGGGACATAAGGGCGAACGGAAATTATCTCATAGCCAGCTTTGATTTTTGATGGGAGTTGAACTTTGTCAAATGTCAAGAAGACAGTGCGGGTTGGAATGATGTTCGAGTCAACCCTTTTCGTAACCCGATGAACAGCGGTGACGCCCTGGTCAGACAGGTAGTGCTGAATTTCTTCGTCAGACAATCCATCGAGGGAGCGTGTATAAACGACTCCACGCGAGGAATTTAAGGTACGGTGCGGTTCCACCCGGACAGGGAAGGTGTGGAGCAGAGAAGTACGCAGCAATTTTTGAGCCTGGAGGGCACTGTGTGTTTCTAACAACAGGGTACCATTCCGTAATCTGGAACAAGACTTTACAGGACCCGCAATTGCGTCGACACCTTTCTGAATAATGAAAGGGTTGACCGTGGAAAAGTCGTGACCTTCGTCAGACCGAGAAACAACAAGGAACTGTGCCAACGATGGAAGAACCGTCTGTGGCTGAGACTCAGTGAACTTACGTTTGTGAGCAGACATAGTGGAAGGTGAGGAAACCATTGCGGAAGAATCCCCCATGATTACCGGCGTCTCCGATGGCGCGCTCCTCCCTTGTGGGGGCCCTCACCGAGGGCACACCCGCCTTAGGTGATTGTTCACACCTCAGGTCACACCTCCCGACAAACGGACGGAGGGACCAATCGGCACTTTCGGAAGGTATCAACTCGGGTAATCACCCCTCCCTGGGCCTGGCCGTTACCAGGGGGTACGTACGTGTCCTACCTGTCTACCCGGGGCGGGGAATTACGCGTTACCCCGTCACCGGCTACGCATGGAAGTGCGTGGGTCGGCCTTCAGACACGCACAGGGAGGAAAAAAGAGAAAGGGAAAGGAAAGAAAAGGGGGTCTCAAACGCCGCAGCGGAGAAAAGGGCAAGGAGAAGAGGGAAGGAAAAGAGAAGGACAGAGGAAGGACGAGGACTTGCAAGTGTAAAAGCAAGGAATTTGGAACAGTTTCGAGCGTCCGTCTCCGGACGTAGGCACAAACCATACTCCCAGAGGGGGAGAAAGGGAAGGAAAGAGACAGAGGTGAAGGGGGGGGGGCGAAGATGGGGGACGGGGAGGGATGCGGAAAGGGAAGGGAAGGTATGCAGCCCGGAAAGGAAGGAGGGCCACATTAGCTCGGGGTCCCGTGCTCGCTACGCACGTGTCCACAAAAGAGTTGTGGACCCCCTGGGGGGAGAGCACTTTATTGTGAATAGCACAGTAATCACGTAGATGTAGATGAATCCACACAGAGAGGCTAAGGAGTCGCCTGGTCGCTAACAACCAGACTAGATGACGGTTAACCATTCGCTCCGGGATATTTCTTACACAGCTCATTAAGGCAATACTCTGGTAACTACTGGGACATGTGCGGCCCTTTCCTGGTTTTAGGAGAGGGATCAGAAATGCCTCTCTCCAAGAGTTGAGGAAGTGACTTGTCTGCCGTAGCAAAATAGTTGAGGAGGATTTCCTTTGGCGCTGCTCACAAATGTCGGATCGCGCAGTACCAGATATAGTTGTGACTGGGTGAGGTATCACGAGTCCCAGATGGTGCCAATTCCAGCTCCCACGTGGAGGAAGGCTAGCTGTAAGACTCAGAATTCTTGGATCTGAAGTCTCTTGCCCCTCCTTACAGTCGCACGGTAGTGATGAAACGCCAGATCCTGGCTGGCGTTGGCAGTAGTTGTTCCAGATGTTCTGCCAGCATCTGTGCGCCATCTCCAGACGTTGTTTGGAGATATCCCAGTTTCAGCACTGTGAGGTTGGGTTGTTTGGCGAAAGAGACGAAACTACGAGGTCATTGGTCTCATTGGATTAGGGAAGGATGGGGAAGGAAGTCGGCCGTGCCCTTTCAAAGGAACCATCCCGACATTTGCGTAGAGCGATTTAGGGAAATCACAGGAAACCTCAATGACGATGGCTGGACGCGGGATTGAATCGTCGTCCTCCTGAATGCGAGTCCAGTGTGCTAACCACTGCACCACCTCTCTCGGTTCAGCACTGCTGTTACTGGTAAACGGCTGTGTTTACCGGAAATCCTCTGGATGGCTTGGTTGGTTAATTGTGGGGGGAGGGGGGTTATGGGAGTAAACAGCGAGGTAATCAGTCCTGCAATTCCAGAGTGACACACAGAAAACAGGGGTCCACCAAAAGTGGAGAGGAATCAAATTATAACACGAGGAAGTTACACACACAGAGGATATAAATGGGTAGCCCAAATCTAGAAACTGGGAAAACTGGCGGACAAAAGAGGGGTCTTTGCAAGGGGGAGTGGTCATGGATCCTAGACCGATGAAACGTGACAACCCAACCACAACCACCCTGCTCCTGCTCCAGATATCTGAAAAATAAAAACCACTTTCATCGACGAAGCAGGTCAGCCATCCATAAATCATCTGCCAAGGTTCAATTTAAGGAATCTGGAAGATTATACTTAGTATGAGGGACCAAAAGAAGGGGACATCCACTAATACATGGGACACTGTCACTCTGCCTCCTCAACCATATTGTGCGGGTGATTAGTTTTGCAAGAGGAAACATTGAGTGAGCCTAGTATGACCAATTCATAGACGGCATAGACTGGAATCATCCTGAGAGGAGCAGAAAGAAGAGCGCTATTCCACAGATTCCTCAATAGTACAGAATTTATTACTATGAGCATTAGCGCACCAGATGTCATTACACTTTTGGGCAAAGGGAGATTTGACATAGATACCCAGCTGGACTCGTGAAAGAGAATGGGTGGGTGAGCATCTGCTTCTCTAACCAAACGGTCAGCCAGTTCATTCCCTGGGCTGCCCACATGACTTGGGACCCAGAAGAAGACAACTGAGCAGGTGGCATGGCCAAGGGAACAGAGAGGGTCATGGACAGCAGAGAGCAAATGGTGACGAGAGTAGCATCAGTCGAGAGCCTGAAGGCTGCTCATTGTGTTGGTACATAAGAAAACACTGTGGAGGGATGACTGAGAAACAAAACTGAGGGCTCTGTGAATGTATAGGAGCTCTGCTGTTAACACACTACGTGATCCCAGCAATAAGTGGTGTTCTAAGCCAGTAGGCATATCCCACATTAACTATCGGCATAGAAACATCATTGTAGAAAATGGTGGCACTCTGGAAGGATGGCACATACAAGGCGCCAGAAAACCATAGGGGCAACAAAGACCTTAGGACCCTGGAACAGGTCAGTCCTAATAAGTGGTCTAGGCACCATTCAAAGGGAGGTATGGGAGGAAACACATGCGGCACATTCCAGTGAGTAGAGAAAGATGTCCTGACAGAGGGAAGCGAGACATTCCAACTGGCAATCTCACCCATAGCTATCAGGAGGGGCAACCCTCATTTGCAAAGAGGTCAGGATGTACAGGATGGTCAGGATGCTGGAAAATGCACAAGAAACCAGGAGTTGGCTCCGTCATATTTGTAAAGGGGAATCCCTCTTCTGCGAGGAGACTGTCAATGGGAGTAGTTCGAAAGGCACCAATAGTGAGATGCACCGCATAGTGGCGAACAGGGTCAAGTATTTGCAGAGTGGAAGGAACCGCTGGTGCATAAACCTGACTACCATAACCTAGTCTGGACAAGACCAGAGAATGGTAAAGATGGAGAAGAGTGGCAAGGTCTGCACCACAAAATGTGTGGGCCAGGAGGCAGAGAGAATTAAGCTTCCACATACATACATCATTAGATGGCGAATGTGGGGCAGTCACATGAGCTTTTTATAAAAAAAGGCCCAAGAAATGGAACTGCTGCAACATCAAGGAGTCGTGGACTAAAAGCTCTGGATTGGGATGTACTGCGAGTCGACGACAAAAATGCATGACGCAAGATCTGAAGGAAGAAAGCTGGAAGCCATGGAAGACGGCCCATGCAGAGGCCTGTTGGATGGCCCCTTTGAGGCAGCGCTCAGCAGGTGCTACCGAATGGGAGCTCCACCAGATGCAAAAATCTGACGTACAACACAGGGGTAACCACAGACTCAACAGAGGTTACGAGCCCATTGGTAGCTATGAGGAAGAATGCAACACTTAACATAGAACCCCATGGGATACGGTTCTCCTGAATCTGAGGAGCCGTGAGTGAAGTGACAACTCGAACCTGGAAGAGCCAGTGGAATAAAAACTCTAGGATAAAAATCTGAAGGAAAGCCCCAGTCATGTTTTGTTTTGTTTTAGAGCGCAAAAACAGCAGGATCATGTGCACCCATGTCAAAACTCTGAAACACAAAGACAGAGAGAGGAAAAAGACTATACATCAATCCCAATCAACGAAAGAGAAGACAGCTAAAAAAAAAGGATGTGGAGCAAGGTCTATAAAATACGTCATAGAGAAGCTGAGGTACGGAACTAAAAATGAATTGGTCTTCGCCATAGTGCTACGGCGGATAAAAAGGAAGACATGGTCGACAGCCCTCGCGACATTCGCTAAAACATCCCATAACACAGAAGGAAAAACCTAATGAGAACATAAGCTGTTAAATAAAAGGGCAATACGCCAGTAAACGGCGGACAGTCAAAAGTTGGGCGCAATGTGCACAAAGTGATTGGTGAGCACGAGTTAACAAAGTGCACAATACGCAACCTAGTTGAAATGATCTCCTTGCAGCGAGAGGGCCAAGAGGTGGTCATCCAAGTTTAATAACCCATAGCTTGTTCCCATGAAGGAAGAGCCAGTAGTGATGCCAAAGTGACACCACCTGCTGACAGAGGGCAACACACAGATCGGAGGAAATGTTGGTTGGTTTATATGAGAGGGGTGGGGGGAAGGGACCAAACGACAAGGTCATCGGACCCTTGTTCCTAATAAAACAATGCCACAAGTGTGAGAATAAAACAGACGAGACATATAACACAAAATGGATAGAAAGGAAAAACCACAAGAACGAAGGAAAGGCAACGAACACTAAAAGGAACAAAGGAGGACAAGAAAACAGCGAGACACTAGAAACAGAAGAGAGTAAAACGAGAAAGCTGATTACAGTGGCTGGACGACCACGAGAATAAAAAGGAGAAGCCAGTCACTCTGCAACACATTAAAATCTCCACCCTAAAAGCACAAGGGTGGAGGACACAGAGGGACAAAGGGAATGTGCTAAAATTTAGATTAAATGATAAAACCCACCTTCACGATTAAAACGTAGAACTAAGGACAGGGAAGGCGGGCAAGGAGAGGGAAGGCGGGCAAGGAGAGGGAAGGCGGCTAGGTAAAATGTAAGGAAGAAAGTGAGAGAGGGACAAGGACAAAGAAAGGAAACAAACACGGGAAGGAAGAAACCAGAATAAACGAAAAACCAAAATGACCACAAATGTAAGTCGTTGAACCGTCCATCTACGGACGCAGGGTCAAACGACCCCCTTGAGGGGGAGGGACTCGTTTTAGTCGCCTCTTACGACAGGCAGGAATACCTCGGGCCTATTTACCCCGGACCAGCAGGGGGGTAATACTTCTTATCTTAGTTTTGCTAGTGGTTTTAATATAGAAGGTGTGACGCAGTCTGTTCGGCCATCGCCGGTGAATGATGTACAGAAATTATGGGGACAGTTCAAGAATATTGTAAATCGGGTCTGGAGAATACAGGTGCATAGTAAGTGCATAAAGAATGGAAAAGACCCACCGTGGTTTAAGAACGAAATTCTGAGGATTCTGACGAATAGTGAGGCTGTTGCAAAAATTCTTGACCTATGTAATAGTTAAGCTGTTCTAAGGCTTCCATTCAGTCCCTCGTTGACCAGTCTGATGTGGCAATTGAAGATAGCAAATCAAAAGACGAAGTTTTAAAATTCACGTTGAACAAATCGTTCACGCGGGAGAAACGTACAGGCATGTCGACATTTGATGACTGGACGGACTCCTGTATGGACGACATAGTAATAAGCATCCTTGGCTTAAAAGAAAACTGGAAGATTTGAAAGCAAATAAATCACCAGGCCCAGATAGAATCAGAATTAGATTTCACAAAGAGTACTCTACGGCATTCGCCTGCATTTATCGTGAACCTCTCGCCCAGCACTAAGTGCTGAGCAACTGGAGAAAAAGCACAGGTGACTCCAGTATGTAAGAAACGAAACAGAATTGACCAGAAAAGTTACAGACGAACTTCCCTAACTTCGTTTTGCTGCAGAATCCTTGAACATATTCTTACTTCGATTATAATAAACTTTGAGACAGACGCTAATGTCCACGAATCAGCATGATTTAGAAAGCATCGCTCGTGCGTAACTCAGCTTGCCTTTTCTCGCGTGATATACTGCAATCAGTGGGTGAAGGGTAACAGGCAGATTCCATATTTCTAGATTTCCGGAAAGCATTGTCAGACCATGATGCACAACTGATTAACTTACAAAACCTAACAGGGTGTACAGTTCGGAAACCATTAAGTAAAAGTGTGAGGTTGCTCAACCCGGTATCTATAGAGCACTTCAGAGAAAGCTTAAGAAATGTTTAATTGGGGAGATGTATACATTGAGCCAAATGCTGATAAATGCAACGTATTTCCTGATAAATTTATATCCCTTTTCGAACAGTTTCCCAAAGAAAATTACTAAATGTAGCACCACACACTTTTCAAAGAAACCTTGGATTACTACAGGTATTAAAGCGTCTTCAGAAAGGAAAAAACTGTATGAGACAGCAAGAACTAGTAAAGAGCCAGTAGTAGTTTTACACTATAAAAATTATTGTAACGTTCTGAGAAAAGTTGTAAGGAAATCAGAAAATATATGTGTTAGAGATGAAATTAACGACTCTTGCAATAAAATAAAATCAATATTGACCGATGTTAGAAGGGATACAGGAAAAGTAACCACGGGGGTAGGTAGTACTACTATTAAAGAGAACAAGACCATCCTAACCAACATTACACAAGTCTAATACAAAAAGTTAGTGAGAACAGTTCAAAAGAAAAAGCCAGGCAGTACATGGAAGAGTGTTTTGAAGAAAGTCAGATTAACTGTCACCTAACAACCTCTTGTGAAATAAGTAAAATTATTAAATCTTTGAAAAATAAATGTTCTGTTAGAGTAGATGACATCTCTAATAAGATATTAAAACAATGTGGAGCAATTACAGCTGATGTTCTGAGTCACACGTGTAATGCATCTCTAACTCAAGGTATTTTCCCAGACAGGTTAAAATATGCCATTGTCAGTCCTCTCTATACAAAGGGGGCCACCACAGATGTCGGTAACTACCGGCCAGTATCCTTGCTTACAGCATTTTCAAAAATCTTCGAGAAAGCAACGTACTCAAGAGTGGTTAGCCATCTCAACAGTAATGGGATACTTAGGAAATCGCAGTTCGAATTTCAAAACTGCTGTTCCACTGAGACAGCAATATACAATTTCACTGTCCACATAATAGAGTTTTTAAATAGGAAAATGTCACCAATAGGAATTTCCTGTGACTTGTCCAAAGCATTTGATTGTGTGAACCACGACACTGTTACAGAAATTACAATTCTATGGTATAAATGGAATAGCATATGAGTGGTTTAAGTCGTACCTACAGAACAGGGGGCAAAAAGTTTCCTTATGTGGGTCAAGTGATTTAAATAAGTTTGCCACTTCATCTAACACGGCTCAATCATGAGTCCCCTTCTGTTCTTGATGTGTGTGAACGACCTCCCTGCCTATCTGAAACAGGAAGCTGAACTGACCCTGTTTGCTGATTATACAATCATTATTAATCCAATAAAAGAAACTCCAATTGAAAGTGATACAAATAAGGTCTTTGGAAAAATCATTAACTGGTTTTCTGCAAATGGGCTTGCTCTGTACTTTGAAAAAACACAGTACATCCAATTTTCTGCTGCAAGAAGTACAGTTCCTTCAGTAAATGTAACAAAAGTCAGTAGACAGGGTAGAGAATACAACGTTTTATGTCTACATATAGATGAGAATCTTAATTGAAATATTCATATTTTGGATCTTCTAAAGCGACTATGTTCAGAAAGTTTTGCAATCAGAATAATTGCCAATTTTGAGGATATAGAAATTAGTAAGCTAACATACATCGCGTACTTTCACTCTCTGATGTCATACGGAATAATATTTTGGGGGTAACTAAACATTTAGACAAAAAGTATTCACTGCTCAAAAGAAAGTGGTTAGAATAATGTGTAGGGTTCATAGTCACACATCTTGTAGGCATCTTTTTAAAAGCTTGGGAATTCTTACAACAGCCTCACAGTACATTTACTCACTAATGAAATTTGTCTCAGCAACATGGACCAATTTAAAAACAACAGTGACATTCATGATTATAATACCAGAAAAAAGGAACTCTTACACTATTCTTTACTCAACCTATCAGGTACAGAAAGGGGTAAAGTATACTGCTATAAAGGTTTTCGGCAAATTACCAAATGAAATAAAATTTCTGACGGACAGCAGTAATAGCTTCAAAAATAAACTGACATATCTCCCTGACAACTCCTCCTTTACCATAGATGAATTCTTGAATAGGAATAAATAAATCCATAAATATAGTATATGCATTTTGTGCCATTTAAGGGAATGGGGTAAATAATAGGAAATTAATCTTTAACTCTGTATTGTAATATATAATCTTGATGCATAGGTCCATTGCTTGTGCACTTGACACGTTCCCTATCATAACGGCTACTGTACCGTACGATTGATCAATGGAACACGCAACCAACTAACTAATACGGTGACCCACTGAAGGCTATTAAAGGTACGAGCTTATTCCAAAGTTATCAGACATGTGAGTGGCTCAAAGACTTCTTAAGTAATAGAACCCAATATGTTGTCTTCGACGGCGAGTGTTCGTCAGACAGATGGGTATCGTCAGGAGTGCTCCAGACAAGTGTGGTAGGACCGCCATTGTTCTTTATATACATAAATGGTTTGGCGCACGGGGTGGACAGCAGTCTGCGGTTATTTGTTACTCATACTGTAGTGTATGGTAAGGTGTCGAAGTTGAGAGGCTGTAGATACGTATACGATAACTTAGACAAGGAAGAACAAACCTGTGAAGTTCTGTTAAGGTATTACTTGTATCCTGCTTAAAGCAGTCAAGTCGTTTAAAAATCTGGATATAATGTTGCAAAGCGATATGAAATGGAACGGGCATGTGAACAGTTGTTGGGAAGACGATATGTCGACTTTGGTTTAATGGGAGAATTTCAGGAAACTGGTTCACCTGTAAAGGAGACCACACGTAGGACGCCAGTGCGACCGATTCTTGAGTACTGCTGGAGTGTTTGGGATCGGTACCAGGTCGGATTGAGGGAAGACCTCGGAGAAATTCAGAGGCTGGCTGCTAGGTTTGTTACCTGCATGTTCCGACAACTGAGTGTTACGGAGGTTCTGCGGGAACTCAAATGGGAATGCCTGGAGTGAAACGACGTCCTTTTCGAGGAATGCTATTGAGAAAATTTAGAGAACCGGCATTTGAAGCTGATTGGCAAACGATTCTACTGCGACCAACATACACTGCTCGTAAGGATCACGAAGATAAGATACGAGACAACAGGGCCCATACGGAGGCGTACTGATAGTTTTTCCGTCGCTGTATTTGCGAGCGGAACAGGAAAGGAAATTAGTAGTAGTGGTACAGCGTACCCTCCGCCACGCACCGTACAGTGGCTTGCGGAGTATCGATGTAGATGTTTACTCAGTAACAGCAATATTTACTGGATTACGGTGAGGAGTTATCAATTGCTAAATAATGTTGTGGGGTATAAAGCAACAAATTTCTTCATGGGTCTCCCATTTCATGACTGACTATGCCTTACACTTATAAGTGTCTCTGTGGTCAAATGATTTAAAACAAGCGAATGTGACTATCCAGAAAATACATTCCACGACAAAAGAAAACACTACGAAGTAATTATCCGAATGAATTTTTTGTCAGAATATATTAGTACCACCTGGATATTACTTCGTATACAGATCGGAATTCATTTGTATTTAGTAGAAAAGTTGTATATTTCAAGCTAATTTGTCACTCAACAGCGCCCATAGTTATTTTGATGAGTATTCGGGTAAAATCAAGAAAATCACCATTCTACCTTAAAAAATCTGTTACGTCAGAGCCGGCAGTATCAGACACTACCCACATACTGTTTGAAGGACATCTTTCTGCCGTTTGTTAATGTTTTATTTCTCAATGCACGATCGCAATTTCGGCTCTTTGGCCATTGTCAAGGCTTCAAACGTTGCTTCAGTATTAAAAAAGCCGGCCGTTATAGAAGTATCGAGACATTCCAGGCCAGGGATTTGTCAAAAAATCCTGAGTCGCATCAGTTTGACTTTTAAATACGAATCCTAACAGGAGTTTTTGGGTGGGACAAAATCACCACGTTAAAGCAAAAAAAAAAAAAAAAAAAATACACAAACCCCGACTCAAGCTGAGACTCCTTTTTAAGCACCTGACAATGGGCTAGGCGCCCAAACTGCAATAATGTACTGAAAAATAAGAAATATCTTAAAAAATTTATTTTGACCACAAACACCAGCAGTTAACCATCCACTTAAGCCACCAGGTAGGAGATACTACTTTGCGTATATGTCTGGGTATCGATCGTAAAAAGTTGACAAATTTTTAGTTGTGCATTCCAAATCACATCTTGCACTATAACTTGTCTAGCGGAACATTAAAAGTTGCAATATTTTACAATCGGTAATCAATTAACGGAAAGATATTACAATTTCAGTTAGGAAAAGTATAATATTTTGTAAAGTTTACAGTTGTATAATGTATATATGCACTAACCTCGTTGGCGCTTTGGATGCAGTTTTGCAGTAAAGATTACCAACAAGATAACATTAGAAAGACAATTAAATGAAAAGAAAGGCTGAGTTGGGGTTCAACTCCGTCTGTCAAAAGCGCTGTCGGTGTGGCGATCAGTACCGTGAGACGACTGCACTTCCGTACCGGCTGCATCGATCAGCGACAGCGTGGAGCTTCGCCTCCGGCTCTGATACAACGCAACTTACGTCTCAAAATTTCACCTCCGACCAGTTTTTGAAACGGAGGTTTTACCGAAGCTAAAGGACCAAAGCTTTAACTTCAGACCATTTCGTTCATCAGCAGGATAAAAAGCTACCTTCAGCAAACCAATGACGGTCTAACGACGTTGTCTGCAGAGCTGCCTCGGCCCACCACAAAGGACTGCTGCAGTTTATAGATTTTCTAGGGTATGACCGCGGCGGGGAGCAGGAATGGAGTTCCCTAATATCTCTCCGTAACAAGAATAATCGGGATGGCGAAATGGCTAACCTCCCACAAATGGCTTTTAGGTGAGGGCTACTGATCCAAATAGTCTATATACAGACAAGTGCTTGTCAGTTTCTGTTCGAAGGATTTGTGACATGACTTAAGGTTATGCTTCATTATCTCCTATTTAATTTCGTAATATCTGGTTCCAACACAAGACGGTTTGTTCAGGCAGACTATCAGTTGACGAGAAGCTATATCCTCTTATTTTTCAGTACGATCCTAATTGCGAATAAAAACACCGAACAGCTCCCCCAGGCCCATTTGATAAATACACTAAACATTGCAGCACTATTAGAGCTCAGACCGCACCAGTTTTCTATGCGGTTTTTTAACAGGTGCAGAACGTGTCAGGTCTTCCATACTACCTGTTTCATGTCTTCACTCTCTTTTCTGTCGTTTCGTAGTATTGCCGCTATATAAACAATGTCTCTCCCGGATTCTTATATTTCTGCGTCATTTATTTACCTGTATTTAAGGAAAGCTAACTCTCCAAACTACAGTTAAGAGCTGCAAAGGATTCTAGCACTTGACATTCATATGTAATGTCTTCACATCTAAAACACTGCAATGGCTCTGGTGTTTACCGTTTTTTTACCTAACACAAACTTCCCGTATCACTTATTAATTTTCCAAACTAATCTTTCTCAATTATTACACTTTTGAAGTAGGCTTTTTCGAGTCCGGAGCCGAGTGCCAATATTTTATGTCCTGTACTTCGACAACTGCTATAATTTACTTCTATAAATGCAAGAAATTCTGGTTCCACAGCCACCCGTATTGCTCATATGTCAACGCAGCTGCGACATTTCTGAGTGCTGTGCAAAGTTGAAATGCATTCTCTCAAAACCACGAGCTGTTACGTCAGTATCAATAACCGATGAGCTGAAAACCGAATGGGGCTAAAGTACATCGTTGTCGACTTTGAGATTGTAGCTTGCACGCACTTGGCATCTGTTAAACTTACTGTGAACCAGCTTTATCTGTACGGTACCTGTATACTGGTACATTTGAACATTTTCGAAAAACTAAGAATGTTACCGACCACACTATCAAGCCTGAAGTTGACGTTCGTGGTAACAATTTACGTTTTAGAAATTTTTGTGATTTTTCAACAAGGTGCAATGAACTGTGTAAACCAGCATTTTTCTCTGGAGTCATGAGAGAGAATTTCCTTGAAGTGACGTCGAGGGCGACCAGAATTTGTCATTTCCCCAGTCTATAAAAGCCTTGCAAACTAGTGCCGAAGTACGTTGGTGGAAGGCACATTATAAACCATACAACAGTCAACAAGACGTTTATAACATGAAAATTTTTTTAATTTCTAGTAATGCCAAACATTAACAAATTATTTAAAGTAAGTACATTTTTATACGAAGTATAAGATGTTAAAAACCAGTCAGACCTATAAGACTGGTGGTTTGCCCACAAATCTGAATTTCAAATAAATTTATTTTTCTCATAATTTTGTGTCTGTGCTATGGGTCCTTATGGTGCTCATGTTTCATCGCCTGAACTTCTGGAGGTAAGTTTTTTCCTACGTAACGGAATTTAAGCTTATCACTCATTTCTTTTCTCCCACCTTTTTTGTAAACTGTGCATTACTCACGAAAAAAAGTTTTCCCCATGAGGGCTATCGAATGAGAAAGATCCGCTTAACCTGCAATTGTGGTCCAGCTCATTTAGGTACACACAAGCATACTAGTTTTCAAAACGGTGTAAACTCA
Source organism: Schistocerca serialis cubense (assembly GCF_023864345.2). Taxonomy (NCBI): domain Eukaryota; kingdom Metazoa; phylum Arthropoda; class Insecta; order Orthoptera; family Acrididae; genus Schistocerca; species Schistocerca serialis. Next base: position 1,127,260,324 of record NC_064639.1, on the reverse strand, counting down.
GGTAGACACTGCAGAATTTAATTGAGGCTTAAGATTTAACGCCTCATCGATTGTGTCAAATGCAGAACGTGTTAAATTTTGCCTTCGGTAGTCACACCTTCCACGCTGCCATACTTCTTTGTTATGGAGTTATCAAATTAGCGCATTACTTGGAGAATTTTGCTCATGTAAATTCGAACACGACTACTTGCATTCTACAGTTTCGCAACATTCTGTAAGATAACACTTTAATACACGATCAACCATGTCAACTACTAAATTAGCAGATATGATGAACTCAGAATGGTATTTACATTAGGAGGCTAAGGTTAAAAAAAATCTTTGTGATTTAGCATTTTTTTGGCCACAATGATTTGACAGTACTTTGTGTGATGTGTGTTCACTGATTTTGACTCCTTTCAATCAGAAACATTATCTTGTCACGAAAGTAACGTGAAATTCTTAATGCCCATTGCAATGACTTAAAATTTATTTTAATTGCTCAGGATGGGAGCTATGCCACTAACGTGTTGCTTACGTAACAACAGATTTCAAATTACTCTAGAATCTAGACCAGTAAAATAAGAATTGCACCAAATACGATCGCGGCAACTTTCAATAAAGGACTTTTTGGCACGACCACATACTCCAATTTGATAATTACGAGTATCTTTTGTATAATTGTTTTATTAGGTTGTGAAAGTTGTCGGATAGATCACGTTGATAGGTAAGTGCCTAAGGAAAACAGCCGCCGCGATCCAGTACGTCTAATACGGTCTTATCCTTAGTAAGTGGACAGTGTTCACACCATTGCAGACTATTAGATTCATTCTGGACACGCCCACACGAAATGTATTGTCGGACTAAGGCCTTCTTGAGAGGCATTATCTGAATAGCCATTGGCAGACTAGCCATACTGGACGTGCCTCAAGATAGATATAGATATTACTATTCATTGAAATACATCAGTACATTAGAAGATGTTAAGATTTATGTATTGCAGTCGTTCCACATACAATGCAGTTATCTGATAAAAACTGTACTTTTTAACCATATAGTGATAAAAGTCCCAAGTGTGAATATTTGCGACTAGTTAAGTCTATAGAAAAGTTATGGTGTGTACGTTACGAAACGTAAAAACGAAGCAGTCTTTGGTAACACCATTCAATTACCTGGCTTGTTATTGAAAGATTTGAGATTAAACCTTCAGAATGACGAAAAAACAACGAAAGGCAGGAGTTCGTCTCCAAAATTTTTACGTAAAACACTTGCACCTATAGTACGTAACTGTATGGGGCCAATGTAACGATAGTCTGAAAAACATCGATGTTACAGAGAGACCAGTTGCAATGCTTGCATGTACTGTGGGAGATTAATATCAATCTCACAGATAGTATTTATTAAGAAATGCACCTCGCGAAAACAAGTGTACAAAATTTCAGGAACCGATTCTGAGGACGAAACTATATTTTCCACCCCTTCAGATTACCGTTCCCGTGGAGACACAACATAAAATTACTGAAATGATGGCACATAAAGAGGCATAACCATCCGTGAATCGTTTACGAAGGAATCTTAAAACCACCCTCGGCAAATCACTTTATAGAGATTGGTAAACTATTGATATCTTTGAAAATAATTGTGAATGACGCGTTTCTATTGGTGCTCTAAACTTGGTAAAAGGTGCGATGAATCCGAACATATACGAGAGAAACCGGAGTGTTAATGGGGGCTTCGACACCTATCATGCGCACGTATTTTAACAGCATGAGACCAGTCATTCTAGATTACAAACAAGGAAAAAGAGTAAGCAGAAATTTTACTCAAATATAGATCTTCAGTTGCGGTAAAAACCAGTAAGCAACACAGAAATACACTCCGCGGCTTGCACACGCGGCGTTCCCCCTGGCTGTCTCAGCTCGACTGCTTGGTCCGCTGCGGCCAGCTTCAGGCTCCTAGTTCCTTCGGCGAACGTCCGGCGGCGCCCCCACCTGCGAGGTGGCGACCTCTTCCCAACTTTGCCTTTAGGGAGGCGGTCTATAAGAAGTGTGGCCAGGCTGCACTGTGTTACACTCCAGCCTTGCTTCACCACTGGAAGAAAAGTCAAGAGTAAGTATTGTGTTTGGGTGTTCATTTGTAGTTTGAGGTTTTGCAGTGGGAGGTCTATGGATCTCCGTTCGTAGTTTCTATAGTATTTTTGTGCCTGAAATGCGTGAAAACATTATCTAATTGTACTGCTTACGCAATACCACATTTCAAGTTAATTCGCATCCTATCATATTGAAACTTATAAATCAATCAAAACCAGGTCAGCACACTTTTTTTCTTTTTTTTTTCCCTCCCTCCTTAGTTTGATACAACTAGGAAACTCAAAGCCACATAATTAAAGCATCTTCGTCTAAAGAGGTGTGCATTTTACGTATCTCCTTTCTGCAATGTTCATGTTAGACATCCGTTTTTCGTGTTCACGCTGAGCTGTAAAGCTTACTTGTGAACTTCAGGTTATTGACTTAACAAACTTCTGAATTTAGTCTTACACGTGACTTCGTAACTGACCATACAGTTCCTCAGCCTCGACTCCTAAAGTAATTATACTTATCCTTCTTTCTAGGAAAACTGACATCCCAACACACAAGTTTACGAAGTAAACTCCAATGAACGCTAACGTTTTTAGTTTGTGACATTGAATTTAATTTTCTACCATATACTAACTTTAAATCGGAAAAATCTCTTACGCAGGAAGAGAAGCAAATGGGTTCTCTGGTTCTGCTGGTCCTGATCGCATCGGGCGCCTTGGCTGAGGTGACTGAGTGCACCGGCGGTTCCAACAGCGCAATGCCGGCGTCAACAGAGCACACCGCTCGGGAAGGAAAGGTAAATCTCATCACTACGTACTAGACCTAAGGGAGGTTAATGAGGAAACTGCAGTGACTCCAATGGTCAAGGATCTTGAAACTTCGATACTAGTACAACTGTCGACAGACCCGTTCTGAAATGACTGCTCGTCACTGAACGTTAATTAAAGCGGACTTTAAAAAAAATTTAGAACTTCCTCAAGCGTACAGCTTATCTGTCCTTAAAGGACATGAATAAAATTGTCAAACTAAATTCCGTAGTTACTAGATTATTCCATCAAATATTTGAACTTCGTTACGAAATAGTACAGTTTTAATAACCAGTATTAACGTTTCCAATTTAACTGCCGGCAGATAACCGGCAGCAGAAATACATAGAATCGTAAAAAGCTACATAGTACGCCGCTATTGAATACGTCTTTCTGCACAGCCTCTCGGTAAATTAATCTAAGTACATGGTATCAGTTACCAGCACTACAGTAACTGTACTGGAAAATCTCGAGTAGCTTCCCTATCTTCGGCGACGACCTTACAGCCGTTTGTAAACCAATATTACAAAACTTAACGCATAAATCACATTGACCTGATAAATGGACTAAAAGATGCAGCCCCTGCTTTCTTTAATAGCTAAGTCTTGACAATTAAAATACAGGCTGTCCGAAAAGTCTTTCCCTGATTACATAAACTGATAACTCACGCTAGAAGTAAGATAAAAATACGAAACTGGTGTCCAATTGTTTTCAAACTGTTTTTTTTCACACATCAGTAAATTTCCACATGAGCACCCTTGGTAGCACGTAGCACATCTAGGCACGTCCACATATTTGCCAACATAATGGGCCAACTGCTTAGGCTCCACGCTCTCCTGACATAACAATTAGACTTCATTTTATGGGGTTATGTCAAGGACGAGGTCTACCGAACACGTGTACCATATGTTGAAACCCTGCGGCAACGGATAACCAGTCGTTGAATCCCTCCAGTGATGTTGGCTAATGTATGGACAGAAATTGAATATCGCCTAGATGTGCTACGTGCCACCAAGGGTGCTCCAGTGGAAGTTCACTGACGTATGAAAACACTTTGATAGTTTGTAAAAAAAATTAAACAAGTTTCATATTTGTATTTTCTAGCCTGAATTACCAATTTATGTAGTCCGGGAAAGACTTCCCGGACACCCTGTACTACTGCCTTGTTAAGCATCTCAACAATTCCAATGAGTTAGGGTCAGCATTTGCTGTGGATTTTGAGACATGTCCTCAGCTTCCGTGCCACTTCCAGTACGACTGTACAATTTCGGACTTGAGCCATTTTCAAGCATAGTACGGATTTTTCAATACCATTTATGTCGCTCCACGTTACGCTCGCGTAGTAAATGTTACACGCTAATTACTGAAGCACGTTCCTTTCGACAGATTTTTGCAAAGTTCCTAAAATAGCGTAAAAACGCTTCTCTTAGATGAACGTAACATGTCATCATAGGAGCGACGACATACAGGGCATGAAAACCTCTAAAATATTTAATTAGCCTAAATACGAGATTGTACAGTCGTTCAAACAAAACGAACGGCAGATGAAGGCATCATGAATTACCTCCAAGAAAATTAACCAATACGCGACGGGTAGCTCAAATTACTGCCTGCTTGAATAGATAGTTCTCCAGTTACTGCAATGTTTATCCAATGATACCATTACCTTTATGCATGCTATCTAGGCATTTCGGACAACATGTTATTCAGTTGACCGACAAATAGCATCTAACAAATACGTTTTGAGAACAGAATATACAAAACGTAACATAGTTGAGTTGAGGTATTTTCAAGGCCTCTACCACATTTAAGCAACGTAAAAGAAGCTACTGCACGCGAACGTACGTTTCGGTTTTGAAGCGTTCCATACCCAAATTTAACAGATTGGCTCCTGTGGTTACCTTACAACGGCGTTCAGTAATTCAGTGTCCTTGTTCTTGATGTACGTGCCACTCAATGCAGTAAGATGATTATTCTTTGCAGGGTTGGTCAGAGTACCCTAAAGTGATGGTACTCCAGCCGATGACCACAGAGGAGTCCTCGGCAGAACCTCCGCGCCCGACTCCTATAAACAGTGTCTGCATGATGAAGGTTAACTGCGCAGACACCAGGCCTATTGACTACGACGAGGTTGTACTGCTAATCTAATAATAGCATATTTTAGTGGTCTTGTCATGATGGCATTTTTTACTTCAGTCTGAATCGCTGTTGTGATAGATTAACAATGGCGACCAGCTGTCTGAAACTTAGCGTCGTTATTAGTTGCAACAGTAAGATTAAAAGACCAAAATTGTTATGTAACGAGCTGTGTACGCGTTTCAGGAGCTTCAGAGGGACGAAGAGTACCAGGACGCGCAAAGCACTGTTCAGGAAACGCCAACAGCTGCAACGTCGAGTACCGGCTCGCCAAAGCCGGCACCACCTCCTGTCCCGTGCACTGTGGAAATACAAGTGGTGGGTGTGGCTTCCAGATCTAACCCCAGCTGTATCGTACGTAGTAACTGCACTAACCACTCTTAAAGCTGGTTTCGTGTCGCCCTCCACACTACTCCATACTGTGCAAGTGTCTCCATCGCTAACTGCAACTTGTACTTCGACCATACATGGCATTGCACACAAGCCTTTTGCTCCCTTTGCTTGAGTTAACAAATTAAGACCCTGATATTTCGGGATGTCTTATCAACTAACCCCCTTCTTTTGATAAACGTAAATTTCAAAGCTCTCGTCCTCAGTATGATCTGTAGGTGGATAACTACTCGACTTAGACATCTAATATTTGGCACAATGTAACACCAGTGCCAACGTTTAACTTGTGTTGCGACTGTTTCCCGTGGTACTACAAAATGTTTAGTGTTTCCAGAATGGTGGCTCTGAGCCGCCACCCGACAAACACCTACCCACACGTGAGCCTAACGCAGCTGCTGTGGGCGTGCTTTTTCAGCTGCAGACGTTCCGCGGCCAGTGCGTGCGGCTGGGCCAGCACTTCGGCGGCTGCCGCGCGGGGCCGTTCGTGTCGCCGCTGCAGCCACCCTGCCACCCCCCGCCACAACACTAGCCGGCGCACCGCACCGCATCTCGTCACGTCCATCGGCTGGCTGTTGGCTCGCTTTTAAACTTACTATTCAGGGTGTAAAATTTATTAATGATTCTAAATATATTTAAGCTGCAGGTTACGATTGTGGAATTGATTTAGTCCTGAAACCTAACATGTTTCTGTTAGAGAATTCTCCTCTCCTTGAAGCTGGATACTAGAGATGGGTCGAACTGGTTCGTTCCCGTGAACTACATCATTCATTTCACTCTTTGCCGTGAAACGTTCAAATGAAGTAGTTCATTCATGAAGTACTGAAGCCTGGCGAAGTTGCCTAGTTCGCCGTTCAGCCGCGGCTACGCTCGCTTCGCCTCGCTCGTACAATAAAGCTTCGTAATACTTCATAATTTTACCAACAGATGGCCAAACTATGCAGTAATGTGCCCGCAACGTTTTACGCTCTTACAGCGTCTGAGCTGACTTAAATAGAGCATGGTAGAAGGGGACAAAGGAAAGATAAACAGAGAAGCCTGTCACATATAAAGAAGGTATTACATTTAATCTTGCTCGACATTTTCTCATGAAGCGCCCAAAAAAAGTCTTTATCTGCCAAGTGAAACATTATTTGTTGTATTCATGGACTGAAAACTAGGGCTACCAACGAAATGCAGTCTAATTTTATGTTCCTTTCAAAATTTAATACAAAATAGATTGTGTATGTTCACCACTGTCAGAAAGTCTATATATCTACGTTAAGTAATTATTCAGAAGTTTTCCTGTAGATTTTATTTTTGTTGAGAATAATAACCATCCAGATTCAAAGCGTAAATTGTCACCTGTAGTCACTGGTACGATTTCAGGTAAACTCCCTCTTTCAGTGTTATTAACAAACCTTTTATTTTCATGTTGGCTGTGCGTGCTCACACAGCCAGCCTCTTCGTTTGTATCTGTAATATTCATTTGTCAGCAAGCGCTGTCAACGGTAGGCTACCGGTAGACGCGAAGTATAACTGAACTGCACAAATAGTCACGGGAAATGTCAGCACTACAGGAAGCAGCTGACGCTGCCTTCCCCTCGACCCCTCACCTCCACAACCCCTCGCAAACCTATCGTTTCCCACAAACGCCGTACGATTCGTCGACAGGCAGTAGAGGGGAACTGAAGGGAGAATGAGACGTAGCGCTGATGTAGTGGGAGAGGGGAAGAGTGAGTGAACTAGAAAAAAGTGTGGGGTGTGCCATCTGTGAAGAGTTTGAAGTACCAGTTCATTAAAATTGAGTTCACCCTTCACTAGAGTGAGTCGTTCATTTGAACGACTAATTCACGAGCTCCCCATCACTACTGGATACCAGAACAACTGCGAGGCTCACAAGTGATCATAAATGACGCTAAGCAGACGCACCCTCTTACCCTTCACTTTCCGCACGAATCGGGTACGAACTGTTCAAAGTTTAACAATGTCTATTAAATCCTGAACAGCTAAGACTCCCTTGGATTGGCAGCTTGAAATAGCGCACTAAAAAAAAACCAGATATTTAGTATTTTGATCTTTCATTGCAAAAAAATAGGGGCATATTTCAAAGTATTTGAATGACACTGTAAGTCGGTGTCCCCTCTGTTACCACAAAACGTTGAATGTGGCTTCGTCACGTCTTTCCTGGCGCTCTGGAACGGTAGGCTAAGCAGAGACAGAGGGGTTGAACAGGTGTTCCAACTGAGCGCATAGTTCGAAGAAAGGAGTGATGTCTCACAGAGTTTCTGGGCAACAATCCACTGTCGGTCACAGAATCAGAAGTTTCATGCACTGGATTATAGCCGTAGCAAAACATCGCTGTACTTGAGTCTTAAAGTGTAGAGTAGTAAATTCCCGCCAGGAAGTAGTTATCGACTCCAATGTAGTCTCAGTTCGTGGGCACACAGGTGTGGTAAACCCAGTCAACGTTAGAGCTATCTAACAGCATACTGCTGAGAAGTTCATTAATTTCTCAAATAAAATAGTGCCGTATTAAGACTGCCAATTATTACTTAAGCATATGTCGAAGTTATAAATAACTAGCACAACGATGTCCTACAAGAAAGTACTGCTGTAATTACCCTCTACTTAACTGATTTTCTGCTTTGGTTAAATAAGGTTTCACGCAGCAGAAGCCCTCTTGACAAAAACAATTCCTCATTAAATATTTTGCCGACCAAACACTTAGTCATTGCTAGAAGTCTGTACATACACGCGATTTGTGCACCAAGATTTTAAACTGCTGTTCTGCGCTCTTTAATATAAATGTGGCAACTGTCAAGCAGTGTGGATCTTTTACTGTTCCCTAATGCAGTCTGCTATCCCATTGCTTTTGAAAGCATTACTAGAAATCTTAAGCTAGCCAAAACAATGTGTTACGTGTTAACAAGCATAACCACAAGGAAGATTACGAAATAGAGCAGAAATTGGCAGAAGCGGGATCGTACATCATGAAAACCTATTTAACGTTTAAATGCCGTAACTCTCTTAACTTTAAATTTCTTTATTTTAAAGCAAAGACAAAACAGTATCACTTTTTACTAATGATCGTCTTATTTAATGTTACTGATACTTCAAATATGTCAAATTGGTAGTATTTGTCGTTTTTACCGTACACGTAAAAAAATACGAAGTCTAAATTAGAAAGTTTCTAAGTGCTTAAGAAATAAATTTTTTACAAACATTTCAAATATACATATTTACAGAAAAGCATAAGAAAATGTTTTGTCTGTGCAAGGAGACGTTCAAAAACGAAACAATGGTGTTTGATTTGGGGTAGCTGTTTTAAAAGTGGACATTGATCACTGTAATGATCTGGGGGAACAAACAAAACAAGGACTCGGTTCACATACCACTCTCGTTGGACGCTGACGCCGCCCAGCTCACCCGGCGAGCTGAGGCGTAATTCCTGTGCCAGCGGAGACGACTGCCACCGTTGCTGCCGAGTCGCAGACTGGTTGTGCCAGTCGCTCAACTCGACTGACTGTGGCTACGTACTCGCCTCGACAATCTCTACGACTGCATCTCTTGTCGCCACAGACTGGTGACAGTGTGAGACAGTGGGCAGATAGCTGTGACAACTGGGCAGTGAGTGCCTTTCCGGATACCTGCACGCCGAGCTCAATTTGTCAGCAATTTGATGTGGCTCACAAAAGTGATATATTCTGTGGAAATATGTATGTGAAATGTCTGTGTGTTTTCATCTCCCACCTACCCCAAAATCCATTTTTCGCTCGCTTCTTTTCTTCTCTTGTGATTTCCCTTTCCCTCTCTCCTGCCTCTTCTGTCAACTGTGACGCATTGTGACTATAATTCCATGGAATCAAGAAGTCAGGTGGATTTAGGAGTATCCTAGTCAGGCTGAAGCAGAATCCGAGTGTGTTCATGCTTGCCAGGAGTCGGCGCTTATTAGAGGATTCCTAGAGAGTTCTGTATGTCAGTGAGCTGTGTGCGTTGAAGAAGCTGTTCACCTACTTGTCCGTAGTGGGATTATGTAGTGTTCAACAGACGTTTCTCAAGCCACTCGAGGAACCAGCTTCCCCACACCAGCTGTCAGCTGCTCCTGTTCCCCTCACCTGGGCAGGCCTTCGCGGTGCTGGCCGCTCGCTTTCCTCTGCGGCCGGCTGCGCCGCTTGTCCACTCCAGCCGGCTGCTCCTCCCACTCGGCGAAAACTTTCCTTCTCAACTACCTCCGCGGCGTTCCGTTATCTCCCTGCACTTTCTAAATCTATTGTCTTATTTCTAATGCTTACACTCCTGTATACAAGTGAACACATGACAATACAAACCTACATGTTTATCGAAAAGAATACACTTATCTTTTTACTAATCATTCAACTCTACGCATTTATAGAAAAGAATAAAAATAACTTTACAAAAATATTTGATTTCTAAAAAGATGATTATTAATCAACAAACAGGATTTACGGAAACATTTTTAGTCCTACCCATTATTTAAGAATGTACAGATGTACACTATCAAAATCATTCATCCGTTCAAAGTTTGGTATTATTTAGGATGACAATGAAGTCTACGGTGGATGGTTAGTCAAGTGACAAATTTGAGGGCAAGATTACCCCAGGCCACTCGAGTTTACAGTGGACGCAAGCTGGTGAACCAACAAAGTATACACCTTTGCACATGGTATTTACCTTAAGCTGCGTTGCGCTGCTGTCTGCAAGGACACTCTCTCCCACTGAAATTCCTACAAAACTAATCTGGCCTTTGCTGAACTTCCCAGCAGAAACTTTCCCTATGTTTCTCGTTATGCGAGAAAACATGTACTCAGCCCTAGTCTCATTATGTGGCTATATACGAGGCAGCGTGCATATTATAGTGTCCTCTCAGTTCTCGCAAGAACAATTAACTAATTTAGCTGGTTTGTTTCTCCACAGTTGGAGCTAAACGTCGCTACAGCTAATTTTTTTAGCTGGAGTGCAGCCGCTGTGAACGCAATGCCCACACAGATTTCTTCTCTGCATCGTACGGAGCGTTAAGCGCTCCATTCTGCACTTGATGCCAGTTCAGAGAAGAGCCCCAGAAAATTTCTCTCTTGTCCTACTCATGGCAGAACTGACTCCCTCCACTTGGGTTTCTTTTTCACGTCATGGCTTTTTTCGACCAATAAGAGCATTCATCTTATTTTGTAGAAACACCCTCTACCAATCGCAACGTCCCTTCTATGAAACTGTGTCGAAACTTTAGTATATTCCTCCTTCCTAGTGCGTTTTCGCCAATCGGACGTTTTGTGCCCTTTCTAGGTGCCTAAAGTACATTGACCTTTCTGTGTGTCACACTTGCTGGACGAAAATGTGTCACTTGCTTTTGTTTGTATCCCGTTAGAATTCCGAAACGCAGTTTTTTAAAGCTTCTTCTCTGCCCTTGAGCAGATGCCCCCCGCTACGGGTGGTCCTCCGGCTTGAATCACCTGGCCCGGGGCCGCTGTCCTCCTTCCTGCCACCTCATGTAAGTGGTTTCCGGCGTAAGTTCCGCAGCACAGCTTCACTACGGCGTTGTGGAGCTGGCTTTTCTAAACTAAAAACGACTCGACTCGCATTTCCTATTCTACCTTCCGCTCAAAGACATGCATTGTGTAGGAATGGTGTATTAACTACCTTCAATTGACAGTCATGCCTTTTTGCACTACATATTGATAGGCAAATGTTCTCATAACTGTCGATTTACATCAGGTGTCATCTTCACCTTCCCATTGCGATTTGTAAAGGTCTCATGTAAGGTGTGTATCTGACCATTTATTCTGCCACCTTACAATGTGGGATGTTTTTGCCAATCGAACCCTTTAACTGAATCAAAAAAAGTGATTTTGACAAATTATTTTTCATATTTATATATAAAGTCACTTCTTTTCAGTTGCATAATTTCCCACCTCCCATCCAGCTTGGCGACTTTCCTGCCAGGACAGTTCAAAAATGGAATATTCTGTAATGGAGTCAGATGGGAATTGTTATACTAGGGAGAAACTGACAGCTTCTCACAAAGATTCTCTTAAACTAACTAAGGAACTCAACAAGCATTTGGATGAGATTTGACTAAAGCAAAATTTTGGCTTTTCTTTTTACAGAAATAATTTATGTTAAAAATTTGTTACATAATTTTACATGCGCTTTGCGGTTTTCATGTTTGATTTAAAAGTCTTTCTGCCTCTGTGTGTCTGGTTAACATAGAAACCACTCTATGATTCAATGTTGATTACGGCGTCGCATCAGTGTTGAGAAAATTTTGGAAGGGTTTATGTCACAACAGGTTGTTCTTTTTTTATGGGTGAAATCTGTGAACAGGTGAGATACTTAACAATTGTGCTTTCGCTCTATCAATTTAGTATGTTAGTGTAGTGTTTTTGTATGTTACAGGGGTCCTATGATAGACTGTAGAACACGTGTTTACACGTAGTACACCGCGAAAAGTTGTCAAAGAAGCGAGTGTGGTAGCTAATGTAGGCATGGCTGAACAAAACAGAGGTGATTGTGATAAGACAGAAGACACGGATCGGATCATCGCTGCAAACCGAGTGCATGCAGGCGATGATGAGATAAATTATGAGCGGTTTTGAAATGATATGTCAGAAGATGAAGACAATTTAAGGGAACATGTAGACGCCTGGGTAACAGTCCGAAATTACGGGTCAGTTAGTCCTGATGACAGACGAAAGAGAACAGACAGACCATCGTCAGAAGTGTCCGGTCGGATCAGTCCGCAAGACAGACATGTTGATAATGACTATAGGGAATAAGGAGAGTAGTGAAGAGAGAGAGTGATGGTTAAGTGGATGGAACCAATGGATGAACTATTAAAAGATTTGATGAACTAATTCACGAATCAACTCAGAAAACTTTATGAAGAATTCTCCGGGAAACTCCATAATAGATTCGAACGTTCTTGGTTGTAGTCGCATTGAAGACTATGAGGATTGCCAAGGAAGAAAGTAACTTATAAATAAAAAAATGTTGATTCATTCATTTTGTAAATACTAGGCTAGGTATCTGTTGCGTAATTTATGTGTTTAAGGAAAGGGGAGCTGGTTTGGAAGAAGTATGAAAACATGGAATTACTCATGTCAGAACAAAGTGCTGAGGAAATTCCTGTGCTCTAATGAGGAGGTACTGAATAGAATTGGGGAGAAGAGGAGTTTGTGGCACAACTTGACTAGAAGAAGGGATCGGTTGGTAAGACATATTCTGAGGCATCAAGGGATCACCAATTTAGTACTGGAGGGCAGAGTGGAGGGTAAAAATCGTAGAGGGAGACCAAGAGATGAATACACTAAGCAGATTCAGAAGGATGTAGGCTGCAGTACGTACTGGGAGATGAAGAAGCTTGCACAGGATAGAGTAGCATGGAGAGCTGCATCAAACCAGTCTCAGGACTGAAGACCACAACAACAACATAGTTGAATAATAGGGAGCAATTATTATGTGGCATGGCGAACACTGAGATCCTACCGCCATTTAAGGTAGAGTTGTACTAGCTATATGTTATGAGATATTGTGAACAGGACATGCAAGTCGAGATACGAAAGAAATGACTTACTAATCGAATAGAGAACACACTATCCAAGTCAACGACACGTCCTCTGTAAAAAAAACTGACGAACAACGATGACCAACAGAAAACAGTACATATAGAATCCTGAGTAATGGCGAACGCAAGAAGGTAAAATGTCTGTGCTGTGTATGTATTGGTGTCGTCTTGGGTTCAAGTCAGTCCGCCTTGTTTCTAATAACTGTATCTTTCTCCCTGTAGAAGTCTCCCTGTAGAAGTCGACAAAGTAAGCACGTTTATGGTGATATAGTGGACCAACCACAGGCGTGGTGGCGGATTTTATGATGTTGATGTCAGGACGAGCCGACTGCAAAGGCGGGGGCGTGTTTATAGAAAATTTGGAGTGCTTAACGCAGGATGAGTGAGCTGTATGGAAGAGAAGTGACACGATATTTTGTTGGCTGCAAGAGAAACGGGTTTCTATATATAAAGTTGATGTTTCTTAACTAAAAGTTTCTAATCATTTGTTAATACTTCACTGAAAAACTAACAATGAGAAGAGACCATCATAAAAATACAGTGGATACGTACTGGCACAACACTAACACGTGTGCAGAGAGCAGCAATAGAAGATATCACAGGAGATTAGTAAGGTATGGTACGGCAGTAGTAGCGTTATTGTATTAATAATATGTAGACTCAATAACCGCAACTTCTTAAAAAAACTGATTTTATTAGGACTTAATATTGATAAGTAACATGCAGATTAGCAAGACCACTAACAGCATGGGATTTTGGTTAAATGATAAGGGCACAAATCCCGAATGACTTTCCAAGAGCGCTGATTACTTATCACTCCTTTTCCCAAACAGAAGTGAAGGGATGAATGATTTTGATAGTGTATATCTTTACATTCTTAATTAATGGATAGAACTAAAAGTGTTTCCGTAAATCCTGTTTGTTGATTAATAATGTTTTTAGAAATCGGATATTTTTGTAAAGTTATTTTTATTCTTTTCTATAAATGTGTAGAGTTGAATGATTAGTAAAAGATAAGTGTATTCTTTTCGATAAACATGTAGGTTTGTATTGTCATGTGTCCACTTGTGTACAGGAATGTAATCATTAGAAATAAGACAATAGATTTAGAAAGTGCAGGGAAATGACGGAACGCCGCGGAGGTAGTTGAGAATGGAAAGTTTTTGCGGAGCGGGAGGAGCAGCCGGCTGGAGTGGACAAGCGGCGCAGCCGGCCGCAGAGGAAAGAGAGCGGCCAGCACCGCGAAGGCCTGCTCAGGTGAGGGGAACAGGAGCAGCTGACAGCTGGTGTGGGGAAGCTGGTTCCTCGAGTGGCTTGAGAAACGTCTGTTGAACACTACATAATCCCACTACGGACAAGTAGGTGAACAGCTTCTTCAATGCACACAGCTCACTGACATACAGAACTCTCTAGGAATCCTCTAATAAGCGCCGACTCCTGCCAAGTATGAACACACTCGGAATCTGCTTCAGCCTGACTAGGATAATCCGAAAGGCAGCTATCTTCTTGATTCCATGGAATTATGGTCGCAATACGTCACAGTTGACAGAAGAGGCGAGAGAGAAGAAAAGAGAAGTTACAAGATAAGAACAGGAGAAGGGAGAGGAAAATGGATCTTGGGGCAGTTGGTAGACGAAAACACACAAACATTTCACATACATACTTCCACAGAATGTATCACTTTGGCGAGCCGCATCAAATTGCTGACAAGTTGAGCTCGGCGTGCAGGTATCTGGAAAGGCACTCACTGCCCAGTTGTCACAGCTATCTGCCCACTGTCTCACACTGTCACCAGTCTATGGCGACAAGAGATGCAGTCAGAGATTTTCGATGTGAGTACGTAGCCGCAGTCAGTCGAGTTGAGCGACTGGCGCAACCAGTCTGCGACTCGGCAGCAACGGTGGCAGTCGTCTCCGCTGGCACAGGAATTACGCCTCAGCTCGCCGGGTGAGCTGGGCGGCGTCAGCGTCCAGCGAGAGTGGTATGTGAACCGAGTCCTTGTTTTGTTTGTTCCCCAGATCATTGCAGTGATCAGTGTCCACTTTTAAAACAGCTACCCCAAATCAAACACCATTGTTTCGTTTTTGAACGTCTCCTTGCACAGACAAAACATTTTCTTATGCTTTTCTGTAAATATGTAGATCTGAAATTTTTGTAAAAGAAATTTCTTTCTTAAGCACTTGGAATACTTTCTAATTTAGATTTCGTATTTTTTTACGTGTACGGTAAGAACGACAAATACCACCAATTTGACATATTTAAAGTATCAGTAACTTTAATTTAAACGATCATTAGTAAAAAGTGATACTGTTTTGTCTTTGCTTTGAAATAAAGACATTTAAAGTTAAGAGAGTTACGGCATTTAAACGTTAAATAGGTTATTGTTCATGAGGTACAACCCCACTTCTGCCAATTTCTGCTCTATTTCGTAATCTTCCTTGTGGTGGTTATGCTTGTTAACACGTAACACATTGTTTTGTCTAGCTTAAGATTTCTAGTAATGCTTTCAAAAGCAATAGGATAGCAGGCTGCATTAGGGAACAGTGAAAGATCCACACTGCTTGACAGATGCTACATTTATATTCAAGAGTGCAGAACAGCAGTTTAACATCTTGGTGCACAAGTCGCGTGTATGTACAGACTTCTACCAATGACTAAGTGTTTGGTCGGCAAAATATTTAATGAGGAATTGTTTTTGTCAAGAGGCCTTCTGCTGCGTGAAACCTTATTTAACCAAAGCAGAAAGTCAGTTAAGTAGAGGGCAATTACAACAGCACTTTCTTGTGGGAGATCGTGTACTAGTTATCTATAACTTCGACACATGCTTAAGTAATTGGTAGTCTGAATACGGCACTATTTTATTTAAGAAATGAATGAACTCAGCGGTATGCTGTTACATAGCTCTAACGTTGATTGGGTTTACCACACCTCTTTGCACACGAACTGAGACTACATTGGAGTCGATAACTACTTCCTGGCAGTAATTTACTACTCTACACTTTAAGGCTCAAGTACAGACATGTTCTGTTACGACTATAATCTAGTGCACGAAACTTTTTGTTTTGTGACCGATAGTCGATTGTTGTCCAGAAACTGTCTGTCGTCACTCCTTTCTGCGAACTATGCACTCAGTTGGAACACCTTGTTAACCTCTCCGTCTTCTTAACCTACCGTTGCAGAGCAGCAGGAAAGACGTGACATTCAACGTTTTGTGGTAACGGAAGGGGGGGGGGGGGGGGAGAGAGAGACACTCACTCCTTGAGTTACAGTATCATTCAAATACTTTGAAATATGCCCCTATTCTTTGCAATGAAAGATTAAAATACTACATATCTGGTTTTTTTAGTGCGCTGTTTCAAGCTGCCAATCGAAGGGAGTCGTAGCTGTTCAGTATTTAATAGACATTGTTAAACTCTGAACAGTTCGTACCCGACTCGTGCGGAAAGTGAAGGGGAAGAGGGTGCGTCTGCTTAGTGTCATTTATGATCACTTGTGAGGCTCACAGTTGTTCTGGTATCCAGCTTCAAGGAGAGGACAATTCTCCAAGAGAAACATGTTAGATTTCAGGACTAAAGCAATTCCAGAATCGTAACCTGCAGCTTAAATATATTTAGAACCATTAATAAATTTTACACTCTGAACAGTAAGTTTAAAAGCGAGCCAACAGCCAGCCGATGGACGTGACGAGATGCGGTGCGGCGCGCCCGCTAGTGTTGTGGCGGGGGGTGGCAGGGTGGCTGCAGCGGCGACACGAACGGCCCCGCGCGGCAGCCGCCGAAGTGCTGGCCCAGCCGCACGCACTGGCCGCGGAACGTCTGCAGCTGAAGAGCACGCCCACAGCAGCTGCGTTAGGCTCACGCGTGGGTAGGTGTTTGTCGGGTGGCGGCTCAGAGCCACCATTCTGGAAACACTGAACATTTAGTAGTACCACGGGAAACAGTCGCAACACAAGTTAAAGTTTGGCACTGCGGTGTTGCATTGTGCCAAATATTAGATGTCTAAGTCGAGTAGTTATCCATCTACAGATCATACTGAGGACGAGAGCTTTGAAAGCTACGTTTATCAAAATAAGGGGGTTAGTTGATAGGACATCCCGAAATATCAGGGTCTTAATTTGTTAACTCAAGCGAAGGGAGCAAAAGGTTTGGGTGCAATGCCATGTATGTTCCAAGTACAAGTTGCAGTTAGTGATGGAGACACTTGCACAGTATGGAGTAGCGTGGAGGGCGACACGAAACCAGCTTTAAGAGTTGTTAGTGCAGTTACTATGTACGACACAGCTGGGATTAGATCTGGAAGCCACACCCACCACTTGTATTTCCACAGTGCACGGCACAGGAGGTGGTGCCGGCTTTGGCGAGCTGGTACTTGACGCTGCAGCTGTTGGTGTTTCCTGAACAGCGCTTGGCGCGTCCCGATACTCTTCGTCCCTCTGAAGCTCCTGAAACGCGTACACAGCTTGTTACATAACAATTTTGTAATTTTAATCTTACTGTTGCAACTAATAACGACGCTAAGTTTTAGACAAAGCTATCACAACAGCTATTCAGACTGAAGTAAAGAATGCCATCATGACAAGACGACTATAATTTTATGCTATTATTAGATTAGCAGTACAACCTCGTCGTGGACAATAGGACTGGCGTCTACGCAGTTGATCTTCATCATGCAGACACTGTTTATAGGAGTCGGGCGCGAAGGTTCTGCCGAGGACTCCTCCGTGGTTATCGGCCGGAGTAACATCACTTTAGGGTACTCTGATGAAGCCTGCAAAGAATAATCATCTTACTGCACGAAGTGGCACGTACATCAAGAACAAGGACACTGAATTACAGAACGCAGTTTTGAGGTAATTACAGGAGCCAATCTGTTAAATTTGAGTCCGCAACGTCTCAATACCGATATGTACGTTGCTTAAATTTGGCAGACGCCTTAGGAGTACCTTAAATCTACTCCTCGTTATGTTCAGTTAGAAGTATTCTTAGCACCTATTTGTTAGATGCTATGTGTCGATAAACGCAATAACATGTTCCACCTAAATCCCTAGACAGCATGTGTAAAGTGAAACGTCCCCTTTGAACAATTATACACGAGACTGTGCTTAACCTGACACACAATACTTTGTTAGCGCAACGCAATCTGACTTTCAAAATTCCCTACAGAAGAATGGCCCTGACTAACATTAAACTATACCTTTCACAAATCACTTACCTCACAAAAATCTTCGCTGCTCAAGCTACTGCAATACAGCAAGCGCCACTACTGCCAGCTAAATAAAAGATTCAAACTACTAAAGGCACTAACTACTGATAGGGATAGTTAGCAAATGAAAGATATTAATAGAGAACAAACAATGTATTTACCTTAATATCATCACAAGTCATAATATATATATCAGTTCATGACAAATTGCAAAGTTCCGCCATCTCTCTCTCCACATCCACCACTGCTGGCGGCTCACCTCCAACTGCGCAACGCTACGCGCTGTTCACATCCAGCTGCCGCTGCCCAACACTACAATGGCGAGTATTACAACAATGCAAAGCAGCCACAGACTGCACACAGCACAGCCAGTGATTTTCATACAGAGGTGGCGTTACCATAAAAAAACCTAAACAGCCTACTTAACGTTGCCAACAAGAAAATATAAACAGCCTACTTACATAGAGAAAACATAAACAGCCTACTTACATAGCCCCCATGCTCCCCACAAAAATTTTTTTACAAATGGTGTTGGGCACTGGCCAATACAGATTTGACAAAAATTTTTCACAATTAGAGTAACAAACATATAAAATGCACACACTTATTGATACAATGTTGGTCAAAAGCTAAAATTTTCTTACAGTCTATAAAGATAGTCCTGATTCATCACAGTAAAATAGCAGTGTTTTTCTCAAAGTCTGAGCAGTAAAAGAAAATGCACACAGAAGTAGTGGATTTCCATGCTGTCTTGAAGAAGTAGCGTTGTCCTTCCAACGGAAAGACAGTGCTGACTCTTGACATGCTGACAGGTAATGGGCCACAATGGAGCAAACCCACAGCAGAGTCATTCGAAGTTTTGAAGAATATTGGTAGGTAGGTCATTACAGAGCAGACCCACTGGAGTCCTGGTAGAGATTGTGGTATTGGTGGGCCACCAGAGGTGCAGACCCACTGTAGTCCTTGTAGAGATGGCCAGCAGCCATCTGTTGTGACTGTGCAGGTGCACAATCACCATTGAAGAGTCTTGCGGATAATATAGCAAGTCCATAAACCACCACTTGTGCACTCACAAAGTTTTTGAAATTGTTCTTAGAACCAGCAATGCTGTTATCCAGTCCCTTGCTGAGTTATTAACACACGTGCAAACACTAACAGTCCCTACTTCTCACATATTGTCCACATACTATGACCAACAGAAACGTGTGCAGTGAAATGTAACTAACAAGTTAATAATGTCATGAACTGGTGACAATTACAATTTTATAACATAAGAATACAATTACAAAGGTACAAAATACATCATTAAAAACATAATAATACAGATAACATTTGTAGTACAGGCTTTACAAAAGAATAGAAATAAACATATACATCAGTGTTACAAAAATAGTGACATAAGTACATACATAAAATAATGAGAATAGTTTTCGAAACACTAATTTCACACATGAACATTGAAACAGAACAGAATTGTAAACAACTTTACAAAGAAAATAACATATTATTAATGCAACTTATATTTGAGGATAACAGTATTCCTCCTCATAGTGAATGTAGCTTAATATTAAAAGGAAAAAAAATTCTATGAAACTACACAGAGACAGGAAGAAAACAAATACACAAGGGTACACAAACACATAGTGGGATAACACCAATATGAAAGGACAGGGTTCGTTTTCAGTGTAACATGTGGTACTGCAGTCCAACCCAAAACTTCATATATCTTTCCTCTTATTTCATCCTTTGTTTCCACCCAAAAAATTCTATCTAAGCATGCTTTCTGTATTTATATGTTCACACATTTCTTACCTCAACATTTATTTCCAAGAAAATCCTACCTAAACCTGTTTTCTCAATGCATTTCTTCCAATTCATCGCAACTCATTCTCTTAGAGGCTACCCCCTCTTAAGCTAACTTAAATCTACTGAGCTCAGATGCTAAACTAAGGGACGAGGCAATGCAGCAGCACAATATAAGTAACACAAACAGCAATGACCAAAAAATTGGAAAATTGCAAAGCAAGCTACAGTAAATCTAAATTACCAAGCAATGCAACATTACAACTAATATGACCCAATGTGCAGCAACAAAAAAATAAATCTGGCTTAGCAGAGTAACACAAATTAAAGTTCAGTAGCACTATGCCTGGCAAACAGCAGCTTATATCTAAACATGACATAGCTCAAGCAGAAAAAATAGTACACTAAAGATAACAATGCAGATAAGGGAAATGTATAATCACATCTTAATGTCTATGTAATTAAAGTGGTGCACCACAAGAAGTTATTCTACCAAAAAGTTACCAATTACTTGAAAAGAAAATTATGAATGCAGTTACTAGTTCCTTCTTATTGTTCTTTCCTTTCCAAGTGCTCCTTTTTTAAAGAATGTGGATCATAAAATAATTATTTCATAGATCTGTTGACAGAAAGTGTTCACATTAGCAAATGCATTTAATTTTATTTTATGAAACCAATGCTGCAACACAGCTGGAAAACAGATGTCAAATGAAATAAGCAATTACGCAAACCAAAGCATAAAAACATCATTCAATAGCTATGTGGCATTTCGTAAGTCAGTAGCTCTCAATTCTCGTAGAAAGACACTTGTCATTATCAGGTTTGCAGATGTAAGAATATTTCCAAGGATAATGGCCTCCCCTTTTTTTTTGTGCTACCTGTGCCGCTGAAAAGGGCTCGCAATAGTGGCTTTTTCTCCAGGCGTCTGACACAGCTGGGTGCCCGCGACGCATTACGTGCAGGTGGTCACTTAACTTTCGTACGGAAATATTTACGACAGGAGATTCTGCTACCGTGGTAGTCTCATATAAAAATATTTCACAGGTCAAGAATTAGCGTTGCAAATCTGTAGAAACAAAACCCTATAAATATAACAGTCTCCAAAAAAATTTTCAGTGGCATTGTGATACATTCATGCATATACACACACATTTCATAACTCTTAAAGTACGATTCTTGGTTTCCGACAACCTTTTCATAAATCAGAGTCCCTAATCCCTACTCCTTATTCCTTACCTTATTACACATATACATATTCATATTCATCAACACGTCTTCAATATTTCATCATAATAGCTACATAGCATAATCAGATTCCTCATATAGCATCAGCTTATTTATCATAAACATACCTCAACAGCATAGTACACATCGTCGTCGTAATAATAACATCATAACACTTCAGTCAAATCTTAAAATCGTCGAACTTCCTCCAATAATTAAAAAATTCTCTGCTCATGTCAAAAGTGTCATCTGCCTCAAACGTACTTTAAAATCATGCTCCCTTACCAAATATATCATTCAAATCTCTCATAGTATCACAATGGTTCCGAAAAAATATGAACAGTTTACAAAGTACAGACAAAATACAATTTCGTAAGTGTGAAGTTCCAACGGTGTAATTACGTAAACATCTGTCACTGATGCAGTAAAATAAATGTTTGTCTCTCTCAGTTAAATAATCAGATAGCTGTGTAATTTGTGTGTTAGAGAAATAAGGTACCGATGTGTAAAGTTGTATAAGCAAATACCATATTAGCTAGGGTTCCTTGTGGTTGCCACACACATGGTACACAAAGTAAGTGTGTACCCCCCTGAGGATAAATGTAATTATACCCTCAGGTGTTACAAATTACAGCAATGGAATGAAATGTATCACGGAAAACTTTCTTTGTAATTCAAAAATCTTTAAAAATAAATGTCTTAAGTATAAAATTAATCACTCAAATACGTGTACTGTAGCGCTAAATGTGCGTCTTGTTGTAACATAATCTGTGTGGAAGTGTCGTAGTTATCGTCCTCCGAAAGCTAAGTTCTGCATAAGCCAATGTACTTACCTCATAATACACAAAAGTGAAATGCTTTGCGTATAGATATCGTAGTTATTACGCTTATTGTTGTAATGAAGAAAGTACTGTACAGTAACGTATTGTTATGCTACGGAAAACCCTGTCTCATTGTAGCTATACTACACAAGTTACTACTAAAACCTGTTTTACTTTCCAGAAGAATTCAGAAAAACTGTGCAGATATAAAACAGAAACACTGCAAAAGCAACATTGTAAATTGTCACTCATTAGTAGCGTCGTGATAAAAATCGTGTAGCTGTCACATAAACTAACTACTGTGCCATCTGGTATCTCTCAGAAAGCACCTTGAATCCATAATGTATTTGCAAGTAAACCAAAATGTTGCATTAAAATCTCATTAGCAGTACCAGATATGTTATTTTTCTCGGAGCCAGCCGGCGCAAGCGGCTGCCTGCGGTGTGAGTCATTGTCTGTCTCTTTGTTGGCGCGCGTCGTTATTGGGATTAGGAGACACCCAATCTTTTATTTAGCTGGCAGTAGTGGCGCTCGCTGTATTGCAGTAGCTTGAGCAGCGAAAATTTTGTGAGGTAAGTGATTTGTGAAAGGTATAGTTTAATGTTTGTCAGGGCCATTCTTTAGTAGGAAATTTTGAAAGTCAGATTGCGTTGCGCTAACAAAGTATTGTGTGTCAGGTTAAGCACAGTCTCGTGTAGAATTGTTCAAAGGGGACGTTTCATATGTCGACCCTTAGCCTAGGATACCTCACTGCGGAATCCTGGCAGGGTCGCCATATGAAACGTCCCCTTTGAACAATTATACACGAGACTGTGCTTAACCTGACACACAATACTTTGTTAGCGCAACGCAATCTGACTTTCAAAATTCCCTACAGAAGAATGGCCCTGACTAACATTAAACTATACCTTTCACAAATCACTTACCTCACAAAAATCTTCGCTGCTCAAGCTACTGCAATACAGCAAGCGCCACTACTGCCAGCTAAATAAAAGATTCAAACTACTAAAGGCACTAACTACTGATAGGGATAGTTAGCAAATGAAAGATATTAATAGAGAACAAACAATGTATTTACCTTAATATCATCACAAGTCATAATATATATATCAGTTCATGACAAATTGCAAAGTTCCGCCATCTCTCTCTCCACATCCACCACTGCTGGCGGCTCACCTCCAACTGCGCAACGCTACGCGCTGTTCACATCCAGCTGCCGCTGCCCAACACTACAATGGCGAGTATTACAACAATGCAAAGCAGCCACAGACTGCACACAGCACAGCCAGTGATTTTCATACAGAGGTGGCGTTACCATAAAAAAACCTAAACAGCCTACTTAACGTTGCCAACAAGAAAATATAAACAGCCTACTTACATAGAGAAAACATAAACAGCCTACTTACAAAAGGAAATGCTATCGTTAGATAAACGTTGCGATAGCTAGAGAACTATTTGTAATTAATCAGGCAGTAATTTGAGCTACCTATCGCGTATTGGTTAATTTTCTTGGAGGTAATTCATGATGCCTTCATCTGCCGTTCGTTTTGTTTGGAGCACTGTACTATTTCGGACTTAGGCCATTCGATTATTTTATGGGTTTTTATGCCTTGTATGTCGCTGCTCCTGTGACTCCATTCTACGTTCTTATAAATGAAGTGTATTACGCTATTTTAGGAGGTTTGCAACAATCGCTCATAAGAAACGTGCTGCACTAAGTAGCGTGCAACATCTATTGCTGGAGCATAAGGAGGGATCATGAGCAACGACAAAAAGCATTAAAAAGTCCGTAGTATACGTGAAAAATTGCCTAAGTCCAAAATTGTACAGTCTTATTTGAAGTGGCACGGAAGCTGAAGGCATGTTTCAAACCCATACCAATTTCTGACGCTATCTCAGCGAAAATATTAAGTTATGCTTAAGAAGGCAGTAGTATTTTAACTAAACATTGAGCTATTAAGGAAAGCTGTGGCTGCATCTTTCAGTCCGTTTCTCAGGTCAACGCCAAGAAGGCAATTATGCCACACGGTCTAGGGAGTAGGGTAAGCAACCACGCGTGAAGTTTTGGTTCATTAGTTTACAAACGGTTGAAAGGTCGTCGCTGAAGATAGCGAAGCTACTTGAGATCCGGTACAGATGCAGTAGTGTTCGTAACTGGTACTATATGCCTGGACCAATTCACTAAGAGGCTGTGCAGAAAGACGTATTCAACAGCGGCGCGCTATGTAGCTTTTTTACGATTCTTTCTACGTATTTCTGTTGTATTTTCTACCGGCAGTTAAACTGAAGTTTTTCCTAGGTACAGGAAGTTGTGTACTATTTCTTAACGACGTTCAAAGATTTGATGGAATAATCTTTGAACTACGGAATTTAGTTGGACAAGTGTATCCATGTGCTTGGAGCATAGATAAGCTGTACGATTCAGGAAATTTTAAATCTTTCAAAGTCCGTATTATTTAACATTGGGTATTTAAATGTTCAATGGCCAGCACAATCATTTCAAAACTGGTCTGTCAACAGTTTTACTAATATCTAAGTTTTAAGATCCTTGACCATTGGAGTCACTGCAGTTTCCTCATTAACCTCCCTTAGGTCTAGTACGTAGTGATGGGATTTACCTTTCCTTCCCGAGCGGTGTGCTCTGTTGACGCCGGCATTGCGCTAGTGGAACCGCCGGTGCACTCCGTCACCTCAGCCAAGGCGCCCGCTGCGATCAGGACCAACAGAACCAGAGAACCCATTTGCTGCTCTTCCTGCGTAAGAGATTTTTCCTATTTAAGACCAGCATCCGGTAGAAAATTAAATTCAATGTTAAATTAACAACGTTAGCTTGCATTAGAGCTAAGTTCGTGAAGTTGTGCATTAGGTATGTTAGTTTTCTAGAAACAAGAATCAGTATAATTATTTTGGGAGTCTACACTGACGAACTGTATGGTTAGTTAGGAAGTCACGTGATAGAAAATTCAGAAGTTTGTTAAATCAATAACCTGAAGCTTATAAGCAAGTTTTGAGGCCTAGTATAAACGCGACAAACTGGGAGTGTAAGATGAAGATTGCAGGAGGAGGTAAAATACACACCTCTTTGGACACATGCTCCAATTATGTGGCTTTAGTTTTCCTATTTGTGTCAAACAAGAAAAAATAAAATCTATGCTGACCGGGTTGTTCAATTTGAGTTTCTTTATGGTTGAACGTGAATTAACTTGAAATGTAGTATTACGTAAGTAGTGCAATTAGATAATTTTCTTCCAGGCATTTCAGGCACAAAATACTATAGAAACTACTAGCCGAGATCTATAGACCTCCCACTGCAAATCCTCCGAGACTACAAATAAACATCCAAACACAATACTTACTCTGGGCTTTTCTCCCACTGGCGAAGCACGGCTGGAGTGTGACACACGGCAGCCTGGCCACACTTCTTATAGACCGCCTCCCTAAACTCAGAGTTGGGAAGAGGTCGCCACAGCCTCTTACCGCGCAGGTAGGGGCGCCGCCGGACGTTCTCCGAAGGAACTAGGAGCCTGAAGCTGACCGCAGCGGACCAACAGTCGAGCCGAGAGACAGCCAGGGGGAACGCCCCGTGTGTAAGACGCGGAGTGTAGTGATGGGTGGGTTACTGGTTTTTTCCGTAACTGAAGATCTAAATTTGAGTAAAATTTCTGCTTGCTTTTTTTCCCTTACGTTTGTAATATAGAATGACTGGCCTTGTGCTGTTAAAATACGTGCGCATGGTAGGTGTCGAAGGCCCCATTAATACTTCAGTTTCTCTCGGATATGTTCGGATTCATTGCGCGTTTTGCCAAGTTTAGAGCACCAATAAAAACCGTTTTTTTTATGAGTAGCTATAAAGTGCTTGGCCGAGGGTGGTTTTAGGATTCCTTCCCAAACGATTCACAGATGGAATGTCGGGGAGAACAAAGGTAATAGTTAGGCCTCTTTATATGCCATTATTTGAGTAATTTTCTCTTCAGTCTCCACGGGAACGGTAATCGGAAGGGGAAAAATTGTTTCGTCCTCAGAACCGGTTCCTCGAATTTTGTACACTTGTTTTAACGAGGTGCATTTCTTAGTGTGTACCACCTGTGATATTCTGATATTAATCTCCCCACAATGCGTGGAAGCATTGCAACTGGCCTCCCTCTAACATCGATGTTTTTTTAGACTAACCTTACATTGGCCCCCATACAGTGATAAGTACTAAAGGTGCAAGTGTTTTAAGTAAAAATTTTGAAGACTAACTCCTGCCTTCCGTTGTAGTGTTTTTCGTCATTATAAATGTTTACTCTCAAATGTTTAAATAACATGCCAGATATTTAAATGGTGTTACTAAAGACTGCTTGGTTTTTACGTTTCGTAACGTACACACCATAAATTTTCTATAGACTTAACTAGTCGCAAATATTCACACTTGGCATTTTTATCACTACATGGATAAAAAGTACAGTTTTTATCAGATAACTGCATTGTATGTGGAACGACTGCAATACATAAAACTTAACATCTTCTAATGTACTGATGTATTTCAATGAATAGTAATATCTATATCTATCTTGAGGCACGTCCAGTATGGCGTGTCCAGAATGAATCTAATACTCTGCAACGGTGCGTACACTGTCCACTTACTAAGGATAAGACCGTATTAGACGTACTGGAACGCGGCGGCTGTTTTCCTTAGGCACTTACCTATCAACGTGATCTATCCGACAACTTTCACAACCTAATAAAACAATTATACAAAATGATACTCGAAATTATCAAATTGGGGTATGTGGTCGTGCCAAAAAGCCCTTTATTGAAAGTTGTCGTGATCTTATTTGGTGCAATTCTTATTTTACTGGTTTAGATTCTAGAGCCATTTGAATATCTTGTTACGAAAACACGTTAGGAGCTTAGCACCCATCCTGAGCAATTGAAATAAATTTTAAGTCATTGAAGTGGGCATTAACAGATTTTCACGTTACTTTCGTGATAAGATAATGGTTCTGATTGAAAGGAGTCAAAATCAGTGAACACTCATCGCACCAAATATTTTTAAATAATTGTGAACAAAAATATGCTAAATCACAGGTTTTTTTAACCTTACCTTCCTAATGTAAATACCATTCACGGAGTTGATCATATCTGCTAATTTTTGAGTTGACATGGTTGATCGTGCATTAAAGTGTTCACTGAAACATCAAAGTGTTATCTTCCAGAATGTTGCGAAACTGTAAAATGCAACTAGTCGTGTTCGAGTTTACATGAGCAAAATTCTCCAAGTAATGCGCTAATCTGATAACGCTCTAACAAAGAAGTATGGCAGCGTGGAAGGTATGACTACCGAATGCAAATTTAACACGTTCTGTATTTTGGCACCATCGAAGGGGCGTTAAACCTTAATCCTCAATTAAATGCTGCAGTCTCTACGTGAGTTTACACCGTTTTGAAAACTAGTATGCTTGTGAGTTCCGAAATGCGATGGACCACAATTGCAGGTTAAGCGGATCTTTCTCATTCGATAGCCCTCATGGGGAAAATACTTTTTTTCGTGATTGATGCACAGTTTACAAAAAAGGTGACAGGAAAGAAATGAGCGATAGGCTTCAATTCCGGTACGTAGGAAAAAGTTACCTCCAAAAGTTCAGGCGATGAAACATGAATTGAGGCAGTGAGAACCATGAGGACCCATAGCACACAGTTAAGAGAAAAATAAATCTATTTGAAAATCAGATTTGTGGGCAAACCACCAGTCTTATAGGTTTGACTGGTTTTTAACTTAGTCTCAACATCTTAATTTCATATAAAAATGCACCTACTTTAAATAATTTGTTAATGTTTGGCATTACTATAAATTCACAAAATTTTGGTGTAGGCTAGAGTTATTAACGTCTTGTTGACTGTTGTATATGGTTCGTAATGTGCCTCCCACCAACGTATTTCGTCACTAGAGCTTGCAAGGCTTTTACAAACTGTGGGGAAATGACAAATTCTGGCAACACTCAAGGCCACTTCAAGGAAATGATCTCCGACTCCAAAGAAAAATGCTGCTTTAAACAGTTGATTGCACCCCGTTCAAAAATCAGTAAATTTTCTGAAACGTAAATTGTTACCACGAACGTCAACTTCTGGTTTGATAGTGCGGTCTGTAACATTCTTAGTTTTTCGAAAATGTTCAAATGTACCGGTATACAGTTACTGCACAGATAAAGCTGGTTCACGGTAAGATTAACAAGTGTCAAGAGCGTGCATGCTAGAATCTCAAAGTCTGCAACGATGTGCATTAGCCGCATTCGGTTTTCAGCTCATCAGTTATTGATACTGACGTAATAGCTCGTGGTTTTGAGAGAATGCGTTTCGTTTCAACTTTGCA
This sequence comes from Schistocerca serialis cubense, assembly GCF_023864345.2. Classification (NCBI taxonomy): domain Eukaryota; kingdom Metazoa; phylum Arthropoda; class Insecta; order Orthoptera; family Acrididae; genus Schistocerca; species Schistocerca serialis. Next base: position 1,127,231,975 of record NC_064639.1, on the reverse strand, counting down.
CAGCACTCAGAAATGTCGCAGCTGCGTTGAGATACGAGCAATAATGGTGGCTAGTGGAACCAGAATTCCTTGCAATTGTAGAAGTAAATTAGAGCAGTTGTCGAAGTACAGGACATAAAATATTGATACTCGGCTGCGGACTCGAAAAAGCCTGTTTCAAAACGTGTAATAATTGAGAGAAATTTTAGTTTGGAATATTAATAAGTGATACGGCATGTTTGTTAGGTAAGAAAAGTAAACAGCAGAGCCATTGCAGTGTTTTAGATGTGAAGACATTACATATGAATGTCACGTGCTAGAATCCTCTGCAGCTCTTAACTGTAGTTTGAAGAGTTAGCTTTCCTTAAATACAGACAAATAAATGACGCAGAAATATAAGAATCCGGGGGAGACATTGTTTATATAGCGGCAATACTACGAAACGACAGGAAAGATAGTGAAGACATGAAACAGGTAGCAGGGAAGAGTTGACGCAGATTGTGCACCTGTTAAAAAAAACCGCATAGAAAACTGGTGCGGTCTGAGCTCTAATCCTGCTGCAATAATTAGTGTTATCAAGTGGGCCTGGGGGAGCTGTCCGGTGTTTTTATTCGCAATTAGGATCGTACTGAAAAATAAGAGGATACAGCTTCTCGTCAACTGATAGTCTGCCTGAACAAACCGTCTTGTGTTGGAACCAGATATTACGAAATTAAATAGGAGATAATGAAGCATAACCTTAAGTCATTTCACAAATCCTTCGAACAGTAACTGACAAGCACTTGCCTGCATATAGACTGACTGGTTCAGTAGCTCTCACCTAAAAGCCATTTGTGGGAGGTTAGCCATTTCGCCATCCCGATTATTCTTGTTACGGAAAGATATTAGGGAACTCCATTACTGCTCCCCGCCGCGGTCGCCCCCCCAGACAATCTGTAAACTGCAGCAGTCCCTTGTGGTGGGCCGAGGCAGCTCTGCAGACAACGTCGTTAGACCGTCATTGGTTTACTGAAGGTAGCTTTTTATCCTACTGATGAACGAAATGATGTCTGAAGTTAACGCTTTGGTCCTTTAGCTTCGGTAAAACCTCCGTTCAAAAACGGGTCGGAGGTGAAATTTAGAGTCGTAAGTTGAGTTGTATCGGAGCCGGAGGCGAAGCTCCACGATGTCGCTAGTCGATGCAGCCGGTACGGAAGTCCAGTGATCTCACAGCAGTGATCGCCTCACCGACAGCGCTTTTGACAGACGGAGTTGAACTCCAACTCAGCCTTTCTTTTCATTTCATTTTCTTTCTAATGTTATCTTGTTGCTAATCTTCACTGCAAAACTGCATCCAAAGCGCCAACGAGGTTGGTGCCTATATACGTTATACAACTGTAAACTTTACAAAATATTATACTTTTCCGAACTGAAATTGTAATATCTTTCCGTTAATTGATTACCGATTGTAAAACATTGCAACTTTTAATGTTCCGCCAGACAAGTTATAGTGAAAGATGTGATTTTGAATGCACAACCTAAAATATTTCTGTCAACGTTTTACGATCGATACCCAGACATATACGCAAAGTAGTACCTCCTACGTGGTGGCTTAAGTGGATGGTTAACTTCTGGTGTTTGTGGTCAAAATAAATTTTTTGAAGATATTTCTTATTTTTCAGTACACTATTGCACTTTGGGCACCTAGGCCATTGTCAGGTGCTTGAAAAGGAGTCTCAGCTTGAGTCGGGGTGTGTGTATATTTTTTGCTTTAACGTGGTGATTTTACACCACCCAAAAACTCCTGTTAGGATTCTTATTTAAAAATCAAACTGATGTGACCCAGGCTTTGATGACAAATCCCTGGCCTGGAATGTCTCGATACTTCTATAACGGCCGGCTTTTTTTTTTTTTTTTTTTACTAAAGCAACGTTTGAAGCCTTGACAATGGCCGAAGAGCCGAAATTGCGATCATGCATTGAGAAATAAAACATTAACAAACGGCAGAAAGATGTCCTTCAAACAGTATGTGGGTAGTGTCTGATACTGCCGGCTCTGACGTAACTGATTTTGTAAGGTCGAATGGTGATTTTCTTGATTTTACGCGAATACTCATCAAAATAACTATGGACGCTGTTAAGTGACCAATTGGCTTGAATTATACAACTTTTCTACTAAATACAAATGAATTTCAACGTGTGTACGAAGTAATATCCAGATGGTACTAATATCCTCTGACAAAAAATTCATTCGGATAATTACTTCGTAGTGTTTTCTTTTGTCGTGGAATGTATTTTCTGTATAGTCACATTCGCTTGTTTTAAATCATATGACCACAGAGAGACTTATAAGTGTAAGGCATAGTCAGTCATGAAATGGGAGACCCATGAAGAAATTCGTTGCTTTATACCCCCACAAAACTATTTAGTAATTGATAACTCCTCACCGTAATCCAGTAAATATTGCTGTTACTGAGTAAACATCTACATCGATACTCCGCAAGCCACTGTACGGTGCGTGGCGGAGGGTACGCTGTACCACTACTACTAATTTACTTTCCTGTTCCGCTCGCAAATAGAGCGACGGAAAAACTATCTGTACGCCTCCGTATGGGCCCTGTTGTCTCGTATCTTATCTTCGTGGTCCTTACGCGCAGTGTATGTTGGTGGCAGTAGAATCGTTTGCCAATCAGCTTCAAATGCCGGTTCTCTAAATTTTCTCAATAGCATTCCTCGAAAAGGACGTCGTTTCCCTCCAGGCATTCCCATTTGAGTTCCCATTTGAGTTCCGTAACACTCAGTTGTTCGAACATGCAGGTAACAAACCCAGCAGCCATCCTCTGAATCGCTCCGAGGTCTTCCCTCAATCCGACCTGGTACCGATCCCAAACACTCCAACAGTACTCAAGAATCGGTCGCACTGGCGTCCTACGTTTTGTCTCCTTTACAGATGAACCAGTTTCCTGAAATTCTCCCAATAAACCAAAGTCGACATTTCGTCTTCCCCACCACTGTTCACATGCCCGTTCCATTTCATATCGCTTTCCAACATTATATCCAGATTTTTAAACGAGTTGACTGCTTCAAGCAGGATACAAGTAATACCTTAACAGAACTTCACAGGTTTGTTCTTCCTTGTCTAAGTTACCTTATACGTATCCACAGCCTCTCAACTTCGACACCTTACCATACACTACAGTATCAGTAGCAAATAACCGCAGATTGCTGTCCACCCCGTGCGCCAAACCATTTATGTATATAAAGAACAATAGCGGTCCTACCACACTTGTCTGGAGCAATCCTGACGATACCCTTCTGTCTGACGAACACTCGCCGTCGAAGACAACATACTGGGTTCTATTACTTAAGAAGTCTTTGAGCCACTCACATATCTGATAACTTTGGAATAAGCTCGTACCTTTAATAGCCTGTAGTGGGTCACCGCATTAGTTGGTTGCGTGTTCCATTGATCAATCGTACGGTACAGTAGCCGTTATGATAGGGAACGTGTCAAGTGCACAAGCAATGGACCTATGCATCAAGATTATATATTACAATACAGAGTTAAAGATTAATATTTCTATTATTTACCCCATTCCCTCAAATGGCACAAAGTGCATATACTATATTTATAGATTTATTTATTCCTATTCAAGAATTCATCTATGGTATAGAAGGAGTTGTCAGGGAGATATGTCAGTTTATTTTTGAAGCTATTACTGCTGTCCGTCAGAAATTTTATTCCATCTGGTAATTTGTCGAAAATTTTTATAGCAGTATACTTTACCCCTTTCTGTACCTGATAGGTTGAGTAAAGAATAGTGTAAGACTTCCTTTTTCCTGGTATTATGATCATGAATATCACTGTATTTTTAAACTGGTCCATGTTGTTGAAAACAAATTTCATTAGTGAGTAAATGTACTGTGAGGCTTCTGTAAGAATTCACAAGCTTTTAAAAAGATGCCTACAAGGTGTACGACTATGAACCCCACACATCCTAGCCACGTTCTTTTGAGAAGAGAATACTTTTTGTGTAAATGTTTAGTTACCCCGTGGCCGAGCGGTTCTAGGCGCTACAATCTGGAACCGCGCGACCGCTACGGTCGCAGGTTCGAATCCTGCCTCGGGTGTGGATGTGCGTTATGTCCTTAGATTGGTTAGGTTTAAGTAGTTCTAAGTTCTAGGGGACTGATGACCTCAGAAATTACGTCCCATAGTGCTCAGAGCCATTTGAACCATTCTTTTAGTTACCCCAAAATATTATTCCTTATGACATCAGAGTGTGAAAGTATGCATAGTATGTTACCTTACTAATTTCTATATCCTCACAATTGGCAATTATTCTGATTGCAAAACTTGCTGAACATAGTCGCTTTAGAAGATCCAAAATATGAATTTTCCAATTAAGATTCTCATCTATATGTAGACCCAAAACTTAGTATGCTCTACCCTGTGTACTGACTTGTGTCTGTGTTACATTTACTGAAGGAACTGGACTTTTTGCAGCAGAAAATTGGACGTACTGTGTTTTTTCAATGTTTAGAGCAAGCCCTTTTGCAGAAAACCAGTTAATGATTTTTCCAAAGACCTTATTTGTATCATTTTCAATTGGAGTTTCTTTTACTGGATTAATAATGATTGTATAATCAGCAAACAGGGTCAGTTCAGCTTCCTGTTTCAGATAGGCAGGGAGGTCGTTCACATATATCAAGAACAGAAGGTGACCCATGATTGAGCCGTGTTAGATGAAGTGACAAACTTATTTAAATTATTTGACCCATATAAGAAAACCTTTTGCTGCATGTTTTTTAGGTGTGACTTAAACCACTCATATGCTATTCAATTTATACCATAGAATTGTAATTTCTGTAACAGTGTTATGGTTCACACAATCAAATGCTTTGGACAAGTCACAGAAAATTCCTATTGGTGACATTTTCCTATTTGAAGACCCTATTATGTGGACAGTGAAATTGTATATTGCTGTCTCAGTGGAACAGCAGTTTTGAAATTCGAACTGCGATTTCCTAAGTATCCCATTACTGTTGAGATGGCTAACCACTCTTGAGTACGTTGCTTTCTCGAAGATTATTGAAAATGCTGTAAGCATGGATAATAGCCGGTAGTTACCGACATCTGTGGTGTCCCCCTTTGTATATAGAGGCCTGACAATGGCATATTTTAACCTGTCTGGGGAAAAAACCCTGAGTTAGTGATGCATTACATATGTGACTCAGAACATCAGCTGTAATTGCTCCACATTGCTTTAATATCTTATTAGAGATGTCATCTACTCTAACAGAACATTTACGTTTCAAAGATTTAATAATTTTACTTATTTCACAAGAGGTTGTTAGGTGAAAGTTAATCTGACTTTCTTCAGAACACTCTGCTATGTACTGTCTGGCTTTTCCTTTTGAACTGTTCTCACCAACTTTTTGTATTGGACTTGTGTACTGTTGGCTAGGATGGTCTTGTTCTCCTTAATAGTAATAATACCTACCCCAGTGGTTACTTTTCCTGTATCCCTTCTAACATCGGTCAACATTGATTTTATTTTATTGCCAGAGTCGTTAATTTCATCTCTAACACATATATTTTCTGATTTCCTTACAACTTTTCTCAGTACGTTACAATAATTCTTATAGTGTAAAACTAGTACTGGCTCTGTACTAGTTCTTGCTGTCTCATACAGTTTTTTCCTTTCTGAAGACGCTTTAATACCTGTAGTAATCCAAGGTTTCTTTGAAAAGTGTGTGGTGCTACATTTAGTAATTTTCTTTGGGAAACAGTGTTCGAAAAGGGATATAAATCTATCAAGAGACACGTTGCATTTATCAGTACTTGGCTCAATGTACACATCCCATTTCTTAAGCTTTCTCTGAAGTGCTCTATAGATACCGGGTTGAGCAACCTCACACTTTTACTTGATGGTTTCCGAACTGTACACCCTATTAGGTTTTGTAAGTTAATCAGTTGTGCATCATGGTCTGACAATGCTTTCCGGAAATCTAGAAATTGGAATCAGCGTGTTACTCTTCACCCACTGGTCGCTGTATATCATGCGAGAAAAGGCAAGCTGAGTTACGCACGAGCGATGCTTTCTAAAACATGCTGATTCGTGGACATAAGCGTCTGTCTCAAAGTTTATTATAATCGAAGTGAGAATATGTTCAAGGATTCTGCAGCAAAACGAAGTTAGGGAAGTTCGTCTGTAACTTTTCTGGTCAATTCTGTTTCGTTTCTTACATACTGGAGTCACCTGTGCTTTTTCTCCAGTTGCTCAGCACTTAGTGCTGGGCGAGAGGTTCACGATAAATGCAGGCGAATGCCGTAGAGTACTCTTTGTGAAATCGAATTCTGATTCTATCTGGGCCTGGTGATTTATTTGCTTTCAAATCTTCGTTTTTTTTTAAGCCAAGGATGCTTATTACTATGTCGTCCATACGGGAGTCCGTCCAGTCACCGAACAGATTGCGTCACACCTTCTATATTAAAACCACTAGTAAAACTAAGATAAAATGTATTACACAACACTGACATTACAAACACCACCTTATAGCACTTAAATGTTTCCAGTTTGTGGCCTCAATGTGATTGTATCATGTTCACAAGTCTACAACTCCACTTCCAGAAAAAAATTCAATTACAGAATATAGTGGCTGTTGCTTGATCACAAGTATGTCTGCTTCTGAACATCCACTGTGGTAATCATCGAACGTCTGGTGACATGCGGTTGAACATCTTCAGTAATGCTGTGAAAACACTGTTCAGTGTGTTATTTAAATGACAACTTGGAATATCAATGTGGACGTTAGCCATTTTCTTTCTTCATTTGTAGCTTGAACAGCAGCTTACTTGCACAATCTCAACTGTAATCTCTTGGAATCTTACATTCTTTACTCGCTGTTTCTCAATTCTTGCATCATTCAAATCCTTAAATTCATACATTCGCTAGTAAGGGAGAAGAGGTCAGTGAGTGCACACGAGCTCTCTCTGCATTGTTGCCAGATCTCCTTAGGTAAATACACGACACGTCACTTTCAGGGTTCCCCTTCCCTTTCCTGCTCCTGTTCATGTATCGTGTGTAGTTGCATAATATCCAGATTTTTCCCTCAGTAATAACGCCACAAATGAATTACCGCAGCTGTAGTGGCGGAAATAAGCTCAGCTCGTGTCCTATTTCGTCACACTCTCTCGATACGCGCAATTTTATTTTTCCAGTCGCTATTTTTTTTTAAACCAAACTCTGCCTACAGTCAGAATTTCCCCATACTTTGGGATTTGCTCTCAGTATACATATGGTTCCTCACTGCAGTGATCCCAATAGTTTTCAGCTGTATAAATTACTCTACTGTACTGTAGCAACTGTTACGGATAGAACTATCGCCAACATCGTTAATTCGAGTGAAATTGCTCCCATAATTCTCTACACACATAAGCGTGCAACCATTCTGACCATCCCCACTATTGTCGAGCTGCATACAGCAGCTAACTGTAGCTGACGTTGTCAGTGGTATATTCAGTACTGGGGAGCTTGCACTTACTCTGACTGCATACTGCAGTCTGCCACCAGTTGTGATGTCATCCTGAGTACCGAAGCCTTCTGGTACTTTCCTCTGTCGATGACGATCCGTACAGGGTGTGGTGATGTTACAGACTTTAAAGTATTATGGAGAAGCGTAAATGTATCAATCTTACACAAGGGATCCTAGTCTGGAAACGACAGAGTCGAAAGCTGTAGGCGAAAATCATTGATACTTCTGACAATGGAATACATGTACCAGTACTGTTGTTTATAAGATTATAAAGTAGATAATTTTCATGGACCAAAACGAGCAAAAGATGTCCACTAAACATGGGCTCTTAAGGTATGTTTTGGAGCCCATGTTTCATGGACATTTTCTCGTTTTGGTCCATACCACAGCCTCTGAAAGTCGCCTACCCCACTATCTTAGCAACAACAGTACTAGTACATGTATTCCATTGCCAGAGCTATCAATCAGAACGACTTTCACTTCCAGCTTTAGACTCTGTCGTCTCAGACCAAAGCGCCTTACCTTAAATTAATACATTTACTCTTCGTCTTCATCCATCAAAGTTTGTACTCTCACCACGGAATTAGCATTTAGAGGAACGATAGTGAAGTTGCAGTTGGCTTGGCAGTGCTGCTTCGCGTGTCTACCTCAACCAATCGTGTAGTGCGATTTTGTATACTTCTCTATCGCGACGTATCAGTGTTGTCACTGCTCTATAGACAATCATTTTCTCTGGCAGCCGTTTGCCGTTCATGGCTGAAAGCTGTTAACAGTACTTCCAGTTGTCTGGAATCTTATTTCTGTGACTACTTAAACACGAGGCTTTTGCCACATTGACTGCTGCAGACCCCTCCCATCATCTAATGCAGGTAGTGGAGTCGGACGTTCATCTCCTCTAAATTCTCTGAATTCCTCTGGGGCTCACCCTGTGTGGAGTCGGGACTGCTGTGTCTTCCTTCGAGAATGGAAGATACAGGAGATCAAAATCACATGACAGACCCTTATGCTGAGGCCAAGAAGATTTATAAGGCCCTGCATCCCCCACTCCAGTGGGATGTCATTGACGACGTACATTCCAGTGACCACTTCCCACTCTGCATTCACCTACGCATGGAGCATGCCCTGAAGAACATCCACCAAAAAGTAAGGACATCTGGGCTAACTGGACGCTGTTCAGCCAGCTACCTGTGTTTGGACAGCATGACAGTGTCCAGGAATGGTTGCACTGCATTACATGAGTGATCATCATGCTGCTGGCTTACACATCCCAAAGTCCTCAGGTTATCTTATGAGGCACCCTGTACTGTGGGGAATTGCTCTCTCAGCAATTTGGATCAGGCGTGCAGTAAGTACTGCCCAACAGCAAAGAGCCTCAGTATTTTAGGTCAGAAGAGCTGTTGCTTTTATTTATTTATTTATTTATTGTTCCGTGGGACCAAATTAAGGAGAAGTCTCCATGGTCATGGAACTAGTCAATACATGAAATTATAACACGATATTAGAAACAGATAAAATGAAATTTTAAAAAAACATATTCAGGTGGCAAGTCGTAAGTTTAAATGAAGAAAATCAACAATGTAACACTGGAATTTGCTTAATTTTTTAGCTCTTCCAGGAGCTCCTCGACAGAATAGGAGGAGCGAGCCATAAGGAAACTCTTCAGTTTAGACTTAAAAGTGTTTGGGCTACTGCTAAGATTTTTGAGTTCTTGTGGTAGCTTATTGAAAATGGATGCAGCAAAATACTGCACTCCTTTCTGCACAAGAGTCAAGGTTGCATAATGCTCTTTATTGACTGAAAAAAAATGAAAAATCGACATAATAAATAACGGGTGTGGTCCAGTCCTGAGCTACATGCAGATTTGATTTCTGCCTAGTATTAACTGAGTGAAAGCTGCAAACTCTTGGGAATAGGCTAATACTGCTAACAACAAACGACATTAAAGAAAATATATACTGTGAGGGCAATGTCAGAATTCCCAGATTTTTGAATAGGGGTCGACAAGAGGTTCTCGAACTTACACCACATATAGCTCGAACAGCCAGTTTTTGAGCCAAAAATACCCTTTTTGAATCAGAAGAATTATCCCAAAAAATAATACCATACGACATAAGCGTATGAAAGTATGCGAAGTAGACTAATTTTCGTGTTGAAGTGTCACTTATTTCAGATACTGTTCTAATGGTAAATAAAGCAGCATTTAGCTTCTGAACAAGATCCTGGACATGGGCTTTCCACAACAGCTTACTATCTATCCGAACGCCTAGGAACTTGAACTGTTCCGTCTCGCTTATAATATGTCTATTCTGTCTGATCAAAATATCGGTTCTTGTTGAATTGTGAGTTAGAAACTGTAAAAACTGAGTCTTACTGTGATTTAGCATCAAATTATTTCCCACAAGCCACGAAATTATTTCATGAACTACATTATTCGTTACTGTTTCAATATTACACACAAGATCCTTCACTATCAAGCTGGTGTCATCAGCAAACAGAAATATTTTTGAATCACCTGTAATACTAGAAGGCATATCATTTATATAAATAAGAAACAGCAGTGGCCCCAGTACCGACCCTTGGGGAACACCCCACTTAACAGTGCCCCATTAGGACTGAACATCACTACCACTCTCAATATTGTGGAGAATTACCCTCTGCTTTCTGTTCTTAAAGTAAGAGGCGAACCAATTGTAAGCTACTCCCCTTACTCCATAATGGTCCAACTTCTGCAGTAATATTTTGTGGTCAACACAGTCAAAAGCCTTCGTTAAATCAATGAAAACACCTAGCGTTCGCAACCTTTTATTTAATCCGTCCAAAACCTCACAGAGAAAAGAGAATATAGCATTTTCAGTTGTTAAACCATTTCTAAAACCAAACTGAACATTTGACAGCAAATTATGTGAATTTAAATGCTCCAGTAACCTTGTATATACAACCTTCTCGATAACTTTAGCAAACACCGATGGCATAGAAATAGGTCTAAAATTGTCAACATTATCAATGTCTCCCTTTTTATAAAGTGGCTTCACTACCGAGTACTTTAATCGGTCAGGAAACCGACCACTCCTAAAGGAAAAGTTACAGATATGGCTGAGAACTGGGCTAACATACATAGAACAATACTTCAGTATTCTGCTAGATACCCCGTCATATCCATGAGAGTTCTTGGTCTTTAGTGATTTAATTATTAACTCAATCTCCCTCTTGTCAGTATCATGGAGGAGCATTTCAGGTAACAGTCTCGGAACACTTTTTTCTAAGAGCGCTATATGATTCCCTGTTGGGACTAGGTTTCTATTTAGTTCACCTGCTATATTCAGAAAGTGATTATTAAATACTGTACATATATGCGACTTATCAGTAACACGGACATTCCCACTACGCACTGATTCTATATCCTCGACCTGTCTCTGCAGACCAGCAACTTCCTTTACGACTGACCATATGGTTTTAATTTTATCCTGAGACTTAGCTATTCTATCTGCATACCACATACTTTTTGCCTTCCTAATAACATTTTTAAGCACCTTACAATACTGTTTGTTATGGGCTGCTGCATTTAGATTTTGACTGTTTCTAACGTTTTGATATAATTGCCACTTTGTTCTACAAGATATTCTTATCCCTCTAGTCAGCCACCCAGGCTGCCTGTTTGTGCTAGTACCCTGTTTCAAACGTTCTAACGGAAAGCAACTTTCAAAGAGCATGAGAAAAGTCTTGAGAAAAGCATTATATTTATCGTCTACTGTATCAGCGCTATAAACATCTTGCCACTCTTGTTCCTTTAAGGTTTACAAAGGTCTCTACAGCAACTGGATCAGCTTTCCTGAAGAGCTGATGACTATATTTAACACGTGTTGCAGCACAAAAATCTTTTAAAGTTAAAATTTGTGCATCATGATCTGAAAGGCCATTCACGTTTTTGCTAACAGAATGCCCTTCTAGTAATGAGGAATGAACAAAAATGTTGTCTATGGTTGTTCTGCTGTTCCCTTGCACTCTCGTTCGAAAGAACATAATTAAGAAGAGCAAGAAAAGGTCATGGCAAGCAGCCATTCCACCTGTTCTACAAAAGTATGGGACGCCATCCAGAGCTCCCCCAGGGGGCTCACCGTTCTTTCAAGAATTTGTGCGTGGCCCTCATGGGCACTGAAATATTGGAGCCCATTCTTCCTTTTCTGGCTGCATTTCGTTCACCCAGTCCCTCCCTCGCTATCCTCTCTCCTTCCCCGTTGCGCCCTCTTTCCCCTCTCTCGGTGTTCTGATTTATATCCACCCTGCCATACTCCTGATTACCTGCATTGCTCGCAATTTTGTTCCTCCAGCCTGTTCTTTTTCATCCTTTTCGGCATTTAAGTCTCCACTTGTGGTTTGACTGCTTCTAAATTTTCTGATTTTAGTGTGAGCTGTTTGGGGAAGGGCTCCCTTCCTATTGCCTAAGGTGTGGATTCCTCTCCCACCTTCCTTACCTGCCGTACCCCACTCCACCCTGCTAGGTCACCAGCACGGGCAGCCAGTCCATGTGGTGGGGCTGCTATGTACCCATCTGGCTGAGCCACACGGATCACACGACTGATACCTGAGCTGTTCCCTTCTCATGTATGCTAAGGAGTGGTTACACATCTTCCTGCAGCATTGGAAATCCCAGCAACGGCGGCCATGTCATATCAGAACGGATGTTTGAACGTAAAGCACGTTGTTGTTGTTGTTGTTGTTGTTGTTGTTGTTGTGGTCTTCAGTCCTGAGACTGGTTTGATGCAGCTCTCCATGTTACTCTATCCTGTGCAAGCTTTTTCATCTCCCAGTACCTACTGCAACCTACATCCTTCTGAATCTGCTTAGTGTATTCATCTCTTGGTCTCCCTCTACGATTTTTACCCTCCACGCTGCCCTCCAATATTAAATTGGTGATCCCTTGATGCCTCAGAACATGTCCTACCAACCGATCCCTTCTTCTAGTCAAGTTGTGCCACAAACTTCTCTTCTCCCCAATCCTATTCAATACCTCCTCATTAGTTACGTGATCTACCCACCTTATCTTCAGCATTCTTCTGTAGCACCACATTTCGAAAGCTTCTATTCTCTTCTTCTCCAAACTATTTATCGTCCACGTTTCACTTCCATACATGGCTACACTCCATACAAATACTTTCAGAAACGACTTCCTGACACTTAAATCTATACTCGATGTTAACAAATTTCTCTTCTTCAGGAACGCTTTCCTTGCCATTGCCAGTCTACATTTTATATCCCCTCTACTTCGACCATCATCAGTTATTTTACTCCCTAAATAGCAAAATTCCTTTACTACTTTAAGTGTCTCATTTCCTAATCTAATTCCCTCAGCATCACCCGACTTAATTAGACTACATTCCATTATCCTTGTTTTGCTTTTGTTGATGTTCATCTTCAAGACACTGTCCATTCCATTCAACTGCTCTACGTGAAGCACATCAAGCCGCAAAAATCTGGTTGTTCACAAATGGCTCTCCTCTCGAATGGTGAATGATCATTGAACGCTGCTTTGTTTGACGCGGTAGCCTTCCCTTCCCTGGCTACATCGTGGAGGAGGGCCGGGTTCGCCATCTCAGGATGAAACACTTGCCCTGCTACCTCGTTTGTACTAGGACTGACAGGGACACATTCACCGCCACAACGCCATTGTTTTTTGTGAAGAATATCGAAGGCAAAATTGGTGAAGTGGAGTATCTCACTAAAATGCCGTCGGGCTTCGTGTTGACAAAAGCTCCTTCTGCTGCCCAATCTGCAGCTCTTCATGCTTGTGATCGTCTTGGCAATATCCCAGTATCTATTACCTCTCTTCTTAACTATTAGAACGCAGTACGTTGTCCCCGATGGTGAGGGTTCATCGGAGGTGAGGGTATCATCTGGAGTGCCCCAGGGAAGTGTGGTAGGTCCGCTGTTGTTTTCTATCTACATAAATGATCTTTTGGATAGGGTGGATAGCAATGTGCGGCTGTTTGCTGATGATGCTGTGGTGTACGGGAAGGTGTCGTCGTTGAGTGACTGTAGGAGGATACAAGATGTCTTGGACAGGATTTGTGATTGGTGTAAAGAATGGCAGCTAACTCTAAATATAGATAAATGTAAATTAATGCAGATGAATAGGGAAAAGAATCCCGTAATGTTTGAATACTCCATTAGTAGTGTAGCGCTTGACACAGTCACGTCGATTAAATATTTGGACGTAACATTGCAGAGCGATATCATTCGATCTGAGTTTTAGCGCGTGTCCTTTGTCTCTCTGTGTCCTCCACCCTATTGCTTTTAGGGTGTAGGTTTTAATGTGTTGCAGGGTGGCTGGCTTTTCCTTTTTATTTTCGTGGTCGGCCAGCCACTGTAATCTGCTTCCTTGTTTTATTCTCTTCTGTTTCTTGCATCTCTCTGTTTTCTTGTCTTCTTTTGTTCCTTTTAGTGTTCGTTACCTTTCCTTCGTGCTTGTGGTCTCTCCTTTCTTTCCGTTTTGTGTTATATGTCTCGTCTATTTTATTCTCACACTTGTGGCATTATTTTATTAGGAACAAGGGACAGATGGCCTCGTAGTTTGGTTCCTTTCCCCCTCTTTTAAACCAGCCAACCATACCCAACAGGAGGGCGTTTTAGTGTCACCATCCTACATTACAAAGTATGAATATTACACACTTTCTCCTACTTAGGTCTACGGTGCGCCTTAGGAGCTTATGGTGGCACCGTTAGTTCGTGGGCGTTTCTTTAGCAAACTTACCTAAAAGTTTTTTGCCATTTTTTAGTACCAGAATCGAGACGCGATTCCAAGACGGCTACACACAACTGATGACTGACATTTTTTACGATACTTTTCTAAAATCCCAATCTCCAACAACATTGAAACTTTTCTTGATATCTTTATCCGTGTCCGAGATACAAAGTTCAAATTTACCCTACCTGTACGCATAAAATACGCACGTAAAATCCTGTGTGAGGTGAAAACGTAGTTTATAAAGTGACGCTGAACGGAGAAATACACTCTAAAGTGTCTCAGTTATCATCAGAAGGGTTCTCGGAACCCCATCTCACAGTACTGAATCACATACAAAATTTTAGTGCACGTAAAATCCGGCCTAAGATGTAAAATTTTACTGACTCGTAAGGTTATTTCCAAATGTGTCATGCCCTGCTGTGACAGGGAAAAGAAGGGAACCAGCGGAAAACTGTTCCTACTGGTGCACAGAAAAGGCTAATATGCTCCTCTTTAAAAGACCCTGACTGAAAAGTGGGGTACCAGCTACCCCAGTAACTTTAAAAATTTTGGTAAGTGGACATATTCTAGCTTTTTATTCTAAGAGAGGAGGAGACAGTGTGTAGAGACAGGTAGTGGAAAGTAGTTAACACCGAAAGAACACAGAGTGAAGGATACTGTGCCAGTGGGAGAGGAAAAAAGAGAAGCAGAAAGTGGGAGTGGGTGAGAGCCAGTGACCGAGACTGTCTATGACAAGGTCAGCGAGAAAGAGTATGACCACGAGAAGAGACAGCATTACTGGGGAGAAGTGAGTGAGAATTTAGCAGTGAGATAGTGACAGTGAGAGGAAACAGTATTAAGAGATATATAATGACAATGAGTTAGGCTGAATGAGTAGTGAGAGTGGGTAATTGGGAGTGAATGGGTGAGCCACATCAGCTATAGACTAGTGGGTGTGAGGCGGTTGTAGTTAGGGGAGCTCGCGGGAGTGAGTTGCATGTTAAAAAGAGCGCCAATATGTTCGCATGCCACAATTTTTGGGAAAATTTTTAAAGGTGCTGAGGACGGTAGAGTGAGGCAGCTGGTACCCCGTTTTTCAGTCAGAGCCTGTTAAACAGGGGCGTATTCGCATTTCCTGTGCTCCGATAGCATTTTTCCTCCTCACAAAATTCTACGTTTTTTTAATATTTCTATCCTCGCGTGCGCTAGTCGTACGGAGCCACTGACTCCCTGCTTGGCACTGACAAGGGGAGGCCGCCAATTGTGAAATTCAGATTCAATTCATACTGCGCATGATAAAAGCGCATGGTCAGAGGTGTAATGTGGCAAAGCACCAAGATGCACTTCTCAGCCGTTGTCGAGAAAATCGACAGTTAAAAGAAACCGTTGCGGTGAAATACTCTCAACGGTTAACAGTTTTATACAGCGTCGTGGCGCAGCGGTAAGCGCTCGGGTTAGTAATCCGAAGGTCGCCGGATCGAATCCCGCGTCATGCAATTTTTTTTAGTATTTGTTTTTTGTTATTCAAATGTGTCTATACACACACACACACACATATATATATATATATATATATATATATATATATATATATATATATATATATATATATATATATATATAAAAATTCCCGGCAATCAGTTGCAACAATTATGCATATAATAAATTGTTGAAGGTCGTTTGTCGTGGAAAAACTGGCGACTTCGAACATCATTATGTTTTCCGCAAAGAAAGTTGTATTTCACAAACGTTATTAATTGTCTCCATAATGTTAACCACGCATAGTTAACGGAAGACGTAGAAACGATATTCCGAAACGAATACGTATAGCGTAAGTCAAACGTTCGAATTAGAATAGAAACCCCACGAACACACATTTGCTGTGGCAGGTGTGAAATATAAGCTCCGTTATTCGCTCGTTACACTTGAATGACAATGTTGAATGGGCCGAAACGAGCCGCCGCATAAAAGCGTAGTTGCCTGCTGACTTCGAAAGAAGGTAGATGCGGTCCCTAGCGCAACTTATAACATCGTCGAAAATCAGTGCGGACGTGAGAGCTTTGGTACACCCTGTTAAACAAACGGAAAAATGGAGGCGGTACAATTGGAGAGCGATCCGCCTTCACCAAAATGCATAAGCAATTCATTAAGTGTTTATATATATATATATTTGAATTACAAAAAACTAATAATAAAAAAAATGTTGTATGGCGCGAGATTCGATCCGGCGACCGACCTTCCGATTACAAACCCGAGCGCTTACCGCTGCGCCACGACGCTGTATAAAACTATTAACCGTTGAGAGCATTTTACCGCAACGGTTTCTTTTAACTGTCGATTTTCTCGACAGCGGCTGAGAAGTGCATCTTGGTGCTTTGCCACATTACACCTCTGACCATGAGCTTTTATTATGTGCAGTATGAATTGAATCTGAATTTCACAATTGGCGGCCTCCCCTTGTGAGTATGGCCAGTCCTGGGATTGCAACCATCGCAAGCAGTAGTATCGTGGAACAATAAACCGCAGTATCTAAAGGACACGATCCTGTCGCTTTCGAATGCCTGCACGTGCTGGTAGACGTTCCTGAATGTTACATGAGGCATAACAAGATCTTCTTATAAACAACAAATATTCAGATGCGATTTCTGAATTAAAATAACGCCACGTAGTATTTACGTGCACGTAGTATTTACTCTGTGCGGCTACACAAAAACTGTAATCATTTCGGTATTCAAGCTCACAATTTTCCTTTTGTTGCAGGCCGCCTTCTCGGTGTTGTAATTTAAACCATTCTGATACTTCGTCAAGGAATGCAATCAGATATTAGCTAGCACCATTCCCACCCTTTCCTTCCCCGGGCCCCAGTTATCATCAATATTAGCACTAGAGAAGTTGCAGCATAAGAAAATTGCAGTGAAATGCAGGAGGATCTGCAGCGGATAGGCACTTGGTGCAGGGAGTGGCAACTGACCCTTAACATAGACAAATGTAATGTATTGCGAATACACAGAAAGAAGGATCCTTTATTGTATGATTATATGATAGCGGAACAAACACTGGTAGCAGTTACTTCTGTAAAATATCTGGGAGTATGCGTGAGGAACGATTTGAAGTGGAATGATAATATAAAATTAATTGTTGGTAAGGCGGGTACCAGGTTGAGATTCATTGGGAGAGTCCTTAGAAAATGTAGTCCATCAACAAAGGAGGTGGCTTACAAAACACTCGTTCGACCTATACATGAGTATTGATCATCAGTGTGGGATCCGTACCAGGTCGGTTTGACAGAGGAGATAGAGAAGATCCAAAGAGCGGCGCGTTTCGTCACAGGGTTATTTGGTAACCGTGATAGCGTTACGGAGATGTTTAATAAACTCAAGTGGCAGACTCTGCAAGAGAGGCGCTCTGCATCGCGGTGTAGCTTGCTCGCCAGGTTTCGAGAGGGTGCGTTTCTGGATGAGGTATCGAATATATTGCTTCCCCCTACTTATACCTTCCGAGGAGATCACGAATGTAAAATGAGAGAGATTCGAGCGCGCACGGCGGCTTTCCGGCAGTCGTTCTTCCCGCGAACCATACGCAAGTGGAACAGGAAAGGTAGGCAATGACAGTGGCACGTAAAGTGCCCTCCGCCACACAGTTGAGTGGCTTGCGGAGTATAAATGTAGATGTAGATGTAATGCTTTGGATAGAAACGCATTTTCTTTGAGCACTTTTATTTTTAAAATGACGAGAGACAAACTAATATTAGTTTTGTACATATTTATTAAACCGCAAATTAATGAGTGAATGAGACAATTGGTGCTACTGTTTTCTAGTAACATCTTTTTTTATGGAAAGAGGAAGCAATTCTCAATGCATCACCAGAGCTGCCTACAAATCCTCCTCAGAAAAGAAAGCTAACTACACATGTTGACGATACACACTTGTTAAAGAACATGTTTCCTCTGCATAATTCCTCTCCCTTGCGACATTTGCTTCATGCACGCCCCCATTTAAAAGCAAGCAGGTTAAAAATGGGTACTATATTTACTGTCTGTACACAACTTGATTGCTGGACACTCTACTTCTGAATTGGCATGAATTGGGAGACTTCAGTCTGCAAATGCTTTGTACAACACCAATGCTACTAAATAATAATAATAATAATAATAATAATAATAATAATAATGTGTTGGCCTTGCAGTTGTGTAGTAGCCATTACATAGTTGCTGTTGCGTTGTGCAGCCAATTAGTATGGTTCTCTCTTTCCGAAGCGAATAATGGAGCAATTTCTGTTGCACTGCGGGAGCTGCCTACAAATCGAAGAATGCTTTTTCGTGAGATATTTAAGCGTATGAGATGTATAGGTCTCAGTATTACTGTCATAGATGCACGCTAAAAAGTACAAAGTGTGTGTGTGTGTGTGTGTGTGTGTGTGTGTGTGTGTGTGTGTGTGTGTGTGTGTGTGAGTGAGAGAGAGGGGGAGAGGGGGGGGGAGAGAGAGAGAGAGAGAGAGAGAGAGAGAGAGAGAGAGAGAGAGAGAGAGAGAGAGAGAGAGAGAGGGAGGGGGGGGGGGGGAACCTTCACCGTATTGTGTTATGCTTTAATGCTCTTTTCTCAAAAAATGTAATTGTTGGTAACTCATGCAATCAGTAACGATCTTCTTAAAAAAATTAGGTTTGTGACCGAAACACAGTCAGACCCTTCCGTTTTTACTCGTCAAAAAATTTCATTTTGCACTCAGGATATATTTATCCCCAGATTGGGAACCACTGCATTAAACAGAAGGGAGAAAAGTCCGGCTGCTTCTTGGAGATTCTGAAAAATAAACACTGGAGATCCACTGCCCTAGTTTGCTCTGGAGGACCTTCTTGTTTTTCCATTAACTGGTAGGTGAGCACCAATTACCGCTGGTCTTGCAGGGTTTGACGAGGAACAGGCGCAACGTTCTTGCTGTGCGGAAGGTCCGGTGGCGGAAATTGATTTGGCGAGGCTTCGGTCATTAACAAGCGGCAGCGCCGGTGGCTTCCCAGTTAACTGAGAGGGGGCGGGGGATGGGGGACGTCGCTATAAAAGGGCTCTCGACGGTTAATGCTCCACCATAGCCGGTGAGATGTAAGTACACAGCTTGCGCGCTGCTTGACATAGTCCTGTTTCCAGTACTTCCTGTATTTAACGGTGTGGTTTGCCAAAATCACCTAGTAGGGTGCAACACGTTCTTAGCTGTCTTATTGAGCTGTTATCCACATTTCATTCAAGCTATCTTCGCCTCTCAGTACGCCTTCATTAATTTGATTCGTGAGTGACTTGTTAAGTTTGTCACCGTTCCCCTTGCATTAGTGATCAACATCTCCATCCTGATGTCAAACCATAAAAATTTTTCACCAAACTTCTCTACCTGGACCTACCATTTGCTGTTCTGCGTGATTCTTTTTTTCAAAAATGGCTATTATTTTCTATTACACTCTAACTTATTTCATTTGACTGCTGTAAACGCTACGTTACAGAATCAGAATGCTAACACCGCCTCTAGTCTTGGTAATGGTCGCATATCGGAGGGGGGAGAGTATGTACAAGTGTCTTTAGGTTTACCGTATCCAGCCGAAACCATCATTGATGATTAGATTCCGTACGCTACCAAACTGCGAGTATGTTCATTGCCAGAAGAAAGGGAACACTTGGTGAGCGGGAATGTTGAAATGAACGTCATGGTTCATATCAACGGTAACCTAAATGAGTGGGACCAAGTCACGGGACAAAAAAAAACCACTCAAAACATCACAAAACCACCGCCGGCCAGAATTATGTCCTCCAGACACTGCAGTTGGAACGTATCAGTGGGCCGCCGATGTACTCGATGTCTTTCATTTGGAACGTGTGGTGTGCGTACTGTAAGACCTTCGGTACACACACTATCAGATTATTTGACTTGTCGCTCTAACGAAGTAGGCGAGTGTCAGCAATACGTCTCGTGGTCTTATCGTGGCGTGTTTATCTTCTGCCATTAGGTCAGACGATAGAAATGCCACTTGCACACTTAGAGTAGCAGATTGACGGTGACCAACTTTAAACAGAACTTGATTAATTTTCACACACATTTATTAAAATAAGAAAAAGCATAGACATTACATAACTTGATTCTGGATGCTGTTTACAATTGACAATCTGAAGTTCCTTAGGTCTTGGTACGTTAATCTTATTCTCACGTATCTCTGATACTTGACAAAGTGTCTATTCATTTATCTTCATGGCTATGTACAGGAATATGGTAATTTATTAGGCGCAGACTGAAACTTGACTATAGACTGGTACAGACAAATACAGACTGATGCAGACTGACTGATCGGAGGTCTGTACACTCGTTATAATACCTCACGCGTTCAGGTATCACTGCATGAGTGTGATCCGCGAGGAGAAAAGGTTATACGTTAGCAGCAATCTCATTGGCTGCGTTACATATTAATACGCGGATCGACGGAAGCAGAATTTGGTCCGTCTCTATGACAGCGCCATCTCGTAGTGCGGAGACGGACGAGCGCTGCGCCTGCGCTGTTGTGCTTAGCGGGGCGCGCTCTAGTGGGAAAGTTGTGTACGCGCTGGCTACGCGGAACTATGTACACTACAGAAAGACGCCAATGATGACTCGTCGGTGCACGCAATCCGCCTCAAGTCAGCTACCGTCCACTTTGTTTTCTTTGGACCATTCGAGACGCACAGCTTTGTGTGATGCTGTGTTCAAAGACCTTCTCCCGACACCAAACGCCCATTCCATTCAGTTCCTTTCGAAATTTTCGGAAACTGTTGGAGCTGGACCTGTACTTACCGACAGAAGCAATTCCAGTAGGGCAGCGATTCTCAGACGGTGGTGCGTGTACCACATAGTACGCCATGACATTTCAGGTGGTACTCTACAAGTAAACAGATTATTCTCTTGCTTTATTTTTAAAATAAAATGATAGTGACAAAACTGGTAAAGGGAGCATCTGTAGAATGTTAAGAAAAGTGGATTTACTAGGGAATGTTGGTTACGGACCGGACCAACACCGACTCAAAGGAAGGCCTCGGCGCTTGTTGGTGACGTCACGTCAGCTAGGCACGGCGAACGCCAGGTCTGTTGCAGGCAGAAACGCCTGGGCGTGCTTATCACTATAAATCTCTTATTTTTGGACAAAACGTTTGGTAATGTTTTGGATTCTGCAGTTTTATTTAGATGGAAGATTTTCTTACTGTCGTAAAGCTACAAATGAAGATCATAATTCTGTATTACTGATCCCTGTCGAAACAATCGTAGATCAATATGAGAAGATGCTTTACCCCATTGCAATCTTCTGAAATTTTACATTCAAGTAACTATATTTACTTGATCCATTTTGTTATCGAAACTTACCCCAACCCCCTTACAATCAACTCGTTTCTTTTCTTCATTTATTTATTTTCATTTGACATCGTCACTGGAAATGTGAACTAATTTACATGTGTAAATGTCCAACTGTTGCCAGTCATTAGATTACAGTCGTTTTCAACGAAAGGAATTCTAAACACGAAACAAAATAGTTCATACATAGAATATACTGCTGAGCTTAAACTTTTTTAAACACGCACATTAGAAAAGATAAATATTCCCCTCTTGTAACTGAAAGGAGAAAGTTTATAAGATAAAAAGACTTTATTTGATAAAACAAGTATCTTTATTTTGCCTCTTCTTCTGTCCCCCACCCCCTCCCCCAACGTTCACAATCGCAAGACATTTCATTAACATTCAGTGCTCCTCACCCCATAGTCAACCAAGATACCTAAAGAAGAGCACCAATATTACACCACCATTATGAGTATGCCTGCAACAGACCTGGCGTTCGCCGTGCCTAGCTGACGTGACGTCACCAACAGGCGCCGAGGCCTTCCTTTGAGTCGGTATTGACCGGACACAGAAGGTCGGATTGTAATCTCCCCGTCGCTACCCTTGCTGGAAATGATTCCTCTTCTTTTAACGTCGGCGATATTTTGATCAGTTCTTGTCGGTGGTTATTCCAAAATTTCCGTGCCCCCTTTGGAACTGCTGCCAACCTACACGTGCGTACCAATTTGTGGCTCTGCAGTAGTAATTATGCAGTGGGCGGTTTATTGTCGTTACTGTTGCTTTGGTGGGTATTACGTAAAATGGCATTGTGATACGAAGAAAGCTTGCGTCTGGAAAGGTAGTCTGCGTATTACAACGAGCTGATTCTTGCCTACTACACTACTAGCCATTAAAATTGCTACATCACGAAGATGACGTGCTACAGACGCGAAATTTAACCGACAGGAAGAAGATGCTGTGAGATGCAAATGATTAGCTTTTCAGAGCATTCACACAAGGTTGGCACCGGTGGCGACACCTACGTGCTGACATCAGGAAAGATTCCAACCGATTTCTCACACACAAACAGCAGTTGACCGGCGTTGCCTGGTGAAACGTTGTTGTGATGCCTCGTGTAAGGAGGAGAAATGCGTACCATCACGTTTCCGACTTTGATAAAGGGCGGATTGTAGCCTATCGCGATTGCGGTTTACCGTATCGCGACATTGTTACTCGCGTTTTTCGAGATCCAATTACTGTTAGCAGAATATGGAATCGGCAGGTTCAGGAGAGTAATACGGAACGCCGTGCTGGATCCCAACGGCCTCGTATCACTAGCAGTCGAGATGACAGGCTTCTTTTCCGCATGGGTGTAACGGATCGTGCAGCCACGTCTCGATCCCTGAGTTAACACATGGGGACGTTTGCAAGACAACAACCATCTGCATGAACACTTCGACGACGTTTGCAGCATCATGGACTATCAGCTCGGAGACCGTGGCTGCGGTTACCCTTGACGCTGCACCACAGAGGAGCGCCTGCGATGGTGTACTCAACGACGAACCTGGGTGCACGAATGGCAAAACGTCATTTTTTCGGATGAATCCAGGTTCTGTTTACAGCATCATGATGGTCGCATCCGTGTTTGGCGACATCGCCGTGAACGCACATTGGAAGCGTGTATTCTTCATCGCCATACTGGCGTGATGGTGTGGGGTGCCATTGGTTACACGTCTCGGTCACCTCTTGTTCGCATTTACGGCACTTTGAACAGTGGACGTTACATTTGAGATGTGTTACGACCCGTGGCTCTACCCTTCATTCGAGCCCTGCAAAACCCTAAATTTCAGCACGATAATGCACGACCGCAAGTCTGGATACAGAAAATGTCCGACTGCTGCCCTGGCAAGCACATTCTTAAGATCTCTCACCAATTGAAAACGTCTGGTCAATGGTGGCCGAGCAACTGGCTCGTCACAATACGCCAGTCACTACTCTTGATGAACCGTGGTATCGTGTTGAAGCTGCATAGGCAGCTATATCTGTACATGCCATCCAAGATCTGTTTGAATCAATGCCCAGGCGAATCAAGACCGTTATTACGGCCAGAGGTGGTTGTTCTGGGTAGTGATTTATCAGGATCTATGCACCCAAATTGCGTGAAAATGTAATCACATGTCAGTTCTAGTATAATATAATTGTCCAATGAATACCCGTTTATCATCTCTATTTCTTCTTGGTGTAGCAATTTTAATGGCCAGTAGTGTACAATTGTGAAGTTAAACTAGGCTGTGTGACGTATGTGGAAGTGTTCAAAGTTAACCATGAAGCGATTGTTAAGACAGGAAGTTCCTGCCTCCAGGGATGCAGTTTAAAAAATCTCACCGAACACCTAATTGCAAGTATAAGTTTGACAAATATTGTAAATATTATACCTCTCTTACTCGATGAATATTTTTATTGGGATCGCCTTAATTTACTTTCATATTATTTCCTACAAACGAGTACCACGTGTGAACATGCACGACCCTGTGAAACGTGTTTCCATGAAATGTTACTACTTGTCTTATTTCTACTATACATAGTTCTTGATCGGCATGGCGCAAATACGGTATTGTATGTTGTCAGCACTGAGCAAGATGGCGAAAATTATTCCTCCCATAACATTCCTCGCCTCTGCTGCAGTCGTCCTTCCGCATCCCGCCTCCAACCTACCACAAAGTGTCCAAGATACGGCGATACTTCCAAATTTTAAAAATGTAAAGTAGTGGGCAGTGACAGTCTGGGAACCCGTGCTTTAGGGTTTGAAGTTGATTGTCACTGACAAGACGTAACGCTTGACTTTGGTTCCTGTTGGTTAGGCTCTTCCTACTACTGGTGTTACTCCGCGATACGTGGCTGCGATTGTCACAGCTCTCCTGGTACACACTTCGCTCAGAGGCAAGTGCAGCTGGTGCCCGACTTCGGATAAATATTCATTCTTTCAGAGTTCTTAATAGGTATACTATAGTTCTCGAGTTCTCTGTACAAATTTGATTAGTTCTACAGGATTTCGCGAAAAAATAAATGAACACAACCCCGAATAACTCGGACGAGATGGAGTGAATACAATGCTCGTATCTTTGGTCATTTTAAATTCTTCCAAGCCGAGAAAACGTCACAGTTCTGGTAGATTGTACATTTTTGTGACTTATGGTTCATAAACGCCAGTTACACCAGAGCGGGGTTTCCCAAACTGTGTTCTGTTATTTTTTATGATTGAAAATTGAATTAATCAATCAATAAAACAAGCGTCTTCCATTTTAAAATTTTTATTAACCTTCAAAATAAGGTGTTCCATCAGAGTAGCAGATTTCTCAAAATGTTCCGTTAGGAGAAATGTTTGGGAACTCCTGCACTAGAGCAGTTATTCCCATCCTGGGGGTTATTTAACCTTGAGGGGTAAAATGACGTTTTATGAGAGATAAAGACAAAAGGGTTAAACTGTCTCCGTCATGAAGCTAAATTATTTTTAAAAGCTCTTTACTATTACCACGTTTTTGTAAGATTTTAATACTGATTACGTAAGCTATCAATAATGTTTGCAAATACTAGCATTAACATGTGACCCAATGTGAAACGAATATGTGAACATTTACGAATATCTACCCTACGTTCTTAACCACTGGACACATACTTTGTACTTTGTCACTATGACAGTAAATTTGAGACATATCTCTCATATGCCTATATATTTTACGAAAATCCCTTCTCCGAGTTGTAAGTAGTTCCCTCGATGGACCAGAAACTGCGTTATTCACTTCGCTACAGTTAAGGAACAAGCTGACAGCACAACACAACAGTAATTATGTAACGGCTACTATACCGCTATGGGGCCCACACAGTATTACTGTTATTAGTGACCCTGGTGAGGAGGAATAAAGCATTGACAGCCTGAAGTCTTTCAATTTCTGCCATTGCAGAAGGAAGGGAACCAGCAATCAAGTGATTTACGAAGAGTAAGTATCGTGAACACATCTTAACCTGGGTGATTTTAAGTGGGTGGGGGGGGGGGGGGGGGGAGGGGGGAGGGACTATGAGTGAAGCAAGTGGAGCACTGGTAGCGTGCTCTGTAACAAATGTCTACCCCCAAAGTGGATAGTTCGCTTTCTTTTCTGTAAAATAGTTGCAGGTAGCACTTGCGATACACAGATAATGGCTTCATGATTTGATAAAAAGAGGATGCTACAAATAAGAAGTCACAATTGTCTCATTGACTCATTAGCTCGTGGTTTACTAAAACACCTACAAAAACGAAATATCATTTATCTTTCGTTATCTTAAAACGAAAATTGTTCAAATAAAGTTCTTTTTCATTCTAATATGTAGTTAGGTGTGGGCGTGGAGGAGGGGGAGGGGAGGGGATGCTGGCTAATATCGGATTGCACTCGTGGGTAAATGGTCTAAGAAAGGCTGGGATCCACTGCACAAGAGCAACGACTGAACTATTCAAAAAAGTGCGTGTTTCCCTCACATCCTTCTTTGTTAACGTTAATGGTTGGTTGATATGGGGGAGGGTGCCAAACAGCGAGGTCATCGATCCCATCGTATTAGGGAAGGATGAGGAAGGAAGTCGGCCGTACCCTTTCAAAGGAGTCATCCCGGCATTTACCTGAAGCGATTTAGGGAAACCGTAAATCAGGGTGGCCGGACACGGGTTTTGAACCTTCGTCCTCCCGAATGCGAGTCCAGTGTGATAACCACTGCGCCACCTCGCTCGGTAGCTAACGTGGTCTGCGTTGTCTGATTTTTACTTACGTCTTTACAAATAGTATTTAAAGAAATTGCATCCAAATCTTTGCCTTTTCTTTTAACAGAACTCCACAATATTCTTTCGTTTAATAAAAAATCTGGCGCTGGTGTTTGGCCATGACCGCCTTCCAAACGTGAAAATTGGTGGATTTTGACACTCGAGCGGCAGTAGTGTCGCATGGATTTTCCACTCTGTGTCCTCGGCTATGTAGGCTGATTCATGACATTTAATTATTCAGAAATGATCTTGGAGAAATAACTCTTCTATGTATTCAAAAACAATCAGTATCACTTACACTGTATACGATAGGATTGTGAAAAAATGGCTTAAAATGCAATTGTAAAGTTATGAAAATGTAATGTTCTGCTCGGTTTCTAGCAGTGCAGTCAATTTTAATAGAAATTCTATAAACGATAATGGCACGAATTTATTTGGTCGTTTGAAATGAAAAGAACTAACAAGGAACCCCTTGATGGCAAGGTCGCAAAAGGCCAATGGTGTTTACGGCACTCGACGCCGCAAATACTGTCTACCATGCAGCGACAATTTTGGAGGTATGAATTAAAAAAACTCCTTCAGTCACAAATTTTCGTGCTTTATTAAATACGTGATACATTTCGGACCCTGTGGATTCACCATCAGGTGTAAGTCGTCTTAATACATGATTTATTTTCACTCGTGAATGAGGTGAAATGTATGTCCATGTCATAAAAAGTTATGTTAGGTTATGAATTTCGTAGGTCAAATGCGGAAAATATGTGCGAAACAGTGGAAAAAATGACCAGTGTAAACTTACCACGTAATCCAGGAAAAGCGTTTAACACAATCATACATTGGTTTTTCCATCCTGTCATGCATATAGCTTCACTCGTCACACTTTCGTTAACACTCCACAGATGTACGTAGTGTGATCAAAGATGAATTTCTTCGTAGTGCTAGAGATCTAATTATTAAACGACATATGCAGGGTAACTTTAGAACAGGTCTTTAAAATTACTAAAATAACTGTGGCTTGCCAAATATGTTCATTTAACATAGATTCTAACTTTTTGTTTTATTTTATTGGAGGTATATCTCCAGGTGACTAACAGATTTAGGGTCTTACTGTTAGCTTCATTATGAAGTAGTATCAAATTGTTTTCTAGACTGCTGGTAATGTTTCGTTTCCCACATAGGTTTTGCAATAACTGATTTTCCGAAGTGGTTGAGCGTGAAAACATTCGTGTGTTCTTGAAAAACTGGTTTTGAAGTTTCTGCCTGTTTTCCTTGCATAGTAGGCTGGACAACAAGGGCATGATACTTTGTACATTCCACTGCTGTTGAATTTTTGTGGATTTGATTTTGTGTAATGGACGAGTAAATTTCCTGACTTATTAGTTGAGAATGCAGCTGTTATACTCGTATTTGTCTTTTTGAAGAGGTTAGCGATTTTTTTTGTGATATGAAGCCAGGTATGGGATAATGGTAAATATTTTCTCTTCTTTCAGTGTGACCATTTGTCGTCTTACTTTTGTATATTTGTCTAAATTCAGTTTGTTTTGGCTGTGTAGCCATTGTTCATGACAACCCTTTTTATTGTATCTAGCTCATTCCTGAGGTTGTTTTATTCTAAATCAAGTGGTTGTACTCTGTGAAGCGAGGACATAAATACAGCATATTTCGGCGTGTAGTGGGATGGCACGATGAGTTGGCCAGTGTTATGTCTGTGTGTGTTTTCTGTGTGTGCTGAACTAACGTTTTTGTTGCTGCTTGGTGATTTTAAGGTCCAGGAAATTTATGCTTTTGTTGTCCTCATGTTCATTTGAATTTTTTATTTTTGTGGAAAGAATTGAATAATGCTAGTTGTTCTTCACTCTCCTCTGTTGTTCAGTCGGATAGCAACAAGGTACCAACAGCATAACTCCAGTACTACATTATTTTACTTTCGAGTCTATTGTTTTCTTTAAGGATCTGATCTTCAAGATGATTGCCGGCTGGGGTGGCCGAGCGGTTCTAGGCGCTACAGTCTGGAAGCGCGCGACCGCTACGGTCGCAGGTTCGAATCCTGCCTCGGGCATGGATGTGTGTGATGTCCTTAGATTAGTTAGGTTTAAGTAGTTCTAAGTTCTAGGGGACTGATGACCTCAGAAGTTAGGTCCCATAGTGCTCAGAGCCATTTGAGCCTTCAAGATGATTGAGAAACATATCTGCCAACGAACCTGATATGCTGCTGCCCATGGCAAGACCCTCTTTTGTTGGTAAACGTTCCCTTTAAATTTAAAGTAACTGAGTGATAATATTAGCTGCAACGTGTCCTTGACTTCGATATTTCTGCAGTTGACAATTTTGTAAGTTTTTCTAAGCTTCCGAAGATTGCCTTTTTTCTTCAGTCGGTTCATTCGTAAATAGGTTAGTTACATCAAAAGACGCAAATCCGTCACCTGCAAGAATTTCTACATTTTTTATTTTAGTTGCACCAGTAGTCCTGCCTACTATGTAGAGAAAAACAGGCACAGACTTCAAAATCCGTTTTGAAGAACCCGCAAATGCTTTCAGTCTCAACCACTTCGGAAAATCAGTTACGGCAAAACGCATGTTGGAAAGGGAACATATCAACAATCTAGAAAACAATTTGGTAGCACTACATAATGAAGCCAACGTTAAGACCTAAATCTATTAGAACTGGAGATATACTTCCACAAAATAGAAAAAAAGAATCTGTGTTAAATGAACAGACGGATTTCGCAAGCCGCATTTTAGCAATTTTAAAGACCTCTTCTGAAGTTTGGATACGTCAATTGTTTAATAATTAGATCTCAAATAACTACGAATAAATTCATCTTCGATCACAACATGTACATCATCATCATCATCTTGTAACACAGCCGGTTACTACTAAATTAGCAGTATACCGATAACGTTATTTCTGTGAAAGGATTTTTGTTACTGTGACTGTGTGCAATGGAGAGGTATCAGACTGTTTTTCGACTCTGGAAAGATCGTTATTGAGAGGAAAAATAGCAAAACAAATGGACATCGAACCAAAGTAAACGGTCACCAGACTCATTACGTAAAGCTGTACCCAGTGTTAGCATGGTTCATAAAGAAAGCTAACTATTGGTATTGACTTTACTTGACACTGCACTTCCGTTTTGCTGATAAGACAGTAGCTCAATGTAGCAAGAGATGTACCAGTGATTTGACTTGAAGTACACAGGAGTAGTATGAATGCGTTTTGGCAATAGCTAGCTCTCAATAACACTTACTATTTGCACATTACAGTAGGAAGATGGTGATAATTGTAGGTAAATGATTTATAATGGCGTAGCGTTTCTGACTTAGACAAGTTCTTTTGTCAGTTTAATTATAGCACATTGCTACTACTGAAATAGTTGTGACGTAGTTGTATCTTTTGTACTGATTACTATTTGCATTCTCAAGAAACATTCACTTCCTTACATTATTTAACTCAAGTGGACCGTGGGTGGCTACCTGTATCTAGCACAGTTTGATTTATTCTTGATTGATGTTACAGTAATATGACATTTAAATCTAACTATTAGCATGGGTATCCATAAATTAATCTGTCTGTGGGCTCAGATAGAGACTGAACACTTTAGTCAGAACACAATATGGGAAACACCTGAGTACATAACGCATGAAGCTGTAAATTATCTCAATAAAAAAATCTTTGAACTATATACTTTAAATCTTCTCTTAGTAGTTACACTTTGAAACTTTAACTGTCCATTTATGAAAACTACGTAGAGTATTTTAAAACTTGTGCTCACTAAATGATTACTTGCTTTACAACTCCGCAAAGTTTATTAATTTTTTTAAAGAAGATAATTGCTTTTCACTTTACTAAAATAGGAAAGTGGGATTCAACTTAGCACTTGGGATAGGATACTGATTAGGTAAATGACTAAGGATAAAATACATTGGTTCGACACAGTTTACAGAATACAAAATTATTATTGAAAACGGAACCATATAACTGGTCCATGCAATTATGCAGTACTCGGCTGATAATTTGAGCTGAAGGTGATGGCAGCGTCGATCTCCTGCACAATTCAGAAAAAGGTTGGCAAAGTATCCATGGCTCTTCCTATGTGACGAGCTCTGAAAATTCTCTCCTTAGCATCGGATTTTTATAGTAAAACCAAAGTATGCCACGCATAAGCCGCACTACTTTCGCATCCGAGGCTATATTATAAAATCTTGGAGTTGTTCTCACCTCATTCAGTTCACAAGACACCGCACTCTTTGCCTGCTGGCCACCGACTGACTCGTGACACACGGGAGTCCTGCAGTTCGACCGCCAAATCCACCTTTCTTATTCCCGCCTAGCCAGTTCCGTTGCGGAGGGACTTCAAAGTTTTACATGATTACAAACCTACTTCCCCTGTGCATGAACCTGTATTACAATTAAATTTTTAGCTTTTAAATTCTTTTATAGCGCATTACTTTTGAATTTATAGTCATAGATTAATTACAATTACATAAATTATCATAAATAAAGAATAAAACATTTACACCGATGTTACATTAAAGAGCATCGTTATGCAGAAGTCACATTAAGTAAAAACAGAAAAAGTTAGATATTTCTATTATAGGTAATATCCATAGTTGTTACAATCTATCCACACAAAAATGTGTACACAAATGTGCCTCTGATTGAAGTGATATGCATGAAGGGGATGGAGAAACCAATGTATGAAAGTGTTAAAAAATTAAAAACGCTTTTCTTGAATTATGTGATAAGTTTACATGGTTCATTTTCATTGTTTCGCACATATTTTCCGCATTTGACTTACGAAATTCATTACCTAACGTCAAACGTTTTCATGACAGGAAAATCCATTTCACCTCCGAGCAAAAATAGTTTATTAAGAGAACTTACACCTGACGATGGACTGCCAGGAGCTGAAATGCATCGCATACTTCAAAAACACGAACATTTGTGACTGAAGGCGTGTTTTAATTTACAATTCCAGTGTAGTGAATACACCCACATTTGCAGCAGCAAAATATGGATAAACTTAAACAGCAATGTTACCTTGTAATGGCAACAGGAGACGGGACTGGAGGATCAATGGTGAGCATGGCGTGGGGCTACGGAGCGTATCTGAAATGCTTCGCCGACGAGCCGCACATAACAATGCTACAGTGCTAGTTGTGTTGATACACGGCAGAACAATGGCAACGATGAACAGAGAATACATTACATTTTATCTACAACTGTTGCTGAAATCGACATTTCATCAGGAAGGAACCAAACGAATGTCGCAGAGTGAGAGGAGTATCAGATGAAATATTAGAGTTTGTGCGAGGTCAGTGGAATGTGTGTCGTAGTATACGCTCGACTGTGCGGACAATGTACGTGAGCAGTACAATGACGACGATACGTGCTTAACAAGTGAACGTGATACTGAAATAGGTGTCGAGGCACGTAGTTCATCATCCTTGTCGGAGAGGAACCGCAAAACTCGTCTCCAGTGAAACATAGTGGAGGGTAATCGTTGTCCAAGGAGCGTGTACTGAAATGGTTACGTACATGAAACGTCATCCGCAGCTTAGTAAAGAAACTTATGAACGTATTTTGAATAAGTCGGCTGCAATATGACTCCGTAGTGCATAAGAAAAAATACGGTTATTCAGGGGAGGACAGGGAGCACGTGTTATGAAAACTGGTGTTCGCACGTTTCAAGGATGCGCATAAAACTGCGAGCGACATACATTACAGTGATTTCAAGGGAAGCAGTAGATGGTTGCATAACTTAAGTGCTACAGGATTGGAAGACGAGATTTCTAACAAAGCGTCGACTTGACAAGCACACCAAACTGCGAAACCAGCCCGAAAAATTTGTTGGTGAGACAACAAACTTATCCCAACGCACAGTAAGGAATTTGTTTTCAACTCCGATCAGCCGGCATTAGAAGATAAAATGCGTACCAAACGAACTATTAAAATTAGAGGTACAGTGAGTTATATCAAAATAAAATAACAACAATGCCTTAACGGAAGGGTATACAATTATGCTGACTGTTACTCTGAATGGTAAAATGGTTGAAAAGTTATTTATCGTTCTGTGACAAGTTAGGTGTTCTACCCACTAAGATTCGTTCTCGTGTGCGTGATCCTGCAAGGGCATTAGAGAATATTTACGTCATACCAAGCAAGTATGGAAAAATGGGCGTAAGAGAACTAAAACTATGATATGAGCAGTGCTTTTGGCCAATAGCTGGTCGAAATAACCTGCTTTTCCTTGGTTTCTGGTCTGCGTATAAAAATCATACCAATTTACAGCAACTATCCGTTCTGAAAAGTGTGTGACATTGCAGTTCGTACCACCTGGAACCATTGGAGAAATGCAGCCTCTGGATGTTTGTCTCTTCCGCGCCTAGAAAAAATGTAGTATTGCACTATCTGCAGCTACGTCTACAAGAGCTTCATATAGGTTCTTAAAACACTAAAGAGTGTCACAAGACAGTTGGCGTTTATCTTGATGTATCACTCACTACAGGTTTACCAGACTTTCCGTGGGTCCATCAAAACTGTTACCATTCGTGCTGCTTGTTCTTTTATATGTTCAATATCCCCAGTTTGCCCTATGTGGTATGATTCCCATTCACCAGATCAATTTTCTAAGATGGTCCGCACGAGTATTTTGTAAGAAATGTCATTCGTAGACTATATTTTACCGGTATTCAATCAATGAACCGAAGTCTGCCATGCATTTTACCCAACCAAGTCTTAGCCTATACGACCATTCCACATATCCAATTATCGTAACAGCTAGGTATAGGAGTTGACTCACTGATACCGTGGCCCACTGATACCGTGGCCCACTGATACCGTGGCCCACTGATACCGTGGCCCACTGATACCGTGGCCCACTGATACCGTGGCTCGGTGTCACTGTGGCTCGGTGTCACTGTGGTCATATGTTTTGCGTTTTGTGAAGTGCACTTAGTTTACTCTGATGCAGTACTTTACTGTCACATGTCAGCTACGTATAAAAAATTGCAATTCTAGGCAACTTCTAGTGCAATAAACTAACAACAACATTGAGTGTTCCCTATCGGGCATGTAACTGCTATGAGCCATGTGCACATGTGCAGTAGCTTAAGGACCCACATAAATATTTTTCAAATTTCTGCTAATGGGGAGAACCAGGTGTTCATTTCTGAAATATATAGAAGCCCGCCTCTCCCCCCCCCCCCCCCCCTCACACACACACACACACACACACACACACACACACACACACACACCCTCTTCAAAACACCACTTGGTCTGCTTGGATCAGACAGTTAGTGTCTGCAAAATATTCGCATTGAGGGACATGTGTCAAATCCATAAATTTAAAAATGATTTATTCAGTTTCTGCGTGCACGGTTCTCGATACCTAGCCGCTAGGAATATCGGAACGGTACTCGCACAAATTTCCACCCTTCCTCTTTAAAACTATGACTGAGGGTGTAATAGCAGTTACTAGCTCATTTGGTCGCGATTGCCTCCCTCAAACAGGCTCGTTCGCTTTCGAAAAAGCGAACTTGGATTGAGATGCTGACACATAGATCACTCATGCCTCTATGAGAATGAAAATAAATCACATTGCAGGTCGTGACTTCAGTGACAGTAGCAGTCCCCTGCTAAGGCAGATAGCAGTGTGTTGCATTAGCGAATAACAACTGGGTATAGATGTGTTCCAGTTGTTGAGTGTGAATATGAGCTTAATTTGGTGGCGTTGTGTTGGCAGGACTGCAGCGGGGTGGCTGATGACGGTGGTTGGTGCGTTCTCGGTGGTGGCGCTCGCCTCGGCGTCGCTGTCGTCTGTCGGAGACGTCGGCGTCACCGGACGAGCAAGTGGTGTCTCACCATCACAGGTGAGGTCCTCAGTTGGACAGCGAGAACTTACGAGACATGACAACGTTACTCGCCAAACTGCTCCCACATGCTTGTGTCGGTAGATCTGTTCACAAATTGAGTGTTGTTTGGCAACGAAAAGACGATCCTTCTTGCGGTGGCCGTCTGGAAATGCAGGAGCCATGTCTTGGCCACGCATGAGGACTGTGGAGCGGAGATTTCTTTCCTCAGTGCTGGCACCATTACCTTGTTTTGTGTTTATACGGAAGCAGAGGTGACACACCGGAAACACTCTCAGCGCTCAGAGACAAATGAATATCTTCCAATTAGTGCTGATTTTCCCCGCTACTGGCAGCAGTAGTAAAAACTCGTCTTATCGTGGACAAAGAGTACTCTTATCCACCTTAATATGCCATTGTCTCAAGCATGACGAAGAGTGGCTTTTTTCTATTATTGAATCATGTTGATGCAATCAGGCAAGCGAACAGTTAAGTTTCTTCTTAGATTTGGCAAAAGTTACGGCGAAACGATACGACAGGGGATGCTATTATCGTTGTTGTTGTTGTTGTGGTCTTCAGTCCTGAGACTGGTTTGATGCAGCTCTCCATGCTACTCTATCCTGTGCAAGCTTTTTCATCTCCCAGTACCTACTGCAACCTACATCCTTCTGAATCTGCTTAGTGTATTCATCTCTTGGTCTCCCTCTACGATTTTTACCCTCCACGCTGCCCTCCAATACTAAATTGGTGATCCCTTGATGCCTCAGAACATGTCCTACCAACCGATCCCTTCTTCTGGTCAAGTTGTGCCACAAACTTCTCTTCTCCCCAATCCTATTCAATACTTCCTCATTAGTTATGTGATCTACCCGTCTAATCTTCAGCATTCTTCTGTAGCACCACATTTCGAAAGCTTCTATTCTCTTCTTGTCCAAACTATTTATCGTCCATGTTTCACTTCCATACATGGCTACACTCCATACGAATACTTTCAGAAATGACTTCCTGACACTTAATACTGGATGTTAACAAATTTCTCTTCTTCAGAAACGCTTTCCTTGCCATTGCCAGCCTACATTTTATATCCTCTCTACTTCCACCATCATCAGTTATTTTGCTCCCCAAATAGCAAAACTCCTTTTCTACTTTAAGTGCCTCATTTCCTAATCTAATTCCCTCAGCATCACCCGACTTAATTAGACTACATTCCATTATCCTTGTTTTGCTTTTGTTGATGTTCATCTTATATCCTCCTTTCAAGACCCTGTCCATTCCATTCAACTGCTCTTCCAAGTCCTTTGCTGTCTCCGACAGAATTACAATTATCGTGTGGGGGCTAATTGTTCAAATGGCTCTGAGCAATATGGGACTTAACATCTATGGTCATCAGCCCCCTAGAACTTACAACTACTTCAACCTAACTAACCTTAGGACAGCACACAACACCCAGTCATCACGAGGCAGAGAAAGCTTATTGTTCGGGAGGTAATTAACCTTTGCAGCCAGATGGAAACAAGACTCAATGTTCTGTGGAACTAGCATCCTAGCGTCTTGCGTCTTCCCTCCTCTGTGCCGAAACGGGTTATAAGCGCCTATTCACATTTGTAGTGTGAATGCAGAGCATGCAAGGAGCCATAGCTATGCTCTGCTGCATCAAGGCAGACCACTGAAGTTCTTACTGTCTACCAACCTGGTGCGTTCATCTAATAGCCTGCGCAGAAGCGACAATCACGGAGTTCAGCTCTCTTGATGTGAGACTGAAAGAAAATAGATAGCGATTGGGCTGAGGTGCTGAACGCAACTAATTCGAGTCATATTTAGTTCAGGGAAGCCACCGGCTTAAATTAAATGGACTGACGTAGCAGACAATCCGGTAGACAACTAACTACCAATACGATGAATGTTAGACTACGAAGTCACTCGTAATACAGTTCACCCAGTCAACAATGTTAATATTTGTTCATACGACTTTACATGAGTAACTGGACAAAAATTACTTGCTTTTTACTCAATCTGCTATGTACTGCACGCAGAGTCGAGGTACGTTAATATTTACAGGGTAAGGCGCTTAATTCTGGATAAATACAATTTAAATTTCCCGCCATATCGTAGTTCCGCCGGAGGCCGCGATTGACGTTATTGAAAGCCATAGGCATCAAGTAAACAGTCAGAACCTTAAAATGGCAGAGATCTTACGGATAACTGCGGAATACAACCGAAGCAGAGCCGCAATTAGCAAAAGTCTTCGCGCTGAGCGTTCACCCACTGAAATACATTCTTCGGATACCCGAGACAAACTGTTTACAATGTTGCGGCCAAGTATAAAGCTTCGGAGAAGTCCGGGGAAGGTTCCGCTAATCCGGCGAGGAAACCTCATTCGAGGGAACGCGTTGTCACGAACTGAGGCAGTCATCGGAAAGGCTCGGGCGGTGATTTCGGAGGACCCGGGGCAAACACCGAGGAAACTGGCGTCAGTTCTGAATGTCAGCGAGCAAGCAATGCGTTGCATGGCAGAGGAGGACCTCATAGGAGGCATTTAGTCCAAAACTGGCTCTCGGATAACGTTGACATGTTCTGGTCGAAGGAATTCTAGCCCCCCTCCCGAATAGTCCGGATTTTTGGCCAGCCCTCTTTTAAATAGTGCGTGCGATCGCTTCAGGACAAGACTGGAGGCGTCCATTGCAACCGAAGGGGGTTATACTGAGTAATGATACTCCTGAAAGATAACACTACTTATATGTAACAGGATTTTCATTTGTATTTTAATAAATATGCTTTTAAAAAAGTTTCATGTGTTCGGATTTAAGAGCCGCACCCTGTACATAATCGATGATGCCTCGGGCATGGATGTGTGTGATGTCCTTAGGTTAGTTAGGTGTAATTAGTTCTAAGTTCTAGGCGACTGATTACCTCAGAAGTTAAGTCGCATAGTGCTCAGAACCATTTGTACCATAATCGATGAGGGAATAAGATGTTAATACTTAAGGCCTTGCCTACCCCGAACTGTGCAGTCAGTGCTCATTCGCCTCCACCCGGCAGTTCCTTACTAGCCAGCCCGAAACACTTGGCTCAGCCCACACTGTAAGCGCGCCGAAGGAGCACGAAGTGCTTCCCCTGAATTACAATATTAACGTTGTTAAAGAATGAAGATAATGAAACAAACTCCGAATAAATTGCATAACAACTTACTACTGAGGGTCGCTGCTACAACTGTCAATGAAATGTGAATTACATGTGAAGAAACGTTAATAAATAAGACTGTCTGTACTTGACTGCTCGTCTTATCATTAGAAAGTGACGTTAGGAAGTGAACGCTGTGGTTCCCAGACACACAAATGCTACAAAGTCAAAAGTTAATAAGAATACTGGTTTGTAATTATTTATAATAATTCCAATCCCAAAGAAAGCAGCTGTTGACAGATGTGAAAATTACCGAACTATCAGTTTAATAAGTCGCAGCTGCAAAATACTAACGCGAATTCTGTACAGACGAATGGAAAAACTTGTAGAAGCCGACCTTGGAGAAGATCAGTTTGGATCCCGTAGAAATGTTGGAACACGTGAGGCAATACTGACCCTACGACTTATCTTAGAAGAAAATTAAGGAAAGGCAAACCTACGTTTCTAGCATTTGTAGAATTAGAGAAAGCTTTTGACAATGTAGAGTGGAATACTCTCTATCGAATTCTAAAGGTGGCAGGGGTAAAATACAGGGAGCGAAAGGCTATTTACAATTTGTACATAACCCAGATGGCAGTTATAAGAGTCGAGGGGCATGAAAGGGAAGCAGTGGTTGGGGAGTGTGAAAGGGTTGTAGCCTCTCCCCGATGTTATTCAATCTGTATATTGAGCAAGCAGTAAAGGAAACAAAAGAAAAATTTGGAGTAGGTATTAAAATCCAGGGAGAAGAAATAAAAACTTTGAGGTTCGCCGATGGCATTGTAATTCTGTCAGAGACAGCAAAGGACTTGGAAGAGCAGTTGAACGGAATGGACAGTGTCTTGAAAGGAGGATATAAGATGAACATCAAGAAAAGCAAAACGAGGATAATGGAATGTAGTCGAATTAAGTGGGCTGATGCTGAGGGAATTAGATTAGGAAATGAGACACTTAAAGTAGTAAAGGAGTTTTGCTACCTGGGAAGCAAAATAACTGATGATGGTCGAAGTAGAGAGGATATAAAATGTAGACTGGCAATGGCAAGGAAAGCGTTTCTGATGAAGAGAAATTTGTTAACATCGAATATAGATTTAAGTGTCAGGAAGTCGTTTCTGAAAGCATTTGTATGGAGTGTAGCCATGTATGGAAGTGAAATGTGGACAATAAATAGTTTGGACAAGAAGAGAATAGAAGCTTTCGAAACGTGGTGCTATAGAAGAATGTTGAAGATTAGGTGGGTAGATGATATAACTAATGAGGAGGCATTGAATATGATTGGGGAGAAGAGAAGTTTGTGGCACAACTTGACTAGAAGAAGGGATCGGTTGGTAGGACATGTTTTGAGGCATCAAGGGATCACAAATTTAGCATTGGAGGGCAGCGTGGAGGGTAAAAATCGTAGAGGGAGACCAAGAGATGAATACACTAAGCAGATTCAGAAGGATGTAGGTTGCAGTAGGTACTGGGAGATGAAGAAGCTTGCACAGGATAGAGTAGCATGGAGAGCTGCATCAAAGCAGTCTCAGGACTGAAGACAACAACAACAACAACTATTTATGAAGAAAATACCTCGAAGAAAACACTAATCCACAGAGGGATAAAACGTGTATTTATGCTAGAGAAAGTGTAATTTATAACGACTACGAGGACAGTTTGTAACGGAGATTGGCTAGTAGGCCAATGCTCGACAAACTACTCTACACTATTATTTTTATAGATGCCAGCCATTCAACTGGTATTTTGCTTCTCACTTGTTTCTACACTGTGCTAATTTATTCATCCAAAATTAATATCATCAGTATATGGTAGATACTCTAAACAACGTCGCTTCCGGTTATCCCTCTGCTATACCTGTATTGAATAAATTAGTCAGTTGCTTTAACACATAGTGCCTTGTTGCACAACCGGCCATCAAAATGACGGCACCATGAAGGCGGCGCGCAACGAACCTCGAGCCTGCTTGACGTGTACTGCTCGCTTCGATACGCAGACGGTCAGCAGTGTAAAGCTGCCGCACAAGGCACGTAGGGGTAACAAATGCCGAGTGTATTATGTATATAAGGAAAGATCACACAGCCAGTTTCTTATTCAGAAACAGCATTTAAATATAGAACGTTTGTGACAGTGTCGTGTTATGCCTCGTGTGAGGAGGAGAAAGGGCGACCAGTATGTATCGAAATTCGAGAGCAACAATGTATCGAGAATGCAGTTGATCGTTCCATGTTACTGCTGCTCACGATGGTAGGGACCCACAATGTTCGAATATGGATTACTTAACGACGTGCATGAGCTCAACGGTCCACACAACTAGCGCCAGAGAGTACAGACATATTGGGATTGTCAACACGACGACCGTAGTTCTGCCTTCCCTTGACACGGCGGCAGAAAGAGATGCGCAGTGTGTGGTCAGCCCAGCGAAAACACTGAACAAGTGACTGGCACACGTCGTTTTTTTCATATCTGTTGTCGCTCTGCTTACAGCATCAGGGTGGATATACAGGGTGTTTCATAAATGATCGGTATATTTGAAACGGCAATAAAAACTAAACGAGCAGCGATAGAAATACACCGTTTGTTGCAATATGCTTGGGACAACAGTACATTTTCAGGCGGACAAACTTTCGAAATTACAGTAGTTACAATTTTCAACAACAGATGGCGCTGCAAGTGATGTGAAAGATATAGAAGAAAACGCAGTCTGTGGGTGCGCCATTCTGTACGTCGTCTTTCTGCTGTAAGCGTGTGCTGTTCACAACGTACAAGTGTGCTGTAGACAACATGGTTTATTCCTTAGAACAGAGGATTTTTCTGGTGTTGGAATTCCACCGCCTAGAACACAGTGTTGTCGCAACAAGACGAAGTTTTCAACGGAGGTTTAATGTAACCAAAGGACCGAAAAGCGATACAATAAAGGATCTGTTTGAAAAATTTCAACGGACTGGGAACGTGACGGATGAACGTGCTGGAACGGTAGGGCGACCCCGTACGGCAACCACAGAGGGCAACGCGCAGCTAGTGCAGCAGGTGGTCCAACAGCGGCCTCGGGTTTCCGTTCGCCGTGTTGCAGCTGCGGTCCAAATGACGCCAACGTCCACGCATCGTCTCATGCGCCAGAGTTTACACCTCTATCCATACAAAATTCAAACACGGCAACCCCTCAGCGCCGCTACCATTGCTGCATGAGAGACATTCGCTAACGATATAGTGCACAGGATTGATGACGGCGATATGCATGTGGGCAGCATTTGGTTTACTGACGAAGCTTATTTTTACCTGGACGGCTTCGTCAATAAACAGAACTGGCGCATATGGGGAACCGAAAAGCCCCATGTTGCAGTCCCATCGTCCCTGCATCCTCAAAAAGTACTGGTCTGGGCCGCCATTTCTTCCAAAGGAATCATTGGCCCATTTTTCAGATCCGAAACGATTACTGCATCACGCTATCTGGACATTCTTCGTGAATTTGTGGCGGTACAAACTGCCTTAGACGACACTGCGAACACCTCGTGGTTTATGCAAGATGGTGCCCGGCCACATCGCACGGCCGACGTCTTTAATTTCCTGAATGAATATTTCGATGATCGTGTGATTGCTTTGGGCTATCCGAAACATACAGGAGGCGGCGTGGATTGGCCTCCCTATTCGCCAGACATGAACCCCTGTGACTTCTTTCTGTGGGGACACTTGAAAGACCAGGTGTACCGCCAGAATCCAGAAACAATTGAACAGCTGAAGCAGTACATCTCATCTGCATGTGAAGCCATTCCGCCAGACACGTTGTCAAAGGTTTCGGGTAATTTCATTCAGAGACTACGCCATATTATTGCTACGCATGGTGGATATGTGGAAAATATCGTACTATAGAGTTTCCCAGACCGCAGCGCCATCTGTTGTTGAAAATTGTAACTACTGTAATTTCGAAAGTTTGTCTGCCTGAAAATGTACTGTTGTCCCAAGCATATTGCAACAAACGGTGTATTTCTATCGCTGCTCGTTTAGTTTTTATTTCCGTTTCAAATATACCGGTCATTTTTGAAACACCCTGTATCTCCACGTGTAGTCTCGCAGGAGAACGAACGGTGACGAATTGCTGTCGCCATTGTCATACTGTCCCAGAACCTGGCGTAGTGGTGTACGGTGCCATTGACTAAACAACACGATCACCTCTGGTACGCATAGCCATTTAGTTCGTCAGCAAGCGTTGCATTTCAGCCTTTCACCTGGACAGCATATTCTCCAGATCTGTCACCCGTTGAAAATATCTGGCGTGGTCGTAGGCTGCCAAGAGACTGCCTCCACCACTAGCAACTCGCTTCAACTGATGAACTTAAGATTAGAACTGAAGAAACGTGATATGAAGTGTCTGTCGACTCGACGTCTTGCAAGGTTAGAGCTATTGTTGCTGCCAGGGGTGGCAGCACTGTCTGCTAAATTCGGCGTCCATCATAGCCCTGGATCACCTTTAAGCGCTCTTTTCGCGCTTAAATTTGCTTTTAATATAGGTATGAAATTTAAAAGAACTATCGAAAGTAAACATTTCAAGGATTCTATGGAAATGACTTCCATTGCTTAACAGGATGGCGGAGCCATATAAATATATAATTCAGTTTAGTCAATTTAGAAAAAATATTTAACAATGAAGTGCTGAAGGTGCAGATGTTACTCAAAACTCGTCACTAATGACACTTCGCCGAAGAAAAAAAGTTTAACAGGTGAGATGAAAATAATCCTCAAATTCTGTTTCAAGTTCAAGGGACTTAAGTAATCCAGTACACCTTTAATAATGAACAACAGGGACTGGAACTTACCAAAGGATTTTCTTTTTACGCTTCATTTATCTTTGACATGTAAAACAGTACAGCGTATAGCTTGTATAGAACGAGAGAGTGCATCTTATTATTACAAATACCTTCAATTCATCAGTTATATTGACTTACACGAATAGATGGCAGGGTTCAGCGAGTCGTCACTCTGTTCGTAGCTTCAGAGTTAAGACATAATTTTATAGGGTCAGTAGTACTATGCAGCAAAACTGCGTTACTGTTTTATTGGAAACAACAAATCTGATGCCTGTTTATCCGAGGATAACAAGTTTACGAACACGTGACACTCATTACTTTATGAACCACTTGAAACTAATCATTAAGATAAAATAGGTTATAAGTATTTATACCCTATCTTTAACACATCAAAAGGTAAGCAAGGTGAAGTAGTTCAGCTCTTCCCTCTGAGTGGGTATAGGAACAAAAATATGGTAGACTATTTGCTGCAAATTATTTCCGTATTTCTCAAATGAAGAACCCGAAGGAGATTCTTCGATAACTTTCCCCTTCCAGTCATTTACTATTAAAAATATGATTAGTTACAGGATTCCGCCAAAATTACAAAAGTATTGTCG
This sequence comes from Schistocerca serialis cubense, assembly GCF_023864345.2. Lineage (NCBI taxonomy): Eukaryota > Metazoa > Arthropoda > Insecta > Orthoptera > Acrididae > Schistocerca > Schistocerca serialis. The sequence continues at coordinate 1,127,189,240 of NC_064639.1, read as the reverse complement.
ATTTGTTTTTCTTTCAATTGTTAATCTTTTCTCATTTGAATAAGTATCATTTGCGAATAACGGCGGGTTAGGGATCCATTTCAAAATCTCCCTATGGCCTCTCAACTGCGTAACAAGAAATCTTCATAGACTTAAAGGCAAGTGCTGAAGACAAGATGGTAATAAATCGCTCTTTGAATTTTGGTCGGGGTTGGATGATGAGTTTCCCTTATCGAAAACAAGAGCCATTCGTGTACCATTGCCATTTTCAATATCCTACGCTTGGGAAACCAGGTTTTCTGCACTGGCTGCTTTGAAATAAAATATAGATCTTAAGTAGACATAGAGAAAGAACTGTCTGTTTGTAATATTAAACCCTCCGTCGAAGAACTTTGCCTTGAAAACCAATCCCATCGGACTCACTAATAATTTCTACACATGTTTTTAATTCAGTATTGAAAAGTTAATTATTAAATGCCCTGTACACTACTGACAGAGAAGATTCTTATTTGTAAGTGCATTATACCACTGTAAATATTAAGTGTGATTTTTTATTATGTCAGAATGAATTTTGCTTGGTTCCCTTTCAGTACAATAATAAATTTTTGAATTCATGTTTTTCTTTTCAATAAGCTCTCCTCCCCCTCCCCACTTAGTGTTACCACCCTCCTCTAGGGGGGGACGCGCGATGCACGGTTTTGTGAATGTCTGTCTTAAGGTACTTGAAGCACACGTACCTTACGTTGATATTAATTGATCACACCAACTACTTGTACCCCTTGTCAACTTGAAACTGTATGTACATCCACTACTGGCACAAATCTCTCTCTCTCTCTCTCCCTCTCCCTCTCCCTCTCCCTCTCTCTCCCTCTCCCTCTCCCCCCCCCCTTCTGCCTCCAGCCTCTCACATCTGTCTATTAATCCCAATCAAATAGTGTCATCTATGTATGATTTTACTGCTGTAGCCAATATGATTATTGTACTTCAAGTCTGTAACATTTCACCTGATTGTTATTGACAAGTATGAAGTTTGCCATTTTAACATTTCACCTGATTGTATAAACGAGTACGGATGTTAAGCTGTTTTAACTTGTCAAAATTGTATTTATATGCCCCCCCCCCACACACATATATATATATATATATATATATATATATATATATATATATATATATATATATATATATTCGACACCTCAAAACAAACACCTACAAATCCTTTAAACAATTATTCTGTAATAATGTTGTCACGATGTATATTCTTTGCACTTTGCGATTGTCTTCTCTTCTGCTATACTAACCTTGCACCAAGCAGATTCCAGACGCCATATTTGTTTACAAATGTGGCAGTATACATGCGATGTGTTACGACAGCGAAAGGAACCTGTGACCACTGGAGGTACTCTAGTTTACTTATTTTATGTTTACCATTAGATATCAGTTTAATTTTTTGTCAGAAGAAATCCAAAACCATGTTCTGAAATAGTGTCTTGTATCTCCACGAGGCAGTGCCACAAGTTTCTCTAAAAAAATCGTAACACAACAGGCACACAAATGTCATACTAACTAATGTAAATCCACTCGATGATGGAGGTTTAAACGTTTGAAACTCAGCGTGCAAATAAATAAAACGGTGACTGGTAACAGTAAACTTGTTATTTCATATAATACTTACGTTAATAGTTTAATTTGTTTCAGGCGAATGCAACGGCAGGAGCTAAACCTAGCACAACAGAAGGTCGCGAGTGCTTGATGGATATAGAAGTGGTGAGTCGATTTGATATTTTGTTCCCCTCTTCTCACATTTTATTCCGTACTTATATTTCAGTACCCTATCATACACACCTTATTTGGTTTACCGTTTTTCGTATGAATTTTTTTCCGTAAGAATATGGCCAAGGTACTCACTGTTGTAAGATCTGTTGTTTGTCGGCAAAGAAACGAAAAATACGACAGGAGAGCGGCTGCAGAAGAAAAATGATTATATAGGTAGATCGGATAACTGGTGAGGAGGTTCTGAAGCGAACTGAGATAAAAACAAATTTGAGCCAACTTGACTAAATGAAGGGATCGCCTCACACGACACGTTCTGAGCTATCAAGGAATCGTCAGTTCTGATAAAGGTGGGGAGGGCGTGTGAGCAAGGGATGAGGGGAGGGGGGAGGGAGATTATCGGGGGAAGCTGAGGCTAGACTGGAGGAATCACGTGTAAGTGGATGTAGTCTGCAGTACTTCCATCTACATCCATACTCCGCAAACCACCTGACGGTGTGTGGCGGAGGGTACCCTGAGTACCTCTATCGGTTCTCCCTTCTATTCCAGTCTCGTATTGTTCGTGGACAGAAGGATTGTCGGTATGCCTCTGTGTGGGCTCTAATCTCTCTGATTTTATCCGTGGTCTCTTCGCGAGATATACGTAGGAGGGAGCAATATACTGCTTGACTCCTTGGTGAAAGTATGTTCTCGAAACTTCAACAAAAGCCCGTACCGAGCTACTGAGCGTCTCTCCTACAGAGTCTTCCACTGGAGTTTATCTATCATCTCCGTAACGCTTTCGCGATTACTAAATGATCCTGTAACGAAGCGCGCTGCTCTCCGTTTGATCTTCTCTCTCTCTCTCTCTCTCTCTCTCTCTCTCTCTCTCTCTCTCTCTCTCTCTCTCTCTTCTATCAACCCTATCTGGTATGGATCCCACACTGGTGAGCAGAATTCAAGCAGTGGGCAAACACGTGTACTGTAACCTACTTCCTTTGTTTTCGGATTGCATTTCCTTAGGATTCTTCCAATGAATCTTAGTCTGGCATCTGCTTTACCGACGATCAACTTTATATGATCATTCCATTTTAAGTCACTCCTAATGCGTACTCCCAGATAATTTATGGAATTAACTGCTTCCAGTTGCTGACCTGCTGTTTTGTAGCTAAATGATAAGGGATCTTTCTCTCTATGCATTCGCAGCACATTACACTTGTCTACATTGAGATTCAATTGCCATTCCCTGCACCATGTGTCAATTCGCTGCAGGTCCTGCTGCATTTCAGTACAATTTTCCATTGTTACAACCTCTCGATGTACCACAGCATCATCCGCAAAAAGCCTCAGTGAACTTCTGATGTCATCCACAAGGTCATTTACGTATATTGTGAATAGCAACGGTCCTATGACACTCCCCTGCGGCACACCTGAAATCACTCTTACTTCGGAAGACTTCTCTCCATCGAGAATGACATGCTGCGTTATGTTATCTAGGAACTCTTCAATCCAATCACACAAATGGTCTGATAGTTCATATGCTCTTACTTTGTTCATTAAACGACTGTGGGGAACTGTATCGTACGCGTTGCGGAAGTCAAGAAACACGGTATCTACCTGGGAACCCGTGTCTATGGGCCTCTTGAGTCTCGTGGAAGCCGGCCGAAGTGGCCGTGCGGTTAAAGGCGCTGCAGTCTGGAACCGCAAGACCGCTACGGTCGCAGGTCCTGCCTCGGGCATGGATGTTTGTGATGTCCTTAGGTTAGTTAGGTTTAACTAGTTCTAAGTTCTAGGGGACTAATGACCTCAGCAGTTGAGTCCCATAGTGCTCAGAGCCATTTGAACCATTTTTAGTCTCGTGGACGAATAGCGCGAGCTGGGTTTCACACGATCGTCTTTTTCGAAACCCATGCTGATTCCTACAGAGTAGATTTCTAGTCTCCAGAAAAGTCATTATACTCGAACATAATACGTGTTCCAAAATTCTACAAACTGATCGACGTTACCCAGTGATGAAGGCACTCGTTCTGTACAGACTAGTCTAAAGAGCTGCATCGAACGGGTATTCAAGCTGAAGACGTCAACAAAAAACGACGGGAGAGGAGACTGCCCCGCCCCTGCCGTTCCTCAACCTCTGTATGCCCCACTGTATGCAGCTGTCACACCGTAATCTTTGTTGAATCTAAAATTACATATAAAAACATAGTAAAATGTCAGTAGGCCCTCACCACAGACACGTATGTGCGCGCGCGCTTGTGTGTGTCAGTTGCTAGGACCAGTTTAGAGTCGCACAGAGGAAGTAACACGGTTGTGTTAATAAACTTTATAAATATCCAAAAGCCTGAATCAGTTGCTTTACGACCGAAAACAGGTATAAACATGAGTCCTCGGAGTCTTTCACGGCGGCATGTGCGAATAAAATCTTCTCGGTTTGCAAGCCGCATCAGTTCGAATAAAATTCTCGAGCTTTCGATGTCGAAAGGAAGCAATGACGGATGCCTGGCGCTTGTAGGGAGGCGGGAGCGGCGGTTTCAGACGTGGCGCCGGCCCCCTCCTACCACGTGACGTCACTCGGTGCCGTGGCTCCCCGGAGCTGCTACGAGCTGCCCGACTCACTTTCGGCGCACGCGTCGCTTCGGCCCCCTCTGATTGGTGCCAGTGGCCGTATTCGTGGCTATACGAGCGGAAAACCGTGCCAACCCCGGCAGTCAGTCGTTTTATTCTTAACGACGATGCCAGAGATTGCCATTGAAAAGCTCGCGAGTTTTATTACAACTGACGCAGCTTGAAAACCGGGAAGATTTTGTTGAGGTATAAACATGGTCAGAAACGAAATGGTATTGTACATTTTCGTAATGAAGAGAAATTCCATTAATTCCTGACTTATTACGAACGGTGGCAACGGCCTTGCCGCAGTGGATACACCGGTTCCCGTCAGATGACCGAAGTTAAGCGCTGTCGGGCGTGGCCGGCACTTGGATGGGTGACCATCCGGGCCGCCATGTGCTGTTGCCATTTTTCGGGGTGCACTCAGCCTCGTGATGCCAACTGAGGAGCTACTCGACCGAATAGTAGCGGTTCCGGTCAAAGAAAACCATCATAACGACCGGGAAAGCGGTGGGCTGACTACACGCCCCTCCTATCCGCATCCTCAGCTGAAGATGACACCGCGAGCGGATGGTGCCGATGGGCCACTTAAGGCCTGAAGACGGAGTGCTTTTTTTATTACGAACTAGTACAGTAGCACTTCAGTTGTTTGCATTAGTCGTAGATGTATGAGGTGGTAGAGGAAAGAACAACTGGAATAACATTGCCGTAGACCAGGGCCGGCCAAACGCTGCACAGTGTGCAAACGTGCGGAAGTGCTGCACATGTGCGACAGCGACATCTGTTATCAGATATGTGTCCTAAATGAACGGCGGCGGCTCTACTTCCCTGTTTATGTGGTACAAGCAAGAGCGCAACATACCCAGCCTCGTTTACCCCTCGTAACCGTAACCTTAACAGAGAAGTACTGAGAAATGGCAGGTACTGTGAAAAAGCAAAGGACGGGAGATCTATGTTCTCAGTCGTTTAAAAATGACTGGGAACTGCAATTCTTTTTTTTTTTTTTGTAGCCGTTGGTGAAAACTCACAGTGTTTGCTATGCCGCCGAATAATAGGCGGCCAGCGTAAGTTTTCAATTGAAGGACACTACAATACATATCACAAAGACGAGTGTAGTGTACTCAAGAGTGAAGAACGGCAAGCAAAATTAAATGTCCTTAAGAAAATGGCTGAGACACATCAACTCGATTATCATTTCTCATGACCAGTGATAAACGTGTTTGGATTTATTCCTTTCATAATTAAAAATTATTGTTTACTAACTGTGCATTAGTGCCTCATTCTGCTCCATGTTACATTATTATCAGGAAAGTTGGTCATTAAACCGATTGTTCCAATGTATACTTACATTTAGGGTTTTTTTTTTAAATGTGTGAAAGGCTACGCTCAGCTGAAGTCGATAAAACGTAACATTCATCTAATTGTCGGTTATTATGCAGATTTCTGACGGAGCTGATGAAAGATGTAGCAATAATGGTATTGAAATAACAGGTGATCATCGAGAGGTCTGCGGTTATCATTCTGTTCAGAGTTCAGTGAGTCAGAAATTATGTGGGTGTAACTGAGGGCACCGAGAATTAGTTATAGGAAACCTTGCATTGGTTTAATGTTATTTGAAATCGCTAAGTGCTCTCTTTCTTAAATACTAGATCAAAAACATTACTCGTATTTACGTGCCGTCAGTCAAGCTGCCTTAATAAAAACCCACGGTTGTTAACTGTATTACTTGTCTTATTGGGTTAAACTGTTAACATAAAAGTTGACGTCTCAATGAGTAGACTGCGACAGTATTTTAAATGTTTAATACGCTAAATACCTTCCCATGGTTGGCTTGCAAGCTTTGGAAAGCGCACTAGAATGCGCCGGTACAGAGTATCCCAGCAAGTGGATAAAGCGACATCTGTGCGTAGAAACATGCACTACATGAACGCTGACGGCTGCGGCGTGCACGCTGTGACCCGGAAGTTGCACATGTGCAGGAGCACCGCACGCGTGCAGAATTTCTGGCTCGCCCTGCCGTAGACGGAGCTTGTGTAGTACGCATTTCTGCCACTAGGCGTACGGAGCTTGTGTAGTACGCATTTCTGCCACTAGGCGTGTTACAGCGCACCTCATTGCCAGTTCAGCGTCGCCTGTGTTGTCGACCAGGCCTGTCTCATCATCTATAGTTATTTTCTGCTGGTGCTGTTTTGTTCTTGTTTCCGATTTATGATGGCAAATTTAAGCGAACAACTTGCAAATGTGTACTTTTGTTTCCTACTCGGTTAAAATGCTGCTACAACTGTTTTAATGTTGAAAACAGCTTACAAGATGACGCTGCGGGAAGACGTCAGTGTGACCCTGTCCAAAAAAATGTGCAAATCAAATGTCAAAACAATGCTGATTTGCGTTTTTGATGCCAAGGGCGTAATTAGTTGTTTTCTCCCCATGTCAGACCGTCAACGAAACCCTTTATTTGGAAGTTTTAAGAAAATTACGCAACAGTGACTGTCCAAAAAGACCCGATTTATGGCAGACAGGAGACTGGTTCTTCCACCTCGACAACGCACCTACACACTCAGCCATCTTGTAATGTTATGTGAGCGTCACTGCCCTTTTCTTAACTAATTTGTGCCTAATATTATTCTGAGAAGCTCAGTAATGTATGTAAATACCAAGAAAAGCGCAGTTGGTCAGCAAGAGACTCTTTAGCGTGCAATCCCCGCAACGATAGTAGTTGTGACTGAGTACGGACTCTAAAAAAAGACAATTGATTTATTAAAAAAAAGACTTTTAATCTGTATCTTGTGGAAAGAGGACGTGCTGTTAGGCCGTCGCTCAGAACGTATTGTTACATTTAATGAAAATTGATATTGTAGTGATAAAACTGAGTAAAGTATGTGTAAGAGTTGCCTAACATTTATGTATACAAATTTTCTGGAAGTGAAGAATAGAAATATCTTGTTTTTGGAAAAGGAGGTTAACTTCATTGTCGTCGCCGGCCATCAGTCGACAGAATTGTAAGTGTACAAAGTTCACTAAAATACAGGAAAGGAAATGCATTCTCTATGGTTTTCATTCAATACGTAACAACCTCTCATGATTTATTAATTACACTAATTGGATTATGATCTTATATAATAGTATGGTGCAGAACACCACTGACCAATTTTGATGTAGCAGCACGTGTAGTTTGAAGGTAGTTTGTGTGCCAAGCAATCTCCTTTTCTCGCGAAAAGCAGATTGCTGTTTGATCGTATTTACTTACAACAGTGGTTCCTTAGCTACGAGAACTTGGGCTCAAAGCTATCCGCAATACGACCAAGTAACTGAAATGGGCTTTCACGGTTTGTTAATACCACCCAAGGGTGAATGACGGAAGGTGTGGACCAAAGGGATTTGAGGCACTTCATTCACTGTTTATTTTTTTTTACAATACACATCTTTATTAATAACATTGATAATACTTTTAAAAGGAAACAACACAACAGGCCTTGTAAATCGCCTAACTGCATAACTGAACTACTAAAAATAATCGTTAATATGTTTAGGGACACAAATTTCAACTCACAAATAGCATTCAGTTGTTTACTAATTAATTAAATGTCTGTTCAAGGCAAACCAGAATTAAATACACTTCCTTGCTATTGAATATCTGCATAAGTTAATGGCCATACATAGTAACCTCCGAACAACAATTCAATTTACTTAAAAAAAACTCAACCACCTAAACATGTTTATAGAATTATGGGAAAGAAATGCATATACACCTTCTGTTTAGCAAATGAACCACTTTCGGCCTGAGCCACCAACAACATAAGTCGTTCTCATTACCCACGTAGAGCCACTCCGAGGTACTGGAAGCAAAACATAGGTCTTCCACGTGTACACCAAAGGCACGGTTTCCCAGACTGCAAGCCGTAAGAAACGAGTCAACACTCTCCCGCCACCAAGTACAGGAAGGCGTCGGGCTAGTAAACGACGCCCGCTACGGGGGGGGCGACTACGTAACTGCTTGCCACAGTGGGTCGGTTCCTCCCGCAGCCTCTGCGAAGACCGGTGGCGAAATTAGTGAAATTGTCACCACCTGTGACACAAAGGGCAAGCAACTCACCAACGTAATAAGGACATAAATTATTTGCATATACAACGTGTCCAAAACAGCTGTCTATCCACTACTTCCAGCACCTCAGAGGACACTACTTAACACAGTGAATTCAGAGTCATCTAAACATACCGCGCAATCTGCGCAAAACCACATAAAGTTCCTGCGTGAGTCCACTGCGCTTAAATTGGGTGTTAACTTAACACAACATACAACTTCTAAATCTTCGGGTGACTGGCCTGAACTCGTGAAATGGATCTACCAACACATCATCATGGCCAATTGTGGTGTCACCGACAGACACCACAATTGCTAGGTGGTAGCCTTTAAATCGGCCGCGGTCCGGTAGTATACGTCGGACCCGCGTGTCGCCACCGTCAGTGATTGCAGACCGAGCGCCACCACACGGCAGGTCTAGAGAGGCTTCCTAGCACTCGCCCCAGTTGTACAGCCGACATTGCTAGCGATGCTACACTGACAAATACGCTATCATTTACCGAGACGATAGTTAGCATAGCCTTCAGCTACGTCATTTGCTACGACCTAGCAAGGCGCCATTACCAGTTTATATTGAGCTTAATAATGTACCGTCAAGAGCGATGTACACCAATTATGGATTAAAGTTAAGTATTCCAGCAACAGCGTACCTTATTGGCTATATTAATTACATTTAAATGTTCCAGACCTCACGCCCGCGTGCGTGAGCTTAAACGCGTGCCTTTCGGCTTCCTCCAAACCCCGTGAATTGGCTCCTGCCAATTCACAACACCAATAAACCGCCTCCGCTCTCCACTTGCGAGGCACAAATAGGATATGTCCTGCAACACAGTGATTAAAATATCTAAAAAAGTGTTCGTTACAAGATTAACACTCAATGTCACAGGAAAACTTCAATCAGAAACAGACATCGGTTCGTTAGAATAAACGCACAAATTACGTGGCTGAAAAACACAACCAAGTCAGTGGCACACAAGGTCAGTAATAGTAAGGCACTTTATCATTTCCCCATTCAGAGGGGCGTAAAACAATAACACTTAAGCAGAGTAGTATGAATGCATTGGAGCAATTCAGTGACTGACAACAACTAAGTTTTTAAAATGCAGAACACAAGTCCTCACAGGATAAACGCGGTCTTACGTAATGGACTCCTAATAGTAAGGTCAAGCGTCCGAAACACATTGCTCAATAAATACACCACAACGGCAAGCACACTCAGTAATCGCCAGAACGATGGACACTGAGAACAAAATGCTGCTTATATCCAAACCAACTGTGCTCGCATTTGCATCCCATCAGTCACAGAGCCATAGAGACGAGAATGTAGTCACTAGAAGCAAACGGTAAATCCATGATGAACAAGGAAGCAGAATGTTCCCGACAGCATCGGCGCCTCTACCCACCAAGTCCGCCGCAAACGCCCAAACACAATCAGGTAACGTGGCAAACTTTCCTCTCGCCACCACACACGGCGTCGGCAGACACGGCTTCAGGCTCCGCGCACTACCGCCTATCTCCCTGTTTCTGCTCGCCATCCAAAATCCAACTACTCGACTGTCACAGGTGCCTCGCCGACTTCCCCCACGAGGGGGGCGCCACTTCTCTCTTTCCTCCGCGATAAAGCGGTAATATTATACGCGGTACGTTCGATAGATCAAACACCAGCCGCCACGGCTCAGTAACCAACAGAGTCGTACTAAATCTTAAAGAACAATAAGTTCCTCCAAATTATAATACTTCACCAACTGGTGCAGAAGTTGATCATTTAACCCTCTAACGGTAAGGTTGGGGGTTGGATCCGACCCCAGCGAGTCTCTTTTGTTTATAACTCCCCACTCAGTTTTTTCTGAGAGCGCTGTCGTTCCAGCTACCCTACCAGCCAGTCGTCCCGAGAAACGCCGAGGAGGCCACGTTAGTCTGGTGACTGACTGAGTGACCTGCAGCTACCCTCTCTATCCGAAACCTACATTACCCGCGCTCGGTTTGGATACGACCACACCTTACTGTTTACGTTACACTTATTAGTTTCTTTTGTGGGGAGGATTGATGTTTATATTACATCTAAGTTTTGTTTTCTCTTCTAGTATCATACTAAAATGGCGCATCAACTCCTTAGAACTCCTGAGGAGATAAACGAGTTTCTCCGAGAGGAGACTGAGTCAGAGGATGGCTACATTATCGATGCAGAAAACTGTTCAGAAACCGAGGATGATGTTTTATCTAATACTGATGACGAGGATGATGTATTTCATTGTGCGGCAGGAGCAGTCGAGTTTGATAATTCTCAGTCAGATGTAGATGATGAGAGAAATTTTGAGCTAGGTAAAGACACAGACACAATGTGGACCAACAAACCCATCCATTCAAAATTTTCTATGACACCAGCGTCATATATTATTACTCATCTCCCTGGTCCACGTGGGGAAGCAAGGGGGATCACTAGTGAACTGGAAATAATATTTTTATTATTTATAGATTCAAAAATTATAGAAAAAATTGTTTTGTACACAAATCGAGAAATCTAGGCAAAAGTACAATACGGTCTAGTGGTTTCATTCACCAACAGAGAGCGTTGAAATAAAAGGGTTGATGGGCCTTCTCTTCATGAGTGGTGTCCTAAAAAATTCTATGCTCAGTGTAGATGAGATGTTCTCAGCAAGCTATGGACCTCCGGTATTGATGATAAAACTTTTTCCCATTATTCACTTCTTATTTTACCCCGAAAAATCGATATTTCAAGGGTGGGGTCTGATCCAACCTCACCTTACCGTTTATGTCAGGAAACTTCACCTTACCGTTAGATGGTTAAGGAGGCAGCAACCAAAATTCAGGTACCAGTTACAACTTAGTCTCAATCAAAATATCTCTCTCTCTCTCTCTCTCTCTCTCTCTCTCTCTCTCTCTCTAAACACTTATATAAATATTCATATTATTAAGATAAGTCATTTTATAATCTCTGTAAGACAGTTTATGGCTAAAAAAGGGCTTGGTTGCGCTGCCGTCTGACCTGGCTCCATGCGACATTATTATTTCCACTTATGAAAAGGGGCATAAAAGGACACCGATTTGACAACGCTGAAGGAGTCAAAAAGACAACGAGGGAGGAGCTGTCAGCCATTTCTGATGATGACTAAAAAAAAATGTTTCGAACAGTGGCAGCACCGATGAGACAAATGTATTAGTTGTAGTGGAGAGTCTTTTGAACGGATAAGTTTGCTTTGTAAACAATTTGAACGTCTGGCTTTTTTTTTTTTGAGTACCCACTCGTAGATGTGTGTTTACTTTCGCTCGCTTTGGTTTTACAGGTGGAGCGCGTGTCGGGTCGCTGCCTGCCCCTGGGCCGCTCCGCCATGGGCTGCGTGGCCGCCGCCCACGTCCGGCCCTTCCACCCCTCCTGCGTGTAGCCGCGCCTCTGTACCACGCCTGCTGCTGCTGGACGTCAAACATCTGGCTTAATGTACTCACAACACATTCACCAATAAAGACTATTTTATACCCATCAGGAAATTAACTTCCCACACAACTGTAGTAGAGGGAGTAAAATACACCATAAAAATTTAAATAGTAGCGAGAATGAATTACAACGTGACACTGCAACTTTACAACACGATAGCTTTCTTTTTTGTACAATTAATGGCCATAAATTCCAGACCTGTAATCTGGAAACTCTAAACAGGTCGTACATGTTCAATGACATAACATACGACGCTTTGTGTGTTATATATGATATAGTTATGAAGTATGTTACGCCAACTGTTGCAGAGACAGTGTGTTGGAAATTGAACTACAATTCGCAAACAATTGAAAATTGCAAAAATACATCAGAGTTAATTTGATTGTACATCGAATATCTAAAAAGTAACTCATCTTTCAGCCTTTAAGGCCAACTGAACGTTCTGAATACCCAAATAACATCGTCTACATAGTAGCGAATGATCAGTGCCTGACTAAGAAAGTACGGGGTCTGTAGCAAATGATAAGAGAGCATTGGTTTGCTATAGGTATCAAAGCTTAGGATGCCAAATAAGCAGCAATTAACAAAAGTTTTCTCGATTTAATTGGGGCAAATTTAGAGGTAGCACTAGTCATATCAATGACTAAGCAAACCACGTTCTATGTTTGTTAAGATGAGGTCGTTTAGACATTCTTGTCCTGTGATGTTCCTTAACTCATTTTTGATACGCTTGAATGTTGGAAAAGGACGTCCTCTCTTGGCGTTGGTGATCATCAAAGACAAATGCGTAAGCCCAGTTCTACATTTGGCAGTCATGATTCCAACGAATTTTCCGTTAAAATTTTGTAAGACTGCAGTTCTAGGGGCATCGTGCTTTTAGCTGTCAATGCCAGCACTGATGCAGTCCTCTAAGACACCCTTGTAGTGACGTCACACACTAATAATGTCGGGACAATGACTGGTAAATATTTGTTGCACTTTGTTAATTCTTTATTTCCGTATTTGCGTGTGCAGAATTCGGGATGCTGAGGGAGAATCGATAAAATTTAAGGTAGTAATATACAATGTAAACATAACACCGACTTGTAACGCCGTCTGATTAAATAATGTAATTCCACTTTATTTTGTAATTTATTTTCCGTTATATGCAGATCGAGGTAGCAGGTCTAGGGTCACTACTTACGAAATAAATACGGTACACATTTATTGCTTTGTTATTGGTAATCAATTCTAACTGATCGGGTTATTACGACTAGCTTGGACAGCATTAGGAAACTCCCTGTGAGTTTTGCGGTGTTGTCAAATTAAAGACGACGTAAAATATAGTGTGGCCGGCGATCACTTTTAGAAATGATCTAAGCAATTTTTACTACCCATTGTAGTTGTGAACATCACCGTTTTTCCATTGGACTATACGAGGAATACCATTCGTATATAACTTCATCAATTTTTTTACACTCAAGCGCGGAGTCCCCTAATGCATGGGGCCCGTAGCATCTCCTAACTCTTCCTACGTGGCTAATCCGGAACTGAAAATGATACGTACGTCTAATATGTACCTGAGAGCAACTTAAAAATTAATAAGAAATGAAAAAATGTAGTGCCCATACATACATACATACACTCCTGGAAATGGAAAAAAGAACACATTGACACCGGTGTGTCAGACCCACCATACTTGCTCCGGACACTGCGAGAGGGCTGTACAAGCAATGATCACACGCACGGCACAGCGGACACACCAGGAACCGCGGTGTTGGCCGTCGAATGGCGCTAACTGCGCAGCATATGTGCACCGCCGCCGTCAGTGTCAGCCAGTTTGCCGTGGCATACGGAGCTCCATCGCAGTCTTTAACACTGGTAGCATGCCGCGACAGCGTGGACGTGAACCGTATGTGCAGCTGACGGACTTTGAGCGAGGGCGTATAGTGGGCATGCGGGAGGCCGGGTGGACGTACCGCCGAATTGCTCAACACGTGGGGCGTGAGGTCTCCACAGTACATCGATGTTGTCGCCAGTGGTCGGCGGAAGGTGCACGTGCCCGTCGACCTGGGACCGGACCGCAGCGACGCACGGATGCACGCCAAGACCGTAGGATCCTACGCAGTGCCGTAGGGGACCGCACCGCCACTTCCCAGCAAATTAGGGACACTGTTGCTCCTGGGGTATCGGCGAGGACCATTCGCAACCGTCTCCATGAATCTGGGCTACGGTCCCGCACACCGTTAGGCCGTCTTCCGCTCACGCCCCAACATCGTGCAGCCCGCCTCCAGTGGTGTCGCGACAGGCGTGAATGGAGGGACGAATGGAGACGTGTCGTCTTCAGCGATGAGAGTCGCTTCTGCCTTGGTGCCAATGATGGTCGTATGCGTGTTTGGCGCCGTGCAGGTGAGCGCCACAATCAGGACTGCATACGACCGAGGCACACAGGGCCAACACCCGGCATCATGGTGTGGGGAGCGATCTCCTACACTGGCCTTAAACCACTGGTGATCGTCGAGGGGACACTGAATAGTGCACGGTACATCCAAACCGTCATCGAACCCATCGTTCTACCATTCCTAGACCGGCAAGGGAACTTGCTGTTCCAACAGGACAATGCACGTCCGCATGTATCCCGTGCCACCCAACGTGCTCTAGAAGGTGTAAGTCAACTACCCTGGCCAGCAAGATCTCCGGATCTGTCCCCCATTGAGCATGTTTGGGACTGGATGAAGCGTCGTCTCACGCGGTCTGCACGTCCAGCACGAACGCTGGTCCAACTGAGGCGCCAGGTGGAAATGGCATGGCAAGCCGTTCCACAGGACTACATCCAGCATCTCTACGATCGTCTCCATGGGAGAATAGCAGCCTGCATTGCTGCGAAAGGTGGATATACACTGTACTAGTGCCGACATTGTGCATGCTCTGTTGCCTGTGTCTATGTGCCTGTGGTTCTGTCAGTGTGATCATGTGATGTATCTGACCCCAGGAATGTGTCAATAAAGTTTCCCTTCCTGGGACAATGAATTCACGGTGTTCTTATTTCAATTTCCAGGAGTGTAGAAAGGGGAGGATTCATTAAGATATGAATGTGATTCCTCAAGTTCTCATTACGTATGAGTACTGCATGAGATTTCGGGATTGCAGCCGTATGATAGCAACATCTTTCCACAATATTTCATCTGACAACCAGGCAGCCATCTTCACATGAGTTATTTCTACAATAACGCATTCTCATTGAATAAGGTAAGTATGGTTTGTAGCACTTCGGAGTTACTAGTTCCATGCGGATTTCTTTCTTTTTTTCTGGTTAGGTAGACAATATGGCCCACAGTTAAAGAACAAATATATTGAATGAAACATAATTATTTTCAGCTAGTAGGTAGTTCAATTTTACAGCAGCAGTTTTTGTTTTTAAGAAATTTCAAATGTTTTTGATATTCTACTACAATAAGCACTTGTTCCCGTGGAAATTTGGGACGGGTGTCTGGCAGGTAAAATGCAGCCATGTTTTCACTGTGCTTGTGTTGGAATTGTCCCTCTCTTTAGTTCGTTAAGGGCTACACAAGGAAGCGACAGAGAAAAGAGCGAGTACCCAGTTTCGGGAATCTTCCGTAAAGGCTCTAAAACTAAACTACTCCTGAGCAGGCCATGAAGGTCCGACGGTACCAACCGGTCGCCGTGACATCCTCAGCCCACAGGCGTCACTGGATGCAGATATGGAGGGGCATGTGGTCAGCAAATTTAAAAATGCTACAGTGAAGTAAATCTTGTCAGCACTCTACTTAATAGTCTATGTGTTACACTATGACTCTGCTACATACCAATAATCAGCAAGTGAAATCAAATTAAGAAGCATTATTATGAAAAACCAGTTAAAAGTTAAAAACATTGTGGAAATAAAAGCTATTGGCAAATGACGAATTTCAATTATCGAGACAGGTAAAATTATTAAAGAAACACAGTTTATTTGCAAATGCGAAATGTTGCGTTTCAAGGAACAAAATGATGCACAATTTATGACGTATGATTTGTCTACAAGTTACCTAACTATTTTTAAAAAAATAGACAATTTCACTCAACATAAAACTCTATAATTGAAGAACTAGGAATATTCCGTAAATATCTGTAATCAACATACAGTACTTGAACATGCAGAACTCGTAATATTTATAAACGCTGTACAAAACGCAGCCATTCATGCTCCACAACAACAAAAACAGTAAAACGTGCCAGAAACGGCTTATGGCAGTCTCTAGATTGAAACCCAAGCAGAAAACATGGTGTTGATATGTACACTATCCTACAGGTTCAACACTCTCCCTGGCTGTGTGGTCCTTTCCATTGCGGCAAACTAGGGTTTCCCGTGAGCTCCGTAGAGCCATAGTTGCTTACGTATGAAACCAACTGTCGATGTAAGATTACACACAGCTTTCAGCGCTGAGAAAACAGTCAAAATGCAATTTTAGCATTAAATAACTATTAGTTACTAATATTAGTAAACAGTTATCAGATTTACATTTTCACAAAGGAACAGGAATAATGCCAGACTCCGTAATATTCTGATACTGGGCACCACTAGTAAAAACTATTTACTTGAAGCAGTGGTATTTGGACTTTGGAATTACGAAGGAATGGTCACATTTGCGTTCATCAGCTCAAACGCCTCCGTAGGAGCATTTGTAGAATGCAAAGTCGCGTATGGGACACACTTTTACGGAATACAACTTTGCGTTCCCACCCCACCCGAGAAAAAAGAAAGGTAAGCTAAACTTCTTTCCTAGTTCACCAACAAAGGCAAGCTGTAGTACAAGACCTGTAGTTCAAAACGATGATTATCACGCAGACCGCTGTTGGTTCAGAGCAGCAATAGCACTTTAAGAAAAGTTGGAATAAAGTAACATTCAAACTTCCCTACAGTTTCACACGACACTTGCACACCACAGACATACACACATACATGCATGATGGAAACATTTATGAAATACTACTATAAAGGTCAGTGATTTATGACTGTTGGAAATTCTAGTTTCTGAGTGAATTAAATAATTAAGTAGACAGTGTAAAATAATGTGGATCAGGTATCACTGTTAGAGATGTCATATATATATATATATATATATATATATATATATATATATATATGACAAGTTAAGAAATTTTAAAATGCACAACTATGCTTTGTGCATAGGAGTTTTAGTTTAGCTTTGTCGGGTGATGATGCTGTTTTCCAGCTGATGGCAGGAAATTTTTTGAGGAAGGCGTTGCGACCCAGAAACTAGCCGCAAAGAACGACAGATAAAGAAAATAGACATTTCAGAAACAAAGTATGTTGTCTTTAAAAACCTAGGCGTCAGCCGGACGTTCAATGTTCCTTGCTTCAGAAGTGCGCACAGATGATTGGAGGTAAACGATCAAAACTTCAAATTACTACCCTGCCCGCAACCCTACGCAGATTTCATCTCAGTCGATCGTCTGCAGGACGATCACGTGCGTTACACTCAATTTCTGTGCCACATCGTTTCAACACTAAATGGAAGCACTGAAGCCAGTTTCGCTCCTAACACCTTGGGTTCTGTTCGTGTCTGACCCACTTGGTTTAGTTTCTGTATGTACTGAACACGGCTATTTACCAGAGTACTCAGAGGCGGACAAACTAAATGAGATTACATGGCCGCAAAAATTTTTCCGGATCGCCGGTGGCTGCGATGACGCCACGGCGCTGAAGCGATGCTCCCTAGCGGGCAGGTGGCAAACGCAACGTCGATGAGCAAACGCATTTGGCAGTGGGCGGCTTGCGCACCCCTGCAGGCGAGCCACGGGCAATGGCCGTCCCTGAAGGCACAGCGTGGCCTACCTGCAAAAGCGGCAGCTGCAGCCGTGTCTGGAGCGCCATCCAACCCCACTCCCTTCTCCAGTGCATGTTCGACGTCGCCGCAGCCAGTGGTAAGTTAGCTGCATCACAGTTGCCAGATGTGAAGACCCAGTCGCTTTGAACAGGAGGAATGTCCAAAATCTCGATCTACATACTGTTCATAAGCACCTGTGTCGTACTGTCAACAAACATGTTTACACACAAGGATCACAATTCAGTTTAGTGAAGTAACTGAGATGTCTCGGTGATACAGTCACAAATGTCTTCATAATAACTCGTATTCGCGAGTGCATAAACAGTGCTAGCAACAGCTCTTCTCATTTGTTAGTGAATACAGTAAGATTCTGTATGGATACACCACTGGCCATTAAAATTGCTACACCAAGAAGAAATGCAGATGTTAAACGGGTATACATTGGACAAATATGTTATACTAGAACTGTCGTGTGATTACATTTTCACGCAATTTGGGTGCATAGATTCCGAGAAATCAGTACTCAGAACAACCACCTCTGGCCGTAGTAACGGCCTTCATACGCCTGGGCGTTGAGTCAAACAGATCTTGTATGGTGTGTACACGTACAGCTTCCCATGCAGCTTCAACACGATACCACAGTTCATCAAGAGTAGTGACTGGCGTATTGTGACGAGCCAGTTGCTGGACGTTTTCAATTGGTGAGAGATCTGGAGAACGTGCTGGCCACGGCAGCAGTAGAACATTTTCTGTATCCACAAAGGCCCGTACAGGACCTGCAACATGCGGTCGTGCATTGTCCTGCTGAAATGTAGGGTTTCGCAGGTATCGAATGAAGGGTACAGCCACGGGTCGTAACACATCTGAAATGTAACGTCCACTGTTCAAAGTGCCGTCAGTGCGAACAAGAGGTGACCGAGACGTGTAGCCAATGGCACCCCATACCATCACGCCGGGTGATACACCCGTATGGCGATGACGAATACGCGCTTCCAATGTGCGTTCACCGCGATGTCGCCAAACACTGATGCGACCATCGTGATGCTGTAAACATAACCTGGATTCATCCGAAAAATGACGTTTTGCCATTCGTGCACCCAGGTTCGTCGTTGAGTACACAATCGCAGGCGCTCCTGTCTGTGTTGCAGCGTCAAGGGTAACCGCAGCCATGGTCTCCGAGCTGATAGTCCATGCTGCTGCAAACGTCGTCGAACTGTTGGTGCAGATGGTTGTTGTCTTGCAAACGTCTCCATCTGTTGACTCAGGGATCGAGACGTGATTGCACCATCCGTTACAGCCATGCGGATAAGGTGCCTGTCATCTCGACTGCTAGTGATACGAGCCGCCGTTGGGATCCAGCACGGCGTTCCGTATTACCCTCCTGAACCCACCGATTCCATATTCTGCCAACAGTCATTGGATCTCGACCAACACGAGCAGCAGTGTCGCGATACGATAAACCGCAATCGCGATAGGCTACGATCTGACCTTTATCGAAGAAGGAAACGTGATGGTACGCATTTCTGCTCCTTACACGAGGCATCACAACAACGTTTCACCAGCAACGCCGGTCAACTGCTGTTTGTGTATGAGAAATCGGTTGGAAACATTCCCCATGTCAGCACGTTGTAGGTGTCGCCACCGGCGCCAACCTTGTGTGAATGCTCTGAAAAGCTAATCATTTGCATATCACAGCATCTTCTTCCTGTCGGTTAAATTTCGCGTCTGTAGCACGTCATCTTCGTGGTGTAGCAATTTTAATGGACAGTAGGGTACTGTCGTCGGATTCTTCACAATATTCAAACCGGACCGCAATAAAGAATTTGTAGAAACATTGGCATGTGTTCCGCATACGCGATTTAGGCCAGGTGCATATTGGGACGCAGCCGACGGAGGGCAGAACCGGGCACATGAGCGATGGAAATAAGAGTACTTGGTGACAGTGTGTTCGCGCGTATTGGGAAGCAGTTTCCATTGACGCGCTCAGCCCGTGATAGCACGTTGCATGTTATGGTCACCCGTCACCTTTGTGGCGCTGGCGCAGTAAACTGTGTCCCGGACACTGCGTAGTTTGTCCAAGAAAGAAAAATTACAACACAAGACATTAAAAAGGAAAAAGTTGCCATACTGTATAAATTTTGAACATAGTATACGTGTCACCATTCTACATGGAAATTCCGCTTATGAGGGCCTACGTCAAAGACAAAACGATATGCAGAAGGAAAGTATTTTAGTCACTATCTGGAGAGGGTACGTGACGAGCATATACTACCGTGTGTGTTGCTTCGCATCCCTCGTGGTGATGTGCTGCTGCTTCGAAGGGTACGAGCTACGCACGGAAGGAACGTAGACTCGGCAACGCGCAATATGAGACACTTATTTTCAAATGAGGTGCTTATATGAAGCAAAGAATGTAAATTCAAGTTGTTGCAATACAACGCAATGGTTCGAAGAAAAATGCCCACCATTGTGGAAACCCTGATGCTAGCAACAATCGTGAATAGAAGACAATCAACGCGAAGTGCTCTGAAAGGGGCCTACATGCGACGGTCGAAACAAAGGGCCCATCAGGCTACTTTTAGCACGTCTACTGTAATCTCTGCGCCATTTTACTTCTACAGTTACATTTTTAACAGTTTCTCAGTTTCACATGTGGAAATAAAGGATAAACACCTCAGCTCAGTTCCTTCAATCTTAACAGAAGCTTCTAAAGTTTCTTTTTTTGTGTGTGTAAGTGAAACAGTATTTTTTATTGTGGCTTCAGCACCGAAAAAGAAAGAATTGCAAAACTCGGACAGAAATATGGAAGTTTGGAATGAGAAAGAACAGTTTAAAGGATGGTTAACTGCAGATCCCAAGGACGGTTATCGTGCTCGTTGCCGGGCGTGTGATATTAGTTTGTGTGCTGGGAGAAACGAACTGTCGAAACATGCAAATCGGGATTGGCACAAAAGCCTAGTCCCTCAATTTAATAAGCAATTAGTACTTTCATCGTCGGAGCATCGTCCTACTACAAGGACCGCAAGTCGTAACCTCGAAGTCTGTGCCAGAGCTGCAGAAATAAGATGAGCGACAACATTTGCACAGTACTCACTATCCTTGTCAACATATCATGTAGGTGAGCTTAAAACACATTTTTGTCTGTTCTAAAATTGCAGGTAAATTGACTGATATTCTGCAAACTCGCAAGTTTTCATTATTTGTAGACGAAGGCACTGCCATTTATAGTAAAAAAATGTTGTGTGTAGTTCTTATTTTTCTAAACACACAAAATATACAGTTACGCAGTTGTTGGAAACCATAACTTTAGATCCATAAATTGTACCGTACGAGCTCTCTCTGATGCAGACATCAAACGCTTCAACGAGAAAAATATTTCAGCTACAGGTATTATTGCGATGGCTACAGATGTTGCAAGCGTTATGGTAGGGGAAAATTCCTCGTTGATAACGAAATTGAAAGCTGAGGCAGATGAGTCATCCTTTGTTATTAAATGTGTACGTTACTCCTTGCACATTATCGCCAGTAAAGCTGCCGAGAAATGTGAATTATTTAATAAGAAACATAGCATACTGCGTTAGCCACAGCTGCAGAAAACAAGTAACGCCCTCTTCATTACAAGAACTCATGAACTAAAAGAAACATAAAATTTAAGACCTGCTGGAACAACGTGGCTAGAATTACAGCATTGTATTTCGAGGAATTTAGAGTAGTGGGAAACTCTGCAACTGTTATTTCTTGAAGCCATGTTACATGATAGTGTGATGATGGCAGAAATGATAAGTCATGAAATGATCAACGTTTACACAAATCTCGAATAAAGAATACGTTCCTGGTTTTTCAACACTCCAAACGCTTTTTTCTGTAGTAAGCAGAATTTAATAGCGCAATTACAGCCACAAAGCCAGAAATTAGTCAGAAAACTTTCTCAAAACTTTATGAAACGCGTCTCCACAAAAAATGGATAAATTAACCCTCAAACTTTGCTTACATTAGATCAGATATACCTCGGATGTGAACGTAAGAAGTTGTTAAATACTTATACTGAAAATGAAAAAACATATTCATAATTTTAGGCTACGGTGCCTGCAGTCTTGTCAAACTGTTGTAATCGATGAGATGCATAGATTACCCGTATCAGAGCCACTGTGCTACGAGATTCCGTTTGTTCAGTCAAATGTTGCTCTTAGCTATGAAAAGAGAACAGACGTAATACATTTGCAAATCCTGTCGGAAAAGTATCAGCATTTTTTTTTTACCGAATCCTGTCTCATTATAGAAATAATGGAGGTCATTACCATGCTGTTTTGACGAAACAGACAACGAGCTCTTACAAAAAGAATTGTCTGCGGTCTTTCAGAGTAAATTGTAGCCAATCAAAGTTTTTGTAGGACAAACAGTTTTTGACAATATTTCTACACTTGTAAAGACTGTGTTAACATTTTCACATTCAGATGCAGAAACAGGACGGGATTTTCTGTGTGTGTGACACTAAAACAAGAAACGGAATTAAATGCGATTTATACTTCTTAACTTGCTGCTATCACTTAAATCGGCTCAGAACAACGAATATATGCGACAAGCATTTGAATCTGCATGAGAAACAAACGTATGATTTTAATTAATATTCAGCAAACGCAGTCACTAACAGACGTCTTCATGAAAAAGAGGTGAGTGTACGTATTTACACATACCGAATTTTTGTTAAGTTATTTTGCTGCATGACTGCGTTTATTCAGTGTTCATCAAGTTCATGAAAGCTTTACTCACTCACCTGTCTAAATTAGCTACTCTTCCCTATTATTAATTCAATAAGTATAAAATTTCTGCCATCATCACACTATCATCTAACATGGCTTCAAGAAATAAGAGTTGCAGAGGTTCCCACTACTCTAAAATAACAAGGCGTTATTATTTTGTGTTGTTAATTCAGGATATAAAGTAATGACTGTTCCCTTTATTTAGTGGCCCTGCACCCTGATACTGATAGCAACTCGTCGACAGAATTCGGAAAATTTCGTTCTGCTAGTAACTAGCGCCAACCAATGGTATCTAAAACAGCAGTAGCCATTTAGGTTCGTACACACAATGCTCTTTTTCCGTTCCAATATTTCCAGAAGCGCAACTACATATACACATTTTCGCATGCCTCATTTCCTTGAAATGGAGGCCATGCTTAAGGTGTATTCCTTTCCGGTTTCGCTGGGAATCTCTCGCGCTGTTTAGCAGACGACAGGCAGTCGGGATCCATGAGTGTTTCGTAGTGTAGTGTGTTGAGATTATGCTTTAATAGGATCCATGTGCAATAATTGCTCTTTACTCCAAAGACAGACGCTGAAATTTTATAGATGATTGCAGACAAAGAGAGGTCATATGAAATGACGCTTTAAAGATTGTATGAACAAAAATTTGAGGTTCGATGGTACGAGTGTCAAGTATTAGATTTAGTCTTCGATCATATTGCTGTAAATTATAAGACTCGAAGAAGAAAATCAGAGAAGCAGCGTATAAATCTTTTAAAAGTATATGTGGATACTATGGACAAATATTAATGTTGTGGTGACTTAATAGCAAAGCATTTGAAGAGCAAGAAAAGAAAACACGTGATAGGTGCAGCTTCTCAACAGGCTACAGCGCCGATAGAAGAGACAGAAATGAAGGGCATCGACGATGAAAGAATACAGAACCAGAAAACACAATCTCGGTACTACTAATTCTGGTGTGTACAGCATTACCAAATTTATCGAGTATGAGGATGTTTACCAGTACATAATCACTCTTGAATGAAGTTGTGTAAACAACTATCATAAAATTACAATGACCTATTAATAGTAGCCATGGTATTATATTTCTCAGTTTCAGGAATAAATACTAAAATGCGTTGTTTTGAAATGCGGAATAAATCACTCAAACTGGCATATAGGAAGCTGGTTGCCAACTACCGAAATGTTATTGCTAATTTTATTGCTACATTTTCCTAAGCAGATATAAATCTCGCTATGACCAGCTTTCCTGGAAATATGCAAAGAGAACGTAAGTATCACTTTCTATTTCTCGTATCTCTGCTGTTTGATACGAATCGTCTTGTGTTTACACTTCCTGTCACCTTTCATCACAATAAACGCATCACAAATTGCCGAGCAAAGTAATAGATACTAGCAGACTTTTTACACACTGACGCACCGTCTAAACACGAGAACGCGCATGCCAACGTGCATTCTTTCTACTAATTTTTGTGCCCGCCCTTTTGTTTCTGTGCGTCAGCAAATTGCGCTCGAAGAAAGAGGCATCGTCTGGACATACATTTACTTTGTCAAGGGCTTACTGTTTCACCACGAGTTGTACGTTAGCGGAGGGCATAAGACGCGCAACGGGACTAGAAATCGGTGGTGCGAAAAAATAAAAATCTAGAAAAAGCAACAGTTGCATTCTAATTTAGCCCGCGTAATGAGACTAATAGACTACCACAGATGTACATGAAACGCTGATACTTCTGTGCGTCATTTCAGTCACTTCAAGTTTCGGTAAGAATAAAAAAACTGTGTAAGTTTGTGAACTTCCGACTCTTTCAGTTGCAACCAAGACTTTAATAAAATGGCAAAGGTAATGTAAATCACAACACTGGGAGGAGTTGTGGTCTAAATAACAATTGATTTATTCATTCTTGACAACACATGACAAAAGATGGCTAAAGAAATGCCACACAAACATTTTTATTTGACAAACGCTTTCAGTATTATGCAGTCTATGGTTTACAAAGTGATCAACTGGGGATCAACACACCACACTCACCAGAACTATTCGCTTTATCTGACGTCATAAATGTGAATCCGTGGTATGGCCGAAAAACTACTCTACTGTCAAGCACCTATATTCTACTATTCCATAAAGAAAAATATGGTTCCAAAGAACAGGGTGCTGAGAAGCATATATTAGAGCCCTACGGTGTAGCAGCGAATGCTTTTCCCCTCTGCAGGTCAAAGCGGCACAGCACGACACGCTCGCTGACTGCAGTCACGGGCAGAGATAATGCTATTAATGGCGTGCACCCGCAAATATGCAAGTACGCGGTCTTGCGTTCAGCTGATTCAGAACGCAAATACTTCCCTATGAGCCTCTGAAGCCCCAGTGGATTCCAGTGTACAGGTGGACCCGTTTGCTGTTCTGCAAAATAAATTTGGCTCATTGATGGGGTATGTCAAACGTTTTGATCTCCGACCCACGCATATCTCGTGTGTGTGATGCAAGAAGCAGTACCTCTGACAGTTCAGATGGTGGCATACTAGCAAAGGACAGTAGTCTGACCTGCCATTCTTTGCTAGCGAAGCGCCACTACAAGAGTGATCGTCTCTTTCTCTACAGCTTTCTCTCGCAGCTCGGTACCATAGCACATTTGCGTGCTTAGAATATGCCCACCTTAGCACAACCCAATCACGAGCTGGAGCTCAGCGTTCGAGGCTGGGAGAATGCCCTCCTGCTCTGCATACACAGATTTGACCAACAAGCGACTTTCAAAATTAATTGGGAGACAAGGAAAAAAGATTCAACTTCGCACCCTCTTTCCCACACGTTTACGCCATGTCTTTGTTAAAAGCATGACTTGAATGGAACTACAGACCTCGATAAAAAGATCGTTATCTCCCCTGTTGCATCCATTTCGAACTTTCCAAAGAACGGCCGTAAACTTGCTAAAAGCCTCAAGCCTTCACAGATATTTTTTTGCAGCAGAGTCTGGACGCCTGGGCGCCGCTGCTGCAGAAACTCTCAGCCATCTCATCCGCTTTCTACCTAAGAAGGGCCTATACTCTGCTTTATTGCCAGCCATCAGATCTTACAATGCCACTCATAGCTGTAGCGACTCCTCAGCGCTGGTCAGCCTGCCTGGACGTGGTCGCTGACCGACCGGCGCCAGCCAATGTGTCTGCACAATGAGACCAGGAGACTCAGCTGTCAGCAAACCTTTTCACCCACGTTCTGCAGGAAAAAAGCTCCCCTCTGGTCTCAGCAGCCGTGCGCTTTTACTGCAGGCATTTAACTCGGCACCCTCTTCCTTCGAACGCAAGTAAAGCCTACCGCTATGCCTTCACTAGACCACACAAGCAACAGCGTTAACTACCGCCAACCATTTCATCATATGAACAAAGTCAGGTCGTATCAAATATAGCAACCAAGTAATAAAGATTACCTTCCGTATGAAGCAGCATGACACTGTATCAAAAGTGAGAGTGGCCAGCAATCTCTCAAGTTATTAGAACTGCGGAATATCTAGAAAATCTTGGCAGTGGTACTGGTTGCAGAGCTTATCCTGTATCTGTTTTGTTTTACCATCATACAAGATGAATAAGGTGAGCTTTCAGATTCAAATATTTATTTCCTCAAATATGCATTTCGCAGTTTCACAATATAATAATCTGAAGATTGGAACTTTTTGAAAACCCGAAACCAGTCATTTGAAGAATTAAAAATTTGCATCTGGAAGATAACTTTCTTTCTTTGTATAATGGAGAACATCTGTTCCTCGCCGCACCCTTAACCAAATCTCTGCACTTTCCAAATGCCCAGTGGCCAACAGAGAGCCTTAGATAAAGGGAATAGACAATAAAATTAAGAAATATATATATATTTACTACAAATGAGTGGACATAACAGAGACTCAAACGAAGAAAGAAAGACTAAACTGGACAAGGCATACAAAGTAGTGTGGAATCATTACACCAAGAAGTCTATCTCACAAAAAGCCAAGTTACGCCATTACGACACGGTGGTGCTCCCCGAGGCACTATATGCAGCAGAGACCACACTAATCCTAGGGCATACACGTATCAGACAATTAGAAAAAGTAGAACGGAAAATACTTAGGAAAATATTTGGCGCAACTAACAACAATGGAATATGGATCAAGAAACCTACAGAGGAACTGTACAAACATACCGAGACAATCACAGAAAAGATTAGAAAACGCAGACTACAATTCTATGGACGCCTATACAGAATGCCATCACACAGGGTGACCAAACAGATCTTGGACTGGGTAACCACTAGAAACAACACATGGGTGGCAGAGGTAGAAAACGACCTGAACCAACTCAACATAACAGCAGACACAATAAACGACAGAATAAAATTCAGAAACATCATTAAGAAAAGTAAACTACATGAGATACATTGTGACAAACGAACAAGCATAAAATGGACCGAAGAACGCAAGCAAGATCGCAGCCAGAAGATGAAAGAAATATGGGCAACCAAAAAGGCAATCAAGATGAAGCCGAAGACACAAAGCCGACAAAAAGCATGGACAGAGGACCGGAAACAGAAACTCAGCGAGTGAATGAGGGAAGTTTGGGCAGCAAAGAAGGCAGCAAAAGGAACTGGCCATGTAGTTTAGTCCAAATGCGCTCTTTAAGGGCAAAACACCAATAATAATAATTATATATATATATATATATATATATATATATATATATATATATATATATATATATATATATTAAAAATAGAAATGAGTCTTTTCTGTTTAGAAACTTCTAATGGAGAAGAACCGGAAATAGTGTGTCATTTCCAAAAGAAAGGCTCCATTTTGCTGCGCCTGTTGGCGTCTTTAGTAGGAAGCACAAAATGTTCTATTGTTGCACGTGACGTTGAGGCTAACAGCAACAAGCTTCCCAAATAACACTGTGAATATTTCGTTTGAAAACAGTGACCACTGAGTGTATAAAATTTTCAATAAAGGGAAAATGTTACTACCCAATACGCGATTTTACAGAGATTACTCATTAAAAAAAAAGTTACGTTACGTATAACTTTATATGTCAGCTTCGTAGTGAAGTGTCCATCTTTTCGCTAACTGTCATACTTATTGTGATATTCGCATTTAAGTAAGACGCTGTACGAAATTCACAAAAATTTGCAATGAAAAGTACGCGCCACTACGATTTTGTGTATGGTGCATATTACACCGTATGTTGCTGCGAATGAAATTTAGCTAACATATTCAATTTTTCTTTCGACTTGGGAGGAGGTCTCTATCTGGCTCCAATCTCGAGAAAATGGAATTTATGTAGATTGTTCAGTGCACGGCTGTCAGAATGAAATATTCATCACATACCTCATATCTCCTAAGCCGCTCGAGATATAGAAACGAGATTTTGGCAGTGATAGTAAACAACGAGGAGGGTATTTTGCTGTATGGTTAACATGTGGAGCTTTCTTATCTACGTTGATACAGCCGAAGCTACAGTTTTTATTTAATTTTGTTTTAAACCCAGTACTGTATTGATAGCTAGTGAAAAGAGAATCTGCCGATATGAAAGTAAACGTGAAATTCCTTCTTTTACGTTTCAGCAAACTGACACAATGAGATTTTCCGTAACATATTGACTTCTATGGTCGCCTATTGCTTATTTAATAAGTCATTATGTATTGCAATTTATACTGTGTTTTGGCATATAAAGCAAAATTAAACAAGACAAATGTAGCTGTTCCTCATAATTGATGATGCTTCTTCAGATGAGAATCGGTTAACAGTTCAGACAAAAATCATCTGGCAATTTCAGAGGAATCCTGTAAACCAATGAATCTTTAATAATGAACAGCTGGGAATGAAAATTGCCAAAGGATTTTCTTTCTACACCTCAGTTATATTTGACATATGAAAAATTACAGCAAATAGCTTACCCTCTTTACGTTGCTATCGACGTCAGAGGAAGTCAATCTTCTTGCTACAAATATCTTTCAATTGATCAGTGATACTGTCTTCGACGAATAGTTGACAAGGCTATGCAAGTCGTCAGTGTGTTCGCAGCTTCATAGTTATGGAGGAGTTTTATTGGGTCAGTTCTACTGTCCAGCAAAAATGCACCAGTGTTCTACTAGAATTAACAAATTTGGTGCTTGTATATATGTTGAAAACATTATATGAATGCAGAGTGGATAACAAGGGTAGAGAAATGTGACAGTCATTACTTTACGAATCACCTGAGACTACTCATTAAGGTAAAAATTGATTGTAAATGTATACAACCTATTTTTAACGGACCAAAAGCAATTAAGGCGAAGAAGATCACCACTTCACTCTGAATGGGAATATGGACAAAAAGATGATACACTACTTCCTGCTAATTATTCATATTTCTCGGATGAAGAATAGGGTGAAAATCATTTTGACAAATTTTCGTTGTAGTTGTTGACAGTTAAAAATGGTGACTTACAGAATACTGCCAAAATTGAAAGAGAATTGGCGAGTTATTTTTGTCTGAATTGTAAACTTTTCTTATTTGCACAAGCCTCGTCAGTTATGATTGAAGGCTATGTTTTTCTTGTCGACAGGTTTAAAACACAGTCTAATTTGGACACACTGGTCTTGCAGTAGTTGTTGCGACATAATTCTGAAACAGCTACATGTTAAACAAGAAATTGACGACCAGAGACGTCAGGTTCAGCTACTTATGCTAGTATGGTTATCGCAAATTTTGCTAATAAACGTATCCGTAAATTAGCCTACTATGCCTAGTTTCATTCACTGCTTTCATATGGCATCGTATTTTGGGAAAATTCTTCATTAAGAGAGAAAGTATTCATTGCACAAAAGCGTGTAATCTGAATAATAGCTGGAACCCACCCAATTTAAGGAACTCGGGATATTCACAGTACCTTCGCAACACGTATATTCACTTGTGAAATTTGTCATTAATAACCCATCCTAATTCAAAAATAACAGCGAAGTGCACAGCTACAACACTCGAAGAAAGGATGATCTTCACTACTCTGGATTAAATCTCACTTTGACACCGAAAGGGGTGAATTATGCTGCCACAAAAATCTTTGGTCATTTGTCAAATAGTATTAAAAGTCTGACAGATAGCCAACCAACATTTAAAAGCAAATTAAAAGAATTTCTGAATGACAACTCCTTCTACTCAATAGATGAATTCTTAGATATGATGTAGTAACTGTAAAAAAATTACTTAATTATTTCGTGCAAAGAAAACTTATGTTAAAGTGACACGTTCCACATCATTATGAAATGTCGTATTCATGATCTATGGAACAAGGATTAATGTATATATTATGTATGTATGTATGCAGCTTATGGAAAACATTGTTTCAGTTTGCAGTTACACAGTAGAAGAAATTTCATGTTTATTTTCATAATAGCAAATTCTGTTCTCAACAGCTGTCAACGGCTCTCAAAAAATTGCAGTACTTGATTGAAAAGATAAAATAAAAACTGTAGTTTCTGCTACATCGCTACAGATAAGAAAGTTCCGTACGTTAACCTTATAGCAAAATATTCTCCCCTTTACGTGCTATCATTTGCCAAAATCTTGTATCGATATCTCGAATGAGTTAGGATATAAGAGGGATATTATGAATATTTCATTCTCGTGCACGTGCGGCCGGAAGTGAAGATTCTAAATAAATTCCATTTTCTCGAGATTGGAGAAAGATAGAGACCTTCTCCCAAGTCTAAAGAAAAGTTCTATATCTTAGCCAAATTTCACTTGCAGCAACGTATGATTGAAGAAGAACTTTCTGAGCATGTACGTTTGGAACACGCACTGGATGGTAGTGAAACATGGATGTGGGAGAACCGGAATATAGAAGAATGGAATCATTTGAGATGTGATGCAACAGGCGACTGTTGAAAATTAAGAGATTCTGCACAGAATCGTAGATCAAAGAAATATGTGGAAAACACTGGCAAAAAGAAGGGATAGGATGCTAAGACATCTGTTAAGAAATCAGGGAGTAGCTTTCATGGTACTAGAGGGTGATGTAGAGGGTGAAAACTGTAGAGGAAGACAGAGATTAGAATACATCTAGCAAATAACTGAGACGTAGGTTGAAGATGGCACTTTGAGATGAAGAGCTCAGCACAGGAGAGGAATTCAAGGCGGGCCACATTAAACCAGTCATAAGACTGCCGATCCAAAAAAAAAGTGTAATTCGCACCAAATGCAAGATCACACCGACTTTTATTTTCATTGCAACCTTTTTGAACTTCGCGCTGTGTCGCACTTGAATTCGAAAATCACTTCAAGTATGACCGTTATCGAAATTCTGAGCACTTCATCCTGAAGCTGACATACAAAGCTAAAAGTAAAGTGAACATCATTTTTTTACCCACTAGTTTCTGTAAAATCGTTTGAGAAAGATTGCAGGGCGTGCGCCTGGAGTCTGCTAGCGCAGCGCGTCGCCAACCGGCGTGCGGAAAGCGGGAACACAAAGTCTCGTTCCAGAATGAGATTTTCTCTCTGCAGCGGAGTGTGCGCTCATATGAAACTTCCTGGCAGATTAAAACTGTGTGCCGGACCGAGACTCGAACTCGGGACCTTTGCCTTTCGTGGGCAAGTGCTCTAGGTAGGAGAGCTTCTGTGAAGCGCTGGGCCCTCCTACGAGGGTTGCCCGCTGTCTTTCTGTGAGCACCGTTTAAAGTGAGACAACAGTGCGCACACATCCTGGTGCACAAAAGGTTTTCACAATTTCTATGAAATTTCGAAAATACAGTAAAATACTTGGGTCGTAGGAAGTCCAATGGGACCCCTACAGTCCGTAGAAAATCAAAGGGCCAAATACTAAATCAAGTTGTGAAAAGAATCACCAAAGATACTGAAAAGTAAATAAAACAGATAAAAGTGTGAAATTATTATAGTAAACATGAGAATATATGGTCATAAAAGTGAGATAAAGTCAAAATAGTTTGGAGATGGGATTTTAAAAAAAAGTAGAGAAAGGTTAAGCTGGTGATTTCCGTATGTCACATGTTCTACATAGTCTCCCACCCGCTTCCCCACTGAAATACAACGCACAGAACGTTCAGACAACTGTGTGAAACTGTCAGAAAAGTCCTTCTACATCTACATCTACATCTACATGGTTACTCTGCAATTCACATTTAAGTGCCTGGCAGAGGGTTCATCGAAGCATTTTCATACTATTTCTCTACCATTCCATTCTCGAATGGCGTGTGGGAAAAAGGAACACCTAAATCTTTCCGTTCGAGCTCTGATTTCTTTTATTTTATTATGATTATCATTTCTTCCCCCGTAGGTGGGCGTCAACTAAATATTTTCTGATTCGGAAGAGACAGTTGGTGATTGAAATTTCGCAAATAGATCTCGCAGCAAAGAAGACCGCCTCTGTTTCAGTAACTGCCACCCCAATTCGCATATCATATCAGTGACACTCTCACCCGTATTGTGCGAGAACACGAAACTAGCTGCCCTTCTTTGCACTTTTTCGATGTCCTCCGTTAATCCTACCTGGTAACGATCCCACACCACGTAGCAATATTCCAGCAGACGAATATACACTTACTGTACATGCGTATGCATATCTATCACATATTTTTTGTTTGCTAGGCTGTACTATACATGTTCCTGCGGTATTTGCCTTTATAAGAACTTAACACATTAATGTTATTATAAACATATGGGCTTTTTATTGATAAATTGTTAAATAAAAGTATACATTTGTATGATCGGAGTTAACGGGTTTGCCGAACGCCCGTGTCCCCCAATTAGTTCGGATAATTGACGCTCTACTGTACCGCATTTCCTGTCCCACTCGCGAATGGTGCGCGGGAAGAAAGATGTCGACAGCCCTGAATGAGGTCCGGTTTTCCCTTCGTGATCATACTGCAACATGCAATATCGCGAAAAATAATGTGATGCTTGCCTCTTCTTGGAATGTACGTTACAGGAATTTTGACAGTAGACCTCGTGACGCAGAACGCTTTCGCCGTGGCGTCTGCCGCTGAAGTGCGAAGAGCACGGTAGTAACGCTCTCACGCTTACTGACCCGAACAAGTGAAGAACCGTGCTGCTTTTCTTTGGATCTTCTCTATCTCCTCCATTATCGCTACCTGGTAAGGGTCTCAGATTGACGGACAATAATCGTAAGAATCGATCAAAAGAGTGTTTTACAGGCCACTTCTTTGTGGATAATTCCATTTCCTCTGGATTCATCGAATGAATCTCAGACTAGTATCAGCTTTTCCTAAGAATAATTGTATGGTTTCATTTTACTTTTGGTTCTTCTTTGTGATGATGCTCAACTTGCGTGTTATTTTGTCTTGAATGTCGGTTATGTTCTCAAAGTACTGAGCCTTCATCTGAATTTCTGCACTTGGTCGTTTGTGGTAGATTCGAATTGTCAACAGCAAATCATGTCATCCGTGAGGATTTTTTGCAGCAAGGAAATGTCCGCGGTTTGCACACCTGTCAAGTCGCGGCAGGCGTCCATTCGACGTCGTGCTTGTTCGGGAATCAAAGTGTGCGGGACAAACTTTGCACACACTTTTGTCCACTATAGAACTTTCTGCAGAATTTCTTGAACTCTTTATTTAGAGATGTTTCGCTCACTGCTCCATGCGATTTGTGACACAACTATGTTGACACACTACAGCCACATGTCCACTACGTAACACTGTTTGCTTGCAACTGACTGGTCGAATGACACCTATTGTTTACAGCTGTTAGTTCTAGATTCCACCATAGTTACTGTGCCGACGTCATTTATATGCTAGGAAAGCTTTATGGACGGACGGTGTACTCTATGCAAGCCACCGTTCGCTGTGTGACAGAGAGTACCTTGTCACACTATCATTTCCCCCTTCCTGATCCATTTGTGAATGGCACGCAGGAGGAACGCCTGTCAGTAACTCGGTATGATTTCGAATATCTCTGAGTTTCCCGTTAGCGTCACTTCGGAAGATGTATGTGGAAAGTAATAACATGTTTTCAGACTCCTTTTGGACATAAGCTTGAGAAATTTTTACCGTAATCTTCGCCATGATACGCAAAGCCTGGTTTTGTCGTTCCTGAATGGAATTAATAAGCTTCCTTGACGTTCTTCCGACTTCTAAACAAATTCGTGTGCAAAATCTCCGCTCTGGTTTGAATATTTACTGTCTCCTCTATTATTCCCACCCAGTAAGGGACCAAATTTTCAACGGTTACCTACATCACTTCAAGTGAATGAAAGACACAGTTTCTGTAGGAACAACGTTGTCAATATTCTGCTCTGTTCTGGTCCAACGGAGCTTCTGGCCCGTTTTTAATGGCTTCGACCTCGGCGCTTTCAGTTTCTTCCATTCAGTTCGTAATAGTTCATACTTCCAGGTTACTTTATCCGTTTCATTTGAAAGGAAAAGACGATGCTTTTTTTCAAATATGAGATCTGTTTGAAAGGCAGTGAGACAAAAGTAATCTCACCTATAGAGGTGGTTTAAAGCATGTTTGGTTTTCTTTCCAACATTTACAATAGTCGGCCGCGGCAACCAAGATGGACGAATTCGTTTAACCGAGACGGATTCTCTGCTGGTAATACTGCTGCGGGTAATGTTGTTTGCATTGGTGTCCACTCCTCCAAACTCTACAGCTTGGGTGGTATGGCACAGCAGCCCTGGTGAACCCAGAGATGTGCGTCAGGGTGCCAGGGGCCTACACTTCTGACAAAATTAAAGAAAAGCAAACCAAGTTTGCCTGTGATACAGGTACAGTAGCGAAGTGCAATGTGGTACAGTGTAGTCAAGTGCAGAATTACAAAACACAAAACCCGTGAGTTAGCAATGGGGCGCAAAACAGTAGTACAGTACCATTCCGGATGAGCATACGAGTATATCTGTGTGCCACACGGCCAAAGTGTAGTACGTAGATTCTTTTCCTCTCAATATGTAATTACTCCTTCTCTGTTTGTCTCTATTTCTCATTTTTTCGTTACTAAATACTTTCCCTTAACAGGGCAATGCTCAGACACACTGATATGTTTAACTTTGACATTAATACATTGTGCGTTACAGTAATATATACTACCGATATCTTGCATGCAGTATCTGTTCTGTTTTTCTAGCTAAATTACAGACTAAAAGGAAATAGCAAATAAATTTATAGTAAATAATTTCCACAGCTTGAAGGTAGTGTGAAGGAGAATTCACACAGCGATGACTAGTATCGAGATTTTTCGTTAGATAAGCTGGGTTAAGATTTGTGAAACTATCCACCAATGAAGTACTTTGTTGCCTTGTGTGCGGTCATCTGCGCGTTTCAGGCTGTTCTAGCCGTGTGGAAACAATCGCTTACCAAATGAGACATCTCGTCTTCCCCACGGAACATAATTTTATCTCCAAGCAAGAATCATAGCCAAATTGGTTGCGAATACTTTTCATGTAGACTGACGGTACTAGAAAATGCACGTCCTCGTCATATCTGAACATTAATTGAAGAACTGGACTTTCTAGCTGGACACGCCAATGTCTACTCATCATAACAAGTAGAAGGCATGACTCACAGCGGAAGACAGCGGGCCGCCATTTAACAGAAGGCCAGCTTTGTTGCGACCGAGTAAATTATTTATCTTCGGTGCTCCGCCGTTAACAAGTGCAGCCGGCATCTGTCTGCAACGGAGGACCATAAGCAGCAAGGTTGTAGTAGGCACTACCCTGGTTGTACCCTGATTTGCTGTACTAGCGAGCTGTTCCAGTGCAGCGCGTCGATCGACCTTCAGGTAACGCCAAAGTCGACGTTCAGCTTGCACATCAATGGTTCGTGAATCCCTGCAGTTAGACATACTGTGCATTCGGGTCCGAAAGCCCGTGATCAGCTACTTTTTTTTCCTAGACGGATTAACAGCTCTCTTGTTTCCTGTGGCCGCACACTCCCGGTCCCAATGAATACCAACTCGCACTTGGAACAAGCTCTTATGAGGCATACGTGGTAGAACATATTACACGTTTAATAAAATAATAATTAAGAAGTCGATTCCCAGCCCCTATATTGTGCAGCTTTTCTACGCTGTAATTATATTTTCTTGTGAATCCTTTCTTGTATAGAGTTTCCTGTTTTACAGTGTTTATGTCAAACTAAGGATGTCTGAAAACTA
The DNA here is from genome assembly GCF_023864345.2 of Schistocerca serialis cubense. NCBI lineage: Eukaryota > Metazoa > Arthropoda > Insecta > Orthoptera > Acrididae > Schistocerca > Schistocerca serialis. The sequence goes on along the minus strand of NC_064639.1, from coordinate 1,127,153,653 downwards.
CCAAAATTGAAAAATTAGCAAAAAAAGGAACCACACGAGATTAGTTTTCAGAGTGAACCTTTGGTATCAGGACCAAAACCACGCGACTTGATAAGGAATAAGATTTCGATAAGTTTTTAGAAGTCATAACAGCCAGTATCCTCTGAGATAAGTGTAGCTTTACGATATTTGTGCTCCGGTGGGTAATAAAACACCCATTAGCGGACATTAGTGATTGACGATGGCATAGCTGCTACTAGCTCTTACTGCTTTAGAGTAAGACGTGATGTAGGCCTATGCAGGGTGGTCCATTGATCGTGACCGGGCCAAATATCTCACGAAACAGGCATCAAACGAAAAAACTACAAAGAACGAAACTCGTTTAGCTTGAAGGGGGAAACCAGATGGCGCTGTGGTTGGCGCACTAGATGGCGCTGCCATAGGTCAAACTGCGTTTTTTTTAATAGGAACCCCCATTTTTATTACATATTCGTGTAGTACGTAAAGAAATATGAATGTTTTAGTTGAACCACTTTCTTCGCTTTGTGATAGATGGTGCTGTAATAGTCACAAACGTATAAGCACGTGGTATCACGTAACATTCCGCCAGTGCGGACGGTATTTGCTTCGTGATACATTACCCGTGTTAAAATGGACCGTTTACGAATTGCGGAAAAAATCAATATCGTGTTAATGTATGTGGTTATGATCAAAATGCCCAACGGGATTGTGCTATGTATGCTGCTCGGTATCCTGGACGACATCATCCACGTGTTCGGATCGTTCGCTGGATACTTACGTTATTTAAGAAAACAGGAAGTGTTCAGCCACATGTGAAACGTCAACCACGACCTGCAACAAATGATGATGCCCAAGTAGGTGTTTTAGCTGCAGTGGCGGCTAATCCGCACATCAAAAGCAGACAAATTGCTCGAGAATCGGGAATCTCAGAAACGTCGGTGTTGAGAATGCTACATCATCATCGATTGCACCCGTACCATATTTCTATGCACCAGGAATTGCATGGCAACGACTTTGAGCGTCGTGTACAGTTCTGCCAGTGGGCACAAGAGAAATTTCGGGTCCATGACAGATTTTTTGCACGCGTTCTATTTAGCGACGAAGCGTCATTCACCAACAGCGGTAACGTAATCCGGCATAATATGCACTATTGGGCAAAGGAAAAACCACGATGGCTGCGACAAGTGGAACATCAGCGACGTTAGCGGGTTAATGTATGGTGCGGCATTATGGAGGAAGGAGAACTGGCCCCCATTTTATCGATGGCAATCTAACTGGTGCAATGTATGCTGATTTCCTACGTAATGTTCTGCCGATGTTACTGCAAGATGTTTCACTGCATGACAGAATGGCGATGTACTTCCAACATGATGGATATCCGGCACATAGCTCGCGTGCGGTTGAAGCGGTATTGAATAGCATATTTCATGACAGGTGGATTGGTCGTAAGAAGCACCATACCATGGCCCGCACGTTCACCGGATCTGACGTCCCCGGATTTCTTTCTGTGCGGAGAGGTGAAGGATATTTGCTATCGTGATCCACCGACAACGCCTGACAACATACGTCAGCGCATTGTAAATGCATGTGCGAACATTACGGAAGGCGAACTACTTGCTGTTGAGAGGAATGTCGTTACACGTATTGCCAAATGCACTGAGGTTGACGGACATCATTTCAAGCATTTATTGCATTAATGTGATATTTACAGGTAATCACGCTGTAACAGCATGCGTTCTCAGAAATGGTAAGTTCACAAGGGTACATGTATCACATTGGAACAACCGAAATAAAATGTTCAAACGTACCTACATTCTGTATTTTAATTTAAAAACCTACCTGTTACCAACTGTTCGTCTAAAATTGATAGCCATATGTTTGCGACTATTACAGCGCCATCTATCACAAAGCGAAAAAAGTGGTCCTATTAAAACATTCATATTTCTTTACATACTACACGAATATGTAATAAAAAATGGGGAGTCGTATTTTAAAAAAACGCAGTTGATATCCGTTTGACCTATGGCAGCGCCATCTAGCACGCCAACCATAGCGCCATCTGGTTTCCCCCTTCAAGCTAGACGAGTTTCGTTCTTTGTAGTTTTTTCGTTTGATGCCTATTTCGTGAGATATTTGGCCCGGTCACGACCAATGGACCACCCTGTATACGAAAGAGTAGGAGAGATCGGTGCACAACAGAGGTTACCAGTCAATGCGCACACAAATTTACGAGTGTTACTGGCTAAACCGGTTTCGAGACATACGTCGTTTCCAACAGAGGACCCTTGAAGAGATGCTCACGCCTACTACGTTCTGACGCAGACATTGGCTAAGAAGTAGTACAGGCTCTGTAAAATGACTTAAGTGTCGAAACCGGGTTAGCCAATAACGAATATGTGTGAATATTGACTGATAACCTGTGTTGTCAACTTTCCTATGCTCGTACCCTCTACGCCGACAACAAGGCAAATATGAACATATTAGAGGTATCCACAGATTGAAACACTAAGGAACAGTGGTAAGCCTAGAAATATTCAATGCAGTAGAAACTCTTAAACTGACTGTGAAGGGAAAGCTTGAAAAAATTAGAAAGAATTGAAACTTAAGAAAAATACCTGGCCCCAAAAGCAGCAATGAATCTGAGTAGAGGTCAAGGTCAATTGCAGAACTATCTATGAAAGTTGAAAAAGTAATAGATGTAATGAGAAAAAAGAGATTAAACTTCTATGGACAAATATGCAGGACATCAAAATAAATAATTCCTAATCCAAAACCAAACGAGTGCGAGAAGAATGAGAAGGTATGGAAAATGTTGGAATCGACTTGGACACAGTAAGAATCAGAACACTTTTTAAAGAATCAGTAGGAAAGTACACTTTCAGGACAAAAAATATTAAGAAGAGAAGGAACGACACTCTCGCAAAATGGAAGAAGTGTGAGCCCAAAGAAAACTACAGCTGAAAACAAAGTAGCTGCAGCAGTGTTGATTTATGGCTATTCGAAATGGAATTAAAAATAAAATTTTGTTTGAGTCTTGACTGGTTACCTCTGCAGTCATACCTCTAATAGTTCAGAAATGGTTCGAAATAATGTATAAAGATATATTTTTTTAAGTCGAATGATGTACTTATTCATCGGCAATCGACAACTACTGAAAAGAGGAGTACAGTCATGCGGCAGGGAAACTTTTTGCGAAAAGACTGCCTAGAAGAGGCAGTTTCACTTCCACTGGTGGGGCAACACATCGTAATGCGGCACGAACTGCGCTGATCAGACACGCTTGATCTTCACACATTACATCTCCTGGAATTTCTCTAGTAAAGTTTGAGTGCAAGCACTGACAAGCGTACCATTACTATAGGTTATTCGTCTTGATCTGACTGCAATCTAAGTAAAATTTTGCTCTTTTTGTTGTGGGTTGGCAGGAGAGCCAACACCGTGTGACCAGAGGAAGCCGAAAGGCACGCGTTTTAGCTGAACCAGGCTGGCGTGAGGTCTGGAACAGGACAAGGAAATTAGACTTTAGAAAAACGGACGTAGCTGGTGGAATACTTAACTTTAATCCATTAATGATGAGCGTCGCTCTTGACTGTACATGATTCGTAATATCAATAGTAACTGGTAATGGCGCCTTGCTAGGTCGTAGCAAATGACGTAGCTGAAGGCTATGCTAACTATCGTCTCGGCAAATGAGAGCGTATTTTGTCAGTGAACCATCGCTAGCAAAGTCGGTTGTACAACTGGGGCGAGTGCTAGGACGTCGCTCTAGACCTGCCGTGTGGCGGTCTGACGTATACTAACGGACGGCGGCCGATTTAAAGGCTACCACCTAGCAAGTGTGGTGTCTGGCGGTGACACCACACTTTTTAATTAGATTGCAGTCAGCTCAAGACTCATAACCTGTAGTAACAGATTGTAACAGCTGCTGTGGAAGATGGCCACGCAAACAAATATACGAGGGCAGTTCAATAACTAATGCAACTCATTTTTTTTCTCGGCCAATTTTGGTTGAAAAAACCGGAAATTTCTTGTGGAATATTTTCAAACATTCCCGCTTCGTCTCGTATAGTTTCATTGACTTCCGACAGGTAGCAGCACTGTACGGAGCTGTTAAAATGGCGTCTGTAACGGATGTGCGTTGCAAACAACGGGCAGTGATCGAGTTTCTTTTGGCGGAAAACCAGGGCATCTCAGATATTCATAGGCGCTTGCAGAATGTCTACGGTGATCTGGCAGTGGACAAAAGCACGGTGAGTCGTTGGGCAAAGCGTGTGTCATCATCGCCGCAAGGTCAAGCAAGACTGTCTGATCTCCCGCGTGCGGGCCGACCGTGCACAGCTGTGACTCCTGCAATGGCGGAGCGTGCGAACACACTCGTTCGAGATGATCGACGGATCACCATCAAACAACTCAGTGCTCAACTTGACATGATAGTGCTGTCACAATTGTTCACCAGTTGGGATATTCAAAGGTTTGTTCCCGCTGGGTCCCTCGTTGTCTAACCGAACACCATAAAGAGCAAAGGACAACCATCTGTGCGGAATTGCTTGCTCGTCATGTGGATGAGGGTGACAATTTCTTGTCAAAGATTGTTACAGGTAATGAAACATGGGTTCATCACTTCGAACCTGAAACAAAACGGCAATCAATGGAGTGGCGCCACACCAACTCCCCTACCAAGAAAAAGTTTAAAGCCATACCCTCAGCCGGTAAAGTCATGGTTACAGTCTTCTGGGACGCTGAAGGGGTTATTCTGTTCGATGTCCTTCCCCACGGTCAAACGATCAACTCTGAAGTGTATTGTGCTACTCTTCAGAAATTGAAGAAACGACTTCAGCGTGTTCGTAGGCACAAAAATCTGAACGAACTTCTCCTTCTTCATGACAACGCAAGACCTCACACAAGTCTTCGCACCCGAGAGGAGCTCACAAAACTTCAGTGGACTGTTCTTCCTCATGCACCCTACAGCCCCGATCTCGCACCGTCGGATTTCCATATGTTTGGCCCAATGAAGGACGCAATCCGTGGGAGGCACTACGCGGATGATGAAGAAGTTATTGATGCAGTACGACGTTGGCTCCGACATCGACCAGTGGAATGGTACCGAGCAGGCATACAGGCCCTCATTTCGAGGTGGCGTAAGGCCGTAGCATTGAATGGAGATTACGTTGAAAAATAGTGTTGTGTAGCTAAAAGATTGGGGAATAACCTGGTGTATTTCAATGCTGAATAAAACAACCCCTGTTTCATAAAAAAAAATGTGTTGCATTACTTATTGAACTGCCCTCGTATATTGACAAGCTTTGTATCGTTGTCGTCTTCTTCTTTGGAGCTTAGCTACAAAACGAAATGCTCAGCCCTTTGCATGATTTCACTTGTACAAAACTTTAATATCGTTTCCTGAACCACTTCTGACCACTCAAGTATGTCCACATTATTTGGGGCACCATGTCCATAATGAACCGACCAAAGTCAGGAGGTTATTCAAGGCTCGTATGACTAATCCACTAAAATCCACAAACTTAACGATGCGTAAATTCCATCAGTATGATGGAGGCTCCTGAAAACATAGACATCCTTACCGTCTCGTTAAACACGCTCGTAAAGCTTCAGTTCACTGAAGTCCACAAACTTTACCTTGTGTGGATTCTAACAGTGTGCCGAAGCCACTGGAAAATACAGCGTCCTGATCAACTCAGCAAACACCCGTAAGTGAGTGGTATTTCCATGTGGAAGGATCGAATGGATCGTTAGAGCATATTAAAAAGAAATTAGCTGGAATCATTTTTAATCTAGTAATTGACAAAATCATTAGCTTAATGATTTTAAAGCCAATGAAGAAAATGGAGCATTAGTGTTAAACGTTCGTTAACGACGATGTCTTTAGAGAGGCAGACCAATTACGAATCATGTTTAATATCTGCATCTGTATTTTCTAAGTAACTGAAAAGTATGAAGCAAAGAATAATTCTAATTATGTAATCTATAAAATTTCATGAAGGTGGCATACTTACACTATCTGATCAAAAGTATCCGAACACCTATTGGTGGACTTTAATGTGGAGTGTGTCCCGTTCACCGATATGACGCCTTGAATTCTCCTGGCAACACTTTCATGTATGAGATGTCTGAATGTCTGAGGAGGAATGGCTGCCCATTCTCGTCTCGAGAGCCGAAACCAGAGATGTAGTGCTGTTAGACGCTGGAGCCCAGAGCGAAGCCGGTGTTCTGACTCATTCCAGAGGCGTTCCACTGCGTTCATGTGGGGACATTGTGCAGGCCAATCCATTTCAGGAGTATCATTGTTCACAGACAATGGCCTCACAGGTGCTGCTTTATGACAGGGTGCATTCTCATGGAGTTACAAACACTCATCGTCTCAGAACTGTTCCTCTCCTGTACGCAGTTGACAATGCTATTAACGTCTTCATATCCTTCCGCATTTGGGGTTTTATTACGCACAAGAAGGGGACCGCACCCTAATCACGAGAAAAACCACATACGGTTGCCAGAACTCTGCCGTGTTCGGAAATACAACCGGCAACTTGCTACGAACCTCATGGAGAGAGCAAATAAATTCAGTTGCCAGTGCTACCGTTGCAGATCAGAAACCGGTAGCATTTCCCCTTGAAACACTAAGAATGATTATCAGTATAACAGTAACAATTGAAGGAAACGTTAATTTAAATCCTGATTTTATGAGAGGGCCTCACTTTAGTAGGCAATTTAATTATAAAGCTCGGTTACGTACTTGAGTAATAGAGTTTGATCTGCTAATAGCATACGTATATCAGTTCATAAATAACTCAACGAACATATATTCCTTAGATCAAAAATGATTCAAATGGCTCTGAGCACTATTGCACTTAACATCTGAGGTCATCAGTCCCCTAGAACTTAGAACTACTTAAACGTAAGTACATCACACACATCCATGGCCGAGGCAGGATTCGAACCTGCGACTGTAGCGGTCTTATTCTACACTTTTTTGCACTCCAAAGCTCCCCTACTACCATGGAAGTTATTCCCTGATGTCTTAATAGCTGACCTATCGTCCTGTCCCTGCTTCTTGTTAGTATTTGCCACATAACCTTTTCCCCTCCGATTCTGCGCAGAACCTTCTCATTCCTTACCCTACTTTCAACATTCGTCTGTAACACCATATCTCAAACGCTTCGATTCTCTTCTTGTTTTCCCTCTGTCCATGTCTCACTACCATAAAATGCTGTTCCTAAAGTACATTCTCAGAAATTTCTTCCTTCAATTGAGGCCTGTGTTCGATACTAGTAGACTTCTCAAGGCCAGGAATACCTTTTTGCCAATGCTAGTCTGCTTTTGAAGTACTCCTTGCACCGTCCGCCATTGTTTATTTTCCTACCTACGTAGCCGAATTTCTTAACTTGACCTACTTTGTGATCATCGATTCTGATGTTAAGTTTCTCGCTGTTCTCATTTCTGCTACCTCTCATTACATTCGTCTTTTCTCGATTTACTCTCAATCCACATTATGTACTCATTACACTGTTCATTCCATTCAACACATCTTGCAGTCCTTCTCCACTTTCACCGAAGATAGCAATGTGATCAGTGAATCTTATCATTGCTATCGTTTTACCCTAGATTTTAATCCCACGCTTGAATCTTTCTTTTACTTCCCTCATTGCTTCTTTGATGTGCAGATCGAACAGTAAGGGCGAAAGACTGCATCCCTGTCTTACCCCTGTTTAATCTGAGCACTTCGTTCTTGGTCTTGCACTCTTGTTGTTCCCTCTTGGCTCTTGTACATGTTGTATATTATCTGCCTCCGCCTATAGCTTACCCCTATTGTCCTCAGAATTTCGAACATCTTGCACCATTTTACATTGTTGGACGCTTTTTCCAGGTCATTATATCCTATGAACATGTTTTGATTTTTGTTTAGTCTTGCTTCCATTACTAACCGCAACTTCAGAATTGCCTCTCTGGTGTCTTTACCTTCCCTAAAGCCAAACTGATTGTCATCTAACACACCCTAAATTTTCTTTTCCATTCTTCTGTATATTATTCTTGTCAGCAACGTGGATACATGAGCTGTTAAGCTGATTACGCGATAATTCACAAAATTATCAGCTCTTGCAATCGTCGGAATTGTGAGGACGATATTTTTCCGAAAGTCAGATGGTATACCGCCAGACTCATACATTCTACACATCAACGTGAACAGTCTTTTGTTGCCAGTTCCCTCAATGATTTTAAATATTCTGATGGAATGTTATCTATCCCATCAGCCTTATTTTAAGTCTTCCAAAGCTCTTTTAAATTTTGATTCTAATACGGCAACCGCAATCTCTTTTATATGCACTCCTCTTCCTTCTTCTGTCACATCAATTAAACGTCCCCCCTCATAGAGGCCTTCAGCGTACTCTTACCACCTGTCTGCTCTCTCGTCTGCATTTAATCCCCATTGCACTCTTAGTTACCACTCTTGCCTTTGATTTCATTGAAGATTGCTCTGACTTTTCTACATGCTGAGTCAGTTTTACTGACAATCATTTCTCTTCCGATTTGCTCGCATTTTTCATGCAGCCATTTCGTCTTAGCTTCTCCGCACTTCCTGTTTACTTCATTTCTCAGCGACTTGTATTTCTGTATTCCTGAATTTCCCTGAACATTTGTGTACTTCCTTCTTTCATCGATCAACTGAAATATTTCTTGTGTTACCTATGGTTTCCTCGCAGTTACCTTGTTTGTACCTATTTTCTTCTTTCCAATTTCTGTAACTGCCCTTTTGAGAAATATCCATTCCTCTTCAACTAAACTGCCTACTGAGATATTCTTTATAGCAGTACCTATAGCCTCAGAGAACTTCAAGCCTATCTGTTCATTCCTCAGTACTTCCGTATCCCACTTCTTTGCTCACTGAATCTTCCTGACTAGTCTCTTAAACTTCAACGTACTTCTCATCACTGCTAAATCGTGATCTGACTCTGAATCTGCTACTGGCTACGCCTTACAATCCGGCATCTGATTTCGGAATCTCTGTCTGACAATGACGTAATCTAACTGAAATCTTCCCGTATCACCCGACCTTTTCTAAGCATACCTCCTCTTCCTGTGATTCTTGAACAGCGTTGTCGTTATTACTTGCTTAAATTTATTGCAGAACTCAGGTAGTCTTTCTCATCTCTCATTGCTAGTATCAAGCCAATATCCCCCGTAAGCCTCTCTTCTAATCCTTACCCTACAACCGTATTCCACCCCTCCATCACTATTAGAGTTTCATCCACATTTACGTACTGAGTTACCAGTTCAATATCCTCATACACTTTCTCTATCTCTTCATCTTCAGCTTGCGATATCGGCATGCATACCTGAACTATCTTTGTTGGTGTTGGTTGCTGTCGATTCTGACGAGAACAATCCTATCACTGAACTGTTCGCAATTCACAAGGAATCCTACTCCCATTATACGATTTCCTGCTGCTCTTGGTGTTATCCGGTACTAATCTGACCAGAAAACCTTGTCTTCTTTCTATTTCACTTCACTGACTCCCTCTATATCAGATTGAAATGTCAACACCTTTTACATGTTTAAATACTTTTGTGATACTTAAACAGAACAATTTAAATGTGGAATTATTTGAATTGAGGGTGCAATGTACTTTACCCTGAAAGTAGGCCTAAATAATTATACTCTTACAGTAACTCAGATTGCCTACTCAGTTGTGTGGCTGCCTACTTAACGTAGCTCTGTACCTAATATCTATACTCTGCCTATTCAGCTTAGTGTCGATCCTTTAGACCAAACTTAAAATGTCAGCTGTCTGTTTATCACGTTATTTGTGACTATTTCTGCATGGAAATAACTTAATCACATTTTAGGCACCAATTTAACGAATGTGTGTATTTATGTGTGTGTGTGTGTGTGTGTGTGTGTGTGTGTGTGTGAGTGGGTGGGTGGGTGTGAAATTAACCTTGTAATACTTGGTGTAAACATTGCACTTTATTGCGTTGCTGATAAATTTTTGTAGACATTTTAAACGTTGAATTAATGTTGTGACGCTTGAAAAGCATCTTAAAATAATTAAAATGTGGAAAATAATTAATTTGATGTTCCGTGATGCACTACACCAGACGCGGTATGCAGATAAATGTATGAATGCTGCCATCTGTCGGTGACGACAAGCAACAGGACCATATTTTAAAATCTTGTAGAACAGTAGTTAAAGTAAATCTTATTTTCAACAGCTACGCATCCGTATTTCGTTAAGTACACTTCTGAGGCTATTTATGGAGACTATGTTTTTTGCTCATTCTTGTATTCCATAGCGAATGCAACATAGTTTCCAATGAAATTTAGAGGTGCGACTGGCAAGACAGTCAATAAACAATATTTTTTTAGTGAGGCACGAAAACATAGCTGGCAAATTTTTTTAAAATGTGGCGTTATTTTACGCAGTTTAGACGGAGTTTACATATTCATTTTGAAGTGTGTGTGTGTGTGTGTGTGTGTGTGTGTGTGTGTGTGTGTGCATTTTGCTGGCATATTTTAGATGTGCAAAAATGCAAACATAATTTTTTAACAAATAAGTCACATTATTTTGATAGTTTTGAGTACAGTGCAAATTTGAATACAGTCCTGGGGGTACATAATGATTAGCTGCTCCATTCTAACGAACAGTAAAATACTGGGATGTGATTGGAGGCGTGCAGGGAGGAGGGGAGCAGGAGCGGCAGGGTAAGGATTAAAAACCACAACTGGCCTAGTTCCACCATCTTGGAATTTTTTTAAATTTCCCACTAACACAACTGGTTTAATTCCACCATCTTGTATTTTGATTGGCTGGAGAGAGCCAGTGGGATGGGTGGGTAGAGCGAGGAGGGGAGGGGGTTAGGCTACATTCGTTACATGAGAAATAGGGGAGGTATGGCATGCCATAGATAAGGGGGGCATGGCTTATGACATCATGAGTTTGCCTCTGCCTGTAGGCAGCCCAATGGCCAAAAGTCAAAACGTTCTGGAATGTATCTTTGTATACTATTCACGTTTTAATTCATTTACTAATTATTGAAGAGTCTTACGTGATGACCCTGGAACCTCCATGACTTGTTTCATTTTGTCACTGGGTCACAGTATAACTCTTCAAAACAATGAAAAAATTTTTAACAGCCTATGGCACTCATCTTTGCCGATTCCAATGAAACACGTAGCACTGAACAGTAAAGATAGCTTTCATCACATAACTGTGTTCTGTGATGATGTGACAACTACATATTTCTTTTCTTCCTGGAAACGTCTGTCAGGAAAACTGAGTTTTTATTAAAAATAATTGTATGAGGACAAGGTATTTGTATGAGTGCTGTTCGCAAAGTAAGATCCATTTGGTAGCGAAATGGAAACCACTATACAAATCAAAAATATTTTATTTGCAACTGTTAGCTACACCTCCCAGCTTCTTCTCTACGTCGTCGCCGCTCCAACTTACACATCTGTCGTCACGTTGTTCCAACTTTCCAATACCCTCGTCATAGAAGGCTTTCCGTCAATTCTCTATCCTGGTCTACAGCTCGTTGTATGTGCTAAAATGTTGTCTTCATAGACAGCGGTTGATGTGAGCAGAGATGGAACTCAGGGGAGCCATTTACGGGCTGTATTGTAGTTGATCGAACAATTCGCATCGAAAACGCTGCAGGAGCATCTTCATTGCCTTGCAGTGTGTGGCCAAGAATTGTCATGAAGAAGGAAACGCATGGCAGTTATGTTATGAGGGCTGCCTGACTACAGGCGAAATCTTTCACCAGCCCCTCATACTTGACCGGAGACACTACTGTTCCAGGCACCTCTGCGAGCTCACTGTGTGCTCAGAATTGAAAAGAGCGACGTAACGCCATCGATGGGCATACTAGAGGCACTGTCCAATATATCTGTGCAAAGTGTCATAGGATTTTCACTGTGGTTTCCATTTTGCGGCCTATTGGACTTTACTGTCCGAACAGCCCTCATACAATGATACTCTATACAAACTCTAAATTTCCCCACATACTTGTTCTCGCAAAAAATATCAATGAAGGTGCCACGTTACACCTCCACCTATATAATGTTGGTTAAACAATATCGTTAAGGAAAGCGCCTTTGCGGGGTTGATTGGAGACTTCATAGTTAAGACAGAACATTTTCGAACCCTGTCAAAGTATCAGCTGTGGTAGATCGGGTTCGAGCCATAGTTTTTCAGCTGTTCTTCAGAGACACGAGCTAAACAGCTGGCTATGTGATCGATATCTGAGTATTGTAGAGGAGGGAGCAGAGGGAACTTTGGAGAGCGGATCTGCGGGCAGAGCGGCGAGGACGAGCGAGGCGTGACTGCCGGCAAGTTGCTGTGGTCACCAACACAGGGCGAGCCGAGTGGTACTACTGGGCGCTGAGACAGCCGGTGGATAGCGCGAGGACGGAAGCTGTGTCCGTCACCTGGTGCTCGATTATCTTGTATCACAGTGCGTGTATAGATAAGGCTTCAGCGAGGAGACGGGAACATGCAGCTGAGGTTCGACTACGTGTTAAGCCAGACGGTACGTGAATTTGCGGAATCGGCAAATTCAATAACCACTTAAGCGACGTTTTTGCCGTATGATAGTGCTCGCGAACATTATTAAAGTGTAGTACAATTCCATTCAATGCAAGTAGAATATGACTGTCCAGTTAGTGAACTCTTGTCTCACTGTAGCTGACGTTCGGTAATTTGATAAACTATGTCCAGTTTTGATGTCTTGTTCGCGTAAAGTCAGAGAGAAAGAGTAACGTTGTCTGAAGTTTGCAGAAACAGACCGGTCAAAGGGGTGGGTTGTGCTTAAGAAGGAAACTGGTTTTAGATACCAGATTTAGGTTAAATGTTGAGTACATGTTTTATATGTATTTTTAAATGGGTATATGCGCTTGATAATGACAAGAAAAGCTTTATAAATTTTCTACCTTATCGTAAAACTAGTATGCTTAGAGCGTAGTTGTTCACAGCTTTGTAAAAGCCTAGCAAGACAGTTAACAGCATATGAACGTTTTTTATTTCATGAAGTTGAAAATATGATTAACTCGTATTCTACATTAAACTGAAAAGAGAATTTACTTGTGTAGACAATTTTTCGAGAATTAATCTTTTTGCTAAGAATTAAGCAATGCGATAGAACACAGCACAACTGTGGAGCAATGTTCGGTTCTTGTTTCTGTTACTGATGTCAGACACACTTTTTTAAAAGTTTGTATCAACATTCAGTACCCCTTCAGTACGTTCCACTTCCCTACATCCGTATCCTGTCATTGTTCGATTTGTAATCCTTGACTCTTCGATATTACATTTTTATACAAACATATACCACACTGTTACAGAGTAACTTGGTATGCCTGGTAGGGAATAAAGAACTTTCATAACTGCCATAATCATATGTCTGATTCCTTCTGGAAATCAATGAAGTAGTCTTGGCCAGTCCCCTGATAATGACTTTGATTTTTACAAAAGCTCGTTCTACTGTGTTAATGAACCTCGTTCTCGTTCTACGTTTGTATGTGTACGAAAAATCCTCTGACGTCTTCGTCACGGCATGAGTCTTTCAATCTTAGATCCAGAAATTAACACAACGGAACAAAACATTTCTAAAATTCCTGCTCGTCACCTCTGTATGATTGTGGAACCGCATTATGTTCTCATTATTCGAGGGTTGGAACTTAAATAGTGGCAACTATTTATTCACAACCGATAGAAAAGAGTTACATCTTTGCACCTGTTACTGTCCTTCAAAGTACTCAACAGAATTGTCTGGAATCCGTTTCCAGCGATGTGGAAGGCGTAGTATACCGTTAGTAGAGCCTGTTCTGTTGATGGTCCGAATGGAGCGGTCTACTGCTTGTCGTATCTCTGGAACAGTTCTGAAGCTGATGCCCGAAGTGGTTCCTTCATCTTAGGAATCAAATCAAAGTCACAAGGACTTAAGTCCGGGGAGAATGGTGGATGGTACAGTAGTTCCCAGTCCCATCGACCGAACAGAGCAGCCACAGTTTGTGTTATGTGCGCCCGCACATTGTCGTGCAAAATAATGGGTGGGTTGCGTAGAAAGTGTCGCCGCTTCTTTCGCAAAGCTGGTCGCAGGCGATGCTCCAAAAACGAACAGTAATACTGTGCACTGGCGGTCTGCCATGGAGGAACGTAGTGCGTTAGGATAACACCGTCACAGTCGAACGCGAGAATCACCATCAACAGAACAAGCTCTGATAACGGTATATTACGCCTTCCACATCGCTGTCAACGGGTTCCACACAACGCAAGTGCAAACAAGTAACTCTTTTCTATCGGTTGTGAATAAATAGTTGCCACTGTTTAAGTTGCAACCCTTGTACTTAGAGTACTGCCTGAGCAGCAACTGTCTCCAAGCGTGGGTTGCGTAGAAAAAATGTGAACCTGGTGTATGATCCTAGGTTTCCTTGTGTTGACAGGAAGAGAAAGAGAACCGACGTACCTGGTGCCAGGGAGTGGCACGGTTTTTCCGATACTTACGATCATAGTTGTCATTCGCAGCTAGAGCAATAAACGGACGCGAAAGATGCCTCTGTCCCCACGTTCGTATTACCAGGTGGTCTCTGAAAGAATAAAAATTATTTACTTCTGCATAGCAAATTCTAACACAGGGAATAATGAAATACACTCTAACACAAAAAAAAAGAAATGCAAAGGAAACGACGCACTACGAAGGAATTTTCAGGAATGAGACGGAAGTCGTAGATGTGATGTGATGTACGACAAACAACTCATTACAGTTTCAGAAAAATTGGATGATTTATTCAAGAGAAAAAGTTTCAATTGTTTAGCAAGTCAGTAACGCATTGGTCCACCTCTGGCCCTTATGTAAGCAGCAATTCGGCTTGGTATGGATTGACAGAGCTGTTTGAAATCTTCAAGAGGGGTATCGCGCCAAATCATGTCTTTCTGGAGCCTTGGATCGTCAAAATCCCGAGCTGCTTGGACGACCCTGCCCATAATTCTCCAAACGTTCTCAGTTGGGGAAATATGTGGCGGCCTTGCAGGTCAAGGTACGGTTTGGATAGCAACAAGATGAGCAGCAGAATCCCTTGCCGTGTGTGGGCGGGTATTATGTTGTTGATATGTAAGCCCAGGATGGCTCGCGATGAAGAGCAACAAAACGGGGCGTAGAATATCGCCGAAGTACCGGTGTGCTGTAAGGGTGCTGCGGATGACAACCAAAGGGGACCTGCTACTAAAAGGAATGATCATCAATCCTGGTTGTCGGGCCGTAAGGTTGGCATCCCATCGCTGTCCGGGGAGTCTCTAGACACGTCTGCGCTAGTCTTTGGGGCTCTGTTCGAAGTGGGACTCATCACTCAGTACTAGTACAGTCAGTGAGATTCCAGGTCCTCTATACTGCCTATACAGGGCTATTACAAATGATTGAAGCGATTTCATAAATTCACTGTAGCTCCATTCATTGACATATGGTCACGACACACTACAGATACGTAGAAAAACTCATAAAGTTTTGTTCGGCTGAAGCCGCACTTCAGGTTTCTGTTGCCAGAGCGCTCGAGAGCGCAGTGAGACAAAATGGCGACAGGAGCCGAGAAAGCGTATGTCGTGCTTCAAATGCACTCACATCAGTCAGTCATAACAGTGCAACGACACTTCAGGACGAAGTTCAACAAAGATCCACCAACTGCTAACTCCTTTCGGCGATGGTATGCGCAGTTTAAAGCTTCTGGATGCCTCTGTAACGGGAAATCAACGGGTCGGCCTGCAGTGAGCGAAGAAATGGTTGAATGCGTGCCGGCAAGTTTCACGCGTAGCCCGCGGAAGCCGACGAATAAAGCAAGCAGGCAGCTAAACGTACCATAGCCGACGGTTTGGAAAATCTTACGGAAAAGGCTAAAGCAGAAGCCTTACCGTTTACAATTGCTACAAGCCCTGACACCCGATGACAAAGTCAAACGCTTTGAATTTTCGGCGCGGTTGCAACAGCTCGTGGAAGAGGATGCGTTCAGTGCGAAACTTGTTTTCAGTGATGAAGCAAAATTTTTTCTTAATGGTGAAATGAACAGACACAATGTGCGAATCTGGGCGGTAGAGAATCCTCACGCATTCGTGCAGCAAATTCGCAATTCACCAAAAGTTAACGCGTTTTGTGCAATCTCACGGTTTAAAGATTACGGCCCCTTTTTCTTCTGCGAAAAAAACGTTACAGGACACGTGTATCTGGACATGCTGGAAAATTGGCTCATGCCACAGCTGGAGACCGACAGCGCCGACTTCATCTTTCAACAGGATGGTGCTCCACCGCACTTCCATCATGATGTTCGGCATTTCTTAAAGAGGAGATTGGAAAACCGATGGATCGGTCGTGGTGGAGATCATGATCAGCAATTCGTGTCATGGCCTCCACGCTCTCCCGACTTAACCCCATTCGATTTCTTTCTGTGGGGTTATGTGAAAGATTCAGTGTTTAAACCTCCTCTATCAAGAAACGTGCCAGAACTGGGAGCTCGCATCAACGATGGTTTCGAACTCATTGATGGGGACATGCTGCGCCGAGTGTGGGAGGAACTTGATTATCGGCTCGATGTCTGCCGAATCACAAAAGGGGCACATATCGAACATTTGTGAATGCCTAAAAAAACTTTTTGAGTTTTTGTATGTGTGTGCAAAGCATTGTGAAAATATCTCAAATAATAAAGTTATTGTAGAGCTGTGAAATCGCTTCACTCATTTGTAATAACCCGGTGTAACCGGCGCTCCCTCGATTCTGATAACAGTTCGCCGCTTCACTTCCAAAGATGTGTTCCGCAGCTGCGGACGTCAGGGGAAAGTTTTACACACCCACCACGGCCTATCAGTCCGTAAGCTTAAAGATTAATATCGGCTGCGATAGCCTACCTTGGATGATCAGTTCCTGTAATATTCTAAACCGATTGCGACAGACAAGACACGACACTAGTTTCCGGTCCCCGTCAGTTACTTTTTTCCGGCCGCTGTTCTTACGCTGCGTTGCGTGCCTCCATGTTGTACACATTCCGTGCAGACATGTTGAACAGTCTGCGTCCATACACAGATAAATCATTCACGGTGTTCTCATGGGTACATACAGGGTGTTTCAAAAATGACCGGTATATTTGAAACGGCAATAAAAACTAAACGAGCAGCGATAGAAATACACCGTTTGTTGCAATATGCTTGGGACAACAGTACATTTTCAGGCAGACAAACTTTCGAACTTACAGTAGTTACAATTTTCAACAACAGATGGCGCTGCGGTCTGGGAAACTCTATAGTACGATATTTTCCACATATCCACCATGCGTAGTAATAGTATGGCGTAGTCACTGAATGAAATTACCCGAAACCTTTGACAACGTGTCTGGCGGAATGGCTTCACATGCAGATGAGATGTACTGCTTCAGCTGTTCAACTGTTTCTGGATTCTGGCGGTACACCTGGTCTTTCAAGTGTCCCCACAGAAAGAAGTCACAGGGGTTCATGTCTGGCGAATAGGGAGGCCAATCCACGCCGCCTCCTGTATGTTTCGGATAGCCCAAAGCAATCACACGATCATCGAAATATTCATTCAGGAAATTAAAGACGTCGGCCGTGCGATGTGGCCGGGCACCATCTTGCATAAACCACGAGGTGTTCGCAGTGTCGTCTAAGGCAGTTTGTACCGCCACAAATTCACGAAGAATGTCCAGATAGCGTGATGCAGTAATTGTTTCGGATCTGAAAAATGGGCCAATGATTCCTTTGGAAGAAATGGCGGCCCAGACCAGTACTTTTTGAGGATGCAGGGACGATGGGACTGCAACATGGGGCTTTTCGGTTCCCCATACGCGCCAGTTCTGTTTATTGACGAAGCCGTCCAGGTAAAAGTAAGCTTCGTCAGTAAACCAAAAGCTGCCCACATGCATATTGCCGTCATCAATCCTGTGCACTATATCGTTAGCGAATGTCTCTCGTGCAGCAATGGTAGCGGCGCTGAGGCGTTGCCGCGTTTGAATTTTGTATGGATAGAGGTGTAAACTCTAGCGCATGAGATGATACGTGGACGTTGGCGTCATTTGGACCGCAGCTGCAACACGGCGAACGGAAACCCGAGGCCGCTGTTGGATCACCTGCTGCACTAGCTGCGCGTTGCCCTCTGTGGTTGCCGTACGCAGTCACCCTGCCTTTCCAGCACGTTCATCCGTCACGTTCCCAGTCCGTTGAAATTTTTCAAACAGATCCTTTATTGTATCGCTTTTCGGTCCTTTGGTTACATTAAACCTCCGTTTGAAACTACGTCTTGTTGCAACAACACTGTGTTCTAGGCGGTGGATTTCCAACACCAGAAAAATCCTCTGTTCTAAGGAATAAACCATGTTGTCTACGGCACACTTGCACGTTGCGAACAGCACACGCTTACAGCAGAAAGACGACGTACAGAATGGCGCACCCACAGACTGCGTTGTCTTCTATATCTTTCACATCACTTGCAGCGCCATCTGTTGTTGAAAATTGTAACTACTGTAATTTCGAAAGTTTGTCCGCCTGAAAATGTACTGTTGTCCCAAGCATATTGCAACAAACGGTGTATTTCTATCGCTGCTCGTTTAGTTTTTATTGCCGTTTGATATATACCGGTCATTTTTGAAACACCCTGTAAAAACACGGTAACTCATTTCTGCCTTTCTGCAACGCCTCTACGTCGACCATGGTTACTGCAGTGATGCCACGCAACCAGCGCACACACAGCACGCCACTGCCATCACTGATGTCATCGGTGGAGGGTCACGTGACCGCCTGATACCAGCTCTGCACAACCTACAGCACCCCAGAGCGACCACTGAGGTTCTTTAAGATGATGACTAATACACACACCAAAAAAAGTTTTTTATCACCCCAGTTCCCACAACTCCTGGAGATAGTTGTGTTGACTGTGGATATTGTATCACAGACGTAGTCCCGTTGACTGTTCAGAGATGTCACTAAACCAGCCCAAAGATGTAAACAACCACACATGAGCAGCGCCTATTAGACGGAGGGGTCCGACAGCCGATCAGTTCCAGTCATTCCACCATGATGGAGGTACATGGCTCGTGTTATCTGTAATTCAATCATGCCTACAAGGTCAATAGCGTGGTTCGATTGTGTCCGCATTGTTACTTTGTGCCAGGAAGGGCTCTCAACAAGGGAAGTTGTGGGGCGGCGAATAATTTATTGAAAAATATTGTTGCTGTATAAATGCTTGAATGTTGAATCAGTTTCTGGCTTTTAGAATGTTGTTAATGCTGTCTTTCGCCGTTCTCAACACTGGCTCTCTATTTACTTTTTAGCACCCAGAAAGTGATTTAACAAAACGTGGAGCCAGTAATTAGAGATCCTAGTGCCCACTTCATCTGAGAATACCATTATAGCTGCAGCTTATAGCTCTGAGGAATTAGGAGATTGTCCGGGATTTCTAATCAAAAACGATTTTCCAAAATAGTTGAGTATATTCTGAAATTCACTGATAAAAAACACAAGTATCCCTACAACCTAACTAACAGAGCAGTTCAGAGTCTAATGCGCTGATGCAACTATAAATGTCCGAATTAAATGTTAAAAAGAATGCTCGCCATAATTTGATGAAAATATTTCATCAAACGCCACGCTAAATATTTGGTAGAATGTCTGTCCCGCGACGGCACGTGAAAATACGACAATACGCAAACTGAAGCTAGATAATGAAAATCATCCCAGAATTAACACTTCACTTGAAATGTTTTCATGGTTCCGCGTATCTCTAGTAACTTAATACGGCACCCGAGGCTGTTTGTAGCAGTGATACCGATGCGACGCGACTCCCGACACAGATGGCGTGTCATTCAGAGTCTGGAGAGAACTGGGGCCTTTTTTCCTCGCGCAGCGTTCTTATATATATAGCCGCGGTGCGGACGGCTAAGGGAACGCCTGATCAAATCGGCTCTCTCGACTAGCCGCTGGGCTAGTAACGCACCACTTCAAGTTACATAATAATTTATAGCTTCTTTTGCTGATGGCCGATGAAGCTCTTAATTTAAACATGCATTCAGCACGCAGGTAAGTATTGATAATAAAATTTTGACGTGGCTAAGTTAAAAAACACAAGTATCCCTACAACCTAACTAACAGAGCAGTTCAGAGAGAATTAATTTAATTACACTGCACGCAGTAGATGAGCTCTGAACTGGCCCTTTTGAGATCCGCTATCGCTATAATTTTATAGGTATTCAAAAGAAACTTTTCACATCTTCATAGTCATAGCGGACCTCCAACCTATTTAAATCTAAACATCCTAGCCTTATTTATTAGCCTGCTTAATCTATCTTGCTTCCTTCAGTTTTGAGATGAAAACCAGAAAATCATGAATTTCCACTAAAATCTTAATTTGTGAAATCCAAAGTACTGTTTTTATTAAATCATTATGAAAGATGAATCTAAATATAAATTTTGAAGTCTCTAGCTCTTTTCTGTTGCGCCAATGATTTTTTCAGAAAAACGTCCAAATTTCGAAAATGGCTGAAGTTATCGAACTGATATTTAACACACATTAATTTAGTATTATTCCTGACATGCTAGAAAAGTTTTAGGTCATTTGCTTGATTTTTAAGGTATTGCGCAACATTTATGACGTCAGAGCTAGTTACAGCAGACTGGCTGGCACACAATGGAAACTGATGTGAATTTACTACAGCGTGAGTAAGCTGCTTCCCTACAAAGTGTCTACGCGACTCGGAGTGAACCAAATCGATGTTATTCGGACATGGAGGAGATACAGAGGGGCAGGAACTGTCGATGACATGCCTCGCTCACGCCGCCCAAGGGCTACTATAGCATCCATCTTTGCAACCACGACACCATGCAGCGCGGTACAGATGGGCCCAACAACATGCCGAATGGACCGCTCAGGATTGGCATCACGTTCTTTTCACCGATGAGTGTCGCATATGCCTTCAACCAAACAATCGTCGCAGACATGTTTGGAGGCAACCTGGTAAGGCTGAACGCGTTAGACAGTGTCCAGCGAGTGTAGCAAGGTTCCCTGCTGTTTTGGGGTGGCTTTCTGTGGGGCCGACGTACTCCATTGGTGGCCATGGAAGGCGCCGTAACCGCTGTACGATACTTGAATCCCATCCTCCGACTGCTAGTGCAACCATATCGGCAGCGCACTGGCGAGGCATTCGTCTTCATGGACGACAATTCGCGCCCCCATCGTGCACTTCTTGTGAATGACTTCCTTCAGGATAACGACATCGCTCGACTAAAGTGGTCAGCATGAACACCATCGAACATGTCTGGGTTAGATTGAAAAGGGCTGTTTATGGACGATGTGACCCACAAACTCTGAGGGATCTACACGGAATCACCTTTGAGGAGTGGGACAATCTGGACCAACAGTCCTTCGATGAACTTGTGGATAGTATGCCACGACGAATGCAGGTAGGCATCAAATCAAGAGGACGTGCTATTGGATATTAGAGATACCGGTGTGCACAGCAATCTGGACCACCAACTCTGAAGGTCTCGCTGTATGGTGGTACAACATGTAATGTGTGGTTTCCGTGAGCGATAAAAAGGCTGGAAATGAAGTTTATGTTGATCTTATTCCAACTTTCTGTACAGTTCCGCAATTCTCGGAACCGAAGTAATGCAAAAGTTTTTTTTTATGTGTGTATTTTGTCCTGTGAGGGTATGAGAGATTCAAACTATCTGATGCACAGGAAATATTTAATTATATGTTAACCATATAGTCCGCAAACAAGTGTAATTAATGATACAAAGCCTTTCATAGAGTGCCAGTGGCTGAATTCGTTTCAAAATTGAAGAAAATTAGACATGTACACTTGATCTGACATTCAGTACTGGCAGTGTGTTCTTGTATAAAGTATGACAGCACGATGTTGATTCTTCATGATCAACGATTTATTTTACACCCAAGCGCTATTTTTGCACATCATCCACTTTTAGGCGAATATTTGTCACTACTATTTAGTACTAAGGCTGGTTCAAATGGCTCTGAGCACTATGGGACTTAACTGCTGTGGTCATCAGTCCCCTAGAACTTAGAACTACTTAAACCTAACTAACTTAAGGACATCACACAGATCCATGCCTGAGGCAGGATTCGAACCTGCGACCGTAGCGGTCACGCGGTTCCAGACTGAAGCGCCTTTAATCGCACGGCCACACCGGCCGGCAGTACTAAGGACAGCTGTATTTCCACATATCACGTAGTGACAGTGACCTCGGAACAAATCACTTAATTTGGCGCCATGTTTAAATGTGTGTCGCTAGAATTTTGGCTGGCACCGCTTAAGTTGTGTGGGGAGACCTGACGTTAGAGAGTAACAGGGGTAGACTTAGAGCTTGAATTATCACCTCGAAAAGATTGAGGTATGGCCACGAAATCCGCTGATGGTGTTATTCCTTCTCTACACATTCGCTCTTCAGTGCATTTCTGCCAATCATTATGACTTGGCGGAGAACTTAACTGTAGAAGTTTGCATTTTTGCTCTTCAGTCCCACCCTCAAAATCACCTCGTCGTCTTTCTGGAAATACACGGGGGCAGCGTGGTCAGCTAAAATGTGATAACGCAGAGAAGCAGTATGTGTGACTATGCAGAATGAGCTTGAACGTTGTCTTGGAGCAAAACCACTGTCTTGGACATCTTCCCTCGACTTCGTTTTGGCGGCATCCCGTGTCCTCGTCATGAGATTTCACTAGTATCCGCCTGTGCTTGTTTGCCCCTTGTGACCGTAATCTGCTAGTAGA
Organism: Schistocerca serialis cubense; assembly: GCF_023864345.2. Lineage (NCBI taxonomy): Eukaryota > Metazoa > Arthropoda > Insecta > Orthoptera > Acrididae > Schistocerca > Schistocerca serialis. Next base: position 1,127,130,862 of record NC_064639.1, on the reverse strand, counting down.
ACGCCATGGTATTCCCATAAAAGACTCTGTATCACCTCGACCAGTGGTAACTGCATCTACGCCTTTATCGGCTGTGGTGAATTGACATTTTTCCATTGCTCGCTTTGCTCCTTTGACTTGGGACCAGCACTCGTCCGTGGTGACGAGGCGGCTATGGGCGTAATCCAGATTAGCCTGACACAGTTGCAATTTCTCTTCTGCTGCCTCGGCTTCATGTGCGTTTTGAATAATTGATGTGAGCAGTCGCGGAGCCCAGTGAAGGGCGACTTTTGTCACGATCAGAATGCCGTGTAAAATGCTGAAACTGGTCCTTCACTGACCTTTATTCCTCTGTCGGCTCGATTATGATACCCCTGTGCCCGAGTGGTAAGGTCTATCTTGCTATTCCTGCTTCTACATAGAGACAGAGGGTCTCCCATGTAGTTCTTTGCCGGCCGGTGTGGCCGAGCGCTTCTAGGCGCTTCAGTCTGGAACCGCGCGACCGCTACGGTCGCAGGTTTGAATCCTGCCTCGGGCGTGTGTGTGTGTGATGTCCTTCGACAAGTTAGGTTTAAGTAGTTCTAAGTTATAGGGGACTGATGACCTCAGATGTTAAGTCCCATAGCGCTCAGAGCCATTTGAACCATTTGTAACTTTATGTTTTCGAGGAGCCGCGCGGGATTAGCCGAGCGGTCTAGGGCACTGCAGTCATGGACTGTGCGGCTGGTTCCGGCGGAGGTTCGAGTGCTCCCTCGGGCATGGATGTGTGTGTTCGTCCTTAGGATAATTTAGGTTAAGTAGTGTGTAAGCTTAGGGACTGATGACCTTAGCAGTTAAGTCCCTTAAGATTTCACACACATTTGAACATTTTTTTGCTTTCGAGGAGGTGGTTCGATCGTGAGAAAAGCGTATTGGTGACGTGAGCAATACGTCTTCCGGTGTGGAGTTCAAATTGTCTTTGGCTAATCTGACGAGCGAGAAGGTCAGGTGCGTGGGTGGGTACCGACTGCGCGCGAAAAGGTTTGGTGTTTGTCCAACTGTGCGACGGCAACTTCAGCATTACCTCAGCAAACAGGTCGACTACGATGAGGTATGTTATAACAAGTCGTCTGCGCGCGAGTATTTTATTTGCTACTTCGTACTGTTTGCACTGAACTGATGCTAGGACTGTTACTGCCCTATTCCTTGCAAGTAAGTAGCAAGTTACAAACGGATTGTAAACTTACTGTGGAGCAGCCGTGTGAGACGTTTCACAGGGCTTTCGGCCTGGATTTTCAGAGAGCACTTTCACACATAGTACATAACTTTGTTTACGGTGTCGTCGAAACATTAAAATGAGTGATATAGACAGGCATCGTCGGTCTAACAAGGAACTTGAAAAACATGATCAACGTATACAGGAATTGATTTTAAAGTGCAGGAATGAAACTACGACCGTTTGAATAAATTAAGAAGCGGTTCTTATTATTTTCGTGAGCAATGAAAATAGTTTCCGTGCGCATTTAAAGACGTTGACGAGTGCACCATTATGGGCATGACTATTTTATCAATCATCTTTATCCATAACTACACTGCCGGCCATTAAAATTGCTACACCGCGAAGATGACGTGCTACAGACGCGAAATTTAACCGACAGGAAGAAGATGCTGTGATATGCAAATGATTAGCTTTTCAGAGCATGCACACAACGTTGGCGCCGGTGGCGACACCTACAACGTGCTGACATGAGGAACGTTTCCAACCGATTCCTGATACACAAACAGCAGTTGACCGGCGTTGCCTGGTGAAACGTTGCTGTGGTGCCTCGTGTAAGGAGGAGGAATGCGTACCATCACGTTTCCGACTTTGATAAAGGTCGGATTGTAGCCTATCACGATTGCGGTTCATCGTATCGCGACATTGCTGCTCGCGTTGGTCGAGATCCCATGACTGTTAGCAGAATATGGAATCGGTGGGTTCGAAGGGTAATTCGGAACCCCGTGCTGGATCGCAACGGCCTTGTATCACTAGCAGTCTAGATGACAGGCATCTTATCCGCATGGCTGTAACGGATCGTGCAGCCACGTCTCGATCCCTGAGTCAACAGATGGGGACGTTTGCAAGACAACAACCATCTGCACGAACAGATCGATGACGTTTGCAGCAGCATGGACTATCAGCTTGGAGACCATGGCTGCGGTTACTCTTGACCCTGCATCACAGACAGGAGCGCCTGCGATGGTGTACTCAACGACGAACCTGGGCGCACGAATGGCAAAACGTCATTTTTTCGGATGAATCCAGATTCTGTTTACAGCATCATGATGGTCGCATCCGTGTTTTTCGACATGGTGGCGTAAGCACATTGGAAGCGTGTATACGTCATCGCCATACTGGCGTATCACCCGGCTTGATGGTATGGGGTGCCATTGGTTACACGTCTCGGTCACCTCTTGTTCGCACTGACGGCACTTTGAACAGTGGACGTTACATTTCAGATGTGTTACGACCAGTGGCTCTACCCTTTATTCGATCCCTGCGAAACCCTACGATTCAGCAGGATAATGCACGACCGCTTGTTGCAGGTCCTGTACGGGCCTTTCTGGACACAGAAAATGTTCGACTGTTGCCCTGGCCAGCACGTTCTCCAGCTTTCACCAATTGAAAACGTCTTGTCAATGGTGGCCGAGCACCTGGCTCGTCACAATACGGCAGTCACTACTCTCGATGAACTGTGGTATCGTGTTGAAGCTGCATGGGCAGCTGTACCTGTACACGCCATCCAAGCTCTGTTTGACTCAATGCCCAGGTGTATCAAGGCCGTTATTACGACCAGAGGTGGTTGTTATGGTTATTGATTTGTCAGGATCTATGCACCCAAATTGCGTGAAAATGTAATCACATGTCAGTTCTAGTATAATATATTTGTCCAATGAATACCCGTTTATCATCTGCATTTCTTCTTGGTGTAGCAATTTTAATGGCCAGCAGTGTATTATGATATAGCTTAGAAGTAATGGAAAGTGCTAAGTCTCTGAAAATGGGAAGGAATTTGCTGCAGTGCGACCTTGGGTTTTCCCCCGCTTGCAGTTAACTTCAGCATCCGCAGTGCAGCTATTTCGAAAAGTGGCCGAAAGCGCAGTTGACCACTTCAAGAGCAGGTGAAATTTGGTGCCTGCGCGCAGTCGGTATCACCCGTGACTTGTCTCGAAGCTATATTGCAGCACGGTGTTGTTTATACGGCGTCTTCGGTGTACCCAAGTGTGCGCCGGCTGCCGCGTGCCTACGTCACTGGCAGGGCTGCGCAGCGGCGGCTGCGCACGGAGGACGCGCCTGCCTCGGCCGCAGGTGTCGGCAGGTGGCCGGCCGCCCTCAGAAGCCATGCAGACGCGCAGCCAGCTGATTCTGCTGGCGCTGCCGCTGCTGCTGCTGCTACGGCCGGGCGCCGCGGCGGCGGCGGATGAGCTGCAGCAGCGGGCGCTGCTGGCTCTGTCCGACGCACTCGCCTACCTGGAGGGCCAGTCGCAGGCGCTCCTCGACTCCGTGTTCGCCGTCGCCATCGCCGACGGTAAGCTGTCTGCACACCAAAGAGCCCCCTTTTTTTCCTCCTGCTGGTTACGCAGCCACCGCCTGGGGTTTTAGGAATGTTATAGTATGTTGTAAGGTAAGGTTACTGTTGGTTTGGCAGAGGAGCCAACACCGTCTTACGAGAGGAGGCCGAAACGCACGCGTGCTAGCTCACGCAGGCTGGCGTGAGGAGGTAAGGACTATACTCACGTGGGGTCCGGAACATGACAAGGAATTAGAATTCAGAAAGCGGACGTAATTATTTTGATACTTAACTTTAATCCATTAATGATGAACGTCGCTCTTGACGGTACATTATTCACAATATTGTCTGTTCAGAATTCATTCTAAATACTGCATATGGCTCCTTGCTAGGTCGTAGCAAATGACGTAGCTGAAGGCTATGCTAAACTATTGTCTCTGCAAATGAGAGCGTATGTAGGCAGTGAACCATCGCTAGCAAAGTCGGCTGTACAACTGGGGCGAGTGCTAGGGAGTCTCTCTAGACCTGCCGTGTGGCGGCGCTCGGTCTGCAATCACTGACAGTGGCGACACGCGGGTCCGACGTATACTAACGGACCGCGGCCGATTTAAAGGCTACCACCTAGCAAGTGTGGTGTCTGGCGGTGACACCACAGTTACATTTAATCGGAAGCGTCGTAGCTTTTCTTTAAAAAAATCTGTGGTATTTCGACGAAGGAGAATTCCTATAACGGTAGCTAGTGGTTGATGATAACTTATTAACAGTGCAAAAATTCCGTCTGCTGATTTCCGTAGAGTGTAAATGCGAAGAGGAGGAGGAAGAGCAGATTAGCGTTTAACGTCCCATCGACAACAAGGTCATAAAAGACGGAGCACAAGCTCGGATTAGGGAAGGAAATCAGCCGCGCCCTTTCGAAAAATCATCCCGGCGTTTGCCTCCAGCAATTTAGGGAAATCACGAAAAACCTAAACCAGGATGGTCGGACGCGGATTTGAACCGTCGTCCTCCCGAATGCGAGTCCTGTGTGGTAAATGCGAAGAATTTGTGACTCTTATCTCCTGCTGTTTCTCTAACATATTCGCAGTAAGTATTTCAGAATAAAATTCCGTCGTCAATTGCACAAGTATCTTTTTCTTTCGCTTTACCGGTTTCAACAGATTAATCTGTCATCTTCAGAAACTTACAAAATTTGGGATATTATAAATCAGTAGAAATTGGCCATGCATTTATGTAAAGTATAAGAAGTGTGTTACAGAGACTTACTTACTGTTAGTATTGATTTAGAAGACGTCAATATCTTCTTCATAGAACCATAATGCTGCGACATGTCCAAAATGTACATAATTTGTATGACAATTAAAAGCACAGACTGATAATTTGTAGTAAATGAATGACACTTATGTACATAGGGAAGTTGTGTTAGCGGCAAGAAACACATATAAAAGCACGTAGAATCTATAAGTAACGTATATAAGTGAAGTTACATACGATACATTTTATATATGTTCCTTGGTCTTGAAACGTCCCCTTTGAACAATTATACAAGACTGTGCTTAAACTGACATACAATATTTTTAGCGCAACGCAATCTGACTTTCAAAAATCCCTGCAAAAGAATGGCCCTGAGTAACATTAAACTATACCTTTCAGAAATCACTTACCTCACAAAAATCTTCATTACTCGAACTATGGCAGTACAGCGAGCGCCACTACTGCCAGCTAAATAAAAGATTCAAACTACGGAAGGCACTAACTACTGATAGGCATAGTTAGCAAATGAAAGATGTTAATAGAGAACAAACAATGTATTTACCTTAGTATCATCAAAAGTCATAATATATATAGCAGTTCATGACAAATTACAAAACTCCGCCATCTCTCTCCCCACATCCACCACTGCTGGCGGCTCACCTCCAACTGCCCAACGCCACGCGCCGCTCATATCCAGCTGCCCAACACTACAATGGCGAGTATTACAACAATGCAAAGCAGCCACAGACTGCACACAGCACAGCCAGCGATTTTCATACAGAGGTGGCGCCACCAATAAAAAAACCTAAACAGCCTTATATATTATGACTTTTGGTGATACTAAGGTAAATACATTAATTGTTCTCTATTAATATCTTTCATTTGCTAACTATCCCTATCAGTAGTTAGTGCCTTTCGTAGTTTGAATCTTTTATTTAGCTGGCAGTAGTGGCGCTCGCTGTACTGCCGTAGTTCGAGTAATGAAGATTTTTGTGAGGTAAGTGATTTCTGAAAGGTATAGTTTAATGTTACTCAGGGCCATTCTTTTGCAGGGATTTTTGAAAGTCAGATTGCGTTGCGCTAAAAATATTGTTTGTCAGTTTAAGCATAGTCTTTTATAATTGTTCAAAGGGGACGTTTCAGTGTTAGCACACAGAAACTTAACTACGTACATAAATGTAACTTATTTACTGTAAATTATCAAATTGTGTTTATAATTATCACAAACAATACGAGTATATGCATTTTTGGACATTTAATGGCATTATACTTCCGTGAAGACGATATCTTCCGTGGTTCAAATGGCTCTGAGCACTATGGGACTTAACATCTGAGTCGTCAGTCCCCTAGAACTTAGAACTACTTAAACCTAACTAACCTAAGGACTTCACACTCATTCATGCCCGAGACAGGATTCGAACCTGCGACCGTAGCAGCAGCGCGGTTCCGGACTGAAGCGCCTAGAACCGCTCGGTCACAGCGGCCGGCTACAACCTATTTTTCAGGTCTGACGACAGTACTTCGACATTTTAAATTTATTCTTTGGAGCGAATCTTACCACAAATAACCTTGTTGCTGTTTAGATTATGTTGTCTCGAAATGTCGAAAAAATATTTCGGCACAGTTTTATTTTTGCCATAACTGCAACACCTCTGCATATGCACCTACACTCTGCAATACAGCGTGTACTTCCCGCTCCACCAATTACTAAGGCTTTTTTCCGTTCCATCCGCGCATGGAAGGCGGGAATAATGACTACTGAAACGCATCTGTGTGTGGTGTAACCAGCCTGGCCTACGCGACACGTAGGGGGTTATAGCACAGAGTGGTTATAATTAAACTTTCGCTACTTGAGCCAGTGTAGATGGAACCACCTTTATAGGAAAGATGTTCAGACTGAGCGCTGCAGGATTTGCGTTTTTGGAAGAGTTTATGTTATGACTTGCGGTTAGGTGCCAGTACTAGCACGGCGACATAGGGTTGAAACAAGCATCAGCGTGCATTACAGTTGCAGACAGCCAACACTGGTCTGGACAATACGAGCAGGGTTTTACTCGTGGGGCTTTTTTTATCAAAACAATAGTAATACTACCGGTGCTCTTCGCGAGTATAGACTCATTAAAGGAACACGGGGAGACCCTCTTTCCGCACGGGGTTGAAGAACATCATTCAGAAGTCCGAGTTAACTGCCGATTTGGGAATTGCTCCTGGGAGAGGCCAACGGCGAACTGCGCCACAAATCGTTGAAGAAGTTGCTGTTGCTATGGCTGAGAATGCTGGACGCAATGTACGATCTTCCAGCTTCGTCACTGCAACTGAAAATTCCGTGATCCTCAGTTCGAAAAGTGCTACGAAAGAACTCTAGTGTGGATCCAGGCCATCGTGGTCGCAACATTCTGCAAAGTTTGTAACCAACCTTAAACGTAAACATGGTACGCAGTTAACAGAGTTACTCTTTCACATACAAATGAAAATGTACTTCTTTCAATGGTGTATTCGTTATTTCACTTCGGCAAGTCCTTACACATGTTTCCACGAAGTTTCATTGTCCTTTGATCACTGGTTTTTCGTGGGAGTCCTCTGTAATAGCGATACTTTAATTGTAACCTCATTGTATATTCCTTGGTTCCTTACCTGAAGCAGCTGGTTGCTCAAAATTTGCAGGTAGGATTTCACGAGACAGTTGGCATCTGTCTTGAAGTCTCCCAGTTCTCCTACATCTCCATGAAGCTGTCATGTGATTTAAGCAAACCTGTGACCATTGGCACTGCCCTTCGGTGTATACGTTCAACAGCCCTCGTCATTCCCATTTGGTATGCGTTCCATACACTTAAGCGATAGTCTAGAACGGGTCTCACGAATGATTTGTAAGCAATCTCCTTTGCAGACTGATTGCCTTTCCACAGTATTCCACTAATGAACCGAAGTCTGCCACCTGATTTACCAACGATTGAGCCTAAGTGATAGTTCCGTTCCACATATATACAAATTGTTACACCCAGATATTTGTGTGAGCTGTAGTCATGGCCTGACTGACTATTTGTGCACTTTTACAGCTGTGCAGCTAAAATATACAGCAATAAATAACAAGCCCCTACACCCTTCCATGGGGCACACTGTGACGTTACTTTTACGTCTGTCGGCGACTCTTCATCCAAGATAACAAGCTACGTACACTCTGTCAAGAAATCTTCAGTCCAGTCACAAATTTCGCTTTATACCCACATACGACAGCACTTTCGACGAAAAGCGTAGGTTTGGTGCCGAGTCAAGAAATGCCAACTGCCTTAACCTAAGGCTTTCAAGTAACCGTGTGAGAAAAGCGTATGTTAGGTTTCGCATGACGGATATTTTCGGAATCCACACTGGTAGGAATGCTTGAGGTCCTCCTCTTGGTGATTTTTTTTTACATTTGAGCCCAAATTTTCTGAGGTTTATGACTTTCTTAAAATTTCCTTCTATTTTTATAAGAGTAATTCGACTTGCGTTTTACTTCACGTGAAGAGAAAGGAAATGGAACTACAGGTAGGTTTTAACACCTCCGACAACGCACTCGTTACAGAGGGAATACAAAGTCCGATAGGAGAACGATGGGAATGGAAATTGGCTATCTTCTTTTCAGTGGAGCCATGTCAATATTTGTGTTAAAAGATCTGGGTAGCCACGATAAATCTAAATCGGGATGCATGGAGAGTGATTCGAGCTCCGAACCTCCTGAACGTGAGACGCTGAACGAGAATGGGCCAATTTGTCTAGTCAGTCTAAACAGATTCCTGCTTGTGCTGGTCAGCACTGACAATACAGTCACTGAATAAAAGGTTTTATATTTTCGCCTGCCATTATGAGTGTTCATCAATAATCTGAGTCAGCGTCCACACTATTCTTATAAAACTCTTCTCTCTAGCAACATTCGCATTTAACACGAATAAAAAGTGAATAGTTTACACGGACCTGTCTGAAGCGCCTTGCACACAGCTATAAACGAATCTCTCTCCACGACCTTACATAATCTGAGCAGGTGCGTAACTTCCTCAATTGCAGCATGAACTCGCTAACTGCTCATTAACAACAGCACTTATCGTGATGTAAAAAGTTCGCCCAATTATAGTCACAAATTATTTATTCCTACTGTGTCACATTTAATACTTCCATTATTCAAAATATTGAGTCGTCTACTACTTGAACATTACAGGTTGAACTGACAGCTGAATAATTTTTGTGTATTAAACGAAGTAAATTATATAGAGGTATGTGCTACGCTGTAAAGTGACTTACAAGCTGGAAATAATAAACGACTTCTGCAGAGATATGTTGAAAACAACACCACTAAAATATCAGCGTCATAATTATGTAACGTATGAGGCCATATTCAAAGAAATAGTTCAGAGTTCTCTAATGGGTTTAAATGTTGTTTCACGATTATTCCCGGGGATTTGTGTGTTGCTGCGTACTTCGTAATTGCGTTATTTTCTAGTACTTGCCGGTTAGAAATCAACAATCGCTACAAGTAACGGTGTAGTCTGTAAAATTAAATGCGAATAAATATCAGAAATAGCAGTGCCAACCAAGGTTATCTGCGGTAAAAATTCTTTTAATCGATACGGAAATATTTTTCGACATGATTTAATCATGTTATCATTATATGGACACTAATCCTGCAGACTTATTAATTCTCTTTTTCGTTTCTTGTTTTTTTCAGCCACTACCCAAATTCGCTCGCATGTGGTATTTGCTTTTTTCGTTGCGGATGCTACGTTTGATCCACAAGACTGGGTACAGTGTACTAGAAGTGAGCGTCTCGACGGAAAGTGTCCTCCGTAGACAGGACTGACTCTTTGTGTTGTTCCGGACTTACAAGCGTCGTATTGACATGGGTCACAAGCTATACAAAATAAAGGAGTAAGTTGGCTATCTGATTCGGCTGCATTTTCCGAATGAGTCTAATTACGACCGTAAGAGTCACATGAGACATCAGTTTTATTAATTCCGTACGATTCTTTTACTGTGTGACTACTTTTGTGTTCATCCATGCAACAGCGCAGCAGTGTTGCACTCACTGTCTCTTTATCGCCATACGCTTTGTTCACAGAAAGCAGCCAGTGTGTGATGTTACGCAACAACGCGAATCCTTCATGAGAGATTCCACAAATAAGCTCGTGTTTGCTGCGGCGGGAATCAGATGGTTACCGATCTCTAAGCTGACATGGTGCTCCGGACAAATTGCCGACCATTGCGGGCTGGTGCGAAAATATTTTTCCACACAAGCGACGTATCTGTCGCATATCCCCCCCCCCCCTACTCCCAGACATTAGTTGCCTTTCCTTGGGCTCTTGTTAAGACCTTTAAAAAGAGATCTAAATGTTTTGGTCTTGGAAACAGATTGTGTTTCCCTCTGAAATAAGTAGGATTAAGTTTTGTACCTAGAGGACAGTGTACCTAGAAACACACGATATTGTTTGGACGTTACTTCAGACTACTAAATTACAGGTCCATATCGTCAACGTCGATATGCAGCAGAATTTTGGAACATATATCGCGTTCGAACATTGTGAATAACCTCGAAGAAAGCGGTCTATTGGCACACAATCAACATGGGTTTAGAAAATATCGTTCCTGTGAAACACAACTAGCTCTTTATTCACATGAAGTGTTGAGTGCTATTGACAAGGGATTTCAGATAGATTTCGTATTTCTGGATTTCCGGAAGGCTTTTGACACGGTACCACACAAGCGGCTCGTAGTGAAATTGCGTGCTTATGGAATATCGTCTTAGTTATGTGACTGGATTTGTGATTTCCTGTCAGAGAGGTCATAGTTCGTAGTAATTGACGGAAAGTCATCGAGTACAACAGACGTGATTTCTGGCGTTCCCCAAGGTAGTTTTATAGGCCCTTTGCTGTTCCTTATCTATATAAACGATTTTGGAGACAATCTGAGGAGCCGTCTTAGGTTGTTTGCAGATGACGCTGTCATTTATCGACTAATAAAGTCATGAGAAGATCAAAACAAACTGCAAAACGATTTAGAAAAGCTATCTGAATGGTGCGAAAAGTGGCAGTTGACCTTAAATAACGAAAAGTGTGAGGTCATCCACATGAATGCTAAAAGGAACCCGTTAAACTTCGGTTACACGATAAATCAGTCAAATATATAGGCCGTAAACTCAACTAAATATCTAGGTATTAAAATCAGGAACAACTTAAATTGGAAGGAACACATAGAAAATGTTGCGGGGAAGGCTAACCAAAGACTGCTTTTTAGTGGCAGGACACTTAGAAAATGTAACAGACCTGCTAAGGAGACTGCCTACACTACGCTTGTCCATCCGTTTTTAGAATACTGCTGCACGGTGTGGGATCCTTACCAGATAGGAATGACGGAATACATCGAAAAAGTTGAAAGAAGGGCAGAACGTTTTGTATTATCGCGAAATATGGGAGAGAGTTTCACAGAAATGATACAGGATTTGGGCTGGAAATCATTAAAAGAAAGGCGGTTTTCGTTGCGACGGAATCTTGTCACGACATTCCAATCACCAACTTTCTTCTCCGAATGCGAAAATATTTTGCTGACGCCGACCTACATAGGGAGAACGATCACCACGATAAAATAAAGGAAACCAGAGCTCGTAGGGAAAGCTATAGGTGTTCGTTCTTTCCGCGCGCTATACAAGTTTGGAATAATAGAGAATTGTGAAGGTGGTTCTATGAACCCTCTGCCAGGCACTTAAAGGTGATTCGCAGAGTATCCACGTAGATGTAGATGTAGTGATTTTACTGTCATAGGAAAGAATGCACAGTAGAGACCACCATAAGCACTTACCACCGTTTTCTCTACATGTTCTGTTGTTGTTAGACATGAGGTTGTGTTGTACATAGCAACTGTAAGTATTTTACGATCTACACGTATAACTGCTGAACAATACATAAAACTGTTGGAATATACTGTTAATTCTTCTGGTGCAGGAGTTTATGGTGAGAAAAACGCTATGCCTTTTTAGAACTATTTATATAACATGAGAGCAGTTAGCCACACTTTCTCGGTCACGCTCCACCCTGTACCTTGAAACAGAAGAAGGTCTTTTATCGAGCAACATGTGATGCTTGCAAACGAAACTGAGTTTGAACAATGTCTTAACAATTTTACCTGTCTTGAAAATGGACATTGTATTAGTTTTCAATAGCTTCTGTTTCGAAATATATTTAACTTGTAAGTGGTTGCTATTAGTAGCTTACTTCTACTTACTTTCGCTTAACATAGTGATTATTGGTGTGGTAGCAGGAAAATAGTGAAACAGGTAGAGCAGTAAATCGTAGCATTGATAAGATTTTCTCGACTGCAACAATTTTAAATTTCGACCGAAAATTTGTTCCTAGGTGCATGGTAATATTACACCTTTGAACATGTTTCCACATTTGAAAAAAATCTTAATTTTTCAGAGTAATTTGTGTAATGACAGAAATTGACTGCATGACATAAAAAGTGAATGCCATAATTTAAAAAAGAAGTAAGAAAATACAGTGTGTTTCAAAAAGAATGAGCTGATTTCAAAACTCCATATTTATTGATAAAAACCTACAACAAACGTGGTATAATTGCAAAATACTCAGAAAATCATAAAGTTATAGCTACGCTAAAACGAATACTATATGTGTTTGCCATCAGCAGCACGAACAAAATATAGACGATAGTCAGATTTGTCATAAACTTTTCACAATGTATCTGCTTTTACAGAAGTTATGGCAGCTGTTATTCTGTTCTTCACTTCTTCTATGCAACGAGGTAAAGGGGAGATGAACACACTTTCCTTGACACATCACCACAGGAAAAAACCGCATGAGGTCATGTCTAGCGATCTTGCGACGCCAAGAACGCAGGAGTCCACAAACCGAAAGAGTTTGCACTAATTGTACTCTGTACCGTTTATACACCAAATGACGCCTTAATACACACCATACAGTCATATGAGGCATTGCCAGTTCTCTGCTTGCGCGGCGAGTAGACTTTCGTGGTCTCTGCTCAAAAGAAGTGCTAGATCGTTCGGGACTCGTGCCTTTGCATAAGCATCCAGTCTCTTCAAATTGGCGATACCAACGAAGAATGTTTTTGGATGCAGTTGGATCAGTGCCTATTAAAAGCACGCTCGATGGAAACCACTAACTCAGTCTTTGCAAACTGCAACACACAAAACGATTTCTGTTGAGCGGACGCCATCTTACTCTTGACTTACTGTAAACTGAAAAGACACATTGACTGACATATAACGGCGATTTTCTCAAACTTTCGGTCACGTTGATTCAAACACACATATTTCCTTGCTCGCACGTCCCATGTTTCGTAATTATTACAGTCCAAAATCAGGTCATTCTTTTTGAAACATCCTATATAAACTTCCGTTACAGCACTAGCTAGAGGCGAAAGTCTGAAGAAGTGGCTGGTTCAAATGGCTCTGAGCACGATGGGACTTCCAGAATGAGATTTTCACTTTGCAGCGGAGTGTGCGCTGATATGAAACTTCCTGGCAGATGAAAACTGTGGCCCGACCGAGACTCGAACTTGGGACCTTTGCCTTTCGCGGGCAAGTGCTCTACCATCTGAGCTACAGATGCACGACATACGCCCAGTCCTCACAGCTTTACTTCTGCCAGTATCTCGTCTCCTACCTTCTAAAAATGGTTCAAATGGCTCTGAGCACTATGGGACTTAACATCTATGGTCATCAGTCCCCTAGAACTTAGAACTACTTAAACCTAACTAACCTAAGGACAGCACACGACACCCAGCCATCACGAGGCAGAGAAAATCCCTGACCCCGCCGGGAATCGAACCCGGGAACCCGGGCGTGGGAAGCGAGAACGCTACCGCACGACCACGAGATGCGGGCTCCTACCTTCCAAACTTTGCAGAAGCTCTCCTGCGAACCTTGCAGAACTAGCACTCCTGATAGGATACTGTGGAGACATGGCTTAGCCACAGCCTGGGGGATGTTTCCAGAATGAGATTTTCACTCTGCAGCGGAGTGTGCGCTAATATGAAACTTCCTGGCAGATTAAAACTGTGTGCCCGACCGAGACTCGAACTCGGGACCTTTGCCTTTTGCGGTCAAGTGCTCTACCATCTTAGCTACCGATAAATATGCTTAAAACTTTTATGTCTGCAACTGAACAGGAACACATAATTTTTGATTGATACGAAAGAGAAGTAAATAAATTCGTGTATATCGCCATCTACATCTACATATACGTTCAATAAATCAATATGAAGTGTATAGCAGAGAGTACGTCCCATTGTACTCTTTATAAGGGTTTTCTTCCCTTTACATTGACGTACGGACAGCAGGAAAAATGACTGCTTAGATGCCTCTGTGCGTGCTGTAATTCGTCTAATCTTGTCTTTGCAATCCGTGGGGGAACAATACATAGCGTGCTGTCGTATATTCCTAGATTTAACAGTTCAAGTCGGTTCTAGAAACTTTCTAAGTAGGCTTTATCGGGGTAGCTTGCACCATCCCAAGCTTCAGCCAGTTCAGTCCTTTCAGCATCTTCGTGACTCTCTCCCATGGGTCAAATGAACCCTTGATCATTTGTGTTTACCTTCTTTGCATCCGTTCAATATCCCCAAAAATGTTCAAATGTGTGTGAAATCGTGTGGGACTTAACTGCTAAGGTCATCAGTCCCTAAGCTTGCACACTACTTAACCTAAATTTTCCTAAGGACAAACACAAACACCCGTGCCCGAGGGAGGACTCGAACCTCCGCCGGGGCCAGTCGCACAGTCCATGACTGCAGCGCCTGAGACCGCTCGGCTAATCCCGCGCGGCTCAGTATCCCCTGTTAGTCCTATTTCGAATGGTTCGCACTCACTTGAGCAATATCCTACCAAGGGTCGCACGAGTTTGTTGTACGCTGTCTCCTTTGCAGACTGGTTGCATTCCGCTGGTCTACCAATGAACACAGTTTGCCACGTGCTTTGCCTACGACTGAGCCTAAGTGACCGTTCCATTTCATATCCCTACAAAGTATGACATCAGGGAACTCACATGAGTTGACAGGTTCCAATTGTGAGTCACTGATATCATACACTGAAGCGCCAAATGAACTGGTATAGGCATGCGTATTCAAGTAGAGAGAAATGTAAACAGGCAGAATACGGCGCTGGTGTCGACGACGCCTATACAAGACAACAAGTGTCTGGTGCAGCTGTTAGATCTGTTACTGCTGCTGCAATGGCAGATTATCAAGATTTAAGTTAGTTTGAGCGTGATGTTGTAGTCGGCGCACGAGCTATGGGATACAGCGTCTCCGACGTAGCGAAGATGTGGCGATTTCCCCGTACCATTTACGAGTGGACCGTGAATATCAGGTATCATCAGGAAAACATCAAATCCCCGACACCACTGCGGCCGCAAAATGATCCTTCAAGAACTGGACCAACGACGACTGAATAGATTCGTTCAGCGTGAGGGAAGTGCAACCTTTCTGCAAATTGCTGCAGAGTTCAGTGCCGGGCCATCAACAGGTGTCAGTGTGAGAACCATTCAACGGAACATCATCGATATGGGCTTTCGGAACCGAGGCCCTCTCGTGTACCCTTGATGATTGCACGACACAAAGCTTTACGTCTCGCCTGGGCCCGTCAACACCGACATTCCGCTGTAGATGACTGGAAACATGTTTAACTGGTCAGACGAGTCTCGTTTCAAATTGTGTCGACCGGATGGAAGTGTACGGATATGGAGACAACAGCATGAATCCATGGACCCTGTATGTCAGCAGGGGACTATTCAAGCTGGTGGAGGCTCTGTAACGGTGTGGAGCGTGTGCAGTTGGAGTGATACGGGACACCTGATACGTCTACATACGACTCTGACAGGCGACATTACATGAGCATCCTGTCCGATCACCTGCATCCATTCATGTCCACTGTGCATTCCGACGGACTTGGGCAATTCCAGCAGGACAATGCGACATTACAAACGTCCAGAAATGCTACAGAGTGTCTACAGGAACACACTTCTGAGTTTAAACACTTCCGCTGGACACCAAACTCCCCAGAGAACAACATTATTGAGCATATCTGGGATGCCTTGCAACGTGCTGTTCAGAAGAGATCTCGAACTCCTCATAATCTTACGGATTTATTGACAACCCTGCAGGATTCATGGTGTCAATTCCCTCCAGCACTACTTCAGACACCACTCGAGTCATGCCACGTCGTGTTGCCACACTTCTGCGTGATCGCGGGGACCCTACACGATGTTAGGTAAATGTACCAGTATTTTGGCTCTTCAGTGTAGTTTATTGGGGGAATTTCAGGCAACGGTTGTTGATCTGTAAACGAGGCTTCATATTGGACACTAGTGCAACCCATAATTGAGTACTGCTCGGGTTTTGGGATCCGCGCCTGGTCGAATTAAAGGAAGACATCGTAGCAGTTCAGAGACGAGCTGCTAGATTTGTTACCGGTAGGTTCGAAAAACACGCACGTATATATATATATCTGGGGGGGGGGGGGAAGAAAGGAAATAAAAGGGCTGGAGCTAATGATATGAGCACTATGGGACTTAACAGCTGTGGTCATCAGTCCCCTAGAACTTAGAACTACTTAAACCTAACTAACCTAAGGACACCACACACATCCATGCCCGAGGCAGGATTCGAACCTGCGACCGTAGCAGTCGCACGGTTCCGGACTGCGCGCCTAGAACCGCGAGACCACCGCGGCCGGCGAGCTAATGATATTAGCTACATCAGGACTTTATGCGAAATCACCGACGACGAGTGAAAATGTGTGCCGAATACAGAAGGTTCTACTGAAGGGGGACGTTGATGAAAAACACACACTATTTCAAAAATGCATCCATAGTTTTGGAGATATGTCAATGAAATTTTGTATCACTCTTTGTATGAAACTAACACATTTACATATAAAATCCTTTGATTGTATATATTCAACTTTTTAAAATAAAATTTGAAGTTTTGTTTTCAAAAAATAATGTATGTCCCTTTTTCTCAGAAAGTATTCGAGAGATTTCTACAAAAATTTCTCTGTTTCATCTCTTTATATGTTGTAGGCTTCTCTCATGAGGTTTTTGGAATAGGTGAAATAGATTTTCATATTTTTTAAATTATAATCACTCAAGCACAATTTTAAATTCATGCAAAATACTAAGCACCTTTCCCCATATCTCAGCTTGCAATCAGAATTTCAAAATTTGCTCATGAGACGACGTTTATTAAGTTTACAGAAATATGCGTACAAAATTTCATAACTCTAGCATTCATAGAATCTGAGGAAAATGTACATAAACTTTAAAAAACAAGCTTTTCAGGAAACGCAATTTAAAGTTCAACCTAACTTTTTTCCCTTATGTCACTTTTTCAGAAGGCACCACATTTGTACTCTGGGTCATCTTTCCCTTCAAGGCTTCTCTTCTGGTTCCTTGTTATTTGTCTTCTTCCTTTCCCAAGTCTTCGACTGACTTTTCAGCTGCAGAGACGCGCTGTAAATTTATTTTTCACAGGATGTTTTGAGTAAAATTTCCTATCTTGAGGCCCATTCTTTCTGATACCTTCATCCTCCCGACGTTGCCATCATTAAATACAATAACTGCATCATAAGTTGCGATTCTGACAACTGTAGCAGATGCAAATGTATTTTTAGGGCATCGTTTCCTTGTGAGTGAATTTAGAGACTCATTTGGATTTTGGGTTTTGCCATCATCATACTTTTTGAGAAGTGCAGGATCGGCCAAAGATGATCTATAAATCCAAAGAGTTTGTATCACGGCCTTCTAGATGTATCACGCCCATGTTTGGTTGAAAGTAATACACAGAATCGTTGTTCGCTGAGCTGGTATTGAAGTGCTGCTTCAAACTGTGGGCGTGGCAGGGAGGCCACGTCACACTTTTAATTAATTTTCAACATTGAAACTATGGGAACATACTGTCCACGAGTTGTACTAACAAATAAAAAATAAATTGAAAACTGACATTTTTGGTCAATTTCGTCAACGTCCCCCATTAATGGGCAGTTGCCTAAACCCCTGCACCACCCAGACACAGTGGTTATCGCAATTGTGTGGAATATCTCGGCACACTATATAAATGATTCACCTCGCTGGGCGGGTGCACATTTACGCTCGACCTCGGACGGAAATCTAAAATTGGGGAACACGGAGGACATGGACGGGGACAGCAGGTAGGTGGCGCTGGGTGGCGTGCCGAGACAGTCTGCGCAGCTGCGATGAAGTTTGTGTCCGGGTGGCGCAGTGAGCAGGACATCCCGAGCTAGAGTCCCAGTCAGGCACATTTTTTTCTTTTTCACTCGTCACTACTGATTCCGCATGAACTCCCGATGCAGCTGATCTCATTAGTTCCATTCATCTCCTTTCCTTCTTCCCCCTCCACCTTCAGTTTACATAATATCTATCACAGATGTGGATTCCACGTGATGGCTATTCTTTAGGACAGACACTACGCATTCGTATATTACGGTGGTGCTTCGTGACCTCAAATGGAAACCCCTGGGGGGGGGGGGGGGGGGAGGGGGGAAGGCGACGTTCTTTTCAGGGAACACTACTGAGAAAATTTAGAGAACGGTTACTTGAAACTGAATACAGAACGATTCTGCTGGTGACAACGTACATTTCGCGTAAGGACAACAAAGACTAGAGGAATTAGCGCCCGTACAGAAGCATACAGGTAGTCGTTTTTGTCTCGCTCTATTTACTAGTGGAACAGGAAAGGAAATGACTAGTACTGCTACAACGTACCCTCCGCCACACACAGTACAGTGGCTTTCGGAGTAAGATGCAGCATGTAGATGCAGCTGTAGATGTAGATATGCCTGTATGTACTTCTACATCATATTTTTGATAAAAGTGATATCTGGTAGTCAAATATTTGATAGTCCAACCAGTCCGCGACACATTTCACGCATAATTGTTTTACTGGGAGAGACTTGTATATTAAGTTACAGTACTCACTTAATATAAATGTAATCGAGCTGTGTTTGCGGTCATTCGGTTTGTAATTTCATCAGCGTCAGAATCTGTGATATAAAATGAATTGCTGTATTTACAATACGCTCTTTCTCTGTTTGGGCTAGGTGTAATGGTTGCATTACTCTCACCAATGTGAGCTTGGAATCGCCCTGGAAAAACTTATAATCTGCAGATTGTCTATTGTTTCTTCAAAAATACCACTGTTGCAGGCAGTTGTTTGCTATGAAACGCAAGTAATATACTGACATGGGCCCTAGAATAATTACTCATAGGCCTTTAGGAAGTCACACCGCTTGAAATACTAATTTCAGATACTTACTTCCTACCTCAACATACTCTGGAGAGGATTCTGTATCATCTACAGTATACAATTTTAACCCTGACTGTTTGGAACAACCGTGTCTCACTAAATTTGTTATTTTCCTTTTTGGTAGGAACGCATTAACTTTTTCAGAAGTGTAGATATGTTTGAGTATTTTTTTTAAATTTTACGTGTTCTTCAATTTCCTAAGTTACTCTTAAATTCACACAAACCTTCACATTCTATAGTTCAACAAAGCTGATGGTGCATTCGGCGCCAAAAACGTTGCTTAACACACATGCTTATGGCTTAAAAATGACTCCCCATTACTTTTATTCCATTTATTATTACTTCCTAAACAACATTATCGGCGTGTAACTACGAGAAAGGTCCGCTTGATATGCTTGTGCGTTGAATTCTTACGAGAGATCGATGCTCCTCCGGAATCGCTGTGAAAATTTTACCACGACTGACTCTCGAGTGCAATTGCCTCTTACCTCAGCGACAGCTTGATTCGTTCCCGCCTCTAGTTCCACTCTGCGGAGAGCTCGAAATGAATAGCAAAGCTGCCCATGTATCACCGTAACACCTGCTGGCACCCGAGTCTTGGGTCTGCATTCTAAATTCACGCCTTGTGTCTACAACCAGGCAAGTCGGGATATATACGGCGTGCTGTAACTATTGCTTATACGACACGCGATATATTGTACATGCGTATAAAAAAGGTAGCTGCTATCGTTACATGGGCGTAAATTTACACAGTCCATTAATTTTCGGTTAATATAAACTCAATCTTTTGACTTATTCTTCACTAAATCGTGAATAGCTGAAAATGTATACGTGACTGCATATTTTATCTCCTCTCTTCAGCAGCAATTTTGTTGCAAGTATATTTCAGTTCGTAGAGAAATTATACAATAACAACAATGTAAAAATCATTCGTCTCTGAATTTTATAAAAACGAATTATTTACTCGTCGTCACTTAAATACAAACCGCAAAAGTGCTGTGACTCAGTTTACAAGTGACAATTATTTGTGAAACACTGCTAACGCAATAAAAAAATATATTTTTAAACGAAGAATCAACCGAAGTTAAAAATGCTTTATTTTGATGTATTTTTTTCCCTACCGTTAACAGCAAATACACTTAATTTTTACACATCACAGATGGCAACCCAAGTAGGGAAGCAGTAACAGCAGACTGATTCGTGAGGATAGCGTAATGACTTCGTGTGTGAAGCAGTCATTGGATATAACTTGAGTAACGAATTCATCTGAGACATAGTATGAAGGCTTTCACGACCGGATGACATATCTTCTGGTAAACCTTGCGGGATGTAAGGTCGTGGTCCATGAAACTCTTCAGCTCCTAACGTTTCGTCCAGTGCTTCGCTGGACATCTTCAGAGGGGTGTTTCTCCTCCGGTGAGTCTTGCCGACCCCTCTGAAGATGTCCAGCGAAGCACTGGACGAAACGTTAGGAGCTGAAGAGTTTCATGGACCACGACCTTACATCCCGCAAGGTTTACCAGAAGATATCATCTGAGACAGTTCAGCCCTTTTATTTAGGCCCACGTCGACTCTTGGTGGCGTGATTGTTAAGTGCAAACGAGAAGAAGCAGTCATATCTGTAACAAGACGAGGCAGTTCTCACGCACTGACGCACAGGAATCGATCAGCGTTGCGGAGGATGGTGGTAAAAAAATTGCGTGAAATCAGCGGAAGGAGTCATTAGTGAGTTCCAAAAAGCTACCAGCTGTCCAGCTACCACAGTGACTGTGCGTAGGGGGTTAAAGGGAATAGTGCACAATGGTCGAGCAATTCCTTACAGGCCATATATTTCTATAGTCAATGCTAAGCGACCTGCTGTGGGCTGAGGCCCCAAACACGTCTGTGAGCCTGTGGGAAAGTCAGAAGGACGTCAACATCTGTAGACATTAACAGCGACGAATCGTCTGCGGTCTTCCGCCTGAACGACGCATTTCACGCTAATAGCTTTTCCGAGACAGTGCAGCACATGACCTTCACCGTTTCTAACAGTTTTTTTCTAACAGTTTCTCTTACCTTTAACAGCAGTAACCGGCAGCAGACTTCCACATTTAATGAAGTGGGTATAAGTTCAGATGTTTTTAGCTAACGTTACCGATTTGTGGCGTACGTCATTGTAAACGTTTGTGTGTTATATACAGGGTGTTTCAGGTGACACGTATGCCCCTGTAACTTACAAAATAATAGGTGACAGGCAAATTTATTGTGGTAGGTCCACATATGAAACGTTACACTTTCTGCGGGGCTATGAACATAGTTTATTGATTTATTTTCCAGAGACTTAGGAGGCGTGCTTTTTAAGTAAGTACCGTTTTGAAATTAAAAAAAGACGTGCTAAGATATCTCAATAATTTTATTTTTACATGAAAACCTGTACCTTAATCTACGCACTGACGCCATTACAGTCTGATTCTTCCTCGTTTACGTTGTGTACTGTGTGTTTAAGATGCCTCCGACAATCGTGAGTCCCACCGACTGTGAGGTACGGGCTGTTATAAGATTTCTTAGTACTAAAGGCCTAAAGGCGATCGATATTCATTGTGAGATCTGTGCAGCTTACGGAGAAAAAATTATGAGTCACGGAATGGTAAGAAAGTGGGTGAGAGCATTTAAAGATGGCTGCACAAATGTGCATGATGAACAACGGACTGGGCGTCCTTCGGTCCTTAATGAAAGTTTTGTGCAGGAAGTGGACAATAAGATGAGAGAAAAGAGACACTTTACGATTTTCTCCTTGCAGGAAGACTTTGCGAATGTTTCTCGTACTGTTTTGTATGGCATTGTGACCGAGCACTTGAATTACCGAAAACTGTGCGCACGTTGCGTACCGAAAATGTTGACGGATGTGCACAAAACCAAACGTTTAGACAGTGCATTGACTTTCCTTGAGCGGTACCACAACGACGGTGATGATTTCTTAAGCCAAATTGTTACGAGTGATGAAACATGGGTGGCCTACGTCACACCAGAATCAAAGCAACAGTCCATGGAAGTTGAGCAAGGGCATCGTTTTGTTGCAAGACAATGCCCGTCCGCATGTGGCGAATCAGACCAAAGATCTCATCACATCTTTTCGATGGAAAACTATAGATCATTCTCCGTACAGCCCCGATCTTGCGCCCAGTGACTACCATCTGTCCCTGCACAGGGCGGTCAGCGTCTTCAAGACGATGACGAAGTCAAAACAGTGGTTAAGAAGTCAGGCGGCAGACTTCTATGAGGAGGGTATTCAAAAACTGGTACAACGTTATGACAAGTGCCTCAGTATTAACGGAAATTATGTAGGAAAGTAGATCAAGGTACAGGCTTTCGTGTAAAAATAAAATTATTGAGATATCTCAGCGGTCTAAGGCGCTGCAGTCATGGATTGTGCGGCAGATCCTTGCGGACGTTCGAGTCCTCCCTCGGGCATGGGTGTATGTGTTCGTCCTTAGGATAATTTAGATTAAGTAGTGTGTAAGCTTAGGGACTGATGACCTTAGCAGTTAAGTCCCATAATATTTCACACACATTTTTTTTAGATATCTCAGCACGCCTTTTTATTAATTTCAAAACTGTACTTACTTAAAAAAAACGCCTCGTACAGCAACCAGACACAATTTTTAAAGAGAACATTAGTTTTTCCTATTATGTAGCTGCTGTATTTAAATCAGTTCTGTACAAATCAGTTTAAAACACATTTCTATCGCGTGGGAACTAGAAACTTTCAGAGACTTAGGGGTGGATGCAACATGCTATACATAATACTTGGCTACGCGCAGATGAATGTTCTGGTGGCGGAATGTTGACGTAAGCTAGGTATTCCAATGTGAGCCCGTGTTCCTGAGTGCACAACGCAATGCGCCCTCTAAATGACCTACTGACGAGACGTAACGTCGACGGTGTCACGGAGCGACAAGCTTCGTCGATGTGTCATCTGAAGTCATTTGTGGTTGTGAGTTCGGTGATACAAACACGACTCCTTGGATATGTCCTAAAAAACGAATCTACTTGTGTTAAATCGGTCGCACGTGCACACCATTCCTGAGGACCTCGGCACCCCAATCATCTTCCAAGGAATCGTTGTCCAGTTCCTGCACAATATCACGCACAGAACAGGATGGGTGACCATCGTGCTGCATCCTCATACGACCTCCAGTGTCTAGATAGGCATTTTCAAAGGCAGCACCTAAATTTCGACGATGAAAGGTCGGTACAGCTCACCTGTCAGTCTCTCTGCGAAGTTGTATAGACCGATGATTTTATCCCCAATAATTCCACAACAAGCAGTAATGGACCACCTCCGTTATTGATCGACGGAACATACCGACCTAGGATTTTCTGTGGCCCAGTAATACGTATTATGACGTTCACTGCACCATTGTTTGTAAGGCGTCCAGAGTGAAATTATCCAAGGGCCCCTTGCAGAAAGTAACTCTCCGGTTGAAATCCTCCCCAAACAGCATTGGTGACAGGTGGTACGGGTGAAACTTGTGGCCCTGTACTGTATGCCACACAGGTATAAATATGGCTGATAGCAGTGACTGCAGCAACGTCTCGTAGGCTGAAACAAGGATCCTGGTGTATTGCATCTACAATAAACACCTCCATCTCTTCACTTCTCCCTGTTCTTCATCTGTTACTGCCGCGCCTTCTCAAACCACTTGTTTGCCGAAGTCGTTGTTCAGCACTTAAGAACGTAATGGCTTCCGGAACTTGACCAGGATGTCTCACAGCAAACGCCATGGCTGCTTCATTAGCATCACGTCGGCATTCGCCGAGCATCAGTTACATGTCAAAGTGTTGGTTGGATGTGTATGCCATTTTTATTCGACGCCGGTATCTGTGGCGCACTGAACCCGTTTGTTTGTGCGGTATGACCTGCCGCGTATATGACAGTGTAAGGCGACGGTCAGCAATCCCATCCATAGGCCGTTTAGATGAAGCGTTGTGATGTGATTTCAAGAACTTGGGCACACATTTGAACCCGCCAGCAGAACATTCATCTACGCACAGCCATTTCCTGCCTGTCACCCATTGTTTTGTAAGTTACAGAGGTGTACATCTTATGTCAAACACACTGTGTACACTGGGAATAATTTTTGGCATAATAGCGCACAGATTCAAAACTTAATGAAAGATAGTTTTTTATCATTAATGCCAGAGCAATTAAGGCCGACATAGATTTACTTTTAAAAATTTATTTTCATTGGAATTCCACATTTTCACACTGCAATTAGTTTCAGCTTACAGTTAGTACCTAGTTGTAATGAAGCTGCGTACTTTATCGAGAAATGAAAGAAAGAAACAATGTTGTGTGCCCACATTGCAGATTAAAGTTGTGTTCTCTAACTCTTAAATTTCATGCGTAATGTTCTTACCTACCGAGCTGTTCAGACACTACATTGAAAATTTGATAAATTAAAACGCTGAAGAGCAAATTAATAACTGACGGAAGTATGTCCGTCTTACAATAAAGTATAATTTCAAAGTTTGCATCAGCCAGCCCTCGAACCTGGTTCTTAATAATCTGGAAAGAAGGTTGAACAAGTCAATACAATCTTAAAATTCGTGCCTCATTTCTCCGTCATTCATTAAAACAGAGACTGTATTAATTTTTTCTCTTGGGTATAGTTATTTTTAAAATATTTTTTAAAACACGAGGTACCGTTATCAGCACGCCACAAGCGCTACACTTGAAATTTTCTCTTGACGGAGAAGGAATCGATTAGAATGAGCCATGTACGGATGCATACTAAGGGCACTTCATCTCAGGTACAGTGGTTTGGGCTCTAAGTTGTGGAGGTGCTTCATGGTAAGGATATGGGCCATTAAGTGGAATAAGAAAAGGGCTACGTATGGATTAAACAGTTTCTGGTTCAAATGGCTCTGAGCGCTATGGGACTTAACATCTGTGGTCATCAGTCCCCTAGAACTTAGAACTACTTAAACCTAACTAACCTAAGGACATCACACACATCCATGCCCGAGGCAGGACTCGAACCTGCGACCGTAGCAGTCGCGCGGTTCCGGACTGCGCGCCTAGAACCGCTAGACCACCGCGGCCGGCAAACAGTTTCTGTATCGGTCCCTTGTTTATTACTCTAATAAGCGCATCAGTGTCTCTCGCTGTTATTTTCGGTTGAAAATAAGGAAAATTACATTCATTGTAGTGCTTAGTAATGCACATATCGCTTTTTGAAGACTGGAAACCAAGTATTAAACACACAGCAATATGTCACCATCAGTCACCTGCCTTGCTGCTAAAAAAAATACCTCCTGTGTTACTTAGTCCCACAAAAAGAAAGTAATTTTTGTTATTTAATATGTGAATATGATATATAACGCGTATAAGGATGGCAGAAAGATGAGAGCAAAGCCTGTGTTAATATGTTGAAGACTTCTGGGACACGTTTTATGTTCACGCATTGTGGCGGTTCTGGAGACCAGAAAATTCCTCTGAATGAATCAGTATGGACAGTGCGAAACCCGACTGACGCCGTCTATTCACGAGGTCCAGAAGGCAGCGGATATCGGCACCAGGTTGATGCTGTGTTCCTTCATTTCTGGATGTCGTTTGATACGCTACCACATAGTCGCTCAGTGAATCAAATACGTGTCTACAGAATATCTGACCAACTTTGTGTTGTAAACGTTTGTGAAGAGTTCCTTGCAATGTTTTCCGGGAGGAATGGTCAGTACTCATGGATATGTCATGAATTGTCATTCGAAGCAAAAATGTATAGTAAACACGAGCTCTAAAATGCATATCTTAAGGGGTATGGGCACTTCTTCATCTTTGATACGTGAAACAAATCTCTTCTATTGCAAGCTGTTTGCTTTCAGTATTTTGAGAGGTGGTAATGTGGACCAAAACAGGAAAAAATTCAATAAACATGGGCTCTAAAGAACATACTTTAAGAGCTGTGAGCACGTGTTCATCTTTGCTACTGTGAAACACATCTCTTCTACTGAAGAAGTGCTCATAACGGCATTTTAGGGCCCACGTTTACTGGAATTTCTTGTCGTTTACGTACATACTACCTCTTCCAAAAATATGGAAAGCAAAGAGCATGCTGTAGAAGAGGTTTGTTTCATGTATCAAAGATGAAGAAGTGCCCATAGCTCTTAAGGTATGCATTTTAGAGCCCGTGTTTACGATACCTTTTTTCTCCGAATGAACTTCCTGTCATATCCCTGAACGTTGACCATTCCTTCTGGGGCAACCTGTAGATCAGAGCATGTCATTCCTAACAGAGGCAAAGCTTCCTCCGAGGGAGTCCTATAGTGCCATTACCGTTCACAATATTTATTAACGACCTATCAGATAAAGTCGGAATCCTCACGAGACTGTTCCCGGATGTTGTCTTCGTATAGAGAGAAGTCGCAACGCTAGAAAATTGTAGCACAACGCAGGAAGACCGAAAGGCGATTGACACTTGTGCAGGAATTGACAGTTGATTCTCAGAGTAAACAAATATAACATATTGTGCACAAATAGACGGAAAGATTCGTTATTGATTACACGATTTCCGAACAGTCACTGGAAACAGTCACATCCTTTAAATATAAGGGATTATGCGTATGGAATGATTTAAAGTGAAACGACGTAATAAAATTAATCACAGGAAGGTCAGATATCAGACAGAGATTTACTACAAAAATCCTCAGGCAGTGTAGTCCACCCACGAAGGAGGTAACTTACAAAATTCTCGTTTGATAGATAGATGAAAACTGTTCGTCAGTCTGAGATTCTTGACAGAAAATAGTAAAGACCCAAAGAAAGGCAGCGCGTTTCGTCACGGTCTCGTTTAGTTAGCTAGCACCAACAAGAGAGTCGTTGTGCATCATGATGTGGTTCTTCTTCTTCTTACTTTCTTCCTAGGCTAAAGCCTGTCTCTTTCAGTACCCGGCAGTCTACCCTGAGGTTATCGCTACATATTTTCCTTGGATGGCAATATTTCTTTGACCAGTTCGTGATTTATTTCTTACGATTTTCACAATCTTCCATTTGTCGATCTGGTCTATGTATTCGTTCCACTCAAGCTTTCTCTTATGTACCCATTCACTGATGGAGCGAACGTTACTCCTTTTCTAATGCTTTCACTTCTCTAACTCTCAGTCTTCCCTGTAATCCTTTGCAGAATTTTCATTTTCGTTGCTTCCAAAAGTCTTTTTTATTTTTACGGTCTTGTCTCAACTCTGTTTATTGTACTTGGTCTTGCTATTCTTTTGCATTTCTTGCCTTTCCTACATGCTTGTTTTTCCAAATAGTATCATTTAAACACCCTGCCACTTTGTTTGCTTTTTCTATTTGTTCTCTAACAAGCTTTCCTACATTGACACTGCCGGACAGTTCAATACCACGACATTTAAATGTCATTACCTGTTGAATAATTTTTCCATCGACTTCCAGTTTGTATGCAATTGGTTCCACAGATATGGGTATACATTTGATTTTTTGCGTGTGTATGACCATGTTTAGGTTTTTGGCTGCCACGATAAATATATGTAAAGTCTCTGCAGGTTATCTTCCCTGTTTGCCAGCAGAACTGCATCATCAGCATAACAAATGATTTTTATTTTTACGTCCCCCCATTCTCTAATCACTACCAATCAATAACCTCTTTATCCCCTCGTCCATGGCTACTTCAAAAAGAGAGTCAGCTTGTGTAATACCACTATTAACTGCTGTGTAGCTAGTTAACATGAAACCCGTTTTTGCCTAGATAGGGTTAACTTTTAAAATTCCAAGAGTGTACCTTCGTAGAACAGTCAATCAATATATTGCTTCCTTTATTCGAGCTCGCTTAGAGGCTTACCAGCAATCGTTCATCCTGCACACCATTCATGATTGGAACAGGAAACGAGGGGGGGTGAGGAGTTACTGTGGTACACAGAATTCTCTCCGTAATATACCATAAGATGGCTTGCAGACCACTGATGTAGATCGTGGACATAGGGGTACATATTACTAATAGTGATATGGTGTGTTCGGCAACGAAGGAATAGTATAATGAAGCCATAATTTATAAAAAAAAAAATGCAGAAGTTTCGAGTGGGGAATACATGTGGCAGTTGATGTATGTGAGTGAGTGCCTGTGAGAAAGTCTGAAATTCTGTGTTTCGTGTGTCTTCACGTGTTAGATAAACTCCACCGAGATTCGTTGTGTGTGTGAGCTGTGGTGTGGTGGTGTGTGCGCAGGGCAGCTGCAGGACATGGTGGAGGCTGCCCGCGACGCCGGCCTCAGGAGCACCCTGCAGCACCTGGAGGCGCGAGCCGCCGCCTTCGTGCGCGACAGGAGCCGCCAGCTGGCCCGCGTCGCCGACCACGCGGGCGCGCAGAGTAAGTGCTACGCTGACAGACTAGCCAGTAAGAGCGACGACTCTGTAAACATGAGATGTGGGCAGTTCTCTACTAAACATTTTGAGGGAATATCTGTAAGGGCTACGAAGTCAGTGTAAGGGGTTTATTGTACAAGCCACTTGAAAACTGATACAAACGCTTAGGCTCAAAATTACAGCAACTGCAGAACACCCTAAACTGATATTTTCAGGTAACGAAATGAACTAGACTTTTTATGTACTTTTCATGCGCTATCCTTAAAGGTACAGCGGGGCTGTTCGAGTAATGACCCACTGGAGAGGCATGGCCTTTTCAGATAAACATCAGTCGAGTTAATGGTGGGGCAAAAGGGGTGCCAGTTCGAAATATAGCATGGATGTAATTAAACTTCCGCTACTTCAGCCAGTGTAGACGGAAAACTGTTTACCATATGGGAACCCAACTTTATAACAACAAATATATGTATATGTAGGTCAGTACCCGACATTGCGCAGGTATGTATTTACTCCAGCTGAGAGTGTTATTCCACTCGTCTATCAGCCCAGTTCCACCTCCTCCATCTGTCTGTCCATCTTCTCCTTCCCCCTTTCTCTGTCCACAACCTTCTCCCACATCATCATGTTCATTTCCTCCTCTTCCCTTTCTATGTCCATTTCCTCCTCCCACTCTCTTTGTTTATCTTCTCCTACCATCTCTCTCCCGATCCCTTCTTCCCCCTGTGTTTGTCCATCTCCTTCTCTCCCCTTTCTCTCTCCGTTTCCTCCTCCTCTTTCTGCCTATCTCCTCCTCCCCGTGTCCATTTCCTCCTTGCCCGTCATTGTCTGTCCATCTCCAAGTTATCACACTCACCTCAATGCGAGGCTGGTGGTATTACCCTCACAGTATTTCTCTCCATATCGTAAACAGCTTGTGTACCAAATTTGTTTCAAATTGTTCCAGGGATTTATCGTGAGCTTTCTACCCATGTCTTTACTCACTCTCACACATGTCAAATATATTTGACATATTTCTCAGTTTTACACTTATTTCACCGGTATCTCTAGCGAATTTCACTTGCAGTTTCATTTTCACACAACTCAAACTCAATCCATCTCTTTTTCTCTCCCCTATCTGTGTCCATTTCCTCTTTCCCCTCTTTTTTGCCCTTCTCCTCTTCCACCCTTCTTTCTTCTTTTTCTCGCCCCTACTCCAATAGGGGGCTGGTGGTTCTCACCGCCACGGTATTTCTTTCCAGATTGTAACTAATATGCGTACCAAATTTGGTTGAAATCGTTCCAGGGGCTTAGGACGAGCTTTCTACCCGTGACTTTGCTCGCACACACACATGTCAAATATACTTAACATATTTCACACGTATTTTTACACATATTTCATTGGTGTCTTTATCGGATTTCACCATGCAATTTCATTTTCGTGTAGCTCAAAGTTTATGACGTCGTATCTGCTTAACTATGTGTCGCACAATGATATATTGTTGTACATACATTCAGCAGAAGATCTGGATACTATCTGTGAAAAATTTTGCGAATAGAGTTAGTAGTAACATAGTAATAAATTTAGACGTCTTACATGATGCTGCAGTTTTTCACGCATATCACGTCATATCTCCTGAACTCTGCGCCTCACAATGACATAATGTTGCTGGTACATTCAGTGGATAAAAGTCGCGGATACAGTTAGCAGTAAAGAAGTAATAAATTGAAAAGTAATACTTATATGGCAGTTTTACTGCAAGAACTGTGAAAATGTAGTAAGCGACAAACATTTTCCTGTCACCATTTTGTGGGAGTCGTCAGCGAGAAGAAGTTTCGTAAAGATTTGAAATTATGTGTAAAGTTTGTTGCAAGTTACTAAGTGCTCTCATTTTCAAATACTGGGAATATGGATATACGCGTGTCTTGGGCTACACTGCTTTTCGCCCTATGATAGGTAGGTGGTTCTTACCAGTGTCTGCATTACAGTTGCAGACAGTGAACATGGCTCTGGATAAGGTGAGTAAGGCTCTACTCGTAAAGCTGTTTTGTCAAAACAACAGCAAAACTGCTGCTACTCTTTGCGAGTACCGGCGCATTAAAGGAACGCGGAGAAGTCCCCTTTCCGCATTGTGGTTGAAGAACATGATTCGGAAGCTAACATTAACTGGCGATTTGGGAATTACCCATGGGAGAGGCCGACGGGCAGCGGTGTCACAAATGGCTGAAGAAGAAGTTGGTGTGGCCACGGCTGAGAATGCCGGACGTACACAAGCTGTATCACGATAGCTCAACATTCCATTGTCCACCGTTCGAAAAATGCTACGATCAGTTGTGAAATGGTATCGGTATAAACATCCAGCCCGTCGTGGAGCAGATGGTCGTCATACGTGGTACAAAAATATCAAACGCAATTAACATACGTTATCCTCTGATGTGGAAATTAAAATTTGTTTCTTTCAATGATTTATTCTTTTACCTTCCGCGAGTACTTACAATAGTTTCCACGAAGTTTCATTGCCCTACGATCAATCGTTTTTCATGGGGCCCTCTCAAGTAGCGGAAGTTTAATTATAACCTCCCTGCACTTGGAAGGGAACTGTGAGTTCAGTATTTGCCCTACAACCTAGGGAAACCTCCCAGAAACTTTACCCAGGACCAGCGGATGGGAACTGTTTTTAATTTGATTCTGGGACATTATTTCCTAGACCAAAAATATGAAATCTAAGGTATATATAGGTTCAGTGGTATCGACATCAGAGAGACATCGATGTTTCTAGTTGCAAGTCATCGATGTATCGATGTTATTTTGAACGATGTTTTATATCTATGTTTTGTATGACATTTAGAACAATGCCCTCGTTTATCAACTGCTATTCACAGTTGAGGATTTCAAGACTCTTAGCAGTTTTTATACTTGTTTGTGAAACTGGTGACCTAGAAACGGGGTATGACTGCGATAAATTGATTGGTTACCAGAAACTTGATCTATTAAATTTGTGAAAACTATGAATTGGTGGTTTAATCTTAATTCTGGACAGGTAAATAAATACGTTGTTTGTTGCTCATTGTAGAGTAGTTGTTGTTGGTGTTTCTAATACAATTATTCTTCAAAATTACTCAGTTATGAGCTAAATTGTAGTATATTCTT